>NC_044404.1:13150217-13868431 GCF_006542625.1 Nomascus leucogenys
CAGACTGTGTTCAAATAAGGCAAACGCCAACCTGTGACCAATCCAGCTGTTTACTTCCAATTTCTGTACATCACTTCCCTTTCTTTGTCTATAAATTTATTCTGATCACGAGGCATCCCTGGAGTCTCTCTGAATCTGCTGTGATTCTGGAGGCTGCCTGATTTGCAAATTGTTCATTGCTCAATTAAACTCCTTTAAATTTAATTCGGCTGAAGTCTTTCTTTCTTTCTTTCTTTCTTTGTTTCTTTCTTTCTTTCTTTTCTTTTTTTTTCTTTTTCTCTTTCTTTTCTTTCCTTCCTTTCCTTTCCTTTCTTTCCTTTCCTTTCCTTCCCTTTCCTCTTTCCTGTCCTCTCCTCTCCTTTCCTTTCTTTCCTTTCCTCTTTCCTTTCCTTTCCCTTTCCCTTTCTTTTCTTTCTTTCTTTCTTTCTTTCTCTTCTCTTTCCTTTCTTTTTCCCTTCCTTCCTTTCCTTTCCCTTTCTTTCTTTCTTTTGCTTTTTCTCTTTCTTTCTTTTTCCTTCCTTTCCTTTCCCTTTCTTTCTTTTCTTTCTTTCTTTCTTTCTTTTTCTTTTTCTTTCTTTCTTTCTCTCTTTCTTTTTCTTTCTCTCTCTTTCTTTCTTTCTTTCTCTCTCTCTCTCTCTCTCTCTCTCTCGCTCGCTCGCTCCTTCTTTCTTTTCCTTTTCCTTTTCCTTTTCCCCTTTTCTTTTCTTTTGACAAAGTCTCGCTCTTAGTGCCCAGGCTGGAGTACAATGGCATAATCTCGGCTCACTGCAACCTCTGCCTCCTGGATTCAAGCGATTCTCCTGCCTCAGCCTCCTGAGTAGCTGGGATTACAGGCACCTGCAACCATGCCTAGCTAATTTTTGTATTTTTAGTAGAGATAGGGTTTCACCATGTTGACCAGGCTGGTCTCAAACTCCTAACCTCAGGTGATTCGCCCGTCTCGGCCTCCCAAAGTGCTGGGATTACAGGCTGAGCCACCTCGCCCGGCTTGAAGTTTTTCTTTTAACAGCCTGAATAACTGGGTATTGGGTGACTTTCTCAACTCTGTATTCCATTCTAGAAGAAACACCATCTTTTGAGTATTTGGGTTGGTTGTCCAGCCATAGGCCTGTTTGGGAGGTTTTCAACTTGAGAATTTTCCTCTTACTGGAAAGCTGAATGATTATAATAATTATTTTCTATTTTCAGAATATTTCAGATTTTTAAGCAAACCCTAGTAACAATACTCAAAGAAACAGCTAGTTTGGGCTACTTTTTTAGAAGTTTATTTTAATGACAAGAAGTTAGTACTAGTAAAAGGCAGAATTAAACTGATCTATGCATGAAATTATCTCTTATTCATAATTACCCAAATTTATGAGCATAACTTTTCATCTTACTCGAGTAATCCTACTGTTTTTTATCATTTGCAAAGCTGAACAAATAGTAAAGGCTTTGTTGCACATTGATCATGACCCTCCAGAGGAGAATGTAAATTTAGGAACTTGTTTGAAATGATGTGTTAAATTGTCAAAGTCAGTGCCTCTGTCTTTTCTCACGTCTCTACTCCAATGTCTGTTAGGCCAAAGGAGGACTTTCTGGTTTGTTTGATGGAGCTGAAGTTGTTCTTGGTCCTGACACTTCCATGGAGCTTTTGGGGCCAGTTCCACCTGAACAACAATTTATTAATCAAAAAATGAGACCTGGTTCTGGAATGTTATCCATCAGAGTCATCCCAGATGGACCAACTAGAGCACTCCAGGTGATAATTTGTCATAAGAGCTGATGTGAAACTCTGTACTTCCCCCACCCCCGATGGTTACTTGTTTAACAAATACTTATTGAACATGTTTATGCCAGATATGAAGATATGGTATCTTCATCTGTAAAATGGGAATAGGATCTACCTCACAAAGTTGTTACAAAGTTGTTGTACTAAAGTACAACAAAAAGATAAGCATGAAGTATAAGCAAAGTATCAATGAAATATGTGGTAATCTAAAACAGTATAAGATTTAAACAAGATAATGTTAACAGTGCATATTAATAGTGTTGTTAATTATTAATAACACAATATCTTAATAACATTAACAACAAGAAGATATGAGATCCTTAATCAGATAATTAAAATATTGTGTTAATGAGAGTAGGAGTGGAGGGTGTATGGAAAGGATTTGTATTCCCAGATTTAGAGGGTGGGGAGCTTCCTAAGAGAAGTAGTACTTAAGCCGAGACCTAGAGGTTAACTGAGAGGAATTAGCCAAATAGAAAGGTACAAGCAGAGGGACTGTGCCCTCAGTAATAAGCATGTTCATCAACAGGTATTTACTGAGCAGCTACTTGAGCCAGCACAGGTCTAGGTACGGAACATTTACCAGTGAACGGACAAAACTCCCTGCCTTCTTGGAGCTTACATTCTAGTGGGGATGGACGATCATTGACCAATAAACATAGGAAGTAAATGACATACGATGTGGAAGTTGACTAGTGAAGGCCCACAGGTAGCAGAGTGATCCTCAGCCCAAGTGGCACACAGAATGTGGTAAGAAAGAAGGCTGGAGATAGAAGCAGGGGCCAGATCATAAAAAGTCTGAGATACATAGAATTTGTGGTTTTTCTAAGGCAGCAAGGAGTCAGGGAATGGCATGATTAGAAAATTGTTTTAGATCACTTCCTCTGGCTGCAGTGTAGAGAATCAGAGTGGGGCAAGACTGGAGATAGAGAAAGACCAGGTAGGAGGCTCTTGCAGTAATGTAAATGAAAGGTTATGGTGGCCTGAACTGGAAGAAGTGGCAGGGGTGGACATGAAGAGGCTGGAGAGAAATGGATAGAAATGAGAGCTTACTTAGGAGTAGAGTCAGGCAGATTTTGTGACTGAATGTGGGAATGAGGGAGAGGAAGGAGTCAGTAATGGCCTCCAAGGTTCTGACTTGGGCAACTCACAGGATGATAATCCAGATCACTAAGGGATGAACATGGAGCAGACTTGCAGAGGAAGGGAGGAGTTAGGTTTTGGACTTGTTGAGTTAAGGTGACTGTGTGATATCTATGTGAAGATGTCCATAAGTCATTGTAACTATGGCTCTGAAACCCAGGGGAGAGATCTTTGATGGGGATAAGGGTTTATTAGATCATAGCATAATCAGAACAAAGGAAAAAAAAAGATGTTGGAATGTAGCAATGAGCTCTCTGAGATAGTGCATCACAATTCACAATACCACTATTTATTTATTTATTTATTTAGCTATGCCACTCTCTTTCACCTAGGCTGGAGGGCAGTGGCAAAATCGTAGCTCACTACAGCCTTGAACTCCTGGGCTCAGGTGATCCTCCCACCTCAGCCTCCCAAATAGCTGGAACTTAAGTGCATGCCACCATGCTTAGCTAATTACTTTTCATTTTTTGTGGAGATAGGGTCTCGCTATATTGCCCAGGCTGGTCTTGAACTTCTGGGATCAAGCGATCTTCCCACCTTAGCCTCGCAAGTAGCTTGGACTACAGGTGTGCGCCACTGTGCCAGCTCACAATACTACTTTAAAAAGCAATCTTAAGGCAAAAATGAATGCAATGATCTTGAGGTTTGCATATTTTGACTTGAGCTCTAATTTGAGATCATTTGCAGATATCTAACCCCACTACGTGAGGCTCTCAAGGTGTATAGCTTGAGTTTGCCATGCAGACTTAAAACCAAGTTTGCTTCTTTATTACACAAGTCTTACCTTAGCAGTGCTTTGGAAACCATTCGCTTCCATAGGATTCTTGATTACATAATGACTTTTCACCTACACAGTTGTGCTGGGTTAGAATAGGTTTCAATAAGGAAGAGTGAATCATCTTCATATGGTGTTTTATTTGACTTCAGATAACAGATTTCTGCCACCGGAAAAGCAGCCGTTCATATGAAGTGGATGAACTTCCTGTCACTGAACAAGAGCTGCAGAAATTAAAGAATCCAGATACAGAGCAGGAATTGGAAGTAAGGTCTAAATATTGTAAATTTATTTCTTTGATCATCAGTTTTTTAGAATTTTACTTGGTAGTAGTTTAGACCTTCTGTTTTCTTTCTATCCTGTATGATTCTAAATATGAGTTATGCTTCACAGTGTTTACTGTTTATCATTGAATGTGTGAATGTATTATGTAAATGACAACAAAGTTTATGTGGAATCAGCATGTAGCAAGCATTGCTAAACTATTATTACAATAAAGGAAGCTAAACTGTTTGAATTTCAGTAAGATTTAAGACAAACAATTTTTTGTTTTTTGCTTCAGCCACTCTGACATCTTCCTTCTGTTTTATCTGTTTGGGATTGGAGAGTGACAAGTTTGAAAAGGAAGATGAGATGAACATGAAAAAGTATATTTATTTGACGTTTATTCAGTAATTTTTGAAAAAATCAAACGCCTATGTGTAAAACACTGTGTTGGATGTTATGGAAGTGTAGTGGATAACAAATTATGAGCTTTCATCTCAAATAAGGCGGAAGATTCCCACATAATTAGATTTCTGTAATGAAATGCAGAATGTCATCGGTCCTTTGATGGAGGCATCATCACATACTCTGGAGTTCTCGTTGGGATGAAGGGTATGCCTAGAAAGCAAGACTTCCAGTAGGACGGTGGCATTTGAGCTCTCCAGGCAAATAATAGGACTCCCCTAAGTAGTTTTCATCTGCTGAGAGGTTGGGAGTAGAGGAATGTAAAATGCTTTATTTTTTTATACTCTCCTGGATACTATGAGCTGTGTTTAAAACACTCAGGGTGCCATATTTTGGTTTCCTTTCAGGTGCTTGTGAGGTTAGAAGGTGGAATTGGGTTGTCTTTAATTAATAAAGTCCCAGAAGAACTGGTCTTTGCAAGTCTTACGGGAATCAATGTGCACTATACACAGCTGGCAACCAGTCACATGCTTGAACTCAGCATACAGGATGTACAGGTAAGGGGGAAGTTCCACAGCTGTTAGTCACCTTGTTTTCATGCTGATCACCCAACCAGATCTAATGTTTGATGTTCTAAGAACTTTAATGTTTTGGAGGAAATATCTTGTGGCCTTCAAAAAATCATTCTATGAAATAGTTGTTTCTACGTACATTCGTCTCATTAATTTTTCTACATACGGCAGAATTCCGCATATATTAGAGGTAACTCAGTCAAGGTGGCATGGAGGAAGGTGACCCATGGTTCACCATCTTGCCAATAGAAAAACCAACAGGAAGTCATCTCACCATCGTTTGGAGGAATTGAGGTCTGTCATAGGGAGAACAAACTAAAGAACTGGACTTTGCTTTCAGTCAAGATGGAGTAACAGGGACTAAATTTACCCTCCCACCTGAAACAACCCCAGAACAATGAAGGACAGTGCTTTGAGAGGTGGGAAACAAAAGAGCTGAGCCCTGTAATTGCCCCTTCTTACCAATTTGAGAAAATTTCCAGGGAGGGGAGAACAAGCAAGTACCCAGCACAGTGGAGAAGTTGAAAAAACAGAGGTGAGAGTCTAGAGAGACCAAGGTATCTGTAGTTATAGGATGGTACACTTGGGCATAGAGAGCTGCACAGAAAAACTCTGAAGATCTATAGACGGTCCCTCTTGAATATTTAGCCGAGTATTAGTCAGTGATGTATGTGAGGAAACTACCCATCTGAAAGGGTCAGAGGGAACAGTGCCTGCTGCCCACACAGGGCTAGGAATAGTGCTTGCACCCACCAGCTGGACTGGAGAAACTAAGAATTTATGAGACATTGGGAAGAGTCTCAGGAAAGCCTTGCCTTCATGATTAATTAGCCCTAAACTGAGCACTGCTGTAGACCTGCCTAAGAAATCATAAAAGATCCGAAAGAATCAACCTCTTCCCAAGTAAATTAACCATATCCTTGAATAAAGCTTAAGAAGATTTATTGGAATACAACAATGTAGCACCCAACAAGGTAAAATTCACAATATCTGACATCCTATCAAAAATTACCAGGTGTGCAAAGGAGTAGGAAAACTTTCTATATAATGAGGAGACTAAAGGAACCATTTGCTGTTCATTAGTTTCTTTAACTTTATTCTTTACTTTAAAAAGTTGTTTGTTTATTTATTTTGAGATGGAGTCTCACTCTGTCGCCCAGGCTGGAGTGCAGTGGTGCGATTTCTGCTTACTGCTTACCTCCGCCTTCTGGGTTCAAGTGATCCTCCAGCTTCAGCCTCCCGAATAGATGGGATTACAGGTGCCTGCCACCACGCCCAGCAATTTTTGTAGTTTTTAGTAGAGACAAGGTTTCACTTTGTTGGCCAGGCTGGTCTCGAACTCCTGACCTCAGGTGATCTGCACACCTTGGCCTCCCAGAGTGCTGGGATTACAGGCGTGAGCCACCACGCCCGGCCAAAAAGTTGTTTTTTCTTATAATACCTCTTTCTGTGATGTATGCTGCAAATCATAGAAAATAAGCAGGTTTGTATTTTACTGTGATTACAGTGCTGCAAGAAGGAATTTTTTTTTTTTTTTTGAGACGGAGTCTTGCTCTGTCGCCCAGGCTGGAGTGCAGTGGCGCGATCTCGGCTCACTGCAAGCTCCGCCTCCTGGGTTCACGCCATTCTCCTGCCTCAGCCTCTCCGAGTAGCTGGGACTACAGGCGCCCGCCACCACGCCTGGCTAATTTTTTGTATTTTTAGTAGAGACGGGGTTTCACCGTGGTCTCGATCTCCTGACCTCGTGATCCGCCCGCCTTGGCCTCCCAAAGTGCTGGGATTACAAGCGTGAGCCACCGCGCCCGGCCTAAGAAGGAATTTTTAAAAACAGAAAATAGAGATCCTCTCCTTAGGGAGCATCTGATCTAATTGGGAGAATAAAACTAGCTAGAATTAGTAATTCTCAGTTATGACACCTTGTGTCAGATGTATTTAGTGAAAGAATAAAGGAGAAGACAATATGGTCGAGCCCTTTATTGCCATTTCATATTTGGATGAGATAGGTAATGAGTCATTCATTCAGTCCATTCTTACTGAGCATCAAGTGTGTGCCCGACACTGTATTAGGTTCTGGAGATATGGTTATGACTTCAAAAATGCAGCCTTTGCTCTTCTTGAGCCAACAGCCTAGAGAGAAAGTCAGCCAATAAATATGCAGGCAAGCAAACAAATGAATAATGACATTCTGTGATAACTGCTGTAAAGAATAGCTACTTTAGATAAAGTGCTACTTTAGAAAAAGTGGCTCAGGAAGATCTTCCTGAGGAAATGAGAGCTGAACTGAAACTTGGAGGAATAGAATGAGCAAATGATAGAGATGGTCACTAGGAAAACCGTTTCAGGCAATTCAGAGACCCTGAGGAAGGAAGGAATTGCCCACATTTTAGAAACAGTAAGGAGGCTCGAGTGAGGATGGTAGGGAACCTGAAAGAGTGGTGGGTGTGTGATGAAGTTGGAGAATTTGGTGCCAGTTCATGCAGGCCTCAGAGGCTGTGGTGAGAAGTCTGGTTTTATCCTAAGAGAAAGGGACACCACTGAAGAGTGTAAAGGAAGGGGCTGTATGACTCGATTTGTATTTTATTGAAAGATCACTTTGGCTGCTATATAGAGAAAACATTGCAGGAGGAAGGAATGGAAGTAGGAGAAAATACTGCAAGTCTCTTGCCCTTATCCCTGCCCTGAGAACGAACAGAAGGAAAGTCATTTCTGGTTGTACAAACATGTCTATTTGGAAATCCCTGCAATACAATGGAGAGGTCAGAGGATTCGGTGCCAGAAATCTCTGCATTTGTATCCCACCTCTTTCACTTACAAGCTGTGCGAATGAGGGCAAGTAATTTAACTTTTTTTCTTTCTTTCTTTTTTTTTTTTTTTTTTTGAGACGGAGTCTCATTCTGTTGCCAACATAATTTAACTTCTCTAAGCTTCTGTCTACTTGTTTGTAAAATGAGGAGGAATAATACCTAGCTTTTAGGGGTTTAGGAAGTGATATGATGGGGGTGTGTGGAAAGTACCTGCAGATGGTCTCTTAGGGGTACCCAAAAAGATGGTCTCTCCTCTTTCCTCTTCCTGGTGGTGAACTTCGATGTGAGACAGAACATGAAGATGGCTGCTTCCTGCAAGGAGCCTCTAGACATCCATGCACGTCTGAGTGTGGCAAGTGTCCTCTGTGATGGCACTGATCAGGGCTGCGTAAATAGAGTCAACCCTAATGCCACTGACTTAATCGTTTCATTCCCGAGAAGGGAGTTGACTTTACTAGAGGAAACTGTTACAATTTGGTAGGCATTTGAGCTCCTGGTTCTCTAATTTAAATTGTCTTGAAGGAATTTGGAGCGAGAGAGAAGCATCGATAGCATAGTGTTTAGGAGTGCTGGCCTTGGGGTCAGACGGACCGGGATTCAAGTTCTAGTTCTGCCACTGACCAGCGGTGTGACCCTAAGCAAGGGCCTCTCTTCTCAGCTTCTTCATCTGTAATATAAGGACAGAGCTCATGAAGTTGTCATAAGGACTGCAGCAAACCCTTAGTTTAACCACCAGCATTACAGGTATGATGTGACTTGAGATCACGCATATGAAGTGGCTAGCATGGAGCTTCACACATAGTATCACCTGTTTTATTTTTTTAATTAATTTTTTTTTCATTCAGCAGGTCGTGGACTTAAAACATTACTTTTTTCAAATAGTTTATTTTTTTTTATTTTTATTTTTTTTGAGATGGAGTCTGTCTCCGTTGCCCAGGCTGGATGGAGTGCAGTGGCGCTATCTCGGCTCACTGCAACCTCTGCCCCCTGGGTTCAAGCGATTCTCCTGCCTCAGCCTCCTGAGTAGCTGGGATTACAGGGGCCCACCACCACGCCCAGCTAATTTTTGTATTTGTAGTAGAGACGGGGTTTCATCATGTTGGCCAGGCTGGTCTCAAACTCCTGACCTCATGATCCACCCACCGCAACCTCTCAAAGTGCTGGGATTACAGGTGTGAGCCACCGTGCCTGGCCAATAGTTGATTTTTTAACCAGTGAACAAAAATTGTATATAGTTGGCTGGGCGCGGTGGCTCATGCCTGTAATCCCAGCACTTTGGGAGGCCAAGGTGGGCAGATCACCTGAGGTCGGGAGTTCGAGACCAACCTGACCAACATGGAGAAACCCTGTCTCTACTAAAAATATAAAAGTAGCCGGGCATAGTGGTGCATGCCTGTAATCCCAGCTACTCAGGAGGCTGAGGCAGGAGAATCACTTGAATCCAGGAGGCAGAGGTTGCAGTGAGCCAGGATTCCACCACTGCACTTCAGCCTGGGCAACAAGAGTGAAACTCTGTCTCAAAAAAAAAAAAAATTGTATATATTCATCGTGTACAACATGATGTTCGGCGATATTTTTATGTTGTGGAATGGCTAAATTGAGCTAATATATGTATTGCCTCACGTACTTATTTTTTTGAGGTGAGAAAACAAAATCTATTCTCTTAGAAAAGCACTCCCCTAATGAAATTTAGCGTCTGTTATTATGACTGCTTACTTTATTATGACTGCCCTTTTGTGAGCTGCTATTGAGATCGAGTGAAATGACAAGGGTACTTTCTGAGCAACCTGCGCATTATGAGGCCCCACTCAAGCGTAAAAATGGAAACTGAGCCACTGGTCTGTTTTTGTTTTTGCTTTGCTACCTCTTCGTGGCCGTAGGTGGACAATCAGCTCATTGGTACTACGCAGCCCTTCATGCTCTATGTGACTCCCCTGAGCAATGAGAATGAGGTCATCGAGACCGGCCCAGCTGTGCAAGTCAACGCAGTGAAGTTCCCCAGTAAGAGTGCACTGACCAACATCTACAAGGTGGGCTGGTGGAGGAGGCTGGTGGGTTGATGCCATGCTGGAACGTTGATTTGTTCTCTCACAGCCAAGTCTCAGAGCAGCAGTGCTGGGTGCTGATGGGAATAGCTCTGCAGGGTTAAGCCACATGTGACATAATAGATTGTTTGGAGGAATTGAAGGAACTCCTCCTTCTGGCCCTTTGTATTCTCAGTTGTGTTTTCAGTAACCTTGCAGGTGATAGTTTGATGGTACTGAGTCCATATAGGCCAGAGTCCATATTCATCAGAGTGAAGTCACTGTAGGAAAGTATAGCATCTTCTAGATAGGTCAGGACCAGGCATGATCCAGATCTATTATTAAAAATAGAATAACCCCAGCTGGGCTCACTGGCTCTCACCTGTAATCTCAGCACTTTGGGAGGCTAAGGCGGGCGGATCTTTTGAGCCCAGGAGTTTGAGACCAGCTTGGGAAACATGGTGAAACCCCATTTCTATAAAAAATACAAAAATTAGCTGGACGTGGTGGCAAGCACCTGTAGTCCCAACTACTTACTTAGCAGGCTGAGGTGGGAGGTCCTGAGCCTGGGAGTTCAAGGCTACAGTGAGCTGCGATCACGCCACTGCACTCCAGCCTGGGTGACAGAGTGAGATGTGCACCTGTGCGTGCGCACACACACACACACACACACACACACACCACACACACACACACAGAATAACCCTGAAATATTGGGAAAGGGCTATGATGGGTCTGACCTTGAGACAGACGTGCTGCTACCTAAGTTACCACACTGTTTACCAAAAGCAGATAGTTACAAATGATAAACTTTCTTTCTTGGAGGGGTCTCCGCACACAAGCTAGCTGTTCCAACAGCAAACTCTGGAAAAGTGGAAGCTGACCAGGGGTTACTTCCCATATTTCTGGTCCTTTATCACCAGTGCTGATGGGACCAAGCCTGCCTGTAGCCCTCGGATCCACAAGCCCAGCCATGCTGCTCCTTAAATTAGCTGCCATCCATCTGAGCACACACCATAAAGTTCATCCACCACAGTGCATCTGAGGCTGGAATCCTGACTAATGAGGCCCAGATTGCCTGGGAACCAAACAGTAGAATGGCAAACCATCTATTAAACATCTTTTGGAGTTTTTAGTTAATCACAACAATATCGAGAGAGATAACCCAGAAATAATTTGGCATTACAGTTATAAAGCCACATGATAAATGAAAGCATACCATGTCATTGAGGCCTTCTTAATAGCACAGATGAACGTTCCTTCTGGTGTTCACACTTTAAATCAGAATTTCTTTATCTCTAGCATCTGATGATCACAGCTCAGAGATTCACAGTGCAAATTGAGGAGAAACTGCTCCTCAAGCTGCTAAGTTTCTTTGGCTACGATCAAGCAGAATCAGGTAATGTTGAATGTTCTACTTCTGTGTTTGGGAATTGGTCCAAAGATGATATTTTTGAGTATGTTTGTAAAAGTAGGTAGCCCCTTGGTATCTGATAGGCTCCCTTTCCACATCTCAGCCTGAGCTAGGAAGCTAAGGCTTGTGTTTCAGTTGTGCTTTTTCAAAGTATTACTTGTTGTCTGAGTTATCTCTGTGAACTAAAGGAGCCATTCAGAGGGTCTTCTGGAATCCTGGAGTATCCGGTGGTACACCTTTGGGAAGCAATATACTATTCCTCTTTGCTTTGCATTTTTTTGATTCATCTGCTCTAGGATGATAGAAATGATGTTAGTCATTTAGCAAACCACTTTGTTTCCTAACCTTTGTTTATTAAACAGACTCCAGGCCAAGAATCAGAAATCCCTTTGGCAGTTCCTTTGGTTTAGTTGAGAAAATAAAATTGGCTATCCTCAATTCATTAACTTTTGACATCCAAACCCTTCTGCCTTTCTGTAATTACAAAGGTTTCTACTTATTTATTCTCTTCTTTGTAGAAGGGAATAAGATAAGCTGTTGAAAAGCCCAGGTTTCCAGCAGTGCTACAGAAATAATTGAGCTGTTGCTTCTTTTTATCACAGCCTTTCCTCCCGCTCTTAGATGGGCTTTTCATGGCTGTGTATACAGCTTAGAAAAAAGTCGATAATACTCAGTCTTTCGAAGCCTAAACTAAATATTGAGCCTGAAGAAATGATAAGAAAGAGGCTTTTATGTTTATCTGCCCATGTTGGCTAGAGAAAAAAAATCACTGGGAATGTGTGTACACATGTACATACATACGCACAATGCAAGAAAAATATTTTTGTTCTTTTTATCCCAGATTTAGAATTTAAGCTTTAAGAGTATTTGGGATCAAGAGCAAGATCCTGTCTGTTTAATGCTGTGTTTTCCACTTTGGGTTGGAACGCCTGTGTTTATTTGTATTCAGACAGCTACTTGGGAGCCTGCCTGCCAGGTATCCATTCTGTTTTGGTACCTTCCTGGGAAGTTTTACTTTAAATTTGATTCGACATGCTTTTCTTGTAAATTTTCTTATAAGTTGCTGTAATAAATTTCTCCTCAAGCATGGATTTAGACTTTTGTAAAATCCTTGCCTGCCTTTCATTGAAGTGGGAGCTGACTAAGAGGTTGCTTCCCATATTTTTGGTATGTTGTCACCAGTGCTGATGGGATGGGACAGAGGCAGCATGCAGCCCTCAGATCCACAAGCCCAGTCCTGCTGCTCCTTAAAGTACCTGCCATCCTGTCTGTAGCTGTTTCTGCTTCCTCAGCATAAATGGGCAGGTCTCTGTTGCAGTATCATTTTTCTGTAAGTAGCACTGATAATAGCTTACAACATAAATGTGTTTGATAAATAGGTATGTACAAGCTCTCTGGTTTTATTTCCAAGGCACGTGAAGCCAAGGCAAAATATGCTGCCCAGTTGGATGTGCATACGGCATCAATTGCAAAGAGCACATTGCTGTGTTGTAGCCCATGCTACTCCTTTTATTTCATGAGATGGCAAGTAAAAAAATCTGCCTTCATTGTCCTATTTAAATGGATGTCCACCATTTGGGAGACAGGGTGCTGCTTGTAGTGATATTACGTCTTTACAGCCCGCAGCCTGATTCTTTTTCAGGCATTATGTTTCACTCAGATTCATGAATTGGTGATACTCATTTTGATTCAGTTACACTGCACTCCAAGACCTTATTTGGATATGATCCTAGGAAAATAAATTTAGATAATCTGGGTCATTGATAATAACATTTGCTAACAAATACACCTGTGGCCTTTGGCTTTTCCATCTGGATGATTTTTTCCAAAGATGACATCTGTTGGATGGTATAGAGTCACGAATTAACATGCTAGTCTTCTTTTTTGATAAACAACACAAAACAGATCTACTCTCACAAAGAATGGCATCAGAATACTATACACGTCACTGTACCCTCACAAACTAAATTGAGAGTGATAGATGGTTTTCTTTTTTTGATGATTTTTTTTCAATGTGAATACAAGTGTTTGGATCATGAGACTAAGAAATTCTTTTTTGTTTTTTTAATTCTTCCTTTGTACCAGAGGTGGAAAAATATGATGAAAACCTCCATGAAAAGGCAGCTGAGCAAGGTGGAACACCAATTCGATACTACTTTGAAAATCTCAAAATCAGCATTCCTCAGATGAAGCTAAGTGTGTTCACCTCCAACAAGCTCCCGTTGGATCTTAAGGTGAGCTGCTATTTGGGTAAATGTTTTTAGATGATTTTTCCTTGGAAAAGAATGAGTGTGTTTACTATTTGTTGTTTGTTGTTGTGTGTGTGTGTGTGCTTTTTTTTGTCCCTCATCATCATTCATAGCAGACATTTTATTTTTATAGATTTCCTTTTTCAGAAGGTTTATTGACTTATGTGTATTTGTCTTTTTTAAAAAAAAATTTAAATATGACATTGCCAAAGATCAAGGAGTAGCTCAAGAGATTCACAGATAATTCTGTAAAACCCATTTGCTGTCTGTTTAGCTCCTGGCTTACCTCAGTGAGATAAAAGCCTTTTTCCTAAAGTTGTGTCCAGGATCAAGAGAAAAAGCAAAGTCAAGACGGCATCTTCCTTTTGTGCCCGAGGCCTGCTCACCTTCCTACTTCTCTCTTTCTAAGTATCCACCTCTTTTTGAATGATTGTCACTAGGAGTGTCTACTAGGAGTGTTTAAAGTAGACTCAGCCCACTTACCCACTGGGATGTGGCCTCCTCTACCACCACATCAGGATGAAACCCTTAGACCATCTTGATGACTACTTACTAGACACAGCCTGAACACCATCTTCATTTTCAGCAATAAAGTTTATCTTCATTAAGGAAGAAAGCTGGGATTCAAATCCAAGCCTGTCTGACTCTAAAGTCTATTTTTTTTTTCCACTATACTATGCTTCCCCATAGAACATAAGGAACCAGAGAATTTTAGACCTGTGAGTCCTCAATGATGTACTTGCTTGGTAGACAGGGAAATTGAAGTTCAAAGTGTTTTGTTAGTCAAGCCTGTGTGGCTAGGAAGTGATAGGAGCAGGAGTGGATCCAGGGGTGTTAGAGAGTCTTTCCTTAGTTTGAGTCAAAGTCAGCCCCCTGCGGCTTGGATCCATTGGTTCTGGTTTTTCATTCTGTTGCACTTAAAGATGATACTCACCTTCCTACTAACCACCAGTCCAGGACTCTTCTCACTGCCCCATGCTTCCTCCTCTAAGATGCTACAAGATAGTCGTCTTGCTGCGCAGGAACAGGTAGAGACATGAGCAGATAAGAAGTAAGTCTAGGGTCCTAACTTAGACGCCTGCAGGAGCTGTGCTGGCGATGCAGCGAGTGGAGCCGCACACCGGGGTGGTGTCGTGTCTGCCTGACCAGGAGTGCCTGCTCCATCTGAAGGGGCTGCCACAACCCGCTCCAGCCGCTTGCTGTCATGGGGGAATGTGAACCCGGTGTTGCCAGATCTTCAGATTTTTAAAGAGAAGCCGGAAATCTGGATTTTTATGTGGACTCTCCTGGTTTTTAAACATTGGCAACCAATTCAAGTTTTTTGGTTTTTTTAAACCTTGTGGGCCTAACAAAACACATGTGTGGGCCTCATGTGGCCGTGTCTGCCAACTCACAGCTTCTAAAATCGACACACAGGTAATGAGACAGTAGTCTGGTCAACATCAGATCACATTTGGGTAAGGGTAGGGCAAGGGTGACAGCATTGGGGTGGCAAACTGGGGCCAAGCCGTAGGGAGTGCTGGTGGGGACCTGGAGCAGGAATTGGTCTTGCAGCCATCTCCGGAAGAGTGCAGCGTGCCCTTCACTCACTGCCCTGTCTGCTTCATTCGCTTTAATTTCATGTTTCCCAGGAGATTAAAGATACTTATAGTTAGCATGGGAGTGAGGGGAAAACCATGGGAAAACCACTATCTTGCTAATATCCACAAGTATCCACTTGACTTGTGTGACCTTTGGAATGGGTTTGTTTGATAAAGTATATATTCACCCAGAGCACTTGGCACTTGCCCAGCAAACCAATGTGAAGCATTTCCTGAGGGTTGAGGACTTCTTGTTTTTAAAATCATCTTACTAAGAAACACAGACACCTCACTATTCCCTTCAAATTGCTCCCAGCAGAAAACTCCCCAGACTGAGAAAAGCAGTCTGATTTTCTGCAGTCGAAGTAGCTCCAGCCCCCCCAGTTACATGATGGTTGTGTGTGCACTCGGCATACAATCAACGAAATCATTTCAGTTGAATGTTTCATCTGGCACTGAATTGAAGGAACATTTTCAGGGCATTTTTCAAATCATTGTGAAACAATTACATGGAGCAGCCATGTGATGAGGTGTGTAGGGGGCACGCCGAGTGTAGTAAGTTAATGTTTCCAGCAGGGTGCGGGGAATTGGGACTAAAGAGTTAAATTCTCAGCTTGTGGGAGTCACATTTTACTGTGTCTTGAGTCTCCTAGTGGAGTCTGGGACTCATAAAATAATGTCATTTATTCAAAGAGTTTTCTAACAGAGTAATATGCCTTTATTAGTAGCTCTTAGAAAGGGTACTGTGCTCTTTTAGATGAATATATAATGGCTAAAAGTATGTGCTTAGAAAATGGAGTCCTGTCCCTGAACAGGAGTCACGAGAGCCTGACTAAAAGGTAAACCACGTCTTTGGTATTGAAGGAATAATTATCTTGATTCTCCTGACTCCAGGCCAGAAGTGAGACTGTCAGAAATCTCAGAGGGAAGTCTCTTCAGGTTTACACTGAGGGTACATTGTTGCCAGATATAGTGTCTGTTCAAAAGGACTGAAAGCAGTTTCACATGTGCTATCTCAATTGGATTCCTTAGTCTGCGATGGAAGAATGGGGAGATAATAGTCCCATTTCACAAATGCAGAGACCAAAGCACAGCATTCCTGCCTGACTCCCCATTCTCTCCATTCTCCCAAGTTTGCGTGTTAGAAAGTGGCAGAGTGATATTGAAAATGCCAGGTAGTTTATACATGTTTTTGGCTTTTTTTTAAAGATCAAAAGAGGCCAGGAGCCTTTAAAAGGTTTCATGAGGTGGCCTACAGCAGTCCTTTTTCCATTTAGAGCATTGGGGTATTACAAAAGAAGGGCTTTAATTGAGCAATCTAGTTTGGAAGAAAACCCACATTTTAATGGTCAGAGTGAGAGGGTGGGGGTTAGGGGGAGTTTCGAACAAAGACACTATTTAAAAAGCCTAAAACTGTCTTCTCAAAGGCTTGAAATAATTTGTTGGGAAACTTCAGACCCTTTACTTTTTTCCTCCCCTCCCTAAATAAAAACCAGATTTGTTAAAAGGAAAAAAGATCCAGTATTGTTAATTGTATTTCAGAAAGTGCCAGAGAGGGAAATATCCCTGTAGTTTTAAACATTGTCCCAGGAGGGAAATAGGCAAATACCCTGCTTCACATAAACAGTCTCTATGTACCATAAATAAACCTTTAAAGAATGAATTCCAGACAGTTTTGTTTAGTGCAGGATAAACTAAGAAAGGAAAGGACATGGCCCAGGGAGTAGCTTGGGATCTGAGACCTTATGGTATATAGACAGGTATTTCTTCTTTCAACTCTATGAAGTTTCTGGAAGACTTCAGCAGTTTTCCTGTGGGGAGGTAGAAATAGACAGTTTCCTATTTTTATTAGGAGCTTATGAACACAGGATTGCCTTCTCCAAAATCCATTTTATAACAGGAAACTGTCTGCTGCTTGAGTAAGTAAGCCTCAACTTTGGATACTACTGTATTTGATTAGTCATTTAGTTACTACAAGAATAAGCCCTGTTTGGCCCGTTCCCTCATCTCATCGACTTTGACTGACCAGATCAACCTGAAGGTGGCAGAATAATTCATACCATTGGGCTGTATCTCAGCTTTTTCAAATGTGGAGTCCCAAAAGCAGTAAATGACTAGGTAAGGATAACTTTTACTTAAGGGCCAGAATATTTCCTTGATTCAGACCAAACACCTTAGTCGTTCAGAAAGGTAAATGGTGTCTATGATGACACCAACCTCAGTAGAGGTTTCAAAGTCTTTGCTACTTTGTGTGGTTCTTCTTTAATATTTGGTTGCAAGGACGAAGTTGGGGTATAAAAGCTTTTTACCGTAAGCCTTTGTTTTGATCTCATTTTCTCTTCTCTGAGAATAAAGTAATGCTCAAAGTAGTATTGGCAAAACAGAGTGCTGAACTGATTGTCAGTACCCTGTTTTCCCAGCGTGTTTATTTTATGGCTCTAAGCAAAGCAGCTGAGCTTACTGAACCTCAGTTTCTCTGCCAGTGAAATGAGGAAAATAAGGCCTGCTCACGTACTTTATCATCACTCACCATGAGGTGGGGTGAGGCATGGGTGAATGAAAAGCAGAACATTTTTCAGGAGAAATAATATCCTCCATTCTGGCTTTCATGCTTTCTGCCTAATAGGTAGTTGCTATTGTGAAAATGTACATAATTCAAGTCTAAAATCAAGTAGCTAGCCATATGACTTTAGGCCATCCACTTAACATTTCTTGTTTTATTTATACCAAAGAGAGAGAGAGGGAGAGTTAGGCTGAATTAACTTGATGTTGGACTTTTTTGGGGCGTGGGGGAGACGGGGTCTCACTCTGTCACTCAGGCTGAAGTGCAGTAGCATGATCACAGCTTACTGCAGCCTCAACCTCCTGGGCTCAGGTGATCCTCTCACCTCAGCATCCCAGGTAGCTGGGACTATAGATGCGTGCCACCACGCCTGGCTAATTTTTGTATCTTTTTGTAGAGACAGAGTTTTTACCATGTTGCCCAGGCTGGTCTCAAACTCCTGGGCTCAAGTTATCTGCCCACCTCAGCCTCCCAAAATGCTGGGATTACAGGCATGAGCCACTGGGCCCAGCTCAACTTGAAGTTGCTATTA
The DNA here is from genome assembly GCF_006542625.1 of Nomascus leucogenys. Taxonomy (NCBI): domain Eukaryota; kingdom Metazoa; phylum Chordata; class Mammalia; order Primates; family Hylobatidae; genus Nomascus; species Nomascus leucogenys. The sequence continues at coordinate 13,168,314 of NC_044404.1, forward strand.
ATCTCTAAAATATTCTGAAATTACTTAGCAGGAGGTTATCAGTGACTTCCCAAGGCACCAAATCCAGTGACCTTTTTCTCTAGCCTTATCTTTGTAGCATCCTCTGCCATTTTGACATTGCTGACTTCCCTGTTCTTGACATCTGTCCCTTCTGGTTCTCCTCTTGCTCTGTTGCTTCTCTGCCTATTTCTGTTTTCTTTTATTCTACTTCTTTTCCTGATCTGTATGTTAAAGGTCCAGATTTTTCTCTGTGAACTGCCTGGTTATGTCACTTGTCTATTTTTCTGTCAGGTCTTTTATCTCTTCTAATTTTAGAAGCTCTTTCTAAAAGTTACGTCTTTGATGAAAGTTGCAAGTATTTTTTCTTCAGCTTTTTGTCTTTTTACTTTGCTTTTGGCGTGCACGTGTGTGTTTGTGTTTAATTATACAAGAGCTGTTTATTTTTATATTCTCAAATTTATTAGTCTTTTGCTGTTTTGAATCTAATTTTTTTTTGAAAACTACATGTTCAGAGAAATTCTCTAGTAACAAACTGTAGAAAATTATCCCTGAAAGTATAGTCTTGAATCTGAATTTTGAGTCACAAAAAAGTTTTCCCTTCTCTCTGGTTTTAAAAAATTTCACTTTCTTCCATTATATGATTTAATTTCAATTAAATGTATTCTTGTTCCAAAATAATTTAAGGCAGTCTCAGAAGACACATGCAAAAAGATTATAAGTAAGAAAACAGAATAGAAATGTCATTAAGTTGCACATGAAATTTTAATATATAATAAAGAGACTTTAATTCAGTGGGGAGTATTTAGACTTTTCAATAGTGCTATTAGACTAAATCACAATAGAAAAAATATAAAATTAGATTTATTCTTGACACTTTAAGGATAAATTCCAAGTGAATCAGAGATTTACTGGTAATATTAGCATGAAAAAGTGTTTTTATATTCAGTAAGGAAGAGTATTTGGCATGCCTTGTAAACACCTTGAAATATCAATCATTTTAAATAAAGATATAATCAGAAAATAGACCCATATCCAGAGATTGTTAACCAGCTTATAGCAGACCCATGCTAGTTGAGAACTTCAAGAAAAGACAGATGGTGGGGGCGGGGATGGGGAGTGTCCATGTGAAGCCATTGGAAAGCTACCAAAACAGCCAGGACTGGAGAGTTCAAGATTTATGAGAGGACAGAAACTCAGTAAGGTGAGCCCAACATTTATTTTGCTTTTATTCTTGAGACTTTTTCTGATTTGTAAGCAGTGTGGGGAGAAAGGTGAAGAAGCCAAGCAGAAAGCAGCTGCCAACAGGCAGAGAATGCAAGTAAAGCTTTTGGCAGTCTCATGGGGCTAGCAAAGCAAAACTTAGACTTCATTGCTACTAAGAGAGCTGGTAATTGAAGGGCTAATATCTTACAGAGCAGGGACAGGCAGAAAACAAACCCCAATAATTTGAGGTACTTTCTTGAGATATTTGCTGATTTCTAAGTGACACAGTCTGAGAGAAATCACGCAAAAAGTGGCAGCTAAGAGGCTGAAGAACTTAAACAGTCTTTTCAGCAGTTTTGTGGTACCAGGGAGATTAAAAGTGGGGGAATGGCATTGGTTTTCATTGAGACTGCTAAAGGACTACACCAGGCCTCATAAGGACTGAAACACACCAGAACTTAGATAAAGACTGAAACACAGCCTTGAGAAAATCCAAACCCTGGTTGATTTAGGCGTTATGCTTCTTACTCCAACTGCCTGCCAGAAGCTAAAAACTCATCCAAAGTCTCTGTAAGTTTTCATACAAAATGTTGCATTCAGTCACAAATTACCAGGCCAAGATGAGATGAGACCAAGAGAAAAAACAAACACTAGAAACAGAACCATAGATAAACTGGATGTTGGTATTGAATTGAAAATACTATGAAAGTATCTAAGAAGTTTACCAGAAAACTATAATTTTTTAAAAAAAATTCTCAAATAATAAGGGAAAATTATAGACCAGCACTTTTTCATGAATATGGAAGAAAGAAATCTGAACAAAATATTAGTAAATCAAAAACAGAAATATTTAAGAAGGCTAATGTAACCAAATTGGGTTTTTTCCTGGAAGGCACATTCAGTTTCACATTTGCAGATAAATTTGGTAATTTATCACATCAACAAGATAAAATAGAATATGATTATTTAAAAATGCATAAAAGCCATTTGACAAACTTTAACATCCATCTACAGTAAAAATTCAGCAAGCTAAAAATAGAAGATAACTGCTTTAATCTGTTTAGGTCTGTCTATTAAAAAGCTACAACAAACATCATACTAATTGGTGAGATAGTAAAAGCTTTTTCTTGAGATAAAGGAAAGATACCCATTATCACCACTTCTTTCACCATTACACGGGAGTTCAGCCAGTAAAATAAGTCAAGGATGATCTTTTTGAAAAAGAAGTAAAAGGTATAGGAGCTGGAAAGGAAAATAAAAACTTTGTTATTTGTAGAAAACACGATCGTTTACTAGAAAATCTAAAAGTATTTTCAGATAAGTTATTAGAATAAGTAAATTTAGTAAGGTCACTAGAGACAGTATAGAAAACAGTTGTATTTCTACATGTCAGCAATAATTACAGAGAAAAGAAAAATTTGGAGGCTATTAAGAAAACAGGTCTGGGTCTAGTGGCTCACACCTGTAATCCCAGCACTTTGAGAGGCCTAGGTGGGAGGATCACTTGAGCCCAGGAGTTCAAGACCAGCCTGGGCATCATAGGGAGACCCTGTCTGTACAAAAATGGAAGGAAGGAGGGAGGGATAGAGAGAAGGGGGAGGAGGAGAGAGAGATGAGAGGGAAGAGGAGGGAGGGAGGGAGAGAAAGAAAACATTAAATACTGTATCATTATCTATTATTGTGTAACAAATGACTCCAAAATGTAGTGGTTTAAAACAACCACCATCTTATTTGTTTACAATTCTGTGGGTTAATAATTTGGACTAGACCTAGCTGGGTGTTTCTTCTGCTGGTCTCACCAGTGATTATTCATATGGCTGCAGTCACCTGGCAGTTAACCGAGACTAAATGGTATGAGATGACCTCAGTCCCATGTCCAGCGGATTGGTGCTGGCTGTCAGCAGAACCCCTTTCCACATGGTCTCCCATCTTCAAGGAAGCCACTCCCAGCTTCTTCACATGGTGGAAGCATCAAAACAGGCAGCACAGAAGCTCCAAGCTCTCTTGAGGCCTAGGCTCAAAGGTCACACGTTATTATATCTCTTGCATCTTATTGGCTGAAGCAAATCACAAGGCCAGTGAAGATTCAGGTGGAGGGAACATAGACTTCACCACTTGACAGAAGATGCAAAGAATATGTGGTCATTTAAAATCTACCACAGGTATCTAAGAATAAACCCAACAAAAGATGTATAAGACCTCTACACAGAAAACAATTAAACATTATTGTGAAAAATTAAAGACCTACACAGATGAAGGGACATACCATGTCAATAAGTTGGAAGATTCAGTAAAGTTGTCGTTGCTCCTCAAATTGATCTGTAAATTCAGTACAGTCCTGATGAAAATTCCAGCAGTTTTTTTGGAAGCAAATTGACAAGCTGATTCTAAAATTTCTCTGCAGTTGAAAAGCGCAAAGAGCAGCTAAGGTAACCCTGGAGAAAAAGTACAAAGTTGGGGAGAGCTTACACTATTTGATTTCAGAGATTATTACAAGACTACAGTAATTAAGACAGTGTGGCATTAGTAGAAAGCAGAGCAAAGTGAAACAGAAGAGAGAATCCAGAAATGGATATATAATACCATCATGTGACTTTTGACAGCATTTATGCCATACTGCAGTAGTGGAATGGATGACCTTTTCAATAAATATTACTTAGTTCAATATTTATCAGAAAAAAATGAATCTTGGCCACTCCCTCATACCATACATAAAAATAAATTCTAGGTGGAGCATAGATTTTAAGTGTGAAGAGTAAAACAATACAACTTCTGTAAGTAAACATGGGAATATCTTTATGACCTTGGTGTAGACAATAATTTCTTAACCAGGGCACAGAAAGCTCTTACCATATAAGAAAAGATTGATAAGGCAGATTTCCTTAGAATTAAGACTGTCGGAACATTAAAAGACACCATTTAAAGAGTAATAAGACAAGTCACAGAATGGAAGAAGATATTTGCAACACATCTGTTCAACAGAGGACTTGGTATACAGAATATATAAGAACTCCTACAAAGCAGTAAGAAAGAAAAAACAGGAACTCACTACAAAAATCAGCAAAAGACTTCAATAAGCACTTCACAAAAAGATATCCAAATGGCTTATGCATTTAAAAGTTGCTTAATCTCACTTCTCAACTGAAAAGAGACCACGCTGAGGTACCATTACACACCCATCAGTTTATCTGTCAAAACTGTACTGAGATACCATTACACACTGTTCAGATTTTCTGGGTGTTTTTTTTGTTGTTGTTGTTGTTTTTTTGTTTTGTTTTTTTTTTTGTCATTGTTTGTTTTAAGTGACAGGGTCAGCTGTGGTAATCCCAGCACTTTGGGAGGCTGAGATGGGTAGATCACTTGAGGCCAGGAGTTGAGCAACAAAGCAAGACCCTGTCTCTCCAAAAAAAAAAAAAAAAAAAAATTAGCTGGGCGTGGTGGTATGTACCTGTAGGGGGAGGCTGAGGCAGGAGGATCACTTGAGCCCAGGAGGTCCAGGCTGCAGTGAGCCAAGATCCCGCCACTGTACTCCAGCCTGGGCAACAGAGACTTTGTTTTCTGTTTTTGAGAAAGAAAGAGTGAGGCAGGGTCTTACTCTGTCACCCAGGCTAAGTACAGTGGCATGATCTCAGCTTAGTGTGGCCTTGACCTTCAAAGTCCAAGTGATCCTCCTCCTCCAGCTTCCTGAATGGCTGAGACTACAGGCTCATGCCACCATGCCCAGTTAATTTTTAAACTTTTTGTAGTGACAAGGTCTTACTTCTTCACCCAGGCTGGTCTTGAACTTTTGGCCTCAAGCGATCCTCCCACCTCAGCTTCCCAAAGTGCTGGGATTACAGGCATGAGCCACCACTCCTAGCCAGAATATCTTTTTTTTTTTTTTTTTTTAACTATCTATACCAAGTGTTGATGAGGGTGTAGAATAACAAGGGATCTTGTAGACTGCTGAATGGAGCATAAACTGGTTTGACCACTTTGGAAAACTGGCAGAATATATTAAGATTGTACATGTACATTCTTTATGATCCAGTTCCACTCCCAGGTATATGTACAAGAAAAATGCATAAATGTGCCCCAAAAGACATATCTAGGCAGGGAGCAGTGGCTCACAGCTGTAATCACAGCACTTTGGGATGCCAAGGCAGGCGGATTGCTTGAGCCCAGGTGTTCGAGACCAGCCTGGGCAACATGGTGAAAACCCTTCTCTACAAAAAATACAAAAATTAGCTGGGCATGGTAGTTCGCACATGTAGCCTCACCTGCTAAGGAGGCTGAGGTGGGAGAATCACATGAGCCCAGGAGGTCAAGGCTGCAGTGAGCTGTGATTGTGCCACTGCATTCCAGCCAGGACAACAGAGTGAGATCCTGTTATGTAGTCTGCCATAGACATGTCTAATGTTGTTTATAGCAGCATTATTCATAATAGCAAAAAGCCTGAAACAACCCAACTTTTGAACTTTTCATCAACAATGGTGGTTAAATACATTGTTTTATTCGTGCAGTGGAGTATTATATGGCAATGGACGTTGACAAACTACAGCTATATGCAACAATCTAGGAAACTCCCATATGTAATGTTGTCTATGAGAAGCCACCTACAACGAAGTGCATACTGATGATTCCATTTATATGCAGTTTAAAGCAGAAGAACTTACCTGTGGTGATAGATGTCATCACCGTGGTTGTCTCTGGGGAAGAAGGAGGGAGGAGGGAGTGGGAGCGTGCTCATGGAGAGTGGGCTGCTTCCAAGATGGGGATAACAGTCTGCTTTCTAATCTGGTAGTGGTTACATTATTGTCTTCACTTTGGGAAGAGTCATTTGGGTTTTGAACTATACATTTGATTAGTATACTTTTCTGTGTGTGTGGCATACATCAGTCAAAAAGTAAAACCTGACAGACAGATACAAAACAGACCAAAAGGAATTATGACACAAACTGATAGTGTTTATTTCTGTGTGATATATGTGACTTGGGTGATATATGTCTGTCTATATATGTATTTTTCCCTAATAGTTTACTTTCATAGTTACAGGGAAAATCCTTATTTATACACATCAAAACCTGACCCTCATTCGAAAGTTAACGTGACTTGTAGCTTTAATGGAATCTAGAATTATAGTATCACAGAAGGCCATCATATGACTTAAGTATGTCATTTCCTTTCTTCCCTAATTAGGCCCTAAAAAGCACCTTGGGATTTCCTTTGATACGGTTTGAAGACGCTGTGATTAATCTAGATCCATTCACTCGGGTACATCCCTATGAGACCAAGGAGTTCATCATCAATGATATCCTCAAACATTTCCAGGAGGTGAGGCTTGGAGAAGTACTCATTGGCTGGAGCATAAGCAGAATGTTTGTTTTAGTTGTTTGGGAATTTTGGTTACCAAGACATTACTATTGAGAACCCAGTTAAACATTTCAACTCTGTTGTGTTACGGGTCAGGTCACTTCCCAAGAAGCCCATATATGTCATGAAAATCCTAAGACAGTACATTTGGCCTATGAGCTGTTAGTTTCATCCCTCAGAGCTAGTCTGAGGGGTTTCTGCTAGGTTAGTCATGACTCTTAATGGTTTAGTTGATGCTTTAATAATAACAAAATAATGTTTTTATTTACCAGGCGTGGGCCTTCTTTCAGCAACGTCACCCATGTTCTTAGAGTCGATGGGATCCTGCACTTGGGTTGAACTTGAAATTTTTTAAATCACCTTAGACATTTTCCATTTTGTATTTATTATCCAGACTGCAAAGATCAAAAAGTAAAGGCAAGGCATATTCTTCAATGAATAGATAGGTCAAGATCGTATCAAATTTAGTAGCTTTCAAAGTTAAAATATATTTTATTCTCATTTCCTTTTCTCCATTCCCTGTTTACTTTTTTGACTTTCCTAATTGGTGATATTTCCACCTAACTAAGGAAAGTGAAACAGCAGATATCACTGGAACCTGGGATCAGGCAATTGGAAGTATAGAAAGAGTGGAGGGGGCCAGTCATGGTGGCTCACACCTGTAATCCGAGTACTTGGTGGGAGGCCAAGGCAGGAGGATGACTTGAGCTCAGGTGTTCAAGACCAGCCTAGGCAACATATTGAGACCCCATCTCTACAAAATACAGAGAAAACAGATTAGCTGGTTGTAGAGGTCTTGCCTGTAGTCCCAGCTGCTCGGGAGGCTGAGGTAGGAGGACTGCTTGAGCCCAGGAGGTCAAGGCTGCAGTGAGCCATGGTGATGCCACCACACCTCAGCCTGTGTGACTGAGACCCTGCTTCAAAGAAAGAAAGAAACAGTGGAGGTTTGCTTGCTAAGTCTCTCCATGCCTTCTTCAGGCCCCCCACCCACACCACAGCTTATGAGAGGAACTGCAAATCTACCTCTCTTCCTCACTTTCCTTTTATAATTCTCCCTGCTGGTGATTACTTCTCTATTTGTAGGCATGATGAAAAGGAGAGTATGATGTATATAGTAGCAAATACTCATAAGAATGCTTCCTGTTTCATAGCTATTTTTATTCTTCTAACTGGCTTGGAAGAGTATGTGTATTGGGATATGTGTATTGGGAGAAGCTTAGGTGGTGCTCCTGAAAGGACAGGAGGTTATTTTGCAGTTGATGAAGATTAAAAGCTAATTACTTGTAGTAATGAGAATGGAGGACAAAATAGATTTCTAACCTTTTCGCTTGGGACACTGGTATCTGCAAATATAAGTAGATGCTGATTGGACTTTTTTCTTCCTGTTCCATTTGGCAGGAACTCCTCAGCCAGGCAGCTCGAATCCTGGGATCAGTGGATTTTCTTGGCAATCCTATGGGGCTTTTGAATGATGTTTCTGAAGGGGTTACTGGACTGATAAAATATGGAAATGTCGGGGGCCTCATCAGAAATGTTACACACGGAGTATCAAACTCTGCTGCCAAGGTAAGGAAATAGAGGTGAAATTCCATTATAATTAACCTCACGAGTCCTCTACAGTACTACAATTTCTTTTATAGTTAATAGGCTGTGAGAAGTTATATTCATGGCTTTTGCTTCATTGCCCACATGCCTTGCCTTTTCCTCACCTCCAGTCACCTGCCACCAGGTGCACTGAGTCCACCTCTAAAATACCTCTTCCTCCTTCCTCTCCATTGCCACTGCCTTAGTCCAGGCATTGCATATCTCTTACCTGGGTCACTGCAATAGCCCCTAACACCCTGGACCTTTCGTGATGACCCCTGCACCTTTCACTGTGCCACCAGAATGAACTCACTGGATCGTGCCATTCTCCTGCCTAAGATCTACCAGTTATTACCCACAGTTTACAGGGAAAGTCCAAGCTGAAGTATAGCCTTCTATAACGACACAACCTTTTAAGCCGCCTGAAACCAGCAGCAGATGGACAGTGATCTTGCAGCTAGTTGACTGGTTTGTTCACTGACATCTTAATTCATGGACATTTTCTTAGTTCAGTCTGTATTTTCTGGCAGGAGTTGATTATATGCAAAGCTGGAAAAGGTGAAGCGAGTTGAAGGTAGTTGCTATTTGACATACAGGCCTCTAAAAAGCTCTGCTTTTTTGCTCTTCCTTTCATCTCAACACACTTTTCTTGTAGAGACTGGCGTTTTCATGAATGAACTCATTTGGAGGAAACACCTGTGCTCTCTGCTTATTTACTGTGGAGAGAGCATTTTTGTAGTGAGATCATAGGTGTACTTGTGCCACAGGCTGATAGGACGTAAAAGTAGCTTTCCCAAAGAGATCTTTGTGGCACCGCATAGAAATTTATCTTGAAGAGGAGATAAGAGAGTAGAGTTGATTAGCATTTCCGGGTGGTATGGTGTTCTTGTTAATAATGTGCGAAAGCTGAGAATTTATCCTTTTTTCCCCAAACTATTTTCTAGGGATGATAGATTGGTTAGATCAGTTCTGTAGGATTATCGAACCAAAGTGTACTGTTGAGCTTGTGGTTCAAAATAATCAACAGTCTTTTCTTTTTATTTTTTATTTTTTATTTTTTTTTCTTTTTCGAGACAGAGTCTTGGTCTGTCGCCCAGGCTGGAGTGCAATGGTGCGACCTCTGCTCACTACAACCTCTGCCTCCTGAGTTCAAGCAATTCTCCTGCCTCAGCCTCCCAAGTAGCTGGGATTACAGGCGCCCGCCACCACACCCAGTTGATTTTTTGTATTTTTTAGTAGAGACGGAGTTTTGCCATTTGGCCAGGCTGGTCTCGAACTCCTGACCTCAAGTGATCCACCGACCTCGGCCTTCCAAAGTGCTGGGATTACAGGTGTGAGCCGCTGCACCCGGACAGCAACAGTCTTTTAGAGAGACTTTCCCACTTACGGTTTGAAAGCAGTGAGACTCAGGTTCAAAGTCTGAACTAGCGTGTACTTTTCTGCCTTGAATCCTTTCTCACACTCCCATGGCCCCTTACCCCTCACGCATCATAAACCCTCATAGTGGTAACACAGATTCCTCACTCTTCTTGCTTTAGCTCTTGGACTTGATATAAATGAATGAACTTAAATATTTAGTTGTAAATGCCCAGTTAACATATTTTATTAAATTATATTAACTTTATTGAATTCTAATTGACATAAGAAAGTCTTCTTGGTTTTATAATTTCTTTCTTTGTTTTTGTACCCTGGGCTTTACCATAATTTTAAAAATGAAGATGCTTATGGTTTAACAATAGGAATTCCTCACTGTGGAATAGAAATGCACCTACTTCACAGGTTTATTGTGAGAACAAAATAAGGTATGAGGTTACAAAAATTTTGAAAAATACAGAGTGAAGAAGATAAATAGGTCATTACTTTGACTGTAGTATTTGCATCGAGACTTGAGCCACCAGGGAGCCATTAGTGCTCTTGAAATGAAAACCAATCTATTATGAACTACAGAGAAGGAGGGTCTGGGACACTGAGAGTAGGAGAGTCAAACCCCATCAGGGCCAGTTTGACTCTTAGGAACCTCCATAGTTCACTGGGTTAAGAATGAAGAAGCTGTTCACGTGCCTGTGACTTCTCAATAGGAGACACCTCCTAGGAGTTTCTCCAGAGTCTCCTGGCAACATCCTAGTGAAAGGATTGGCCCTTTCTTTATTCTCCTTGGTTTATGGAAGTCTCATTTGTTTCCTGGTTTCTCTGTTTTCCCTGAAAAACTGTTTTTGAAGCCTGAGGGTCAGCATGAGATTATAACTTAGGCGGAAAGAAAGGGCAGTGTCCTCCGTATTGCCATCCTCACCCTGGATCTATATGAAGGCCTGGGGGCAGTGACAATACATTTGACTGGGTATCATGCTTTGTATGTTGCCGGATTTATATAAGGGTATTGCTTTCCAGGGAACGAGTCCTCTTGAATGGGATCCTACCTTCCCATGGGGTTGGGTTCCTTCATATAGTTGTCTTGCCTTTAATAAGCTATTAGTATTGGAGCCACAGGCTGCACCTGAGGGGATTGCTATGTAATTTACAGGCATACATTGTGTATTAGTCCATTCTTGCTTTGCTCTAAAGAAATACCTGAAACTGGGTAATTTATAAGAAAAGAGGTTTAATTGACTCACAGTTGTGCAGGCTGTACAGGAGGCATGATGCCACCATCTGCTTCTGGTGAGGTCTTAGGAAGCTTCCAATCGTGGTGGAAGGTGAAGCAGGTGTCTCACATGGCGGGAGTGGAGCAAGGGAGAGAAGGGGGAGATGCTACATATTTTTAAACAGCCAGATCTCACGAGAACTTGCTCACTATCATGAACACCAAGGGGATGGCACTAATCCATTCATAAGAAATCCACCGTTGTAATCCAGATACCTCCCACCAGGTCCCAGCTCCAACATTGGGGATTAAAATTCAACATGAGATTTGAGGGACAAACACCATACTATATCACATTGCTCAACATCAGGGATACCTTTTGAGAATCATTTCACTAGGTGATTTCATCATTGTGCAAACATCATATACTTACACAAACCTAGATGGAATACAGCCTATTCCACACCTCGGCTATCTGGATAACCTATTGCGCCAAGGCTACAACACTGTACAGCATGTTAAAGATATCTAAACCTAGACAAGGTACAGTAAAAGTATGGAATTATAATCTTATGGGTGGATCGTCATATATGCAGCCCATAGTTGACCAAAATGTTATTTGGCACATGACTGTATTTTGATACCAGCAATCTTAGGTGTGTTTATAGAGATATAAAAACTAGTTATATCTCTAAGATGAGAAAGCAAATAAACACAAAATTACCACTTCTTATAGGAAATGGTAGATCTAAATGTGTCTATCAGTTGGATACCCATTCAGATCCTCTGTGATTCTGCACGTATGTGGTTGGACTAAAGATATGCATTTTCTTGTAGTTTTGTGGGTCGAAATCAACCTTTAAAGTTGTTTTAGGGGAATGTTTTGTTTGTTTTTCTGTGTACACCAGAGGAGTTTGAGGAAGTACAAATGACCACAAGAATCAACTGTTGGCCTGTGTCAGTTATTGCTTTAAAGAGTGCCTGAGTTCCAATGATTAAAAAAGGGTCAGAGGGGACAGAACTGCACCTCACTGAGCCCCTGCCAGTGCACTGCACTTTACTGCAAAGACCAGAGGGCTTTAGCCTGGTTGAATGGGCTTTGAATGTAGTGGAGAAGTTCATAAACCTCTTAAATTAATTGTAAATATTGTATAAATGTGCATTTTTCTGGGATGAGGGTCCAACATTTCTTTTGTATCCTCACGGAGAGATTCTTGCCTCCAAAGATTGTAAGCCATTATTATAGACATAGGCTTGTACATTGAGGGGAGCTTGGGGCTGGTAGTCAGGATGCCAGCACTTTAATTGCATTTCTACCTTTAAATAATCTTTTCCTCTGTTAAGAGATTTGTTTTTAACATTTATGAAATGATGATGGTAACTCCCCCGTCACACTGGCCTGAGGAGCAAAAGAGATGAAGTATATGAAACCCAGTGAGGAGTTAAAAGGGAATTCATTCTATTACATAAGAAGATAATAGACCTGTAGGTTTTAGTCATCTGTGGATAGATGCACAAATTTTAAATTTCAGGTCTATAGTGTATCTACTTGTGGAATTTCTCATTCTTTTTTCTCCCCCCAGAGCATTCCTGCAAAAGGAACATCTCATTTCATCTTTGTTGTTTAATTTATTTAATATTGGCCTCAAGGAAATATAAGTAGGAAATAACCTATGCCCTTTTATCTCAGTTATTTCTCTTTGCCTTTCTTTCTCATCTCCCAACCCTAGAAATCAGCATATGGATTCAAATCTAAGATTTAAGTCTTAGCCACCAAATTGTGAGCATCTAACCCATGACTCCCCTGCCTGGGTCTTGGCAAGATGACTCTAGCCCTTAGCGGAACTTCAAAGATCTGATCCCATTCCTGAGGCCATGGCAAGGCAATCGGTCTGGAAGGACTTCCCTGAATGTGATTTATTCAAGAAAATGACAGCATTTCATATTCCAAACCCATATCAGAGGAGAAAGTTTCTTTCTGCAGCATGAGTTGCAAAAAGTATACTTTCTTCTAGTTGTGTGTCACGTGAAATCTGCAAGACACTCTAACATCTTTTAAAGGCAGAGAACTGGGAAGACCCCCTATTGATAAAATTTCCTCTCTTATAGACTCTAGCTTCGTTTGTACCTTCATTCTTGTGATATTTTCACATACATAGCTATCCTCAACAATATAAATAAAGTACTTTTTAAACTAATAAAATGTCAGATATTAACAATAGGGCAAATGATTCCACTGTCTTTTCTGCCCCTGTAGAAACTGTTTGCTCTGCACAGCTGTTATCTGGTCTTCCTAAGGGAAGAAAGCCAACAGCATACTTAATTTCTTCCAGCAAAGGAGAGAAGCACTTTCAGTCATCATTAATGAACCCTCTGCTCATTTTGTCCTACTTTCCATCCCCCTTTTTTTGAGACAGTCTCACTCTATCACCCAGGCTGGAGTGCAGTGGTGTAATCTCGGCTCACTGCACTCTCTGCCTTCCTGGATTCAAGTGATCCTCCCACCTCAGCCTCCAGAGTAGCTGAGATTACAAGCATGTGCCACCATGCTCGACTAATTTGTATTTTTAGTAGAGACAGGGTTTCACCATATTGGCCAGGCTGGTCTTGAACTCCTGACCTCAAGTGATCTGCACTCCTTGGCCTCCCAAAGTGCTGAGATTACACACTTGAGCCACTGCGTCCAGCCTCATCCCCCTCATTATGTCTTTATCAAGTCAATATAGGATGCTTTTGATTCTGGGTACCTTTTTGATCCCATGTTTGTTTTGATTCTGTGTTTATGAATACAGATATTTTCATAATTTGTCATGTTCTTAACTGAAATTATTTTCATAGTGGTTATTTGCTGTTCATGTAAATTAGAATTCGTTGTTCACTGTTTGCTACATGTTAATTTTACTAATAACTTTTGTAGTTGTATGGTAGTTTTCTATTTTTCTCTTTTGCTTTGTGGTATTTATTTCTACCCGGCCCAAATTTCCCAGCTCAAATTCTGCAGATCAAATTTTTGTCAAGGAGTTGTGAGTTTTCTGCCAGTTTTTAGTTAATGCATTTTATTCTATGTTGTTTTAGCCATTGTTTCATTGTCTTAAATCAGTTTTGTTTTTTATGAATTTGACAAAGATCTAACTTTTTAGATGATTTCTTGGTGCAAACAGCATTAGTAGGAAAAGGTGTAGAAACAGGGTTGAAATACTGCACTTCACTGTGGAATACATACTAACGTACAAACATTTGTTGAGCACCTTCTGTTGGTTAGGCTTGGTGAGAGACCGTTATATACATTGTCTTGTGTATGTTAAGCTTTATTCTGCCAATCAGGAAACTGGGAGTTAGAGAAGTTAAGTCTTCAAGGTCACACAGCTAGAGGTGACAGGGGTTGATCTGAATCCAAGTCCAGCTAATTTTGAAGGTCTTTTTTTTTTTCTTTTCTTACAGGATGTTTTTCCTTTGTGTTTGTAAGGCGTTCTTCTAGGCACTGCAGAGAATATGAAACATTAATTACTGCTGACTTCCCACCAGAAGCCTCTTATTTGACGTCACTGTGTAACTGGTCAGTGACCACTATCATAGCATTCTTGGCACAAAGCAGGCCCTCAGGAAGTGCTGGTGCCCACCGTCATTCTCGTGTTAGGTTATTTGTGGCTGTCACCATCTTCTTTATAGGCAATAAGAACCTTGGCAATTGCAACCATGGTTTTACTCATGTGATATCATTTGATCATCAGAATTACCTGGTCAGTAGCTGGATGGGCATTTTTAGCCCCATTATGTAAATGAAGAAGCTGAGGCCCAGAGAGGTCAGGTGACTTTCCCAAGATCAGCCAGGTCACTGCAGAGCTGAGACCTGGCATCTCAGTTCTCATTTTTAATTAGACTTTTGAGATATCACTTAACTACAAGATTTATTCTAGACATGCCTCTATATGTTAAACAAATAAACCAAAAAAATAAAATAAAAAGCAAACCAAACAAAAAGCCCTACCTAGTCTCACAATGAACTTTGATAACTTTTAGGAAAACTGTCTGAAGATAAATACAAGCAAGTTGAGACCGAGAAAATGAGAAATTCAGACAGTTCAGATAGTTCAGCAGAAAATCTAGCTAGGACTTTAAATACCATTTTGTTCCATTTCTTTGGTTTCTGTTTGGGACAGCAGTGTGGAGGAGCTGCTTCTCTTCGAAGCAAACCTTTCACCAGCCCTTTGTCCCAGGACACCAGATTTGATGCCTAGCCATGATCCAGTGGAAACTGACTTTCCTGTCCCTGTACAGAGACTCTCAGCCAGCCCCTGCCATCAGCCAGCCTTCTATCATATGTACTGTGACCTTGTTGAGGAGAGAGGGGCCCATCTGCCTTTTGTTTAAGAAACAGCATTTTTTGTTGTTGTTTACTTGGCAGTCAGTATATTTATAAGGCTCAAACAAAACTAAGAGCAATGTTTATTCAAGGTGAAAGTTTTATCTTTGCATGAAAGAATGCACTGAGTGAGTCCCTGCATGGATTCTGAAGGCGAAAAGGCAATTTATGACTTGTATCTGTTTTTGTCATTATGTATGGCTGCTCCATTTTATAGTTGAGCTGATTACCCCCATAATAGCTTTTCCATGTACCTATAAGCAAGTAATAGGGGAATGCCTTCTCATAAGCATTGGGGTTTTAGTGTATTTAAGTTGGCACAAAACTTCAGGGTAGATGAAATTCACTTCAGACAGTGATCTTTCCCTTAGAGAATGTAGGGCTTTCTATTTTCAAAAAGACTTTGATCCTAAATAAGTCACCCGAGGGATTTCTTTTCCAGCCAAGAGGAGGTACCTTCAAGTTGTTGTATGTAGGGAAATGACTCAAATTTTTGGCATCAGAATTTTTGTTTTATTTTCCTCTGATAATCTTGAGTACTAAAATCATTCCCTTAGTCTGAACTCTTTTTGGTTAGAAGCAAATTTTAGATGCTGAATGACTCACCCTAACTTGGGCAACTCTCAACCATCTTGGGGGATCAGATAAAAGTATATTTGTGAGGGCCAGGGTGGAGTGGTGTCGTGAGAACCGCAAGTGACCAAAATTCACAGGTGGTCCCCATGTACCTCACTGAGCAGCCTCGCTCATGAAGGAGCCAGGTGAGCAGAGTTTGCTCATGAAGGAGCCAGGTGAGCAGGGTTTAGCCTTCCCTTTTTTCCACCCTAATCAGGTAGCTCAGTAGCCAGAAGTGACAGAGCAGGGAATGAGTGATGCCACTATTGATGTCCTGTTTTTGAAACAGAAAGAAAAAGTTCAAAACTTCTTCATTTCCTAATGGTAGTTCAGTTAAGAACAAGCTTCTTCAGATTTCTTTTTTTTTTTTTTTTAGGCCTGAACATGTCATATTTGAGAGGAATTCACTTGATCTTCCAAAACTGGAGCCTGTGTGGTAGAAAAGTATGTTCAGTTGCTAAGTTGAAAAGACAGAAAATATTTGTGTCCCCCAAAAGTAGTGGTTTTCTACCCTAGTGTAAACATGGTTTATAAAGGAATCATATGTTCAAGCTTTCTTAGGGTTGGCTGGTGACGCTTGGCATTGTGGTCATGCATCCCTTTTCTGTAATTCAGTATTCTTCATATCAGTCTTTGGCCTTTCTTGAAAAATTGTGACAAACTTTAAGTGAGATAAAATTTTCAAGACACTCACTCTGTTTGGAAGGTTCTATTTTTTTTTAAATTCTTTCTCTTAATTGTTCTTTCTAAAAGTCTATCTCCATCTTGAAGAAAAGCTAAATCAAAGTTTATTCTTAGGAGAAAGAGGGAATGTCTTAGTCAATATCATGCTTAAAAATCAGAAAGCAGGCCGGGCATGGTGGCTGACACCTGTAATCCCAGCACTTTGGGAAGTCGAGGCAGGTGGATCACCTGAGGTCAGGAGTTCGAGACCAGCGTGACCCAACATGGTGAAACCCTACCTCTACTATAAATACAAAAATTAGCTAGGCGTGGTGGCGCATGCCTGTAATCCCAGCTATTCGGGAGGCTGAAACAGGAGAATCGCTTGAACCCAGGAGGCGGAGGTTGCAGTGAGCTGAGATCGTGCCACTGCACTCCAGCCTGGGTGACAGAACAATGTTGTTTCTGTCTTTGAAAAAAAAAATCAGCGATGTGAAGAGTGTAGCCATCATTTATTAACTCCTACATGTCAAATATGGGCCCAGGATCTTTTCCTATGCTCTCTCATGTAACATTCACGTATACCCAATAGGAAGGAAGGAAGGGAGGAAGAGAGGGAGGGAGGGAGGGAAGGAGGATTAAGCCCATTTTACAGATGAGAAAAATTAGACTCAGACTCGTCAGGAACCTTGATTGAAATTTAATAATGACTCACTATTGGAGCTAGAAGTTTTCGAAAAAAATTAATTTGGGGGGCAGCCTCTATTTTTCCTCCACACAATGCAACTTCTCAGGTATAATTTTTTACCAAACTCAAAACATTGTAGAAGCAAAACCATGAGCCGTTGGAAACAACATTACTTAAAAGTAAAGCTCAAGCAGTCTTCCATTCATTCCCAACTTTAACACCTCTGTGTTGGGCCTTGGAATTTTCCAACTGTAATTTCTAAGCTTTCTGAATTAATCTTTACTATCTGGAAATCTCTAATCTAGTCTAAAAGGGTTGAAATGAGAGAAGAGGATTGGGAGATTTTTCTTCATTCAAATAGAAAATGTATGACTCAAAAGCATTTGAGTAAGCTGACCCAGCTGATGTTCCTGTTCCAAGATTTATTCAAATTTAAATCATGTGGGATGTGCAGTCCCCAGGCCTTTCCTCCTGCCTGGCCCGGGAAGCAGAGCAGAGCTTTGGACCACTTTGGTATGAGCTGATAGTGAGCTTCAGATCACTTTCCTGATGACTGTCTTCCTCTAAATGCTATGTGTTAAGTTGTAATTTCTTTAAGCCGTTTCCTGAACTTCACTCCTTTAAGCATTTCTAAACAACTAGGGTATCATTTTAAAATAATAGTATTTAATTTAGGGCAGAGTACCCAGAATTAGGGAGAGTTGTGCATTCCCACTATCAATTACAGGCAGAAAATAAACTCATTGTCCCCAATAGTCCTTTTCTTTCCTTACCCTTTTCCCCTTCATCTGTCCTGTAGCTTTTCAAATTTTGTAGATTTTTTGTCTCTCAGTTCTGCTAACAGATTGGCTTTCAGATGCTTAGTGACACCATTGCTTGAATTCAGAAGCCAGAGAGAGAATGTTGGGGATAGTGTGTTATTCCTGAGAGTTTTAAATTTAGTTCTGCAGCCGGGCGCAGTGGTTCACACCTGCAATCCCAGCACCTTGGGAGGCTGAGGCGGGTGGATCGCCTGAGCTCAGGAGTTCGAGACCAGCCTGGCTAACATGGTGAAACCCCGTCTCTACTAAAAATAAATAAATTAGCTGGGTGTGGTGGCAGGTACCTGTAATCCCACCTACTCGGGAGGCTGAGGCAGGAGAATCGCTTGAACCTGGGAGGTGGAGGTTGCAGTGAGCCGAGATTGCGCCATTGCACTCCAGCCTAGGCGACAAGAGTGAGACTTTGTCTCAATAAATAAATTAAATAAATAAATAAATAAATAAAGTTATGTTGAACTGAACTATGGTTTGCTTCTTGGAGGAATGTAACAATATGATTAACTTAGAGTTTCATCATTCCTTATTGGAAGAATAATAATACCACTTTATATTTGTCTTGATTTTTAGTTGTTGGTAAAGCATTTACATATCTTTGATCCTTTCTCTAAGCCTGAAACTAGGTAAATGGTATTATTATTGTCATCGTTATTATTATTATGACTCCTGTTACCATTTTATGGATGAAGAAACGGAGACCCAGTGGAAGTAAATAACTTGGTTCAACATGGCCAAACAAAAAGTGGTAGAGCTTTTGTACTTCTTCCTAGCTCTCCTGACTCCTGGAACATTGCTGGATGGCACAGTCAGCCCTCCATATCTGTGGGTTCTGAATTCATGAATTTAACCAACCACAGATCAAAACCGAAAAAAAAAAAGGATAGTTGTGTCTGTACTGAACATGTATATGTTTTCTTCCTTGTCTTTATTCCCTAAAGCATACAGAATAACAGCTATTTACATAGCATTTACATGGTAAGGTAATGCATTATAAGTAATCTAGTGATGATTTATATACAGGAAGATGTGTGTAGGTTGTATACAAATACCACACTATTTTATATCAGGGACTTCAGCATCTGTGGATGGATGGTGTCTTCTGCATGTCCAGGAACCAATCCCCTATGGATACTGAGGGACAGCTGTACGTCTTAACCTGATACTGCAGGTTAAGATTCACAATATCGTCTCCATATCATAGTTGGGTTTTCCAATGCCACTGTTGTCTGTGAGCCTCGTTAGCCTCTCCTTCCCTGCAGAATGAGTTTCAGAGAACAGAGGTGGAGAAAAATGTATCTTTCCCTCTTAGAGGCTTGTTGCACTGTTCATTAACTATGCTGCTATTTGTATGAAGCATTTCAGAGTCATATATCTGAGAGTTCACAAAGAAACAATGTATGACAAGAATAATTCTTGTAGCAGAGTTTTTGTGAAGTGGAGGGTGGCAGGGAGAAAAATTTAAGCTTATGTCAGGACATTACATTAAGTAATTTCTACAGTGTTGGGGATGAAGGAGAATCCCCCCAAGAGGAAAAGGAAGATACTTCTAGAAGCGGGTGAGAGTCTGGCTTTTCCTTGGCTTTCCTCATAGCCACATGATGGCGTGTCCGGCCTGACTTGGAAGGGAGGCCTCAGCATGAAGTGGTGATGTGGAGGCGCAGTTGGTCCCTGGATACAGGCACAGGCATATCACACTCATCTCCAGCAGGCAAGGGGGAATTACAGCTTCGCTTTTCCTTTTCTGTTACACACCAATGGGGAAGCCCTCCAGTGCCATTCCTAAGAACAAGGACATTTTCTAGTTAGGCACATAAGAATGATCAAGATAAGCTCAAAAACTAGGAGCCACATTGGGGAAGTCAGGTTTAAAGTGTGCAGAGAACATGACAGAAAGTGGACTGTGCGCCACTTCTCCAGTCACGCTCGTGCTGTCCTCTCCTTGCGCTCGTACTCAGTCTTGCCTCTGATTGGGGTGCCCTCCTCCATTTCTGGCCAGAGGCTCCAAGTCTGTAAGGCCCAGCCCACATGCCATGTTGAGAATGTGATCTCTCCCCACTGTGAGTTCCTGTGGCCCCGTGTGCTTCCATTACAGCAGGCACCAGATTTTACCTTGAATTGTAACCATTTGTGCACACGTCTCTGATATCCATCAACATTTCTCACATCACCAATTAGGTGCTGGGCGCTGTGAAGGAATGTTAGAAAGGAAGACTTAGAAAATGTTTTCTTCTTTTTGTGAGGATGTGGAACAGGTAAGGCAGAGAAGGAGTAAGTAATGATAATCCAGAGGAAATAAGTATTGCAGTGGGGTCTGTGCAAACTGCACAGTTCCGTGAGAGAAGTGCTGTGGGGCAAGGGGTAAGAACACTTGATTCTGTTCCTCAAGGGTGAGATTGGCTGGAGACAAAAGATGGAATGCAACGGTCTGTATTTATTTGCATCCCAAAGTAGACCCTGTGGAGGGGGGGCCAGGATTTTATCTGACAACATTTTTTTTTTTTTTTTGCCAGTTTCCCCTCTAGCCATAAATAGTTACTGTAAGGAAAATTAAAGTGATCCAGGTTGTATCCATGTGGGCTGCCTTTTATCTGGCATAGCATTTTTCACATGCTATACATTCAATGAATGTGTTATTATCTAGCTATTTTCTGTTTTTTATGGAAACAAACTTTTTTTTTTTTTTTTTTTTGAGATGGAGTTTCACTCTTGTCACCCAGGCTGGAGTGCAGTGGTGTGATTTCAGCTCACTGCAACCTCTGCCTCCTAGGTTCAAGCGATTCTCCTGCCTCAGCCTCCCGAGTAGCTGGGATTACAGGCACCCGCCACCATGCCTGGCTAATTTTTACAGTTTTACTAGAGACGGGGTTTCGCCATGTTGGCCAGGCTTGTCTCAAACTCCTGACCTCAGCTGATCCACCCACCTTGGCCTCCCAAAGTGCTGGCATTACAGGTGTGAGCCACTGCACCTGGCGCATACAAACTTTTTAAAAGTTTATTTACAAGTTTCCCCCCAAACATCTCTGTAAGCTGGTGAATAGCCAAAACTGTGCTATAGCAATATAGACAGGAAAAGGACATTGACTTTTAGGATCCTACTTCTCCTGCCTTCCCCATGCCTCAGGTCTAGCACAGCACTGGGGCACAGCAAGCGCTTAGCAAATACTGACCTGGCTCTGATGAGGCCAGGTGTGCACTATTGATCGGACCCAGGCTTGGCTTAAGGTAGCAGGAAACTGATTTAGAGGAAGGAGAGGAAAACCTAATCCCTCTTAATCTAATGAATTAAAAGAATATTTATGGGAAATATTTGCTTTATTTGAGGAAAATGTTTAAAGTAAACATTTCCTGCAAGCTGTTGAATTTATATAATAAAACTTTGGTTTGGAAACCTTGTTTTCACTGAAATGAAAATTAAGCAAAACATGCTTCCCAAAACAGCCGCTTGTCTCAGTTTTGTTGCCTTTGTAATGTTCAAAGCAGGATATTGTGGCCATTGAGGTAATTTTCTCTTTATTGGTAACTTGGAAATGAGCAAGGATCATGCCAAACTTATTTTAGTTGTAAAAGAAGAGGCACTAATGGCTCCTTGTAGTTTTATAGCAATTCAACCTTTGTAGCAGCATCCTGTTACTATTTGATCTTCACAAACTTATGCATTAAAGAGTCAAGTTTATCCCCATTTGACAGATGAAGAAATTGAGTCACGGTGAAGGTAATTAACTTCCGGAGGGTCAAACAGGGAGTTTGTGGAAGAGGACCAGGCTCTTTACAGCCCCAGGCTCTTTTCTAAAGACCACACTGCTGCTCTAGAAAGCACTGTTTCCTCCTTCGGGAATTAAAGCACTTTCATGTCTGTGAGATAATTTAACCTTGCAACATCCCAGTGGGGCCAGCAGGTTAGATACGATTATCACTTCCCTTCCAGTGATGGGAAATTAAGTTACACAGGTTAAATGGTTTTGCCAAGGCTGTGTAGTCAATGTTGGAACCAGGGGATGGTGCCCAGGCTTCACAAACTCTGAGCCTGCTCTTTTCCTACCACACTAAGCCTTCTCAGAGGAGAGCCAGAGGAGCTTCTGACGCCGTGAAGACAGCTGTGAAACATCTTGCTTCCAAGAGGGCCTTGCTTTCCTAGCACCCGTGCCAGATTGTGTGAATGCTTGGTTCTACAATCTCAGTGGGTCATACAAATCTCCAGGCCTACAATCAGTAAGAAACAAAGCAAAACGGGGCAAAGCCAGATAGATTTTACCAGCCTGTTTGGATTTTGTGTGCAATAGAATTAGCAAGTGAAAATTGTAGGATTGCTACAAAAGAGTTGCTTAGAAATCAATTAACTTGACAAACTGAGGTGCCTCAACGAATAAATTATATGGAGAGATAAAAGTTCTTAGGACTAAACACAGGAAGAATTTGCCACTTGTTTCTCTGTAAAAGGTAAAAACATAACAGTGAACTGTGTCTAACTTATGTTAAAAAATTGAATTTGCTGAGAAGCCTAGTTTTAATAATATTTCATATGATAATTTAAACTCTCTAACTTTTGCCTTTCTATTTAACCCCATCTTGTAGTCTTCCTAAGAGATGTATCAACACTAAAACTTTTCTTAGTTATTCCAGCTGAATATGGCAAAGCTACAGTAGCTTTTCCCAGATGCAGAACTCTTAACACAATCGCTGATATTCAGTAGAAACTCTGGATAGCAGATTTGGGAAAGAACCTTAAGGCCAGCCTTTTAGCCCTCTCAAATTATATGTAGAGAAACTGAGACCCTGTAAGTTCTCACAGCTGATTAGTCACAGGGCTAGCCCTCAAACCCAGGCTTTCTGGCTACAGATCTAGTATGATTGTTGAGACTGGGCCGGCAGCTTGTGGGCACCTGCTTGGTAGGAGTGAGGGGGAGAAAAGTAGTAGGGTGTAAGCCTTGCCTACTGTATATTTTCTCAGTGTTCTTTATTTTTTATCCATTTGTGTGTCTGTCTCCCATACTATACTGAGTTCCATGAGCACAAGGGACTAAGTCATACTCGTCTTGGTATCTTTAACCCTAAGCACTTAGCCCGCGATCTAGAAAGCCCTCAAGGGTTTGTTGCACTGAACCAGTCTGTTCTGTGTCAAGGTCAACTTACCAGAAGGGGCTGCAGGGACTACAGCTCCTTACTAGTCCTTCAGCAGAATCTTATCCAGTGAGTAAACCCATGCAAAACTTTCACATCTCCCCTGAAAACAGAACAAGACCCGCCCCCGTGAAAAGAAAGAAATAGGGAATCCCTTTATAATTAGATTTAGTGGGCAGTGGTGAGATGTAGTAGAGATGAAACTTTAATAGACACATAGTCTTTGGGTGATGCCAAAATTAATCTAACTTTGTTGGTTAAAATGAATTTTAAAATTTTTTCTAAATGTTCATGTTTTTCTCTGTATGTTGTTATTAGAATTGTCATCGGGTTCTTTCTAAAGGCTGTGTGAAAGAAAAGAGCAAGCCAGGTGCGGTGGCTCATGCCTGTAATCCCAGCACTTTGGGAGGCTGAGGCGGGTGAATCACCTGAGGTTGGGAGTTTGAGATTAGCCTGACCAACTTGGAAAAACCCCATCTCTACTAAAAATACAAAATTGGATGGGCATGGTGGCGCATGCCTGTAATTCCAGCTACTTGGAAGGCTGAGGCAGGAGAATCCCTTGAACCGGGGAGGCGGAGGTTGCAGTGAGCCTAGATTGTGCCGTTGCACTCCAGCCTGGGCAACAAGAGCAAAACTCCGTCTCAAAAAAAAAAAAAAAAAAAAAAAAAAAAAAAAAGAGCGAAAACATCTTTAGTACTGGTTCTTGCCCTAGGACAGAAGTGGCTATTTGCCGTACCTCTCAGTGGACACTGAAAATGTGGATGTGTCCGGTTGCCTGCTGTCCAGCAACCCTGGAAGAACTTGTGATGGCTTTGTCTTCATTATGAGAACACTTTGATCTGAACCCCTTTCCTTTTCTGAATCCTTTCTCTTTTTTTTTTTAAGACAGTCTCACTGGCTGAAGTGCAATGGCACCATCTTGTCTCACTGCAACCTCTACTTCTTGGGTTCAGGCAATCCTCCCAACCCAGCCTCCTGAGTAGCTGGGACTACAGGTGCACACCACTACACCCAGCTAAATTTTTTTTATTCCAGTAGAGATGGGGTTTCGCTATCTAGGCTGGTCTCAAACTCCTGGGCTGAAGTGATCCTCTTGCCTCAGCCTCCCAAAATGCTGGGATTACAGGCATGAGCCACTGTGCCTGGCGTCTGAGTCCTCCTTGTAAAAGGAACTCACTGCACAGCATCTGGCTGCTGCCAACAAAATGACTGCCCCACCAGCCCCACAGGTGATGAGAGTTTGCAATGGCCTTCACAGCTTAGTACCTTAGTACCTTTTCTCTCCTGGTAACTTAGAATGGAAGCCCCACGGGGGCCCACACATGTCTGCGAGGGTGCACAGGCATGTGGCAGAATGAGCCAGGGGGCACCCGCTTGTTCTGGAGGTGCCGAGAGCCGTCCTGGCTGGGGGCTGTAACTGTCAGACTGACTCCCGGCCACACTGTCCTCCCTGGAGTAGGTGCTCGAAACCTTTGTTTTTTGCCTTTTCGCTTTAATCTGGAACACTTGGGAAAAACAAAAAAAAAAAACAAAAAACAAAACAAAACAAAAAAAAACAGTAGACCAATTGGTGACTGAGTCCCAACTCTTCTTCAGGCCAGATGAAATCATGGTCCCTGCTGGCACCGTTTCTCCATCTCACAGCCCTCACTTGGGTTCAGACCCTCAGTCACACAGGGAGCCCCGCCACAGCTGAAGTGTTTTGTCAGAGCAAGATTGCAAAGAGTTAACACTTTTGCTTTTTCGGGAAGTTATCTGTGAAGAGTATTAGTTGTTTAATAAAGCGTGCCTGCCCTCCCGATGAACCCGCCAGTGACTCTGCAGCTGGGGTCATTCCAAGTTCACGCAGTGGACTTTTGACTGCCTTCTGTGTCTGTGAAAACAGTCGGCAGCTCCTGCGGGGATCATTCATTCAGGCCTGTAACACAAAACTATTGCCAATGGGCACCTGCTGGGGCAGCTTCCCGGGAGGGCTGGGAGGAAGATACCAAACTCATCAGGCATCTGTAGAGATAAGAGCGGCAGGGGATCCGCTGGGATCCCGCTAATCAGGCCTGCACTTAGACCCCACTGCCTGGCCAACAGGCTGGTGTCAGAATGTATTAGGCAGCCCTGGTCAGGATAGGATGTGAGCTAATTAAAGGCCTTTTACAAAGAGGAGGAGGTGGGGGATGGGGGGAAAGAGAGAGAGAGTGTGTGTGTGTGTAGGAGGAGGAGGAAGAAAGAAGTTTGAAGTGCATTCCCCAGATTTCCAGCACATTCTTTATTCCTCTGTGTTATCCCTCAAAACAGAAGAAAACAAATTAGAGGCTGAGCATTTGGTTATTTCTAACCTGAAATTGTCATTCATTGTGCCTGATGCTGTATTGGTTTTAACTGCTATTTTCGTGGAATTACATATACTATGAAAGACATCTTTTGCCACAGTCTCCCTGGGAACATCCTGTTGTTGAAATACTGTTGGTCAGCTGCTTGAATTTTGCCCTTTTCTCTGACTTTGACACATCAAGGCAAAAATAGGTACCTATTTTTGATGTGTTCTAGGTTTCTCCCTTTTGCTTGGAAAATCCACTTGCCAGCTGTGGAGAGTACTGCTGGGAGGATGAAATGAGTCAGTGCACAGCGTGTGCTCTTAAAGTTTGGTGGTTGAGGTAGTGATGGTAGCAGCTTGGCTTTATGGTTTAAAATGCCACAGCATGCACTATCTTGAAAATACTCAGTAGTCCTAGCATACAACTGGATTTTAGTTACACCTACTTAAGGAAAAAAACTCATTTGAAAGTGTTTGATTTTCCTGTACTTTCATTTATTTAGCCCGTGTATTCCCTGCACCCCCAGTAAGCAGCAAACTAACTTATTTATAGGCCTAAGGTATGTTTAAATCTGTGGTATTTTCTTAATCAGCCTGATAATGATACATTTTTGAAAGCAGTTTTGTTAACACATAAACCTAAGCCTTTATTATATTATTCTGATACATTCCACCTAAGCTTGTCTATGTGCAAAGAAACATTTAGATTAATCTTGTACTACATGGTAACAATCCTAGGAAATTCCAGTCAAAAGCCAACAACCTGTTTCCTTCATTCTGAACTGTTGGTGGGTTTGTCTTTGTCTGTGGTCTGATAAGGAGTAACAACAATGTTAATTTTGTATTTCCTTGGCATTTGTCTCACATAATCTTTTGTCAAAGTTGACCAGGAGGCTTGTCAGGCTTGCCATGCAGTTTATGAAATAAATAGTTACAATGGAGTAGTTAATTTAGCCCTGTGGAATATGTTAGTGTATCCTTACCATAAGTGTTTAAAATGTTAATTACATTTATCTTTATTTCTCAACATTGCTATACAGAAAATATGGGATAGACACTGATACTGATTGCCCAGTTGAAATAAGTTTTGAATTTAAACTAGTAGCTGAATGGATAGCTTTAAAAATGGTACTAATATTTTGGGAGACTGAGGTGAGCAGATTGCTTGAACTCAGGAGTTCGAGACCAGCCTGGACAACATGACAAAAAAAAAAAAAAAAAAAAACATGTCTACAAAAAATACAAAAATTAGCTGGGCGTGGTGGCACCCGCCTGTAGTCACACCTACATGGGAGGCTGAGGTGGGAGGATCATCCGAGCCTAGGAAGTTGAGGCTGCAGTGAGCTGTGTTTGCACCCCTGCATTCCAGCCTGGGTGACAGAGCAGGACCTTGTCTCAACAACAACAAAATGATACTCATATTTATTGACTGCTTCACTATGTGCCAGGTACGGTTCTGAGTCTTCATACAAATTGATTTGTTTAATCCTCATAACGACCCTGTGGAATACTAGTTTATAAATGAGGATACTGAGGTTCAGAGAAATTAAGTAATTTGCCCAGGGTTACCAGGAGAGCCAGGCTAAGAACCGAGATTCTCTGATTTGGAGCCCGTCCTCTTAGTACCAGTGCAAAAGCAGCACTCTATCTAGTAGGCTTCATTCTCGAACCTCTCTGCAATATCATATTTGCAGGGATTAACCATGTAAGGATGTATTATCAAGGGGATACAGAGAATTTGAGTCACAGTTTAAAGTCATTTCCTGTGCTACCCTCTGTTGTATAATTAGCTCTTTTGTAGATGCTATACCATCCAGGCCAAAGCATGTGGCTGAAACCAGGAAATTGTTCTAACCCTGTCTGAGACACTTAGTGAAGGAGTTTTGACTTGGTTCTAACTCCACGCATCGAGCTGACTATAGATTTATGTGAAAGAAGCATAACTTCATGTTAACAGGTCTATTTATCGTGTCTGTAGAGCAAGTTCACAACTATATATGGACAACTAGAAATGCCAGGCTCTGTGCTAGGCACAGGGGACACAGACATAAACAAAACAAAGCCCTCTCCCCTTGGGGTCACCATCCAGCAGGGGAGGAGGCCTTCCAGTCACACACATGTGGGAAAGTGTTCCAGATTTGAGCTTGGCGTCTGTGCGGGTTCCCGTGGGGGGCATCTCAGGGAGGGGTAGACTCTTCTACCCAGGGCAAGGAAGGTCTGCACAGGGGAAGGCACGCCGGTGCCCAGTCCTGAAGTCCAAGGAGATGCTTGCCATGTGGACAAGAGACAGGTGGGGACAAGAGGAGGCACACAGGGAGCAGTCCCAGCAGGAGGGAGCCTGGGGTGTACAGCAGCAGGACTGGGGAGGGGTCAGTGGAGCTTAGCAGGTGGGCCTCTGGAATGAGGAGCTGGCCTAGTGGGGAAAGACTGGCTCATTGTACGTCCCTTTGTTTTCCCTTGTTTCGCCCCCACCCACCACGTGAATTTAAAGGGGAAGAGACTTAACTGAATGTTTCACTTTTTGAGCCTAGTATTGTTGTTTGTCATGATTTGACCATAATCTGCATATATACAATGTTAACTGGTTTTTTTGCAAGTTTTTTTTGTTTGTTTGCTTTTGTTTTTGAGATGGAGGTTTGCTCTTGTTGCCCAGGCTGGAGTGCAATGGCGTGATCTCGGCTCACCACAACCTCCGCCTCCCAGATTCAAGCAGTTCTCCTGCCTCTGCCTCCCGAGTAGCTGGGATTACAGGCATGCACCACCACGCCTGGCTAATTTTGTATTTTTAGTAGAGAGAGGGTTTCTCCATGTTGGTCAGGCTGGTCTCGAACTCCCGACCTCAGGTGATCCGCCCGCCTCAGGCTCCCAAAGTGCTGGGATTACACGCGTGAGCCACCGCTCCTGGCCTTTGCGAGTATTTTTATGTGGGTAAAACAGTTATACCTTTCACTGAGTGGGCCCAAACAAACAAAAACAACAGCCTGTCACACCTGTGTGTGTGTGTGTGGCAGGGGGTGGTACCCAAAAACCCTGACTCACTTTTTATATAATTAGAGCTTAAACCAAACCAAGTCATGGCTTGTTTGCAGTAGGTAGATTGCAGAGTTACCAAATTGTACTTTCTGGCCAGAGTGACTCAGTCTAGTACAAAGTCATGAACTGCCTCCGGCATTTCTCATTAACCTAATATCTCCATCTAGAGTAGAAATTCACCCTCCCTAAAGCCCAGAGGAAACAAATTAAGGGTACTTGTGAAAGGAAAAGGCCTTTGGACCCTGAAACAACTGACTAGAAAGGCAGGACGAAAGGAGGGAGGGGGGCATTCTTTGTGCTTTCCTGTACAATTTGGAGCTCAACAGATGAAGTGTTTGCCATTGATCCCCAAACCACATTTTGCGAAACTAATTTATCTGACCCCATTTGACTGGCCATTCAACTGTTCCACCATTTTCTTTACACAAAGCTAAACGAGATATGAGCTAAATTTGAGAGCGAAGAGCACATTACATATGGGAATGTGGTTCATGGTTTTCTAACCCAACCCTCCCCTGCCCCATCCATTCCAGTGAGTAGATTTTTCTCTGGAAATCCATCCTTTCTTTTTCCATTCAAGGCAACTAACAGTATCCAATTTTTGATTCGTAATTTTAGTTTTCCGTGTATTGACTAAAAGTGGATGTTTATGTTGAGGCAGGAATGGCTGTTTTTCTGCCATTGTTTAGACTAAGGCTAGGTAGGTTTCCTGTGGACTTCTTGGAACCTTTGAGCCCTAATGTTTTCCCTGCACTCAAAAATTACAGTGCTGGATGGCATCTTTCCAGCTGTTGGGATGGGAGACAGGCTGGGCCCTTTGACTCCCAAAATTGAACTTAGGTTGAGCTAGTTGGCAAATGTGGCAAAGAAAGGGTTCCCTGAGCAAAACCTGGGAAAATATCAGTCAGGATGTACTCTCCTAGCCCTGGCTTTCTTAGCACACCTTGATGTGTGTTCTGTAGCTGTCTTCCCACCTCCATCCCCTAAAACTTGAGCATTTGTAGCTCGTCACTTATGTCCTGAACTCAGTAAACTGAGTCACTGTTACAGGACTTAGAGAAGTTTTCTTATACTATGGACTGAATGTGTCCCCCCAAAATTCCTTTGTTGAAATTCTAACCCCCAAGGTGATGGTGTCAGAAGATGGGGCCATTGGGGGTGATTAGGTCATGGAATTAGTGCCCTTATCAAAGAGACCCCAGAGAGCTAGCCCACCCTTCTACCATGTGAGGTTACAGTGAAAAGATGGCCGTCTAGGAAGCAGGCCCTCATCAGACATTGAATCAGACATCGAATTTGCTGTCACCTTGATCTTGGACTTCCCATCCTCCAGAACTGTGAGAAACAAATTTCTGCTGTTCATAAGCCACCCAGTTAATGGTATTTTGTTGTAGCAGCATGAACACACTGAGACAGCACATAACACAGAATGCTGTTTCTTTAAAATTTTCTTGAGTTTTTACCATGTGGTTTACTTGTCTTTTTTATTGATCCTTCCCTGTTTAGTGGGGAAACACAGATCAGCACCCAGCCCTTGCCAACCACATGAAACCTAAGATCTCACCTCCTCCTCCCTGGCAAAAGAAGAATTAGATAATGAGAGGTGTTCTGGTTTTTGGAGAAAGTTAACCAGTGTTGGGATGCTTGCATGTTAGAGCTAGCTGCCTGTGCTCTGAGTCAGAACTGAAATTTTGAGATGTAAAGAACTAATATTTGATCCTCTCCTGTGTGCCAGGCATAGTGCTAGCCACTTCATAGCTTTTTGGCTATTCTTCTCCATCTCCTTTCTGCCAGTTGCTTAAATACTTTGGAGTCATCCTGGGCTCCTTTCCGTCGTGCCGCATGTCCAGTCCCTCAGCGGATCTCGAATCTGAACACATCCTTCCTGTGCCCACCTTCTAGTCCTCATTCATCTTTGGCCTGGTTTTTATTGTAGTACATTTCTCCTTCCACCCTTGCTTCCTACTACTGACATTGAACCTCAGTACAACAACTACAGTGATCCTGTCAAAACATAACTCAGATTTGGTCACTCCTGTCCCAGCTCCTCCAGAGGCTTCCCGTTTCACTCCACGTAGAAAATTCCAGCTTGTGCAGCATCACGAAGCCCACAAGGTCAGCCTCCCGCAGGCCTTTTCTGACCTGGTGCCCCACTGTCTCACCACCCTCCACCCCTCACCAGCTCCTGCCACACTGTTCTCCTTGCTGCTTCTCAACCCTCTGCCTTCAAACGTCCACTCCAGGGTCTCTGCACTCAGGATTCTCTTCTTGGAATGTTCTATGGCCACATGGTTTTCATCTACATTTTCTTTATCCAAATGTCACTTTCTCAGGGAGGCCCCTCCTGACGTCCCCTCCCCCATCTAAAATTGCAGCCCCCTCCAGCTATACCTCTTCTCCTCCTCCCCTCTTGTTTTTCTACTTAACATTTGTTACTGCTTTTATTTTACTTCTTTATATTATTTATTTTCTGTACAGCTATGAATACAACTGAAATGTAACATGAATTTTCATACAACATACGAATTTTGGAGGGACACACTCAGTCCATAGTATATGTAAATCTCATGAGGGCTGAAAGTTTTTTCTGTTCACTGCTACATCCCCAGCCCTTAGAACAGTGCCTGGCAAATAGTGCTAAGTAAGTTTTTATTGATAGGAGGGAAGAAAGGGAAGAAGGAAGGAACAGACAGACCCTTGGAGTTAGGCATTACCTCAATTTGTAGATGAAGACACTGAGGCTCGGAGAAGTTTCCCAAGATCACGCAGCCAATAAGTGAAACCACTTTGGGGTCACACATTTGCACCCTAATGTGTGACCCCAAAGCTTTTCTGATTTCTACTTTACTGTGCTGTTTTCCTATGGATGCCTCACCCTCATTTATGTCTGCAGTGAATATTGGCTCTATGAGTTTGTATTCACATTTGTGGTGATATGAACACATTAAAATGTTTTAAAGGGAATACTGCATCAGAATCTCTTAGCTCCCTAGATGCTGCCTGTTGGATACTCCACTAAGCTTTCTACGTGCAGCCCAAGAACAAGTGATGCCTGAGCTCCTCTGAGAGAGAGAGGTGCTGAGAAATCTTTAAGCAACCGTCACTAAATATGTTTGCCATATTTCCAGTTACATCCAGGCTTTTCAGTATTGAGGGACATCATTTCCTGTTTTGATTCCTGGCATATTTACTATCAGTATATGCTTTGGGGGTTTTCAGTGAATGAAAAATAGGTGGTGGCAGCATTAAGTGTAGAACACTCTTAAAAGATATGGCTGTAGAGGGAAGAGCAGGGCTGGAGCAGCAGCTTGAATGGGAGGGAAAGCTAAAGGCAGGTGTTTTTAAGGTTGTGTAGATTAAGAGGTACAGGCTGCAAAGATTGAAGAGATGAGAAAAGAGATGATTGACAGAGCAGTAGTAATACGCAGGACAGGGTCTTACAAGAGCACAGAAGAAGAGTTTGAATTCTTGAAAGAGTCAGTCTATTTATGCAATTTAAAGTGAAGGGAGGAGGCCAGGCGCGGTGGCTCACACCTGTAATCCCAGCACTTTGAGGGGCTGAGGTGGGTGGATCACTTGAGGCCAGGAGTTGGAGCCCAGCCTGGCCAACATGGCAAAACCTCATCTCTACTAAAAATACAAAAGTTAGCTGGACGTGGTGGTGGACGCCTGTAATCCCAGCTACTCGGGAGGCTGAGGCATGAGAATCACTTGAGTCTGGGAGGCGGAGGTTGCAGTGAGCTGAGATTGTGCCACTACACTCCAGCCTGGGCGACAGAGCGAGACTCTGCCTCAAAAAAATAAAAAATAATAATATTTAAAAATAAAATGAAGGGAGGAAAAGATTTTTATTTTCTTTTGAGATGGAGTTTCACTCTTGTCACCCAGGGTGGAGTGCAATGGTGCGATCTCAGCTCGCTGCAACCTCCCCCTCCTGGGTTCAAGCGACTCTCCTGCCTCAGCCTCCCGAGTAGCTGGGACTACAGGTGTGCGCCACCATGCCCGGCTAATTTTTGTAATTTTAGTAGAGACGGGGTTTCACCATGTTGACCAGGCTGGTCTCAAACTCCTGACCTGAGGTGATCTGCCCATCTCAGCTTCCCAAAGTGCTGGGATTACAGGCGTGAGCAACTGTGCCCAACCAAGATTTGTTTTTCTTAGTAGAGTAAATAGAATCTGTCATTTGTATGAAATGGGGATGGAGTTGAAAAGGAATACAAAGCAAATCTCTATTGCACTCGAACCATGTTTCAGGCACTGTCCGGGGCGGGGGGCAGGGTAAAAAGATGACCAGGGTGGCCTCCTGTCATTAAGAGCATGGACGCCAGCTTTTCAGCATTGCATGCAGCACCCCGACCAGCCTTGTGAAGAAAAGAGGTATGAACACATGGTCACACAACAGTCGGATACCCACTCTCAGAAAGCCACACGCAGAGGCAGCACAGTCAGTAGGAGCACTGGTTTGTGTGCATGGACAGGCATTCCTGAGGACCAGGTCGAAGTTGAGAAGTCACAGATTTGAAGGGTCCCTGCTGATGGCAGGAACGATAAAAGTAGTAGCTGATGTTGGCACGACTCCGTAATGAGCTGTCCCCCCACCTTCCTGCTAGATATTCCATCTGGAGTTGCAAAGGTCTTTCTTCTTCAATCCAAACCAATACCTTTCATCTGTTGTTTTCTGTTTCAGCGATAGCAGTCATCTGCAAGATATCGTTGGTCATCTGAAGTCTATGTGGAAGGAATTAACTGAAATTCATTACCTGATCAGAGAGTATTTTTTGGTCCCATCTTTATTTTGCTTCTTTTTCTTTTTTTCCTGCTTCCCAGGCAATGCATGGTCCTTATACCACTTTATCTCCATTTGCCTTCTCCTGTCTTTTTTGCTGTTATTGTCATGTATTTTAGTTCTACTTATATTGTGCTTAACCCTCACAAAACATGATTTTTTTAGCTTAAATAATTGATATCCATTTATATCTCTACACATATTTATCCTGTATATTGGTACTTTCCGAGTTTAATTTTAATAAGCTGTGTCCTTAAACTTTTTAGAGTCAGATCTCTAAAACAACACTATCTGACAGAAATTCTCTTGTCAGATTAAAAAAGTAGAAACAAGTAAACTTATTTTTAATGTTTTGATTTAACTCATTATGTTTCAAATATTATTTCAATATGTAATCAATATGTAAAAATTGATGATTTATATTTTTCCCACTGTCTTTGAATTTATTATATATTTTATAATTGTATAGCATATCTTAATCTGTAGTACTCATCACCTTCTAAGTGCTCTGTAGTGTGTCAACTTATTGGACAGTGTGGCTATAAACTAAGAGATGAAACTAAAGTTATATGAAACAAACTTATATTGTGTGTTTCAACAGAAGAGTTTCAAGTCTCTGTGGCTAACTTGTTTGAATATACAAGTTATTATAATTCTCCATTACTATTTAGTCAGCTTCTCAAAACTTTTGCTGAGTGATTGTTTCCAAGATTTCCGTTACTTTTTTTTTTTTTCCTTTTCTCTGTAGACAGGGTCTCGCTTTGTCACCCAGGCTGGAGTGCAGTGGCATCATCACAGCTCACTGCAGCCTCTACCTCTCCTGGGCTTAAGCCATCCTCCCGAGTAACTGAGACTACAGGTGCATGCCACCATGCCCAGCTAATTTTTATAGAGACGGAGTCTTGCCATATTGTCCAGATTGGTCTTGAACTCTTGGGTTCAAGTCATCCTCCCACCTTGGCCTCCCAAAGTGCTGGGATTACAGGCATGAGCCACCATGCCCAGCGTAAGGTTTATTTCTTAAGTCGAATTCTGCCTTTGGTAGCATGCTTAGAAAACAAGTTCCATTACATTTTTTAAATTGTAGAAGAGTTGATCATTAGAGTATTGTATAGTATATGTTCAATTTAAAGAACGATGAAATGAAAACAAGGACCTAGCACTTAGCTTAGACAGTAGAATATACCAGTACTTTTGAAGCCTTCCTGATCACATCTTCTTCCTTCACTTTATACCCTGAGGTGTTCCCTGTCCTGAATATTGTTTTAATCAAATCTTTCTCTTCTGTTTACAGTTTTACCAAACATATATTTTTAATTCTGCCTATTTTTAACTCACATATAAGTCATATTGAATATATTCTTTTGTGACCTTTTGTCACTCACTGTGACATTTTTGAGATTCTTGCATGTTGATATATGTAGCTGTAGTTCATTCATTGTCACTGCTGTATAGTATTCCATTGTAGGAATGTGCCACAGTTTATTTATTTTACTATTAGACATTTGGACTGTTCCATTGTTTTTGCTGGCATGAACTGATGTTGTTACAAACATTCTTGTTCATGTTTCCTGGAACACATATAAAAGTCTCTCCATTATGGGAGTTACTTGATTAGAGAGTATTTTTTGGTCCCATCTTTATTTTGCTTTTTCTTTTTTTCCTGCCTCCCAGGCAATGCATAGTCCTTATACCACTTGACCTCCATTTGCCTTTTCCTGTCTTTTTTGCTATTATTGTCATGTATTTTAGTTCTACTTACATTATGTTTAACCCTCACAAAACATGATTTTTTTTTGGTTTAAATAATTGATATCCATTTAGATCTCTACACATATTTATCCTGTCCGCATCTTTTGTTCTTTTCTTTGCCTATCCATGCCTCCATCTGGACCCTTTTCCTTCTGCTAAAGAACTTCCTTTTGTGGCTCTTATAGCAATGAATTATCTCAGATTTGTTTTCCTTTTTTTTTTTTTTCTTGAGACGGTCTCGCTCTGTTGCCCAGGCTGGAGTACAGTGGCACAATCTCGGCTCACTGCAACCTCCACCTCCTGGATTCAAACGATTCTCCCACCTCAGCCCACTGTGTAGCTGGGATTACAGGCACCCGCCATCATGCCCAGCTAACTTGTATATTTTTTTAGAGATGGGATTTCACCATGTTGGCCAGGCTGGTCTTGAACTCCTGACCTCAGGTGATCCGCCCGCCCATCCCAAAGTGCTGGGATTACAGCTGTGAGCCACTGTGCCCAGCTTCAGAAAACATCTTTCTTTCACCTATATTTTTGAAAGATGTTTTTACTATGTTTATTCTTTCAGTCTTTTATGATATCATCCCATTGTTGTTCCATCCATTTCTCTTGAAACAGCTTTCAGTATTATTGTTCGTCCTTCAAAGGTAATGTGTCCTTTTTTTTTCTTTGACAACTTTAAGATTTACTCTTTGTTTTTTAGTTTCTATTAATAATATGCCTCGATATGATTCTCAGGCTTGGGATTTGTAGAACTTCTTGAATTTGTAGTGAAGTCTTTGGACAATTTTGGGAAACTCTTGGCCAGCGTCACTTTAAATATTGTTTCTGCCCCCTTTTGCTTTCTTTCTTTTCCTTCTGTGACTCCAGTTATGCAGAATTTGGACCTTTTTTACCATGCTGCTTACCCCTCTCATGCACTTTTCTGTATTTTCACCCCCTTGGTTCTTCATGTTTCATCTGGATATTTTTTACTGACTCATTTTCTAGTTTGCTAATCCTGTCGACTCCGCTGTTTCACCATTTACTGAAATCTTAATGTTAGTTTTCTGGTAAAACTCTCCATCTTATTTTTCTTCTGAAGATAGTAATCATACTATACCAGTGATTAATCTTGTTTTTTTTTTCTTAGTTTTCAGTCATTTAGTCCTGTTTTCTTACATATCTGGAAATTTTAATTGAATTCCTGACATTGTATAAGAAAGATTTTAGAGGTTCTGGCCAATATTATTTTTCTCCAGAGAGGAGTTAAACTTCTTCTTTCCTTCTACCTCAGATACCCAGTTTTTAAATTTTCCCCCATGCATACCTCCCCTGCATTTTTAACCTTTTATTTGCGGCAAGGGGTAAATATTAGCAGGAGTTTCCCAGAGAGACTTGTATTTTTGAAAGGATCAAAGCCTGATGCTTAAAGGGAAGAGTCTAGAGGAAGGATTCTTTTTCTTGGGATGGACAATAGAAAGAGGAGGTCAGAGACAGTGTGTGTGAGGTAGAAAGTAATCAGCTTCAACCCCTGGAATCACAACAAAGGACTTAAAGGAAACTGAGTCCTGAAGAATCCGTTCTGCTTAAGCAGGAAAGTCGGTGAATCTTTTTCATAAACAAGGGTTAATTAGTTCTCTTCTAAGTAAAAAGTACATTGATCCAGATCTCTCATTTTCCTATCTTTCTAGTCATTGAAGGTTTTCTCTTAAAATCAACAAAAGGCATCAGGATAGGCCATGTAGCCACCTTTGGAAAGGGCAGATGTTGAGTTAAGTGGATTCTGTTCTCTTCCATAGTCCAGGACTTTTCAGACCTGAAATCAGTTAACCTGGAGATGACTAATTCAGGCTCAAGACACCAGATCTGCTGGAAGTAGATGGGTGTGAATTTTTAATGTCCTTTCCCAGGTCACCGTTTGTGGATTGAGAGATAGCAAAGGTTGGAATGCTGACTGAAAGGCCACTGAGGAATCCAAGGGACATCCTAGGCAAATCCTAGGCAAAGACCAGAAGTTTCTGAGGAACTGTTGGGAAGTAGCTAAGCTGCAAGTTTATTTCTATTTTAGCCCATCTGAAAGGGGGGAACATTTGAGTTCATTTTTAAAAGAACCTTCTTTTGACCTTTCATTTGAGCCTGGGATCAAGCCAGTTTTCTAAAGAAATGAGACGGGACTTAATTTAAGTACCTTAGATTTGAACTACCTCCCATTCCCATTCTACCTCCTCCGCAAAAGACAGGTTCAACTTCTTTGTTCTCCCAGATGCTAAAGACCAGTTCCCAATTGGTGGTCTTACCCAGATACATGACACTTGTGTATAAATAACTTCCCTGGGCATTGCTAGAAGTGAAGTATCTGCTTTGCATATGCAGCTTTCCCAAAATGCAGGTCTATCCTACCCACCACCATAAAAAGTTAGTTGTTAGAAACAATAGCTTAGTTTCCACTGTGAATGGTGTATTACTCTTAGATGGGTCAGGGGTATTTTGAATAGCAGAAGACTGGCAAAGATCAGCTGGACATGGTGGCTCACACCTGTAATCCCAGCACTTTGGGAGGCCAAGGCGGGTGGATCACGAGGTCAGGAGTTTGAGACCAGCCTGGCCAGCATGGTGTGAAACCCCGTCTGTACTAAAAATACAAAAATTAGCCAGGCATGGTGTCATGTGCCTGTAATCCCAGTCACTCAGGAGGCTGAGGCAGGAGAATTGCTTGACCCCCAGGAGGCGGAGGTTGCAGTGAGCCAAGATCATGCCACTGCACTCCAGCCTGGGTGACAGATCAAGACTCCCTCTCAAAAAAGAAAAAAAAGAATGAACAATGGCAAAGATCAAGAGGAATGAAGATTGAACCAGATGAACTTTCAAAATCTTCTTTTTTTACTCTAGGAGCATGGTTGGTTTTGCCTGCTTTCTCTCCATAGTCCTCTTCTCTCCATATCCCCCTATATTTGTATCTCCATATGTGTCCATTACTGGTACATGAAACAGGCCTTTCCAGAGCAGTAGCTTCTTTTGGAGTTAGTTTGCTTGACCAGACCAGCTCTAACTAAGCAAATGTTTTAGCTTTGGTGCTCTACCTCCTTCAGGAAATCATTGTCCTGTGAGACACTGGGGTGGGAGAGGAGACCTCTCCTCCATAGGCAGCACCTCTTGAAATCACTGGTCCTAATCTCCTGGCCTCCATCTTTCTTCCTAGTATAAATGGTACATACTAGTAATGTAAGCTGGTGTGGTATGATGTGATCCATGTAACGGACATGTACCAAGCCTCCTATTTCTTCAGGGCCTGTTTCAGATTGTCAGAGTAGTAGCTTCGGGAAAAGAAGTAGATTCTAGGCCAAGTGGCCTCTGGAAAGGTCTGGGTGATGGAAGTGGGCCAGGTGTCTGAGTTAGGGATATGGATCAAGAAAGAACACTGGAGGCTGACTCCTCTTTCTTGTCCAGATATTTGCATGTAATTTTTCAGAAATTTTTTAATATACTTTTGTCACCTGCCTTCCTTTGTCAGTTCTGCTACTTGGGAGAGAAAAGAGATATGCCTGATGATTCTGTATAATTTTCACTGGCATTTAGGAAGGAATTTTTCTATGAAGACAATAGCAAAAGTCATGGTTGGGTTACCTCTCTAAGTTACCCAGTATCACACATAGATACTTAGCAGACTTTTGCTGGAAATGCTCATGGTCTTTCCAGCTTTATCTGTAAAATAAGCATAATAATACTACCTCACAGGATTGTTGTGAGGATTAAGCTAGTTAAATATTTCATTGATGAGAGGCCCCAAAGACAGTGGCTGGCACGTGACGAACATTGTTGGCTGATGCTTATGATTCCAGAAGTTCCACTGTGGTCTTCAGTACTTGGAAGTTTGCCCTTACCTACTCTGCTACACACTCATCTGAAACTTAATTTATTTAAAGAAATAGTTGGGAACGGATTTCTTTCTAAAAACCTCAAAAAACTTATTCCAAACCCTCGAAACCTATTTACTTTTGCCACAAGAAGCTCAGCTTATACTGGTGCCCAGCATCTATGATTATTCTCTCTGACGTCACCAACCTCCTTTCTTCTAAGCCTTTGGCATTAAAGTGAATATATTTTTTCATTTGAAATAAATACAAAGTACTTTGTAAGAATGGAGTTCTTGTGACTAGGAAGGAGATCATCTTGAGCTTCTTTTCTGTTGAGGAATGTTCGGTTTCATTTCTAGAGTTCTGTATTTTGCGATTTTAATTGACATATTTATGCTTTCCTT
Source organism: Nomascus leucogenys (assembly GCF_006542625.1). Classification (NCBI taxonomy): domain Eukaryota; kingdom Metazoa; phylum Chordata; class Mammalia; order Primates; family Hylobatidae; genus Nomascus; species Nomascus leucogenys. Next base: position 13,207,424 of record NC_044404.1, read on the forward strand.
TGTTCCAGAATGGGCGTGAGGTGATCTCCATAGTTTAGGATGAGACATGCAAGATTCAGTGGGGGAGAAAGAGGAGGGAGCCGGAGAGCACTCATTGGAAGAAAGGATAGGATTTCCAGTAATAACCCTTTGATTTGTGTTTTTTTCCAAGTGCTTTCGTAACCAAGGTCTCCGTGGGTAACTCCATGGGTGGTGTTCTCCCTGTTTTGTAGATGAGGACACTGATCCTAAAGAGAGTGTGTCTTTTGCTCATGTTCACCCAGCTGATACTAATGACAGACTTGGCATCAGGACTCTGCTTTTGAAAGCCTGTGTGCTTTCTTGGAGTTGAAATAAGTTATCTGCCAAATCAGGCTTTATAGTGTGACCACCATAGAGGGAATTTTTTTCCTGCGTTATAATCTATCTCCTGGTTCAGTACTGAGGCACAAGCTATTTATGCATATTGAAAAACCTTGTTAGGATGGCAAAACTGGAGCTCTCATGGGGTGGGAAGGCATATTCCCCATGGCCAGTACTAACTGTAGGGAAACCTGTCTTCAGGCTTCCCTCTGCACGCTTTATGGGGTTTTCAGCAACGGACAAGTAGGGGCCTCACATTTTCACCATGAGCATGCACCCCTTCTGCCAAAAAGTCTTACACTGGGTCCTAGCTGATGAAGAGCTGAAAGGCAGGACACAATTCCGTCCACAGCTGGGCCTCAGGATTCATCCTTCCTTCATAATTCTTTATACTCAATGTAGAAAAACTATAGGGAAAATAGGATTTGACTAAGCCCCGACTTCTCTATGTTGAAGATCAATTGTCTTGATTCTACCTGTGTACATCCTGCTTATTTCTGTGCTTTTCACTTTATAGCATACTCCACCAATCCTTTTTAAGGAAAAAGCAAAATCCTATTATGGGAATGCTTCAAACCACTCTGAGCTTCCAGATTAATCTGAAACAGCATCTGAGTTCACAACTGGGTCAGAGTTGCAGAATAGCAAGAGAAACTTGCCAGTTCAGCAGGCGTGTGTCTTGGGTTAGTTAAGACAGCAGGACAGTCCTGAGGCCTGACTTCCTTGCATGTGTTTCAACCTTGTGTGCTGAGATAATTCTGGGTGGCTTTAGATAACTTTGTTTCTTAACTGAAAAAGGAGTGTCTGTTGCCTGATAAGTGTTTATCCGTGAAATAGCAACATGGTGTGCATCTTAGGGTAGGAGGGCTTTTAGATCTCCAGAGACCAGGAAAAAAAAAAAAAGCAAGGTCATTGGCTTAGGCATATTACTGGAATTAGGATGTCAGTCCCAACTTTAAAATGCCTCTATTGTTTTTATTCAGGGTCCCCTTTCTGGATTCCTCCCCTTCTTTTCTCTTTGCCTTAAGGGCTATACATAATCCATAACCAAGTAGAACTGAAAACAGACAAACGCACTCCTCTTCTAGTGGGTAGAAATCTGGAATCCAGAAATGCTTCCTTCTTGCCAAACCTCAACTTGTTCCGTGCCTTTTTTTTTTTTTTTTTTTTTAATCCTCTTCCCAGTCTCACCACCCCTTCGTGATTTGGCTGAGTGAGGACTAGCCGTTTGGTTTGCCTTTTATAAACAATAGATATTCACTGCTTTTCAGGTCACATTTTCCTTTAACTCTTCTCTGTTTGTGAGTATCACGAAAGGGTTCTTCAACATCAAGGCAAAACTCGCACTCAGAATACTTTTTAACTGTGGATATTTTGACAGTGTCAAACAGAAGTCAGTGGTGAAGACTTTCGTTCTGAAGTGACTTAGGTCTTACATGACTCAAAGGTGGTTTTCCTAGTAGTATACCAGCAGAGTTGAAAATGACTCTGAAGTTGAAAGTCCCATACTACTTCTAAGAAACTTGTAAAAAGTGTTGGCCAAATGCTACACCAAACATTTTGCATTAATTATCCTCTTAACTCTTCAAAACAGTCCTTTGCAGGCCAGGCTTGGTGGCTCATGCCTGTAATCCTAGCACCTTGTGGGGCCGAGGCAGGCAGATCACCTGAAGCCAGGAGTTCAAGACCAGCCTGGCCAACACGGTGAGACCCTGTCTCTACTAAAAATACAAAAATTAGCCAGGCGTGGTGGCACACAACTGTAATCCCTGCTACGGGAGGCTGAGGCAGGAGAACCGCTTGAACCCAGGAGGTGGAGGTTGCAGTGAGCTGTGATTGCACCACTGCACTCCAGCCTGGGTGACAGAGCGAGACTCAGCCAGCAAAAAGATAGAAAGTATGTGATTTTAGCAGATGGATAAACTGAGGTTCAGAGAAATTAAGCTTCTTCCACCAGCATGCGTGTTTGGTAACTTGTCAGGGTAAGATTTGATTCCTTTGCTCCTGCTTGTTTGACTGCATCATGGCAGCTCCCACAAAGTTTATGGCAGCCTTACTTAGAGGCACAATAGATAGTTGGGTTTTCCAAATTTATGGGTTCAAACATAGCTTATTGCAGACAATGCTGGTTAGAATTAGAGCTGTGTTGGTAGCTGAGGTTTGCAGCTGTACAGCCTTGTATAGTCTCTGACTTGTGGTGGTTTAACTTACGATTTTTTGACTTGACGATGACGCAAAAGCTATATGCATTCAGTAGAAACTGTACTTCAGATTTTGAGTTTTGGTCTTCCTGGGCTGGTGACATGTGATCTGATTCTGTTGCAGTGGTGGGCAGCAGCAGCCGCAGCTCCTAGTTAGCCACGTGATCATGAAGAGGGAACAAATACTCTACAGTGAGCCCTGCGGCCAGATGACTTCGCCCAGCTGTCAGCTAATATAAGTGTTCTGGGCATGTTTAGATATGTTAGGTGTATGAAATTCATTTTTGCAGCCTTTTCAACTTAAAAATGGGCTTACCCAGATGTAATCCCATCATAAGTCAAGGAGCATCTGTACTTGGAAGAATATAAAACTTCTCCATCACGCTATGGAGTCCTGCCACTTCTCTTTCTTTTCCTGTTGTGTTTGGTTATCATCTTCCCTGGTGACAAGGAAGATACTGCCACCAGCAATTACTCAGTGAGGCAAAGATATTAAAGAGGAAATTTCCATTAGGTAAATAACTGTGAAAGAAGAACCCAAGAGAAGGGAGAGAAATTCAAGCCCCAGCTCCTGTTACACTGGCCAAATGCCTTTGGCACCCCATGCTTGCTGAAGATCATAAAAGGGTCAGGTAAACTGATCGGACAGAATAGAGGAACACAGTGTGAATTTTTTCCCTTGCCCCATTCCAGTGTCTACTTGAATTTAGGTTTTATAAAATCAACCCTTCAGAGCCAGGCCCAAAACCCAGGCTAATTTGCGGTGTCTCCATTTGTGTAGACAATGAGATTATTTTGGGAAGGGGGTGTTGACAGAGTGTGTGTTAGCTATTCAGTAGAACTGGCATCTTGAAGTACTTCTGAGATTTTTACCCTCTTGCTGAAAATATTGCTTTATAGAAGTTAATGACTTCGGACTGTGGCCAGAATTCACAAGTATGGCGTGTGTTGAAGTGAAAGGAAGGGGAAAATCATTGTCTTTGTGAGTGTAACAGCAGATTTTCTGAAGGACATTTTGTTCCTTGGAACCTTTCATTTTAGCTAGAACAACATGCACTTGAAGCCTTAAGTATTTTGTGGACTTGAGATTGCTGCAAAATGAGGTAGGCAGACTTAAGTCTCTGCAAATGCTCCTTCTGGTATTAAGGTATTATAACCAAAGAGTTACAAATTGTCTGCAGATTACCTTCCAGTTGCTAGTCGCTTTCCCAGTTTAAAAGCCTAGCACACCCTGGTGCTGTTATGCCCGCTACAGATAGCTTCCGCTTTGCTAGGGGGGATATGCCATGCCAGATGCTTTACGTGCACACGATCCCTGAATCCTCAAGACAATCCTGCAGAATCCGATTATTCCCATTTTGCATATGAAGAAGTCAAAATTTAGGTAACATAATACTGTTCTTATTGAATGTCTCATATGTATCAGGCTCTGTGCTATGTGCCTTACATGTATTACCTAATCCTTACAGCATCTTTGTAGGGAATATTTGTATCCCCATTTTGAAAAGGAGGAAAACAGAGGCCCGCAAAGATTATTTGTCTGTGATCTCATAGCTGTTGGGTGTCACAGTCAAAATTCAAACTCAGGTGTGATTATCTTTCTATTATGCCACATCCATACTTCCCTACTGAGGTCTTGAAGGCAAGAGACAGAAACCACTTCTGATTTCTGATTCTCTGTCTCTAGCCTGCCATACAAGTAGGGCTTCTGCACATGTTGGATTGCTTGGTTGACTGGATGTGTAGTGGATTTGTACTTGCTCACATCGGGACTCATTTCTCCTTCGTCTGAATAATCTGGACCTCTACCTCCAGGCTTTACTTGTCACAAGACAGTGGGAGGATGGGATCATGAAGGATGGCCTGGGCCAGTCACTCCTACATGATGGTGTAGCTCTTTTGGGTATCTCTGCCCTGTTTTGATGACCATCTTCAAAGTCAAGGACCTGGGTAAAATAGTGCTTCCAAGCTTCAGAGAAGAGCAAGGCCAGAGGGCACCCATGATGAGCACCACTGGAATTCCCTCCCTCCACAGCCCACGTGTTTTCTGCTGTCTTTGAGGGAGAAATAACAGCTGGGCAGGACTTACCTTCCCACTGAGGTGGGGAATGGGGTAGAATTAAGGATGCCTAAGTAAATGCCTCCATAGTAAAAGGAGGCCACATGCTTTATGGTAGTCTGGATTCAATACTCAGAGTGCAGTGAACTGGCCCAGGGCCCTACCTTTACCACTGTATCCATCATCTGGCTGGCTTTGGTTTAGTTTCTGTAAAACGTCTTTCCCAGTAAAATCTGATTAACTACTCATCAATATAGGTTTGGTTGGATCATAGATTTCAACATCCACTCAAGTTTTCTGGGTTCTCAAAGCTGTATTTCTAGGGGTGAAGACTTTTGTAATGGTTGACTGTTAACAAGTGCCAAAGGACAAGTCCAGTTGGCTTGCACAAGCAATTATTTATGGACAGAGAAACAGGAATTCAGACAGAAGTCCTACAGTAAGTTGAGATAGGTGTAGGTACCTTTCCATGGCAAAGGTCTTCATCTTATGGAAGAATCCAGCATTAGAGGAAAGAGTGATGTCTTAGGTCATCTCATCCCATCCTCCTTGGGTCAATACATTGTCTTTGTACAGAGAACACCCAGGACCCAGTTGGTGCTGGGGAGCTGAGGCTGCCACAGCAGACTTAGTTGGAAATTAAGCTTTTGGCATAGGCTCACTCATCAACTTTGGATATTAACTGATGGCAGTAGAAGAAGAGGGAGTGATATTGGGTATTCTGCCTAGATTATTCTCCCATATTCTCTTGGTTGGGGCGGGGGAGTATTACGGGATTTGTAACTTCCTCCTAGTTAGCTGCCAGCAATAGGTAAAAAGCACTTTACCCAATCTGTCTTCCAAGAAAGAGAATGTAAGCTCTTACAAAGAATGTAAGAGCTTGAGAGAAACAGGAAAGACCTGAATAAGACCCTGAATTGGCTGCAGTGCTCCTGGGTCTCTTCAGGTGGAGATGTGTCCCCTGGAGACACACAGGACATGGGCACACGTCACATAACTGTGGTTCTCACAGCGTCTGGGGCACCAGAGAGACACGTTTTTGTCCAGAACCTGAAGAACACTGGCAGCCTACTTAATTCTAAACATAGCAGGGACTCTTATTGATTCTTTCCAAAACAAAGGTCACATTTCCTTTCTGTGTAGTTTGTGTCCTGGGTTCCTGCTGACTGTTTAGTGTATACTATTGTTACCTTCTCAAAGAGACTGTCAGATCTTGAGGGCAGGGTTCAAGGCTGCTGTTTGTTTGTGTCTTCAGCAGTACCTAAATCTGTCCTGGGCTCAGAGGAAGTACTTAGTAAAGACATTCTACCTTGGGTTGTAGGTCACACAGTGCCAGAGCTGGAAAGGATTTTGGAAATCGTGGAGTCCAACACTCTAATTTTGTAAGTGGTACCACTCCAAAAACTTACTTGGGAGGCTGGTGTTTATCTGCTGGAAAGAGAGGATTTTATTATGTTACACTGTAGTGCAAATGACCATAATTCTAAACCTTCGACAGGCTTCCCTCAAACACTGCAGCATGTTCCTCCTTGGACTAGTAGCAGAGTAATAAGAATAGTAAGAATGCTAACTAGATACCAGGCCCCCGAGCCATTGTCATGAATGCTCCCAGCCACATGACAAAGTACGTACTCTCGCTATTCTTCAGATGCAGAGGAGGCTCAGAGATAGGTGACCTTGCTCAGGGTCATGTAGTTACCAGAATGGTCGAGGGAGGACTGAAGCCGGATTTGGTCAGATGCCCCAGCTTGTGGCCCTTCTCCTATACTGTGGTAACTCTCAGATGGGGTCTCTGACTGAAGCCACTCCTTAGTGATTCACGGTGCTAGCTTTGCAGCATTGTGTGGTGTTTCCAGTTGTCCTAAAGGAAGTTATTAATTCTCATTAACTTTAATTCTCTCATTAGACAGGCAGTGATATAGAAGGCAAGGCAGAAAGCAAACATAATGATAGGGGTTACATCTCCAGAAAGGTCAGGAATCACTGCCCTAGGTTGTAAAATATTTGTACTGAGTAAAAGGCATGAGTCTGCCCATAGCTTCTTCCAGGAACTGTTGCTTTACGTGGAATTACTGCTGCGTTCACTAGTCCCTCTTCTGTGCCCAGAAATCACGTGTCACTTGTGTCAAGAATCCTCATGACTGAGGTTTCCAGGGCAGATCTGATCTGTGTAACACGCACCCTAACCCCCTTGCCAAAGGAGAATGAAATAGGCCCCTAGATGGCCACCCAGTTCCTGGGCCTTCCAGGCAGGCAGCTTGCCTTGAGGCTTTCCCCTGAGCCTTGTATCTAAGGAACATTCCTGTGAGTTTTCTAAGAGGTTAGTCCTGGGTCATTGGCACTTAAACCACTTGTTTTGGTAGATCCTTCCTGAGACGGTTAATTATATATTTGATATCCTTCTCTTTTTATGCCTGAATGATGAGGATAAGTACTCTGTGGTTTATTAACTGTCACTTTAAACCTTTTCAGATTGTCTTGTGACAAAACAGAGTTTTATGTCCTTTTTATCCCAGCTTTGATGGATGAGACAGCTTTTCTGGTTAAAGTATGCCAGGATAAATAAAATCTCTGAATTGTGGAAAGGGTGGGTTTGCATTTGAAATCATGAGTTCAAGTCTGCCACCTCCTATGAAAGGTAACCTAACCTGTTCATCTTTCCATTGATTTCGTTTTTGGCTTTTGACAAATGGAGCTTGGCACCTCATAGGTACTCAGTAATTATTGAATAAATGAAAGAGAGCATTACTGGAGGGAGTTTGATGTCTCCAAATATTTGATACCAAACCCTAAAGCAACAATCTGACACATTTCCTGTTTTGAATTCCACTGATTCTTAGGGCAAAGAGCCTATGTTCTTACCATGATACAGTCCTGAAGCTCACTTCTCCTCCCTCAAGACTATTTTGTTATACCTCTGATTTTTTCAGTAAATTTGGAGTAGTATTCTGGAAAGTGAATGTCATTAAATATTTTTAGTAGTTGCTTTGCAAAGCCTAGTGTCCTCCATTGTATGCATCCCCCAATTTGTATGTGTCCAGTCCTTTTGAGAACCACTCACCTGGGGCAGACAGTATAGGTAACTGCATTTAAAATATTTAAATTTATTTATATTTAAATTATTGGCCAGGCACAGTGGCTCATGCCTATAATCCCAGAACTTTGGGAGGCCTAGGTGGGCAGATCACTTGAGGTCAGGAGTTCGAGACTAGCCTGACCAACATGATGAAACCCCATCTCTACTAAAAATACAAAAATTAGCCAAGTGTGGTGGTACACACCTGTAATCTCAGCTACTCGGGAGCCTGAGGCAGGAGAATCACTTGAGCCTGGGAGGCAGAGGTTGCAATGAGATGAGATCACACCACTGCAGACCAGCATGGGCTTATCTAAATGTATTTAATTTAAATTTATTTAAAGTATTTCAAATAGTAAAAATAGTGCTAAGACTTTAAAACTCTTTTCCTGTTTTTAACTCCTTCTAGTTTGCTGGAACATTATCAGATGGCTTAGGGAAGACGATGGACAATCGGCATCAGTCAGAGCGGGAGTACATCAGGTACCACGCAGCCACAAGTGGTGAACACCTTGTAGCCGGCATCCATGGCCTGGCTCATGGTAAGTCATGGGTGACATCAGGCTCTGCTGCTGCTGGTCCTCAGAGGCGCCTTTGTATCAATCTGATTGCAGCTATAAAAAAAGAAAGCTGGGCTGGGCGCAGTGGCTCATGCTTGTAATCCCAGCATTTTGGGAGGCCTAGGAGAGCGGATCATGAGGTCAGGAGTTTGAGGCCAGCCTGGCCAACAGGGTGAAACCCCGCCTCTACTAAAAATACAAAAATTAGGCCAGGCACAGTGGCTCACTCCCATAATCCCAGCACTTTGGGAGGTTGAGGCGGGTGGATCATTTGAGGTTAGGAGTTTGATACCAGCCTGGCCAACATGGTGGAACCCCGTCTCTACCAAAAATACAAAAATTAGCTGGGCGTGGTGGTACACACCTGTAATCCCAGCTACTCGGGAGGCTGAGGCAGGAGAATTGCTTGAACCCTGGAGGCAGAGGTTGCAATGAGCTGAGATTGTGCCACTGCACTCCAGCCTGGCAACAGAGCAAGACTCCATTTCAAAAAAAAAAAAAAAAGCTGACAACAGAGGAAATCCTGTGTTGATGTACCTGATAGCCTTCCAAGCTCTCTTACTTTATCCTCCTTGCAGTTGAAATACCACAGCCGGTGAGAACTCCTCATTCGTTTTCTGCATGTTGTGCACATTGCAATTCCTTTTCGTTCTCTGGCTTCTGTTCTCAAAGTATCATAAGGTGTAATCAACCAGACCTGTTCTTAGAATTGTAGCTGCTACTTCTCTTCTTAGAATTGTAACCTCTGCCTTCTTACTGATCATTCCTTCCAAAGAAATTGAAATGGGGAATCTGTGGCCAGGTTTGTAGCCCAGGTGTTTTTTAGTTTTGCAAAAATGTGCATTCACTAAAATTATGAATTTATCTGCCTAAGAGATGTTGGTGATGGCATGAATGCATTTGGTTTCTGACTTTGAATTCTTTTAATGTTTTAATTCTGAGTCATTTGCCTTTTGTTGCATTTTTCTTAACAATTTCTTAGTACAGCATCCAAGGCCCTTGGAACTATAAATCCAGCCAATTTTCCAACCACCATCCCTCAGCCATGTTGCACTTTGGCCACACAGAGCTATGTACTGCTTCCCAGGTGTGCTTCCAAGTCCTTGCTCACACATGGTCCTTCTGCTCTGCCTCCGCTGCCTCACTTCCTTGTCTATCAAAATCCTACTCAGCCTGTAAGTCCCAACTCAATACATTTTCCCAGCTCGATTGTCCCTGTTAGAGTTAATGACAGAGCACAGTCTGGGTTGTGTATGTCACCAGCTGTGTACGTCTGATAGATTGAGAATGTGAGGAGGGGAGAAAGACCACTTTGCATTCACCTTTATCTTTGTGTACCTCACATGACACTTGGCACATAGCTCATGCATAGTAAGGCTTAGTAAATTAAACTCTTTGTACCAGATCCTTAGGAACCATCCAAAGCTATCAGAGTCATATCAAGACTGATCAGTATTAATTATCTGCATTTGGAAGAAGAGGAAGGAATATAGACAGTAAAAAATTATATTTCTATTTGTGCTTAGGACACGTTTAGAATAGAGTTTTTGTTTATCAGCTTTCCTAATGGTGAGATTTGGATCAAAATGCTTTTGCTTTTCCTAAGGCTGCCCAACCATAAAGGGAGCTGTTCCTAAGGAGACGTCAGGCCAGAAGTGAAATTTGGCTGAAAGTAATTTGTTTATGGATTTTAAAAGTTGAGTGTTGGGCAATCATTTGAGGTTAAGGTTTAATCATTCTTTCTAGTAACGGTAATGACAGTACATTGGACTCTTAGAAGACTTTTAAAATGAATATAAAATGCTTTGTTATGTATGGTGGCCTTTATCTGGCCAGCATCCTTGCAACGTGGAGAGAGCATGGCTCTCCTCACTTTCTGGATGAACACACAAATGTGCTGAGAAAATGCATGATTGGTTCAAAGCTGCAAAATTACCTCTCATCAAGAATCATTCCTATAATATGTACAGCCTCTCTGGGAGCCAGTGGCTTCATCCAAAGAGGATCCACTGAGCTCTGGGTTATATGAAGGCAGTATCCTGGAGTGAGAGTCTTCCCTTAGGATGAAAAGACCTTTAGAAGATAATAAGAACCAGAATCCACTCAATCCCCTTGGTGTAAGAACTGGGAATTGTGCTCAGTTCTCTCTGCAGGCCCTGCTGGACCCAGGTTCAGTCATGTTCTGTCTCTCAGGTCCCAGTCTGAATTCCTGTTCTGTGTGTGCTCTGCCAAGAACTTTGTTCAAAAGTTTGGGAAAGGGCTGGGTGCAGTGGCTCAGGACAGTAAGCCCGGTACTTTGGAAGACCTAGAGGGAGAATCGCTTGAGCCCAGGAGTTTAAGGCTGCAGCAAGCGGTAATCATGCCACTGCACTCCAGCCTGGGTGACAGATGGACACCCTGTTTCTTAAAAAAAACAAAAACAGAAAGTTTGGGAAAGAGATATTGCCTCACTGGAGCAAATTTACCCAGAATCCAAAAGAAATGTTGTGAATTGTTAGTACATTCTCACCCAAGGAGTTTCCTTTACCAATTTGTCTCACTAGAGCTGAACAGTCTAGAGAGCTTCCTCACACCCCACTGTCAGAGGGTAAACATCCTGTGAGTGTCCCTGGCACAGGTCCTGGAGATGCTCCCCGGACGGGCTGCCTCTTCCCTTCAGTGACTGTGACCTCTTCAGCCTCTGCCAGCTTCTGGCCTCTTCTAAGGTGTTTTCAGCCATTGCTGTCAACTTGCAAAATGTTTGGAATGTCTTTTTGACCCAGATTGGTCTTTTGAACTGACTCCATTGAGGGTCCTAGCCAGCTTTCACAGCTTTTTGGGGTGCTCTTCATGAAGGTTTATGTAATCGCCGATACCGAATTTCATCAAAGCATGCAGTAGCTTTTACCTTATTTCAAGCATCCAGTGGGGTTGGCCAGTCACCCCCATAGTGTTCTTTGAAAACCGCAAATGTATCCCATCAGCTCTCCATATCCACAGATTCAGCCAACCATGGATGGAAAATATTTGGGAAAAAAAAAGATTTCACAAAGTGCCAGAAGGCAAAATTTGAATTTGCCACACGTTTCAAATACTGTATTGACTCCACACAAACGAAGTGATATGTGGGCATTGTATTAGCTACTATAAATAATCTAGAGGTGATTTAATGTATACAGGACGGTGTGTGTAGGTTATATGCAAACACCTACAGCACATTATGTAAGGGACTTGAGCATCCTAGGATTTTGGTATCTGCAGGGGATCCTGGATCAATCCCACATGGATACTAAGAAACAACTACATTTAGTTATCTCTCTCTGCCTTATATATCTTTCTTTCTTTCTTTCTTTCTTTCTTTCTTTCTTTCTTTCTTTCTTTCTTTTTTTTGAGACAGAGTCTCGCTCGGTCACCAGGCTGGAGTGCAATGGTGCAATCTCGGCTCACTGCAGCCTCCGCCTCCTGGGTTCAAGCAATTCTCCTGCCTTAGCCTCCCGAGTAGCTGGGACTACAGGCACGCATCACCACGCCCAGCTAATTTTTGTATTTTTAGTAAAGATGAGGTTTCACCATGTTGGCCAGGATGGTCTCGATCTCTTGACCTCGTGATCTGCCCGCTGCAGTCGCCCAAAGTGCTGGGATTACGGGCGTGAGCCACTGCGCCCAGCCTCTGCCTTATGTTTCATAGGATGCCATCATCTTCAAACTTTCCCCAAAGGCCCAATTTTCTAGTCTCCTGTTGATTTAATCCTCTATCTGTATCCTCTCCTGATTGTCCATAGGCTGCCCAAGCTCTGGGATCGAAAAATTGGCCACTGTTAACCTCTCAGCTTTTCTTTGATTTTTTTTTTTTTTTTTGAACTGGAACACATTTTACTTCTGACTAACATGTAACATATATCCTCTGACTCTGAACTTAATGGGCAAATCTGCAGGATCCTCTTCTGTCAGTTGGCCTGTCTGTGGCCTCTCTGGCACAGAGATTAATAGAATGGCCTTAAGTTATCATTCCATAATCAAGGGGTTTGGCTTTAAATGCTTTTGCTTTTGTCCTTGTCGGGTTACAACAGCCCTTGTCTTTTTCACTAGGTATCATTGGTGGACTGACCAGTGTTATAACTTCGACAGTGGAAGGTGTGAAAACAGAAGGGGGTGTCAGCGGTTTCATATCTGGCCTTGGAAAAGGGCTTGTTGGCACTGTAACCAAGCCAGTGGCAGGTGCCTTGGATTTTGCATCAGAAACAGCCCAGGCGGTGAGAGACACAGCCACACTCAGCGGCCCCAGGTCAGTGGTGTGGGAAGAGTGGCTTTTGCAGTTTCCAGGCTAGGTCTGCTGCTTCTCCTAATCCATACTGATGTGTTTAATTGTGTACTTTCTTAGTTATAGGGTTTTTAATTCGAATACTTGTAACTGAAATTTCTGATCTGCCTAATATAAAAACATGAAAATGAGGTACAGAAACCTGGCATGAATTTTTCATATAAATATATATATATATATAGCATATTTTATATATGTATGTATATATAGCATATTATATATATAGGTATATATGAGTATATTTTGTTATTTTTCTCCACTAGAGAGGTCAGAATTAGGATTAAATTGTTAGAAGCTTCTTCTGTTCACCAAGCCAACTGGATCCCCACATGCCCATGAAGAAAACTGTCAGATTGTAGTCTGGTTCTTACTCCTACACCCCATGGTATAGTTCTAGAATCCCCACAGTTGTTGTTCACCACATGGGTCTGTTCCTTCTTAATTTTCCTTCTGCTTGAAAGTGCCAGCCCCAACCTCATAAAGAAAAGTGCCACCCCCCAGTCCCCCCAGCAGGTCGGCAAGTCTGCTGTGGGATGGCTGTCTGGCCTTGATACCAGCTGAGACTGGAAATCAGGGACAGCCCATATGGTTCCAAACCCCACAGAACCCAACCACTTTAACGTAGCTCTTTGCTTGAATGGCCTATTTTAGCCTCCCTTTTCCAGAGTGACTAATTGGGGATTCTTATCAACAAAGGGTATAATGAATGTTAAGGGCCCAGCCAAGCTAGACTCGACTCAAGCCCAGAAGGATTTTGCTGCTGCCTGGATAATAGATTTTCCCTGAGTGAATTAGTACGCCCTTTTAGAATGCCTAGGGCCTGGCCCACATCCACACCCTATCACTCCCTCAAATAGGATATGAAGTGAAATTGTCCCCAATTGAAGTGAATCCATTTGTCTGTCACCAGGAAAACTTACTGAAGACGCATTACTGCAGTAGGGGAAACGCTCCGATTGTGGACTGGGGCCATGCAGTGTGCTGTGCCAGAATGCCTTCCATCTGGAAGCAGCTGAGTAAACTCTGTATGGTTTACTTTAGTTAAGTTACATTCTATTCTCAGATACAAAACTAAAACAATCCTTGAGTATATTTTGAAGCATTTATGAAGTTGTGGGGAGGGGCAGGCAGTGAGGAGGCTTCAAAAGTATTTCCAGTTAGTTTTTCCATCTCTGCTCGAAGCCCAAGAAGTCCACCTCCAGTATTTGTTAAGAAAATAAGACTTAATGAAGTGTAAAGCTGAAGATGCCTAAGAGTTCCCGAAGAAGCATGTGTATTCTTAAAATGTCAAAATAGCCAAGGGATTGATTGATAAAAAGGGTTCAAGGTATATGTGATAAATTTTTTAAAGATGATTTTGTGCTGTGAAGTTTTAATAATGTTGACGAGAAAGAAATGGCTTGAATTTTATACATTGTCAGCTTGAAAGTCTTGATGAGGTTTTTCATTCTTTTTAGGAGCACAAGTAATGTAGCCACGGTCACTGCAGAAAGAATGTCTTTGAGAGGGACATTCTTGTCATTTTTATTAGTTGTTCAACATTGCCATAGAAGTTTGATTTTCTGTCAGCCAGTACGTAGCTGCCATTTATTCATTCCCTGTCAGTAAATAGTGATTGAAAATTTCCTATGAACTCAGGGTTGGGAATAGCAGAAACCAAAACTGTCCCTGGTCTCAAAGAGCTTATAATCAAGCAGGGCAGCAAACATAAAAAATTACATAAACACTTATTTGCTGAAATTGTGACAAATGACATAGAGGAGACTTAGAGGGTGCCATGAGACTATGATCAGAGAAGGTGATGGGGAGAAGGAGGGTGGCTAACCTAGTGATCAGGGGAGTTGAGACAGGCTTTTCTAGGGAAGTAATATTTGAGGTGAAGCCTGGAGTATGAAGTAGGAGTTGGCCAGGTGAAGAGAAGAGAGAATCACCTTCCAGGTAAAAGGAAACTACTGTGTGTGCAACACCAAAAGGAAGGAACTTATCTATGTGCCAGGCATCGTCTTTGTGCCTCCACGTGTGGAATCCCATTTAATCTTCATACCTGATTTACAAATGAGGACAAGACAGTCCAGAGAAGTCATGGAGCTTGTCCACAGCCACACAGCTGGTCGGAGATGGTAGACCTAGACTTAGACCCAGCCTATGTCTTGACCTTGTGCCCAGCACCACTGCATTGCACCCTGCTACCTGGGTCTGCGGGGAGGGGGCTCATTGGATTTCTCTTATATGTGTTTCAGAGTCAGTTAGTGTCAAGATATGGCATTCCACATAGTTTCTTCCCTGCTGACTCAAGATTTACTTTACTATTACCTGCACGCTGACATGATTCATGTCTTGACCAGCACTGCATTTTTCTCTGTCTGGTTCCTCTGGCCTGCCACCTTAGCCTTATCTGGACCTCAGCAGCAGAGACCATGTCCTCATGAAGGCACTGGGGAGCCATTCACAGTCAGCACTGGCCACTCCTCATCTCAGCCCAATGAAGTTTTACATTTCCATATAGATGAGGCACTCGGGATATAGAAAAGTTGTGCAGCTTGACTCAAAGCAGACAGTAATTGGGCAGCCTAATTGAAGTTTAACTGCAAGTTCCAACTTTGTAGGCTGCAGAAAAAAAGAAAAAAAAAATGAAGTTTAACTGCAAGTTTCATGAGACAGCGATCTGCCTAACCATTCACTCCTCCTAGAAACGAAAGCCACCGTGATAATTGAGGCACAGCCGGTCTTCATATATCCTCAAAGGAGGGGGATTAACTTCCACATCCCTTCTCTATTCCTGGAGGTGCCAGTAGTGGCAGAGTCATGGCAGAAGTTACCAGAGGCAAGTGGGGCAGAGGCGAGTGGGGTATATGTTTGGATCAGTGGATCAGTGTCCTTTACTGTGCAGAAAAAGCTAAAATTACAGGTTCTTCTGAAGGGATACATAGCAGCCGTTTCACCAATGTCCCTCAGTCCATTTTTCCAGGTCCAGAAGTATTCATGAGGAGCTATGCATTAGAAGAGAGTGCTTGGGCTGGGCATGGTGGTGCACACCTGTGATCCAGCACTTTGGGAGGCCAAGGTGGGAGGATCGCTTGAGCCCAGGAGTTTGACACCAGCCTGGGTAACATAATGAGCCCCCATCTCTTAAAAAAAAAAAAAAATACCTGGGTATGGTGGTGGGTGGTGTGCACCTCTGGTTCTTGCTACTTGGGAGGCTGAGGTGGGAAGATTGCTGAAGCCTGGAAGGTTGAGGCTGCAGTGAGCTATGATTGTGCCCCTGCACTCCAGCCTGGGCAACAGTGAGACCCTGTTAAACAAAGAAAGAGAACACTTGATCTGGAAAACAACAGGCCAGAGTCCCAACCACCTTACTTATTAGCTTTGGGCCCTGGGTCAAGTCAAGACATCTGTGTAAGACTCAGTTTTAGTTTTTTCATCTATAAAGTGGGGATAAATTTATCTCTCTGTTTATTCTGCTTCTCAGGGGTTTGAAGCCCAACCAGAGTTATTTTAATGTGGAAGCTATAAAGAACTATAAAAATGCTGGGTGATATTGTTTTAAAGTCCTATTAAAGGAGCGCAGAGATCCCTGCAGGTGGAGAAATGTTTCAGTGCCAGTTTGTTCTGATGACACTGTATCTCTCAGGAACACACTGGCTCTAACACTATCACCGAGGGATAAATCACCCTGGTTTCTTGGAAGTGAGTTATAACCATCTCCAACCATCCCAGTTGATTGAACAGGATCCAGGGGTGTTACTCAGGGTTTTTCCCCACTGTTTAGACAACAGGGACTAACAAATGATTTGAAGGGATTAGAAGTGAGATTCTGACCGAGGGTTGACCTGAGCCCAGGGACCAAGCCAGGAATAGAACCCAAGAGTCCAAGAGTTCTGCCTCTGAGCCTGCAATTGGAATGAGACTTTCTGCTTCCTTTGTAATATTTCATCCAAGTAAAGGCTTAGATCTTAGCATCTATGTTTTAAAAGACCCAAATTTTAAGCAGATGATAGGAAAGTAAGCCATAAAACTGTGAAAGAGTACTCCTTCCAGTAATCCATCTGAAAAGTGGCCTTACAGGAAACATTGGCTCCTTTTTTGTGTTTATTTGAACATGATTTTATTTATAGGGAACCCCCCTCCTTATGTTCTTTTAGATTAAAATACTTCCAAGTTCCTCTCCTTGTTGGAGTGCGTTGGCATTCCAAGCGACAGCCACCTAACTTTCCTCTGAAATTTCCAGGCAACCCAATAGTTCTCAGGAAGGCAGGTGGGGGTGGGGAGAGAAGAGGGCGGAGGACTGCAGAGCCTTTGGCCTCAACATGAGTGTTGTGGACCAATATCCCCCACTGCATTTGTTCACTGTACAAGTATGTGTGGTTTGGAACTGAAATGAGAAACCTTTTCCAAGGCAACGTTCTGCTGGCTCAGGTTGCATCTTCTGGCCTACGTGTATTGGGCCACATTTGTCTGTTCCCAAGTAAAGTTTATGAAAATGGCACAGATGCAGCCACACTTGAGGTGCCACTGAAGCTATGTGAAGAGCCTGCTACCCTTCAAACAGACCAGGCCCAAGCAAGGTGCCAAGCCATGTGAGAGTGCCCAGTCCACTGTGTAAATGTGACGGCCTCTGATGGCAGTGTTTGAAAAGATACTTAGTAGAAAGTTGCAGGGACCCGGGAGCAGCCATTTCACAAAAGAAGGCAAAAATACCTTTGAGAAGAAAGGAATGTCTGCCTCTGCACTATGTGTTTGCTTGTTTGTTTCTCCAAATGCCATCTGTTGCAGACTATGGGATGCATGACATTTTAGGGAAGTAGCAGATGAAGATTTATGAAGCTGGGCCCTGAGGTTTCCTCTAAAATATTTCTTCACCTTTTAAGTCAAGACCCAAAAGTGGGGAGAGAAGTAGGAGTTGGCAGAACTTGAAATATTTAAACTAATTTAGCAAAGCTCAGGAGTGTTGGAGCTTATCTCGTTATTTAAGTTAGATAAGGAGGAAGGGGAATTTGAAGGATAATGATAGATCAGTGTTTAAGAATATAGCCATCAGGACTGATAATGTTCTGGAATCCCAGGACCCTTGGATTGTGCACGTAGATGTAAATTCCATTTGCTCTGAGAACTTTTGAAAAAGAAACTTTTTGGTTGATTTCACAGAAAAGATTTATGGTGGGCATATTTGACTTTTTCAGTAAAAACAGTCCCAAAACACCACCCAAAATCTGTTAAGACACTTCTCGTGAATGACATCTTAGATGTGAAACGGAAGTGGGTTTTCATAAGGAAAGGCCCCTTTTGTTAACAGTGTTTGCACCTTACTCATGACTCTCCAGGGTAAAAGGACTAAGACTCTTTTGGGTCACCAGAGCCTGAATGCAGTCAGGTTGGACAGGTCAGCAAAAAGTCTGCAAAGAGGCTGGGTGTCGTGGCTCATGCCTATAATCCCAGCACTTTGGGAGGCCAAGGTGGGCGGATCACAAGGTCAAGAGATCGAGACCGTTCTGGCCAACATGTTGAAACCCTGTCTCTACTAAAAGTACAAAAATCAGCTGGGCGTGGTGGTGCGCACCTGTACTCCCAGCTACTTGGGAGGCTGAGGCAGGAGAATTGCTTGAACCCGGGAGGCAGAGGTTGCAGTGAGCCGAGATTGCGCCACTGCACTCCAGCCTGGCAACAGAGCGAGACTCCATCTCAAAAAAAAAAAAAATAAGTCTGCAAAGAGAACTTAGGAAATGCTTCCATTAACTTTTTCATCCTAGCTGGGTAATACTGCTTTTAATTACTCTGCTCTGAAAGCAGCCATTTCTTATACTTGGTATTACACATAGCACATCAAGCAGAATTGGCTTGAATTGAGCCTTTAGGGAACTTCCAAAGGTAAAAATTGAGTAAAGATTCAAATGTTTATTAGGATATACCAGTGTTCATTTTTTTCCCACTAATATTCCATTCAAGGCATGAGAGTAGGCTGATATCCCATGTATCTAGAGTGGATCAAGTCCAATATTTCTTTCAGAGTTCCTGTTCCCTAAAACTGTAAATGGGTTTTATATTTTATTCCATGTTTGGCTTAATAAGAAAATATTTTTAATTGCTACCCAGTAAAATTAACATTTCAGAAAGATCTGATATGTTATCCTGTGGCTCCTGCCTCATACTTACCTAGGAAGTTCCAGCACGCTTGATGAGTCCCAGATGAGTCCTGTACGCTGTAGTAGCATCCATATAGAGGCATGTATATGGCAGAGGTGAAAAGCTGGAACTTGTACCTGTTTGACCCTAAGGCTGTGGTTCTAATCTTTGAGCATATCTGTCTTTTGGCTTGGTGTAACATCTGCTGCTTGGGACAGCCATTGTGTTAGTTAACATGTCAGTTTCATCATGAAAAAGGCATTACATTTCAGTGAAACTGAAAAATTATTGCTATATCCAGCTGAAGTGAAGGGACTGTCAGATCTCTCCTCTGTTGTCCAAACATGGCACAGTAGATATAGTGACAGTCCCTTTATCTTCTACTCACCCTTGCGTATATATTTGTGAGGTGAGAGCCATATATCCTCACTTCCTGATCTTGCCAAATCAGGTCTTTCCAGAGAATGCTTGAAGGTAGATGGGTCATTTTCTCATTCCTCCCTCTACGTGAGCAACCCCAGAAGAACACTAAGATCTGTGTTGATGACATTGGATGTCTCACTTGGCTCTGAAATTAAGCTGATGAAATTATAGGATCGGATATTTTATTTTTATTTTTTTCAAGACAGAGTCTTGCTCTGTCGCCTGGACAGTCTCGGCTCACTGCATCCTCCACCTCCTGGGCTCAAGCAGTGCTCCTGCCTCAGCCTTCAGAGTAGCTGGGATGGCAGGCGCATGCCATCTCGCCCAGCTAATTCTTATATTTTTAGTAGAGATGGGGTTTCACCATGTTGGCCAGGCCGGTCTCGAACTCCTGACCTCATGATCTGCCGACCTTGGCCTTTCAAAGTGTTGGGATTACAGGCGTGAGCCACCACACCCAGTCAGGATCAGATATTTTAAAGAAGCATCTTAACAGTCCTTCATGCCTTATAAGTTAAAATTCCTCTCACAGGAACATAAGCAGAGAAATCTTATTTTCTGAGACAGGCTTCTTCCCTCTCGCTGAACTCTAAATACTGTATTCCCTTTTCACTCAAAGGCCCCAGACGATGCCATTCTCATTATAACATAACTTATGGAAAGCTCAAATCTATTGTTGGAAAAAATGCAAAGTGTGTGTGTTCATGCACACACGTGTTTGAGAAAAGCCTTTCCATTTCTGAAATCCCAAGAGTCATTTTTATGCAAGATTATCTGTTAGGAAAAAACCCACTTTTTTGGTCATGGTACATTATAATCATTTCTAGAAAGGAGAGCGTCTAATTTTTGCCATTTTTGGCATGCAGAGATGACTGACTTCATAGAAACCACACTATCCTGCTTCCAAAAGAAAAAAAAAAAAACCTACTGAATTTACATCTGAATCAACATCTCTTCAAAGTCCAGTCCTTGCATCTCAACCAGCAGGTCCTTGTGCAAAGAAAATGAATGGAAAGTGTGATTTGGGGTTATTCCATTTATTTTCTGATTTGGGGTTATTCCATTTAAAAATGAAATAATGTTGCCATTATACATCTGTAGTCCCTTCTGTGTTCAGTGAATTTGTTTTTAAAACTCTAACGTGACACCTAATATTACATACATAAGATAGACATTTGAGATTTTTGGTTTGAACTTCAAGAAAAAATAAAACAGTGTCTGTATTTCCTTTTGAGAAAAAATTTGTATTTTGTGCATTAGAGAAGGCTGAAGAGCCATTTGTTATTTGTGGAACTCCTCTGTAAAGGCATTGGATTTACTTATTTTTAGGTTTTCATGACTATCCCATGTCTCTCATGTTTTTCCCTTACAGAATCATCCACCTTTGCCCAAGATAAAATTTAAATCTTTAACAAGAGGAGTTGTTAAAGTTCAACTCCCCTGCTCCCAGAGAGCTTTAGACTGTAAGATAATTCTGCGATGCACAGAGGGCATTTGGACTAGCAGGACTTAAAGACTCACTATTGTATTACACATTATGGCTTGGAAGCACTAAGGGAAGGAAAGATAGGTTTGGGTGTTATAATTCATCTGTGGTTTTCTTGCCCTGATGTATTTATCTGGTACTCTTTTGCCAGACTCCTTCTCAAAGACATTTTCTTGCTAAATTTCTCACTAACTTGTCAAGTGAAGGGGAAATAAGATTGAATTAGTAAAACATTCTTATCACAGTATACTCTAAAAGAGGCTGGGCGTGGTGGCTCACGCCTGTAATCCCAACACTTTGGGAGGCTGGGGCAGGTAGATCATTTGAGCTCACAAGCTCGAGACCAGCCTGGGCAACATAGTGAAACCCTGTCTCTACAAAAATATACAAAAATTAGCTGGGTATGCTGGCATGCGCCTGTGGTCCCGGCTACTCCAGAGGCTGAGGCAAGAAAATCGCTTGAGCCCTGGAGGTCAAGGCTGCTGTGAGCTGAGATTGCACCACTGCACTCCAGCCTGGGTGATGGGAGTGAAACTCTGTCTCAAAAAAAAACAAAAACAAACAAACAAAAACTTTTGTTATATTGGGCTTATATAATTCAAATTAATAATGTTACTTATCTGTATCCTTAGTGGATTTACTTTAATACATTGAGGAAACCACTTTCTGATTAGCAGAGAGAATTTGTACATATGGGTTCTTTTAGAACAGAGGGTCTCAAAATACGGTCTAGGGACCCCCTGCGGAACCCCAGATCCATAACCTAAAACCTATTTGTATATATTCATATACTTATATATGAATTTATAGATATAACAATTGTTATAATAGTATTCTCTAATGAGTGTACGGTGGAGTTTTCCAGAAGCTACACGATGTGTGATATTGTAACAGATTGACTGTAGAAGCAGATAGAATACAGCTGTTTTCCAGTTAGCAAGACTTAAGAGATTTACGAAAACATGCAGGTGCCACTCTCCTCACCTTCTGTGACTCTGCATACACGCCACCAGCCAACAAACGTACCTGGTTAATTTTTCTGACAAGCTGCTTTATTTGAGAATACGGTGATTGATAATCCATCATCTTGCTGATAAGTAGCATGTATCGGCAATGATGGGCTAATTCGGACTAAACCGTAGGAGCCGCTGTAATGCAATGCTTCCCTTTGGCCTCCTGCCAACAGTTGTCAGCCCTCCTGGTTTGCTCCTGACTTTTACTGGGTTTCTGGAAGTAACAATTGGAAAGATTTTATCACATATCAGAAAGACCTCTTACAATAATTTACCTAATTTAGTCCTTCACCTTAACCTACCATCCCAATAAATTTTAATTTCGGCAGGGTAGTAAGTGTAGAGCAGATTACTTCAAAGTGCAGGATCTTGTCCAAAGGCTGCTTGGTTGTGTTTGCACTGCCCTGACTCTTGCAGGTACTCGAGAAGGTGTATCTGTTTCAGAATTCACTTGCCAAAACCTCAACTTTCTCCCCTAGCAAAGTTGCTGGAGTAGGATAAACCCACAATATTTGGATAAGCTCCTTTGAACTCCTTGTAGAAAGCAGTTTTTATGAGGCAGTTGTTCTGTGTTAACACCAGAGACAACTCCTAGCAGATTTCCCCAAACATACTTCAAACATCGATAATGGCAGGGGTGACCCAAACTGTATCATAAAATCCCAGGGACTGCAGGAGACTTCAAAGGGGAGACAGAGCAAAACCTCACCTCTCGTTATGAGGAGTGTGGGTCACAGGAATCCTGGCTAGAATCCATGGTAACCTCGCAGAGTAATGCCGGGATGGACAGAGGCCAGGGCTCATCGGTTCCCTAGACTTTACTAATTGACCCCAGCAGCACAGTTAGAGTGGTAATAACTGGCACCTGCCCACCTCCTGAGGCGTTAGAGGCCAAATTACCACATGTGAAGTGCTTTTCTATCCTTTAGTGAGAAGATGCAAACCTTGAAGTGTGTTTCTATTTTTGTTTGAACTATTGAGGGCCCAGTTAATTCAGTTGAGCCAATTCTGACCTTGTGATATTCAGATCCATCACTTAGTACGTACAGGCAAATTGACAGTAGAAATTTATTAATTCAGTCTTGAACTCCTACTACATTTCAGGCATTTAATAGGTATTAAGTACTGGGAATATTTAAATAATTGAGGACAAACTGCTCTGAAGAATCACCAGGCTGTTTGGTTTTTGTGTTAATATTCTTAAGTCACTCTTACATGTTCATTAAAGGAAGTTTCCCTATAGTTCTCTTGAGGAACTCATTTTTTAGTGATTTGACTTACTGTTTATTCTTGAAAACAACAAAATTGCATTTGTGCGTATGGTATGTGTTGAGAGCGGTAATTACAGGCGTTTTTCCCTCATGACCGGGTCCATCACAGCTCCTCGAAAACAAACTGTTACAGTTCTACTAATTGTTTATAAAATTAGCCAATGATCCTTTGATTTTTTAGTTTTTTTATACCTTAGCTATATTTAATAAATATTTAGTATCTTCTGTGCAATTAATAAGAACAGTGGTGGCCAGGCGTGGTGGCTCACACCTGTAATCCCAGGACTTTGGGAGGCTGAAGCGGGCAGATTACCTGAGGCCAGAGTTCAGGACTAGCCTGGCCAACATGAGGAAACCCTGTCTCCACTAAAAAATACAGAAATCAGCTGGGCATGGTGGCACACGCCTGTAGTCCCAGCTACTCAGGAGGCTGAGACATGAGAATCGCTTGAACCTAGGAGGCAGAGGTTGCAGTGAGCCGAAATCGTGCCACTACACTCCAGCCTGGGTGACAGAGTAAGACTCTATCTCAAAAAAAGAAGAACAGTGTTTAAAAACCTATTATTTTTACCTGAATTATTTTGCTATGACAAATTTACCTTTCAAATTAGATTTTATCAAAGTAGATATGTATTCACTTTTTTAAGTTGAAGTCTTTCTAAATGTCTAAAACCAAAAAACAGCAATCTCCTGCCCTACATTTCCCTGATTCCTGCTCCCTCAGAGGCAACCACTTTCAACACTTTGGGCCATTTCTTCAATGTGGAGGTATTTAGCTTTATATTTCATAAATAAATAAACCAACTGCTATTTCTTGACATCATTTGACTTCATGTTGTTATACATACATGTTCCCTTTCCCCATTTTTCAGTACAGTTGTATGATCCTTTTTGAATAACTTAGTATTCCGTTTTTCATTATTATGACTGCGTAAATAGTATTCTCAGTGAAGCCCCCCACCCAGGTCACTTTGATGATGTTTCCTTTTTAAACGTTGTGATTTGTTTTTTTCTCCCTGGAGTTAGTAACTGCTCTTTCAGTATTGTCTGCTTCATTTTCTATTTGTGCATTCGTAATTTATTCTCAAATGCTTAGTTTCCACATTTTTTTAACCCTGGGCCTAGTAACTCAGTTTTCTTAAAAAAAAAAAAAAAATCTACCTATTGCTAATTTATCCACAAACACTCTTCTGTATGTGTACAAATGCATTGAGCAATTTATTGGTTTCTAATTAAATTCTCCCTCTTGATGTCCTCTGCTCCCATCTGACTGGTTGTTGTCTAGCTATTTTTGTCTCTAAGCTATTTTTCTATAGTAGTCCTATAGCAGTACTATTCTGAGTTTCTTTCTTCCATTTATTTGTTTTGGTCTTTTTCTTTCATGAATAGAGACAGTCCCCAGAGAATCTGGTGATTCTTGACTATCTGTTCTACTCCTCTTTAAAGATGAGGCACTAAAAAGCCAATTGGGAGCTCTTGGTTTGAGGCTGAGGGGGCCTTACTGTGGAATGATCAAGTGGGGACCTGCTGACTCTGGGCTCCTGTTGAGAGGAGCAAAACTGAATGGGGATGAGAGAGGGGACCTGAAGCTCTAACTGCTTCCCGTGCAGCCTTTTAACCAATCTTCCTGTTTTCACCTCACTCCAGGCCTACCTGTTTCTCCTTTATGCTCCAGGCCTTCAGAGCTACTTGCTGCCTCCATCTTTCTGAAATGCAGTGGAGGCCACCATCCTAATTAGCTTTCTGCTTTGTGGCTTCCACTCCCTCAGGCTTACATTTCAGCGCCACGTGTCCATCTGCTTTTCAGCTTTTAAAATATTGTTGACACCTTCTCTTTATCCTTTTGGATTCGTGCCATTTATATCCCTTCGCTTTCCCTTTAGAGGGGTCTCTGGACTAGATCTGTCATGTTTAATCAGAAGTCCTATAATTTAGACTTTTCACTAATTTGTGTTTCCTTTCTTGGTGTTCTTTCCCCTTTACCCCCAACTAGTGGCTCTGAATTAGTGTGGTTTTATGAAACCCATATCCATTCAGCCATGGTTCTATGTATTATCTCATTTAGTCATCACAGCAGCTTTTGCACAGCATCTGCTCAGGTAGTCTGTGGCTCTTACTTTCCCTGAAAGATTGAGAATACATCTGGTGAGAAGCCATTGCCAGTCCCAGCCCCTGCTTTGAGTCTGGTATTGGTCTTTAATCTCTCATTCTGTGTGTTGTAAAGAAACAGGTTGTGGAAGGCTCTTGTCAGATCCCAGGAACATGAAAGAAATAGCACACCCTACGGTAGTGACATGGCCCTGTCACCACCCCTCATTGAACCATAAAAGCTATTCAGAGGGGCCAGCAGCTGGGGAGCGACTGTACTTAGATCCTGGGTGCTGATGGGTGTTTTGTAGTTTCCAAGGGAAGTTGCTGAAAGTTTTCTTATCTTGACACTCCAAGGGCAAGAGGTCTTTCTTCAAAGAGAAGCGCTTGTTTCAGAAAAAGATGTGGAAAGGACGTAAAATCACAGGTTCTTCCCCAGTTCTGAAAAAGAAATAGGAAGGGGCAATGTGGCAGTCAGTGTGAAAAGAAACCACGCATTTGCAGGAAGCAAGAAGGGGTTCCGCAGCACTGTTTGCTTCCCGCATCTGCAGTGCGAGGGTAAACAGGCCTACTGGGGAGTCGGATGGCCCTCGGTTTGAGTCATTGGGCCGCTGCTTGGCTGTGGCCTGGAGCAAGTTTTTCCCTTCTTAATCTGTCTGAGATGAGATTCCTTTGAGTCGTATGCCTACCTTGGTGGGTGGTTACATGGATTAAATTATATCATGTATATAAAGCACTCAGCCTGGCATGTGGCATGCAGGTAGGGCTCAAGAAATGGTGTCGGTGTGAATATTCTCCCCTGAATATTGTTGGAATGTTGTGTGAAGGTGAAACAGGGATTGTGTCCATAGCTCTTACTTAAATTCAACCCTGTCCCCGGATTCTTGCCGACCACCTGCTAGAGTACGAGGACTAGGAGTTCATGTGCTTGGCTGGGCTTTTGTCTTTCCCATTCTCTTTCTTCACACAAAATGAACAGTTGAACTCAGGCCACCAAACCTGGTTGAGTTGCTGGGTGGAGGGACTCTCCTGGGCTCTGAGCCTTTGTGTGTGGGAACCGCACTGGAAAAGGTGTGCAGAGGCCACGAACTTGCTCCGAACCCACTTGTGAAGAGCAGGTGACCCCAAACTATTGTTAGTGTCTGCTGTAAATGATATGCCTCTGGGTTCGAGCAGAGTTCAGCCAAAAGCCCCACATGACATGGAAATCTGTCCTGGAGCCAGGTTTGTCGGGTAAAAGTTATGTAGCAAATGTCTCCAAACATTGGCATCTGTTGTCTGCCGAGACTAGGACAACCGAGAATGATGGAGTGCTTAAGGAAATTAGGATGGGGCATGCGACCCTGTAACAGCTGATAAACTGTTTCAGGCCACCGTGGCTCATCCAGCTCTTTTGATAAACAGCTTTAAAAGCATTACGTGGTTTGGAAAGCATTCTTCAAAAATGGTTATATTTTCCAGACGCACGACAGTCCACTGTTCAGTATTATTTAAGGGTTTTAAATTGTAGAATCAGATTCCTTTTCAGTGGGGCTCTTGGAACTGTCGAGGGCTGATCTGTCTGACTCCCGCCAGGACAATCTCACAACAATATTATTATGTAGGTCGGGGTCCCCTAGGTCTGTTAAAAAAAAAAAAAAAAAAAAAAAAAAAAAAGTTCAGGGCTAAGTGTTTAAGAGGAAAAACTATTTCTTTCATTTCTAACTAAGTATGATGGGCCCTTTCAAACATTGCTTTCATCATGCATCTTTTATTTCACAATTTCTGCGTAATGAAAATACAAGATCGATAACTGTGGATTATCGTAATGCCTTGAGCCTTTGAAAATGAACATTCTCTAGATTATAAATGTTCCCTTTGTAATTCATTTCAAACTTCATCCTCCCATTTGTCGTAATTCCCGAAATTTAACTGTTGCCGTTTGAGCCTCCTAGGAAATTTTGGGTATCCTTTAGGCAAGGGAGGTAGCTCTTGGGGGAATAGCATTCAGGCCACAGGCAATTCATTTGCAACTTGGGCTCTTCTTAGAACATATGATAAGTACAACGCACTGTAGTGACAGATTTTTTTAAAACCCTATTAAATCCCAATATACTAATGCAGATTTTTTTTTTTAAGTTTTAGAGAGATTCATGGGATTTTATTCTTTTTCCCAAAAGGCAGTGGTGGAACTGACAGAGTAGCATGGAGCCTCGTCCTGATTATTGTGCGGAAGTGGCAGCAGTTCACATTCATTCACTCTGTCAGCATAGGATCAGTTCCTTCTTGACTCAACTCTCTGTGATCAAAATAAGCTATTGGATGTTCCCTTTGGGTACTGGAAGCAGCTTGGCCCCTTGGCAAGAGAACAGGATTGCAAATCATGAGAGCAGAGCCCTGACTCCAGCTCTGACGCTACTGTGCTTCGTGACCTTGTGCAGACAGCTTTATATCCCCACCTCAGGTCATTCTCCCCCATACAAAGGGGGAGAGGGTCATCCTTGCCCTGGTCATGTCTGCATGGCTGAGGTGAATAACTAGTTGTGTAACTTCCTGGAGGAGTGGCACAGAGGAAGCTGCCTTCCTAGGGCTGGCTCTGCCATCAGGGAGGAAGCTGGATGTTAGAATGAAGAAAAAGCCCATGCAGAATATATGGCAGCCCGATAATGTATTCTAAAAATAAAAAAGCAGTAGGTTAATCTGCAGCTGTAATGTACCTAAAGTATTCTTTAGCAGGTTGTGGCCCTAGTCTAATCCCCAGCTGGACTTAGCACCATTTAAGTTAGTTACATCTCATCCCTGCAAGGGATTGAGTCTGTAGCCAATTTGGCCTTGTCACCACTTCAGCCCTCCCTCTGATTTCACCTCTGGGAAAACTACAAAGTGGCCCCAGACATACATAGCAGGCTCGATCACATGGGTGGAGTGTGTCAGGACAGCATGCATCAAATAAAATGTCCAGGGAACCTGTTGTAAATCAACCACTTCCCGCATGCTCAGTCATCATGGAGGTACTTGAATGTTCAGTTTCTTTTAGCTGATGGCCAAGAAATCAATGTTTAAAAAAAAAAAAAACACCTTGACAGAGGCATTTTGTACAAGAATGGTGTGTGGGTGTGAAAAAGTAAATTCCAAAACATATTTCCTTTTAGTTCCCAAACCCGTATTAGATGAGTACTTCTTAGCCTTGGCCACAGTGCTAGAGTAAATAGCAGTGTCACGTAGCTCGTGGAACAGGCAAACCACAGAATGTACAGGAGAGAAGCGTGCACACCAGTGAGTCTGCTATGGCAGCTCTCTTTGTCCTGGTTTCTACATCTCATTTGTAAGCAACTTGTGTTCCTGCATTTTCAGAGTTTGGCCAATTTATTTACTTAGAATTGCATGTTCCTGGAATATTGTCATAAAAGTGATCCTGAGATAGAAAAAGTCCACAGGAAGCGGGGGCATTGAGTTTATAAGTTCTTAGTCTGTCTTGGCCCATAATAAAGTCTCGTTCTCAGGGGTAGGTCCAGCTTTCCAAATTTTAATATATCAGAGACTGTTGATGCATCTGGGCTCATGACGGGCCAAAGTAGGCCTTCAGGAGTCCTCGTGTTACACACTCGACGCCTAATGGAGACTGGATTCATTTACGTGTATTAATGTAACCTGCGTGATCATGTGAGTGCAAGTGCTTTGTAGATTGTCCTGGGAGATGTGAGATATTATGACTAAAGACTTAATTGAACCCTGAACATGTATATGAATAAGTGGAGACAGATTGACTGGATTACACATTTTTCTTGAAAATTTCCTAAATTAGCCTACCTCTTTCTTGCCTTTTATTTCCCAGCTTAAGTGGTTCTCTGTAACACTGTATTTTAAACAAACCAGAACAAATAGTATACAAAAGCATAGATAAGACGGATATAACAAGAGATGGTTTTCTGTGATCCGTGGCACCTCCCCTCTACCCCGCAGCCACCACCAAAAGGGGCTTTAAATTGAGATTTGGAATGGCAAATTCACTTACCAGCTCCAAACACAGTAGACAAGGAAACCTTGTGAGGAAAATCCAAGAGTATATTTACAGTTTCTATTCAGAAATACATGGCTTACTTTGAATGAGGAAGCGTGACT
Source organism: Nomascus leucogenys (assembly GCF_006542625.1). Taxonomy (NCBI): domain Eukaryota; kingdom Metazoa; phylum Chordata; class Mammalia; order Primates; family Hylobatidae; genus Nomascus; species Nomascus leucogenys. Next base: position 13,236,464 of record NC_044404.1, read on the forward strand.
TTTCACCTTCAGATAGAACTAGGGTCTTATTTGAAACAGACCACTGGCTTCACTAAACCCCATTGAAGAAGTCTGCTTCTACCCAGAATTGGAAAGTGCCAGTGGGCATGTAGTTGCTAGTATGGGATTTCTGTTTTTATTTTTAACAAGCTTGGGCCCAACTCTTAGTATTGTATCAAGATGGGTGAAGACAAAGCTGACCAGAAAAACACGTATCAAGTCAGCAATGGCTCACCCCTCAGAGGCCGTTTTTCCCACCTGCTCCTCTTATACCTTTGGTTTGTTTTTGGTTTTGAATTTTTTCTCTATGTTCCTCCTACTCTTTCTTTCTCTATTTTGCTTGGGCCTTCGTTATTAGAAGAGTTCAAGTAATCATTTCAGACTTCCAAAATTCAACCCAGTAGCCTCATTTTACAGGTGGACCCACTAATACACAACAGCTCGATGTGATAAACCATAGACTCACAGTTAATCACTTGAAGAGCCTGGATTCACCTCTGCGATGACCTGCCTTTCCAGCCCTCCAGTGGCGTCCTCTGTAGTGAGCTGTAAATATGCCACTCTAGAACATTCCAGGAAAGCCCTCCTCTTGGGCTAAACTCTAAAACTAAAATGAAGTCCTGCCCATGTGAGCTGCTTGTTGAACACTTTGGTTGCTAATCAGAGTATTAATGAGAACACATGGATAGATTCGGCAGGGCTAATGCTTGGGACCTTCTCCTATTTGATTCCATAAGACTAAATCCCCTATAAACACTTCCATCCCGTGCACACACACATGCATTCACATACAGCACTCACGTGTCCCTCCCTTATAGCCAAAGACCAAAAAATAAGTTTATTTTTTTTTTCTATATTAAAAATAAGACTGGCTAGTAGCCAGGGTTGGCATTCCCATCTCCTGTGGAACCTGGGAGGACTAGCAGACAGCTATAGAAATCTGTCTCCTTTTAGTGTGGTTGTATTAAGGGCAAGCTTGCCTCCCATGGCACCCCAGAAGATCCAGGAGTTCAAGTGGGGGTGCACTGTAGGAGGACTCAGCAGCTGTTTTATGGAAGGTTCGTCAGGGATCAGACTGAAGATTTTGCTTTTGTGAGAACAAAGTGAAATGTGACATTCAGGAGCAGCTCGGGGCCTATATATAGGGGCCCAGGGCCTGCTGGGATGGGGTTTTACACTTGGGCTGTCCTTTTGCCCTTCCCCTGAACTCTTTTCACTTCAGTCATGAGCAAACAGTCAGTGCCTGAACTAACAACCCTGCAGTCCTCCGAAGCACGGCTGGCTTACAGTACTGAACAAAGGGAGGGAGTGCCGCGTGGGCCGGCCCAGGCCGAGGAATGCGGCTTCAGGGTTCTGCTCCATAAATTTAACCAGCACGACGAAAAGGAGATAATATGAGCCTTCGTGATGATCTGAAAGGGGGAGGTTCTGTGTCCCATTGATTGCGGTCTGGCCCAGTGCCAGGCCCAAGCCTGACCGACAGTTGAACCATATCGTTAAGGCGTGTAATACAGCTCGAGTCTTGTACTGCCGCCAATGAGTGCATATCCACAGGGCAAAAGTTTATAAAGAGTCGAGGCTGTCCTGTTTAACCCTCTCACACTGCATGTAATAGACCCAGCTGCCATTCAGAACTTGCCCATCTGAGGTCATAAAGGAAAGCCTGCACGTTTCTTTTCTTCAAACAGCTTTTCAGGACTGGGGAGAGGAAGAAACGCTGTCTAGAGAGGGTCAAGGCACGGTGATGTTTCTCTCTGGAGAAGCAAAGCAGTCTGCCTCCCTCCCCCCGCCCCGGCCAGAAACGGGACACCCTAGTGCTTTCTTCAGAGTAGCTCTCTGTTTGCGGTATAATGTTGCTGGAGGAAACGGGGCTGACACCACAGGAAACCTGCCCGTCTCCAAGGAGGCCGCATCTGTGGCAGAGGTGGGTCAGATGCTGGCTGTGGAGTGCTCTCGTCAAGCTTGGGATGATGCCGTTTTCCTTCCCCACCACCTCGAAGGCTGTTAATAGCCTTGCTTTCTGGCCTTCCACAGCTAAGCCCAGGTGCTAAAACAGAGCAGGTGGAAGGCCGCCCCACGGAGTGGCCTGTGAGCCCAGAGTTCTCACTGTCCGAGGCCGGTGGCCCCATGGGAACTCTGTCCCTTCAATAGGGAGGGCATGTGGAAATAGGCACATTGTCACAGCAGGGCCTGGAGTGGCCTGGGTTCTTACAGTGGGTACTGCATTGAGGAAATGGGCAGACAAACAAGGATTTAGCATAAGTATAGTCAGAAAGAAAGGGCTGCCTGTGTTCAAAGGACAAAAGGAAGAAAGTGGGTGAAGGGGTAGTTTAGTCCTGTCCATCAGCCAGTCACGTTCTTTGGCCAAACTTGGGACCTGCCTGTGCGTTGTCCATGGTGTCCAGGAAGAAATCTGTGTCTGTCACTTCCAGATTGCTGCTTGTCTGCAATGGACAATGCCTCTTAGGCGGACACCTGCTTGGGACGACAGTGCTGCAGAAACTGATCCAAAACGTTGACTAGTTTGCATGGTATCGCTGTCATTAGTATTCAGTCCTCACAACCACCCTATGAGGTGCTATACTTTCCCCATTGTACAGATGGGAAAGTTGAGGCACACAGGGGATACGTAACTTGTCTAAGTTTTCAAAGGTAGTAAGGAAGGGAACCAGAATGTGGACCCTGGCCAACTGAACACAGAGTACATGCTCCTAATGTCTGTGCTGCTTCTGGGCCTTCTCTCGGTCCCTCACATCAAAAGGCCTCATGATTTCAATCGAAAGCATCTGACCAAATGTTAGGTCTACTTCCTTTCGATTCTTGGATATGAAGGGTAGGAGCTGAATATCTGCCTATAGCCCAGAAGATTTGTGCAAAGACCCGGGTTCACTTGGAGGGGAGGTACTATAAAATTTGAACCCCATAATGTGAATGAAGGGTATGTATCGAATTCCCTCAGACCACCCGCTTAACACAGAGACAGTGTGAGGGATATACTGTAGCCGGGAAGCTTGGAAGGGCTCATGTTCAAGGGCTTCTTTGGGCCAAACAGCAGTGGGCCTGAGCATGAAGAGACCGTGGCCTTTTAGTGCCAGTGCCTAGAGAAGCAGGTCAATAAGCTTTGTGCCCAGGAGCTGTGCTGTCCCCGGTCCATCCCTGTGTACTCCATTCCACTCCCTAAATAATGAACTACTACAGCCTTCCAAGTTCACAATGTGCCAGTTTGTCACAGAATAGCAATGACACTTCTCTGCTCCAACCCATCTTTGCTCTGCCATGCAGCCAAGACTATCTTCACCAGGCGGTAACCTGGGAACTCCAGCTGGTACACAGTACAAGAAGCCTCCGCAGTAGACTGTCCCAGGAGCATGTTCTCAGTATGTCATAGCCGTCTCCTTTTGGAGGCCAGGGAGAGCTTCTGTTTATTTGGGTGCTGCGGCTCCTGGACAAAAGCTTTCTAGAGGTAGGAGAAGAGACTAAATGGCTGGCCAACCCAGAGATTGTTGGATTGTGTTATGCTTCCATGGTCAAAGTGCTTTAAAAACCTAGAAATTGGCTTTGGTAGTGAGTCCCAGGATGGAGCTAACTTACGATCTGGACTCCATTACGTGATTGCTAATCCTGAAGTTCAGCAAACGTTGGTATTGGCTGACTTTTAATGGAGTACCTGTTTGAGGGTTCGCCTCATCATGTATTTAAGGTTGAATTGTATAAAGAAATTCTGCTGCTCTTTTGAAATTTTCTGGTTCTGTTTAACAGTACCTAAAAATGCCATGAGGTAGCCAGATGATTGACTACCTGGGATTTATGGAAATTCTTATCTGCAAAAATCTCAAGACAGAGGGCACTAACTAGAAGGTTCCCAGTGCTTTATGTAACATGCAGAAGGAAGTCTGGTCTCAGCTTCTTGGATCTGAGCAATCCTTTGGAAAGGGAGCAATGAAGAGCAGTAACTGAAGACTCATTTCCTGCCTTCTGTGTGACTCACTCTCCTTTGTCAACTTCAAGTTTGCCCCAGGCCTGCTTGCTTCTCTCCACCCCAAGGAACTTGGTCTTTGGAAGACACTGGCACCTGCCCTCTCTGTCTGCCTTTTGCCCCCAGGTCCAGAGGGAGAAACAAACCCTCAGTTGGAGGAAAGTCTAGAGCACAGGCTTTGTGTTGCTCAGAGAAGCATGATAGGAAGTGGTGCTGTTGCCTCTGCATTGGCCAACTCCTGGCTGCACCTGCTTTTCCCAGAGGCAGTGGGAGGCCCAGGCAGGGGCCCAGGGCCTGCTGCTGACCAGTTTGTCCTGCTTGCAAGTCCGCATCCCAGTACCCAATGGGGCCAAGTAGAAAAGGCACATAGTGGAGTGTGAGCCGGGGCTGTCACCAGATAGGTCTTTCCGCTCCCTGCCCAACCCCTTCCCCGACCTGAAAGGGTCTGGCCTCTTTCCCCACTGGCTTTCACCAAGTTCTAACACATTTTATGTACATCGATTTCCAGGCTTGTATAGGCAAGCCCCACAGTCCAGGAGTTCAAATGGATTCGGTGTTGTTGGTTCTTGTTTCCTAGAAGGACAAGTGCTCTGAAGGTTTGGTGTCAACTCTGACCCAAGGGGTGTATCTGATTTTTATGAAGGCACAGAAATGCACCTGAGGTGACCCCAAGTCCTTCTCTTTTATTTTTTGATTTCCCACCACCTGGATCATTAATTCTGCTTTCAAGGGGGATGGGGAAAGGAGAACATTTCAAAGCAAAGTTGATTTGGTCTCTGAACCAGCTTGTCTTCTAGGCTGTAGTTCACCCTGATGAGAATCAGAAAGGACAGTCTGTAAACCCCTTCACTCTAGTGGCTCTGCAGCTGGGGAGCCTCAAAACCAGTTCCAGATGTTCTGTCTCCCTGTATTGGCCGGAAGGGAATTTCGGGCAAGCAGGGAGGCAGAGAGCTTTTGCTTTTGCCCATTCATTGAGTACCCCTATCTGCAAACTGTGTCTTGCTTCATGGCACTTTAGGGAGAGTGCTGAGCGCCTGGGTCCATTTGGGACCAGCCAGCACTTACTGCTCCTCGGTTAGAGCATGCTGCTCCAAGCTGGCTGGTTACTGCAAGCAAGAGAAGCCCGCCTTCCTGCTATTCAGGGTCAGAAAGCAAGACCGTGCTGGAGAAGTAAGTCAGGCAGGCTAGGAAGGAGACCTGCAGATGACCCTTGGGTTAACAAAGCAACTTTCACGGCCCTGTTCACCACCAGCTAGGATAGTACAGGGCTTTGCCTCCCAATCTTGGGTAGAAGAAGCATAGATAGTAATGGTCAACTGATGGCCCTTTACTCTTGAGAAACTCCACCCAGCCTCCCCTTATCCAGAAGAAAGCCATTCCTGACTAAGCCTAGCCATTCTGATGCCTTCTTTCCTAGTCTGCACCCAGCCTGTGCTGTATGCGGTATATGATGGTAGAAATTTGCACTCTTCATGCTTTGATTTTAAATGCATATTAGACATTTTGGCATTTGTGCCTGAATGCTCTCTATATCGTCTTTTTTAAAAAATAGTTTGATTATGTAAGTTAAAGAATGTACAAATGTAAACTTCTGAAAATACATACAATATATGATCTCTTAGAGTGTATGGACACTGCTCCAGAGGCCTTGCATGAATTATCTCTTTAATCCTTACAAAACGAATGTGATGGGTACTATTATTCCCACTTCAAAGAAGAAAATAAAAAGGACTTACTCTCCCTAGGCATTGACAAGCACTAAGAGATTAATAATGGTAATCCCACATCTCTTTGGGTACATATGTGTATATACACTAGTGTGTGTATATATATATGATTTGACATGAATGGGAGTACATATGTTGATGTCTAATCTTTTTCACTCTACAATGGCGCTAGAACGTCTTTCCATTCCAAAAATCATTTTTAACATTTACATAATATTATAATACAAATATTCCGTAAGGTACTTAACTAGTCCCCCATTGATTGATGTTTTTAATTTGTTGCTATTTATAAGCATCCTCTACATATATCCTATCTTACTTGAATAATTCTCTCCTTAGGCTAAAGTCCTAAAAATATGATTGCTGGATTTAAGGGTGTGTATATCTTCTGCTTTGAAACACATTGCAAATTGCCTTCTAGGGAGTTGAAACGATTTGTACTCCCACCCACAATGTGTGAGAGGACTGACTCCTCCAGCCGTGTACCAGCTCTGGCTATTCATTCATTCAGAATTCAGTCAAGAATTTTATGAAGTAGCTGCAGTGTGCCAGATGCTGTACTCAGAACCAGGCATTGTTACTCTTTTAAGTCTTTGCCAATCTGAAAGTGAGTATCTGTGTTACTACTTGCATTTCTTTGAGAATTAGAAGCGTTGAAACATCTTTTCGTATTTCAGTTGGCCATTTGAATTTTTCTTCTTTTGTGAATTACATTGTGTATTCTTTGCTTCAATCCTTTTAAACCTGTTAAGGTCAGAGTTTGTCATTTTAGTATGTGTTTTTTTTTAAATTCTTATCCAGTGTTGGTCTAACCCTTCAACAGTTGTCATTTAGCCAGTTTGTCATCCATGTAAGTACATATCTTTCTTCCAGATATTGACAAAGTTTATATCAGCCTCTTGGTGAATTCCGTTCCTGTAAGTTAGAATCTGCATCATGACTTTATAAAAGACCATCACTGTGCCTACAGTTCTTTAGGAATCGCTTTGGCATTAAGAATGAAGCTTCAGCCAGGCACGGTGGCTCACGCCTGTAATCCCAGCACTTTGGGAGGCCGAGGTGGGCAGATCATGAGGTCAGGAGTTCGAGACCAGCCTGACCAACATGGTGAAACCCTGTCTCTACTAAAAATACAAAAATTACCTGGGTGTGGTGGCACACGCCTGTAATCCCAGCTACTCAGGAGGCTGAGGCAGGAGAATCACTTGAACCAGGGATGCGGAGGTTGCAGTGAGCTGAGATGGTGCCACTGCACTCCAGCTGGGCAACAGAGCGGGACTCCGTCTCAAAAAAAAATAAAAAAAAAGAATGAGGCTTCAGCCAGATGTTTTTGGATTATATGTGGCGTGGCCTATTAAGTGGTTTTTGTTTTTGTTTCCTCCTATTTCTTAGTATTTCTTTCCACCAGTTCCTGTTGTAAAACGTGACCAATTAGTACTGATGCCGTACATTCTTGTATTAGTAAAAATCCTGCTGTGCCTTGAGGCAGGGCCCTGCTTGGGCCAGGCCTTCCCAGGAAGCCCGTCCTACCCTCTGTAGCATATAGTGCTGGACCACCCCAGCGCTCCCACTTACCTCCTTCACTCTTTCATTGTTGATACATGGGCTAGGTTTTCTACAGAGTCACTTCAAGGATGTAGATCTTATCCTCTCAATTGGATTGTGAGTTTGTTGTTATTGCCTTTTTTGGTATTCCTCAAGGATGTTCAGAATACCTCACGTAGTGATGGACTCAGAGTATGTATTAAAGAGATGTTCATCAAAATCACACCATTCAGTAAGTTGACCAAGTACATCAAGAGAGTCAGAAAGACCCAAGATCTAGTTTGGCTTTGTCAGGCATAGCTTCCTCATCCATAAAATGAAATACTAGTAAGATACTTCCTTATATGAATCTTGGGAGGCTTAGAGTATCCAGTATACATTCAGCACTCAGTCAGTGCAGCTGTAGAGACATAGCGTGGACCTTGGTGGCCCAACAGTCTCAATCCTGGTTTCTTCTGCCCTAAGATTGGTGGGAAAGTACAGATAAAAGAGCTCGTTGAGGAGGTGTTGATAACACGGAGTTTTTTTATGGAGTCTCCTTGGAGGGTTAAATGCTCCTTTTTGTTGAATCTGAATCTTTTTTTTTTTCTAATATGGAGCCTCATAATCATTCAAGGACTCAGCATGATGCCACAAGTTTAAAACTTGCCAGTTTGTCTCTAATGTTCTGCCAATTTTTTAAATATGGGAATATGAGTGCATATGCACGTGTACACACACGTGTTTGTGCGTCTTTGTGTATGTAAAATGCTTGGGATAAAAAAAGATGGATCAAATTTTGTCTGGCATGGCATAGCAACTCTCACCTCTAGTATCCTCTAAACATTTAACTAAATGGACTTTAACTGGTTTATTTCAATTCTATTTTTATTTTCGTAGTCATTTAAATGTATGGGGAGCCAACTCTTTCAAATGAGACATTTTGTCATTAAAACATGTTATTTAGTTTAACCGCATGGGCCCGGCTTCAGCAACATTGAGGACTGTGAAGAGGGTTCTGAGCGGCTGTTCTCTCCTGACCTGACCGCAGCAGTGACCCACCAGCTTGCAATGCACGCAAACTGAAACAGGCAGGGTGGCCAGCCCAGGGTTGTCTGCACAGTGGTCTTGGCATCTGTACCTTAGGTTGCCAGCTCCTGGCCTTCCTTGCCTGCATTTGGTGGCCCTTGGCCCTGCCGTGTCATATGGCACAAGAGCCCTTCTGGCCCGCATCACCCTGTGTACTGATTAGGCAGGAATCAGCAAATCCGTTGAGTGCATGTTTAATGTGACACAGATGTGGGACATACTGCAGATCTTTCTGCTTTACAAATTTTCAGCTTTTTGCATTTCATCAGTGTTGCTTATTATTTACAGAATGTAACTTGAGACATCAGAACAGATTGTAATTTTTAAAAAGGTTGTTGGAGCGGGGGTGGGCCCGCAGGGGATCTGGGAGAAAAAATCCAGTAGTGTGGAATGTTGTTTGCTGTCCAGACCAAACAAACCAGTTTGCCAAGGGTTGATGGACTATGACAATCAGTCCAATTCATGTTAACACTGGCCGCACTTAATTAAAAGGCAGCTTGACCTCCTTATCACCAAATAAAGAATAATCTTTTGTTACCAGGTTGACCGTCGCAGCACCAGGCAGAAATGTACCCCTTGTAGAGGCACTGAAGGGCACCACCAAGCTGCCAGCTCGTGTCCTGCCTCCTTCCTGTCCACAGAGAAAGGACACCATTGAACCCAGTCCCCACTCAGACACATGGATATTCTTGCCTCATGCCTGCTGTGGCTTTACACCCAGGCGCTATGGCAAGAGGCGGAACAAAGAAATCTCTTCCTTTGCCTAAAAATCCAAGATACTCTTGAGGGCGTTGGAATGATGAGCCAGGCCAGTTTGGCACAAGTTCAAGGAGAAGGTGCCATCTCTTGCTTCTAGAGGGGTACATCTGGCTAGAGGTGGCCCTGGCTTCTGAGAAAGCTCAGCCATAGGTTACATTTAAGGGCAAACAATGAAAAGCACCAGCTGGTCGGGAGGAAGATGAGGAGGAGTGGGTGACTGGTTGCTTCCTTCCTGTGTCTAGTTCTAAAGAACCTAAAACTTGGGTCCAAAATAATGAGAGCCGTGTTGTAAAAAATCCTTTGAAGAGAGTTCTCCTGGGGAATGTGAGCTAGTGCAGTGACCTGATCCCTTGGTCAGACGGTTCTGAGCCGTTTAAGTGCTGAATGTCAACTGTCTACAGGGAGCCAGGCTCCTGAGGAGCGGCCAGGGTTCCAAGCCCCACTGTTCTTTTCCTTCCTGGAAAATGCAGACGGTGCACCTTCCCCGGAGGCCACCAGGCAGCTCTCCAGTTGCCCTCTGGGTGAACGTGACCCAGGTCAGTAACTTTCTAGTGTCCCCCCCACGTTGGAATGATCAGCATTCCTATACTCCAGGGGTCCTTGAGTTCTTGAGTTGTTACCAATGCCCTGCCTTTCTCTGGCTCAGGTTTGGAGGAGGAGGTCCACTGCGGACTGCTGCTTCACCCTCTGGGCTTCAGAAGTGGCAGCTCTGGCTCCCCTGCACCCAGTTCTCAGTCTTGTGGCCCTGGTCTGCTCCTTTATCACATATGTCTTGAGCACCCTCTCAGCACGCAGCACCGTTCTGAGTGCTGAGGTGCGACCATGCATAGAAGAGACAAGAATCCTTGGTTCTGCGTGGCTTCCCTCAACACCTACGTTTCCAGGCCATGGCTTGGATTCAGAAGAATCACCCTCCCTGGAAGAGATGAGTGACTGGAAGGAGAGCATGTCACTGGCTCCCCTGAGACCCTCCCAAGAGCCTCAGTTTCTCCCTCTACCATCTGAAGTCTAACTGCAGGGCCTGAAACAGATTCTCTTTAAAAACCCATGAGTGTGGTGATTGCACAAGTTTTCATTCTCCTGAGTTCTTAATTTCCGTGTCCCTAGTACTTTTTGAAGCATCTGCTCCTGTTGCCCCTTTCTTTTCCTCCTCACCCTCCTCCATAGTCTCTGTTTGATAGTAGAAGGAGATTTAAAACCTCCAGGCTGAGTGAACAGGCGGTCTTGAAAAAGCAAACAAATCGGGTCGGGCAGGGTGGCTCACGCCTGTAATCCCCAGCACTTTGGGAGGCCGAGGCGGGCAGATCACAAGGTCAGGAGTTCTAGACCAGCCTGGCCAATATGGTGAAACCCCATCTCTACTAAAAATACAAAAAAATTAGCCGGGCATGGTGCCGCATACCTGTAATCCCAGCTACTCGGGAAGCTGAGGCAGGAGAATTGCTTGAACCCAGGAGGCGGAGGTTGCAGTGAGCCGAGATCATACCACTACACTGCAGCCTGGGTGACAGAGTGAGATTCCATCTCAAAAAAAAAAAAAAAGAGCTAACAAATCACAAAGCAGGTCCCCTCTGGGGGCTGGAGCTTTCTCATATCTGCTTGGCTTTGGTCATTGAAAGAGGCCCTGGGGGAGGGGCTTCAGGGCTTCCCAGGGGAGAGGTGACAGTTAGGACACACACCTTCCACACTTCAGTCAAGGCAGCTTCATTGTCAGCAGTTGTACGTACTAAGATTGTGTTACAAACTTCATTTGCAGAAAGTGTTTTACCCCTGAAATTTTTTTTGAAAGCGCCTGCTGTGAGTTTTATTAATGGCACTTTTCTAAAACTTCATTAATTTCAATTCTGAGAATTTGATATCTGGTATAATTCATTGAGCTGCTAGTTTGATTCGCCCTAGCTCCTTTTAAAAAGCTCTGTCAGGCAATAGGATATGGATGGGAGTGGGTCAGGTGAGTAAATGCTTTAAGCACTCATTTCTTCAGAAAACACCTCTGTACCCAACATGTGATGTGCTCCTAATGAGTCATTCAGACAGATTCAGGAAAACTTGTTCCCCAGGGTGCTCCATCAAGATAAAATTTTAAATACTGCAGTTTTGCATTTTGGTATTTTAAATGGACTTGACACCCAATAGTTCTGAATAAAGGTAGGAAAGAGGGAGATGATTAACTTTTACAAGTACCTACTGTGTGCTAGGCACTATGCTACACATTCTTCATATTTTATCTCAACATTATCAACCAAGTAGGTATTAAGTTCTCACCTATTGATGAGGAAACTGAGGCTAAGAACAATCTAGTAACTTCTTCAGTGTCACCCAGCTAATAAGTGACTGGGATTTCAGCCTGTGTTTGTCTTTTTTCAGTCTGTGTTTATTCCTTTATACTACTTTGTTCTTAAATTTCATCTCTTCTCTTAAAAGAGGTCAACTTTGGGAGAAGGTAGATAATATAAACATTAAAAGAAAGAGATTATGTAATCATTTGCCAGAAATAAATCTGAAAATATTGGTCTGGACACGGTGGCCCACACCTGCAATCCCAGCACTTTCAGAGGCTAAGGCAGGAAAATCATTTGAACCAAAAAAAAAAAAAAAAAAAAAAAAGTAGTGAAAATGTATGGTTTATTAATGTAATCAGCTTGTTATTATTAGCATGTGTACTTAATAGCCACAAAATAAAGCTTACCAGAGATGGTGTATTTCGGTTCTTGTGAAATATCTTGGGATTGGCATTAGAGGTGACAGGTTAGCAAGGAATGGGATAATGGCTTGAGAGATTCCAATAAGCACTACACTCTCTGACTCAGAATGTTCTACTTAGAACACAAAGCTTACATTTGTGAAGCGCCTTGTTCTTCCATGATGTTGAAAGTTGCAAACCACTTTATAGGTTGTCTACTGTTTTGTAAAAGCAAAGCAAACCCAGAATGCATGCAAAAATTATGGCCTTTTAAGAAATCCAAGCCTTTTAGCCTCCATTCTTACTATAACATGATCTACTTTCTTGGAATTCTTTATAAAGTAACTCTGCCCCTCCCCACCCAGCCATTAACAGGTAGTCTCGCCCCTGAGGCAGTTGACTAAGAAAAAAAATCTGGAGTATTTTTGTCTTAGAGTTTAAATCCCAATAGGCGTATCTGTTGGCATTAGTCCTACCAGCTGTCACAGTTGCAGTGTCATGGGGTCCCCAAAACATGTGTTAAATTATGGGAAGCCTTGACCCCTATAAACAAGTCAGGTGTGAATCCCACTGATGGGAGAAAACCCAGCCCAGGAAATGTCGTCCCTGCTGCTGGATGTCAAATTGCTAAAAACTTAACAATATTAATATAATTTCTAATGATTTCTTGAATCAACATCTTTCTCACATTTTCAGTGGCAGTAGTACAACATGGGATTTTATGTGTGTTATACATGTATGACTTGAGAACTCTCGGGAGAGGTAAGTAGAATGTTAACAAGAAAGCAAAGGGGAAAGGAAAATACTTCAGTTTGAAGCAGTGAGCCTCCCCAGTAGGAAAACTAAGTACAAGAGGTTGGATGTTGCACCCTAGCCCATCTTAGATCCCAGACACCTCAACTAGGGTTCCTCGTGTGCACCCATGGCACTCTAAATAATATACTAATAAAAAGAATAGGTAGCATTTTATCGAGTGCCTATTATGTACTAGGCTCTGTTCTAAGCACTGTACATGTATTGACTTATCTACTCCTCACAACAACCCATCATCACCCCCATTTTATAGATGAGAAAACCATCGCTCCAAGAAGTCACATAATTTGCCTGTGGTTACAGTTCGTAAGTGGTAGAGCTGGGATTCAAACCCACTGGGCAGGCTGGCTCCAGAGCCGATCCTCTCAGCCATTATATGATGCTGCCTACTCTAGTGCTCCCTGTCTCTCCTAGTGCTTCCCTGCTGTGTTCTCGTTGCCATTTCTGTTCATCTCCTCCACTGAATTGCCGTAAGCTCCCTGGATACTTAATTCATCCCAGTCTTCTTCAGGGCCTAGTGCTGGCCTCTGCATATGATAGTTTGGGAAAGGTTGGTTGGATAGGGGACTGGAGGAGGCAGGCACAAACCATTTGCAGGGCTCTAAGTAGGCTCGTTTTTCTGGCTACCCTAGTTTGGATCCTCAGTCAGTAATTCCATTTAAGAACCAATCTCTGCTAGCATAGGGTTTCTTTCTGCCCAACCTATTTTCCATGTGTCCAAAATCCAAATTGTCCCAACCTACGGATTGAATACTATCTTTGAGTGGGTTCTATTTCTGTTTCTCTTGAAACTATGGGGAAGAATTTCTCATGTAAACAGAGGCAAACTTTAGAAATTTTCATCCTCTAGTAGAGTCTTCTCTGATTACAGTTTGCACTGAAAGGAGTAAAATCTGTTTATGGAGAAGAAATGCTTTTCCACTTCGTCTTTAGAAGTAGATGCATGTGGCCAAGAGGAGGGAGCTATAAGTCAGAGGCAGTTGCAGCCTATGGCATGATGGGAGCTACAGGTCCGAGATAGATGCAGCCCACGGCATGGTGGGAGCTACAGGTCTGAGATAGATGCAGCCCACGGCATGCTGGGAGCTACAGGTTCAAGATAGATGCAGCCCATGGCATGGTGGGAGCTATGGGTCCGAGATAGATGCAGCCCATGGCATGGTAGGAGCTACAGGTTCAAGATAGATGCAGCCCACAGCATGGTGGGCTTCTTGGGCTTGCAGACATTGTACTGCTGTGGATACCAGAGGGTTTTTCACCAATTCATCTACTCCAGTGCAGACAGTACTATTTAGACAGACTGTGGGGTTTCTCTTAGAGAAATGACAAATGTTTGATTAGGCCATTTGGTCAAGAACCCTGGTATCTTGTAGCTGTTATCAGTGACCAGTATTGGAAGAGGCAGTCTGGATTGACCTTCGTTCTCAGTCTAATTGTGCACACTCGAGCACAGTATATATCAGTAAGATAGTTGATTAAAACAAAAGCCCTGGACACATACATAAAGTGAGTACAAGCACAACCCATCACACAGCCCTTAAGGAAGATGGCAGCCATCAGTTGAATAAACATACTATGATGCTAATGTCACATGTGTGACATACACTTTCTACTCACTTACTGATTGTTTTTGAACATCACTTGGTTGATGGACATTGGCCATGACAGACTTCTTAACCAAATTAAGCTGTGTAGGGGTATGTGTATGTGTGCACAGCATCTGTCTTAACTAACAGAACTATGACGTAGTTACTCATCATATAAGCTACGAATAATTAATGCCTGGCTAATGGTTGACTCTCAGGCTGAAAGGCAAGATCAACCAAGTGGAATTGGCTAGATCTCCCTGTGTCACCTTGTTTGGATTTACTGTTCATTTTTTTTAAGAAAAGACATGAGTTGTTACTACTCTGATCATTGGTTTTGGGCCTTTGGTGTATGTCAGATAGCAATGGCCAGATGCAGGCACACTCTGTATTGATTGCCCTCACTGGATGAATATCTGCAGTGTATCAGCCACTGTATCCACAGCCGCTTCCCTGGGGGAAGAGTCCTCTATGCTGTACAGTAGACTCCCTGACATTTTCATGGAGTTCAAAGCTCAAGTTGGTTTGGTGCTGACATTCTGGATTAGCTGGTTGACTGGAAGGACTGCTTCTTTCTATACACTGTGAAATTTATAAACCGCAGCAGCTGAGGGCTTAACATGGCCGACAAGCTCCAGCTGGCAGCAATTAAATATACCGCAGACCTTTGGCCAAACAAAGGTTTGTGGAGGCAGAGTTGCTGCATGTGCACTGAACAGACTCTTAGGTTGAGTGTTGGTTCATAAGAGATGCTGTCGACTAAGGAGAGGTGAGTGGGTGGATTTTGGCCACCTCTTGTTTGGTGATCCATTGTCCCCAGAATTATTGTATCAAGACCCTGCCCAGGTAGTAGCAAAGGTGGTCAGAGGAAAGGAACAAAGCCACCAGGGGGGCTGCAGGCCTAACAGTGGTGGGCCCAAGTCGTTTAGACGTTGATCTGCTGCTATAGCGCCAATGGCAGGATCCGCAGCTACTCCACTTTTTTTGATTTATTAATTTATGTATTTATTGGTTACCACTATGCTGTAGGCTATAGACTGAAGGGAGAAGATGGGAATGAAAAAACAATAAAAAGACATTTAATATCCATTCAAGCAGCAAAGATTCAAGAGTCTAGACCAGGGCTATCCAAAATACAATTTAAATTTAAAATTCAGTCCTTTAGTTCCACTGGCCACATTTCACATGCTCAGTAGCCACATGTGGTCAGTGGCTATGTATTGGACAGTGCTGTCCTAGACAATACCAAGTGTTGGATGTAGATTGCTAGGGCCTCTTAAATGCCTCATTGGCAGGAGTGTAAAAATAGTTCAGCCACTTCGAACACAGTTTGGATTATCTTGTTAAGTGAACATTTATATCTTGTGAGCCAGCAAATTCCCCCTAGATAGATTCTCAAAGTTCACCAGGAAACACGTACAGGAATGTTCATAATAGCATCATTTGTAATAGCAGAACCTGGAAGAAACCCATGTGCCATCAACAGGAAGATGGATATATCATGGGATAGTCATACAATGGAATATTAATAAAGCAGAGACATGGTGAATTAATCATAGCTACACACAAAAGAATGCCTGAATCTTAGCAATGTGACAGCGACATCCTTTTTCAAAAGCCCAAAACTAAACCCAAAGAACATAACCAGAATGTACTGGAGCGTCCTTTGAAATGTGGTAAGACTACATAAGAAAGAAAAGCATGGGAATGAGAAACACAAGATTCAGAACAGCAGCCGCCTTAGGTAAAGGAGGAACAGGGATTTGGGGTGGCAGAAGACCAACTTGTGGTCCACGATAGAGTGATGGAGTTTTTTTTTTGCTTTTTGCTTCCACAGATGTTTATTTCAAATAAATAAAGAGAGCCCAATGATGAGAGTGGGCTTTGAATTGAGGATAATAAGCCCAGTCCTAAAGACCAGTTATAAAAAAAAAAAAAAGGACTGGCCGTGTGCGGTGGCTCACGCCTGTAATCCCAGCACTTTGAGAGGCCAAGGCAGGTGGATAACGAGGTCAGGAGATTTGAGACCATCCTGGCTAACACGGTGAAACCCCGTCTCTACTAAAAATATAAAAAATTAGCCGGGTGTGGTGGTGGGTACCTCTAATCCCAGCTACTCGGGAGGCTGAGGCAGGATAATGGCATGAACCCGGGAGGCAGAGCTTGCAGTGAGCCGGGATTGCACCATTGCACTCCAGCCTGGGTGACAGAGCGAGACTCCATCTCAAAAAAAAAAAGGACTAGAGTCCTTTCCCTCCAGGTGCTCATAGGCTCACTGGAACATACAGGAAAGTCACTTAAAAATGGACACACTGTCACTGAGCATGAACAAATGTAGGATTGCTGTTACATGGTCATACTCGTTTTAAAGGCCTACTTGAATGTACAGTGTTACATCAATAGATGAAGAAAACAGCATCGTCACACGAACTTCACTTTAAACTTTTTGCTGGCTTACGAGGTTTGAAAACACTAGCTTACTGTTAGCTTTTTACATTATTTTAGTAATTCTTTAAGATTGGAACTAAATTTGTTCATATGCAGTGACTTTAAATACTCTCCCCCTACCCACAGCCTACCAACTTGGACCTGAGAAGGTAAATTTTTAGTTGAGTTTTAGAGAAGAAAGAAGAGTTTTTCAGGCACTGACATTGATGAGGTGATAGGGGAGTGGGGGGAAAATTCCTTTAATCCAGCTTTCTGCTTCTAGGAAGAGTATGCCTTCTGGAAGTCCTTGTATTCATAAGACTGTAACAGAAGATGTTTCCTTTTAGGGTAAAATTGAACTCATCTGTCTTTTCTTCCATGTTGATGTGAAAAATTAGCCTTGAATGCCACAGTGAGCTCCCCTAGTCAGCAGTGTTGAGCACTGAATCCAACCTTGCCCTTGATATTGTTTGATCAAAAGGCAAGAACCCTGGAAATGGGAAGATAGTTTGTGGCCTATTGTGAAGACAGTCAAGAAAAGAAACATAACAACAATAGTCAGTGTGTATCCTCAGGGGAGCCACTCTGCTTTTGTATTCCCTGATGTTTTGGTGGGTTTGCAGTTTGCAGGTTAAAAAATAATGTATTGGGAGTGGGGGTGAGGTTGGATCACTGAAACCTGGGGAAGGCTCTGAGGGAGTCCACTGAGTCAGGAAATAACTGTTTACACTAGAAAGCTGTTTGATTGTGTGAGAAGATCAACAAGGTGAGCCCTTTACTCCCATTCTCAACTATTCTGGAGCTGTCATGAGATTAAATTTTTAAGAGCTCAGGTCCAGAAACAAGTCGCCTTTCCTTGGCTTCTCTGGCTTGCTCGGATCCACCAGAGGCATTTAGGACTTCAGCAAGTTTTCTCCTGCCTGGTAGCATGTTTTCCCTCAGCTTTGAGTACTAATGAAAATCCTGCTTCATGTAAGGGAAAGGCCTGTCATCAGTGTCAGCTTCAGGACATTGCCGTCATGTCCCTTTCTGTGTTTTGATCAGTGGGGCAGACAGACAGCCTTGACCTTTCTGTCAGGAGGATGGGGTTCTAGCTGCTTCATATTTTGCCTCAGTGTTGATTTTGCTTTCAGGGCTCAAAATCCCTGGTCTTCAAACTCTCCACCAAAGCCTGCATACTGGCCTTCCTGTTTAGCTCAATTAATTGCCCTTATACCATCTGCCAGCCACCAGGCACTCACTCGTTTATTCAGCTTATCCTGACTGCTGTTCTACCGTAAACCAGACACTGTTCTGCATCCCAGGAATGCAGTGAATGAAACAAATTCCCCCTCTCCTGGAGCTTCCAGTCCACATGGGAGCCAAGCAGTAAATAACATGTTTATCCACCTGGGATGGAAAGCAAATGTGTTTTGAGTGGATGACTGACTTGATGTAACTTAACTTTTTTTTTTTTTTTTGAGACAGAGTCTTGCTCTGTTGCCCAGGCTGGAGTGCAGTGGCATGATCTCGGCTCACTGCAAGCTCCGCCTCCTGGGTTCATGCCATTCTCCTGCCTCAGCCTCCTGAATAGCTGGGACTACAGGTGCCCACCACCCCCCCCCCCAGCTAATTTTTTGTATTTTTAGTAGAGACGGGGTTTCACCGTGTTAGCCAGGATGATCTTGATCTCCTGACCTCGTGATCCATCTGCCTCGGCCTCCCAAAGTGCTGGGATTACAGGCGTGAGCCACTGTGCCGGGCCAATGTAACTTATCTTTTGAAAGGGCCATTCTCATTACCATGAGGAGAGTGGACAAGGATGGAAAGAAAGAGAACAAATGATGAGGCTACTGTAATAACATATTACAAATCCAGGGATCCTTTGTTAGTTATGATGGAGATGGAGAAATAGTCAGATTTGGGATATATATTGAATTTGAGCCTGCAGGCCTCCCAGTTGATTGAGGAAGATGTGTTGAGACGAGTCTGAATCAAACCTTACATTGAAAGTGATGAGGAAGCAGACCCTGCCATATTCCTCTTGGAGAGCCTTTGGGCTTCTACCATGTAGCCTGACAGAGAGGTCAGCAGGACTGCCTTGGGGAAAGGATACTTTATTAGCCTGTGTAGGCAGTTATTGGAATGACAGCAGGTGTTTTGCTAGGCGAGGAGATAAGAACAGAGCTCTGCTACCTGGAGAGGCATGCCAAGCTCCTTCCCCCAACCCCCCTGCCCGCAGAGGTTACCAGCATCCTCTCGGCAGCAGTCGTCCAGCTTCTCTGCTGATGGGTTAGCAGCGGCCCCTGTACTGCCCTCCCCACCTTCAATCGATAGTTGGGCTCTGAGTAGCCAACTGTAAGCCTGCATCTTGAAGGAAGAATTGAGACTGGCAGGGTATGTGAGTGTGTGATATAAATGCAATGGGTTTTGTACTCTTTCCCTTAGTGCAGATCATTGAAACTTCTATAAAGTCTCTTTGTATTACCCTTAGAGAGTACAATTAATAGTACTGAAGACGTCCTTATAACTGAACTTTTGTAAAATTATTGCTGGATTTTTGTCTTTCCAGCACCCATTAAACCTCACCAAGGTATGAGGCTGTCCTTCAGATGTCACAGCCTGATGAACTGAGTGCTGACCTGGATTCAGGAGCACTTTTCAGTTACCCCAGCTGTGCATGGCCCATTGCATGGCCTGTGACAAGTTTCTGGGGTTGTTTCTGTCCATATTTCCAACCTGACTTGCCCACCAGGGCACTTTCTGCCCTTGTAAGTAAATCTCTATGCTGCTTACTGTTAGTTCCTGTTTCTGAAGTGCTGATTCAATGTGGAAGCCTTCTCTCTTTTAGATCTGTCTAGAGAGGGGTGTTTTGCTTCAGTGAGCTCCAGGAACAAATAATAAGTACAGCAAGTACAAGGCCGAGGACAGACCCAGTGCGCTGTTATCAGTCATCTGAAATATGCACAGCCTTTCCAAGACAAATGTGCACTCCTGTTTCTAGGAAAACACCAGAAAGTACTTACCAATTACCCTGTATATGCTGTGCGGAAAAAGACAACATCAGCCTACCCTGAAAGCCATAACAAAGCAGATTCCTCCGGGCAGCCGACAGCTGAGTGGCCCGAGTTAGAGCCTCTGCGGAATCCCAGCCTGTGGCCTGGGCCAGGTCCAGGTCCAGGAGGCATTCTTCCCCTCGCATGATTACCACGTCCCTCACCCTTTGCCCAAGCAACTGACCTCATCTTAGAAGAAGTCTCAAGGGTTGGTGTGTTCTTACTAAATGCCCAGGATTTTCTTCCAGACCCATCACAAATCCAAAGATGGCTCTCCTGAAGAGATGCCTAGAAAAACAGGGTGCGGCCCGGGGGGATCTATTATAGTAATAACCGCAGGAACGAGAGCCGCCGCTGGTGGGCAGCTCACCATCCGCCAGGACCAGGCTTGGCGGGCACTGTTTTATTTGATCTTCACAGCGGTCCTGTAAGGTAGGTGTCATCGTCCTGTTTCAGAGAGAAAACGGAAACTGAGGGTTAAGGAAGGTAACCAACTAATCCATGATCACATGGCCAGAAAATGGTAGAGGCAGGATTCAAACTCAAATGAGGGTCTTTAACCACTATTTCGTGGTGCATTCACAGGCAATACTGTAGTTTAATTCTGTTCACTAAATGTAGAGTATGTCTCGTATTACTGAGTGCTTTTGTCTTAGTGACAAAGGAAAATCATTTTAACCTGCACACTTAACCTCTTGGCTTTTTGTCCATTTACCCATCCAGGACTCAAGCACAGAGGATTCGGAAACCGCGTTGCTGCACGGGGCCCCAGGGACTGCTTCCCCGATATTCTGAGAGCCAGGCGGAAGGACAGGAGCAGCTCTTCAAACTCACAGACAACATACAGGACGAATTGTAAGTCAGAGCATGGGAAACCAGCCCTGTGGGTCTACTGAGTTGCGTCTTCTCCTTTTGATCCTGAGAAGTCTCCATCTGATCGGAGTTATTTTCATGACTCTTGGACCTTAGATCTGGTCAAAGAATTCCTTGCCCCAAATGTTTTTTAGATTTAGATATAACTGATGGTAAACAGCCTTTTACTCAAAGGAGTGGTTCTCAACTGTGTGCCACAGCCTGGCCTTAGTGTTTTGTTTCTAGATAATGGCAGTCTCTTTCTAGTTAGTTCAAAGAGAGAAGATCATGAATAAAATGTTCTCAATTTTAAGGTTTTTCTCCTGTAAACATTTCTTAAACTTTGATACCCCATTTTTGCTGCAGAATGCTAGCAAAACAAAACAGAAAAACAAATAGCAAACAACTAATAGTTGGACATTTTGGAAATGTATTTTTCTTAAGATTGCTTTGTTACTCTTTAAATATGGAGCTTTATATACCTTGTCATATCTTCAGTTAGTGATATTATTCCTAGTTGACATGGTAGAATTAAGTATTTCACTATTTTAGGATATTTTGCAGAGATCCTTGTAGCATAAAAGTGCTCTGTAACCTGAATAGGTGTTAGAACCACCAGCCCAGAGAAAGCAGTTGGTTGTGTCTGGGAGTAGCAAAATACTAGTTTAATTTCTTCTGATGCTTATTTGTCGTTTCCTTTAAGGTAAAGCGAGCTTCGGAGGATTTTGAGTGCTGTGAATGTTTTTGGTGGGTGGAGGAATGTCTGAAATAGAGGTCAACTGTCAGGATAGTCTTCAGAGTCGTTAGGGACGGTGTTAAGTAGATCTCATCTCATATTTTCATGGCAGTATTTGAATGCGGATATCAAAAGCCAAATCCAGAAGGTATTTGTTGCTTGCCAGATAGAATGGCATCTTCCTGCATGTGCCTTGTGTGACCCCTGTGGTGTTATTAGAAGGTCTCTTGAAAATGGAGTTGTATTTTCTTGTTTTGTCTACTTAGGTTGCCATTATAAAATATTATAGGCTGGGCAGCTTAAGCAACAGAAATTTGTCTTCTCGCAGTTCTAAAGGCTGAGAGGTCCAGGATCAAGGCATCTTCTGATTCTGCTGCTGGTGGGGGTTCTCTTCCTGGCTTGCAGATAGCCCTCTTCTCACTGTGTCCTCACATTGCAGAGAGAGAGGGGGAGCTCTCTGGTGTCTCTTATAAGGGTACTAATCCTATCAGCTCAGGGCCCCAACCTTATGACTTAATTTAACTGTAATTACTTTCTTACTCCAAATGGTCACATTGGGGTTAGGGCTTCCACATATGAATTGGCGGGGAGGGAGTAACTCTGTCCACAGCAGGTGTTGCTAATAGGTTCTGCCGTTTCAGTCCAGTGCCCAGAGTGCCCATCAGTTCACTCCAGGGAGAACTTTATATTCCTGCCTTCCTTGGGGCAGGGATTTGGTACCATGACTGCTCTTGATACTGCTTTGTAGATGGAACTTTTAGCTTTTGGAAGGGGGGTCTAGAGAGTCATTTCTCAGGTCTGGCAGGACGTGGTGCAGAGTCTACTACAATGGCAGCCCTGTGAGGCTGGGATTTTTGCCTGTTCCATTCAGGAAAGAATCCTCAGCACATAGAACAGTGCCTGGCATCTAATAGGTACCCAGTACATATAGCCAGATAGCTGCAGTTCAGCATTTGTGTTCACATGTGTCCATTTTCCAATCATTTGGGGGTTTTTTAGTCACAGGCTAAAAGATCATAAATTATTGCATGTTGTCTTTTCACTTTCCTCCCCAACTCACCTCTATTCAAGTCGAACTATCTGTGGTCACTGAAATGCGTTTGCAGTAGAAGAAATTGCACAGCCAACATAGGACTGCTCCCAGTGAGATACACACATTGAAAAACAGAGCCAGAGAGAGCTAAAAACTGGAATCAAAATGAAATCAGTAAAATAGTTTTCATGAAACTCATGAAATTCATATGAACTAGGAAGAGATATTGGCATGAATGAATTTTGACTTTAAAGATGAAAACCATGTGTCTCCACCCAAGTTGTGGGTTAAATCTTGCCAGTGAATGCTGAAGGAGGCATGTGACCGTGGCCTTCCCAAGTGTACAAGGAAGAAGCCATCAGGGAGTGTGGCGCATGTTCCTCTGAAGTGTCCTCAGTTGTCAGCCTGGGTCTTCGCGGTGGAGTGAACATTACACTCATCACTTTGCAGGAAGGGAGTTTTCAGGAAAAGCCCACGAGCGCCAAATTATACCTCTGACTTTTATCCTAGATTTGTAATTAAAAACATGTTTGAAGACCTAATTATTTGCATATTTCCCTTCAGAGTTAACCCCTTTAAAGGATCTTTAATACCTTGCTCTACTGTTCTGACTAAATGTTTCCACATTTTTTTCCAGTTAGGCTCACTGTTTCACTTCTGGAAAATATTGTGTAATTATTTCCCGATGGAGTGAAAACCCCACAAAGTCCCCAGTGCCTTGGTGACTTCAACTTTGTTCTCCCAGATCGAGTTGCATTTAATTTTGTCATTCTATTTAATTAATTAATATTAAAAAGATAGTTACCGACGTATGATTTCTGGTCTGGCCAGCTGAAAAGTCTTCACTTTCAAATTAATCATGTATTCCTCTGATAAGTTACGCAATTGTCATTGCTTCCCATCTTTCTCAATTTTGGTTTGAAACAGGATCCAGATTAAGATGATGTTAAAGTAAAATTTGTCCTATATGGTGAAATTAATTTTTCTTTCTAACTCATGTCTCATTTGTAGCCAGAAACTCATTTTCTTTTTTTTTAAGGTACCTATTTTATTTCTAATACTGCATCACATGTAACGGTGCACACCAGGCTGGTGAGCAGTAGGGTGGCTCCTGCCTTTTAAAAAATGCTCATGAGCAACCCGCGTGACCTACGAAGCTGCTCTACTATACTGCTGTTTGGAATTAAGACAATTTAAATTGTACTTTTTTTTTTTTTATTGGGTACATAATGAAATGAAGGCAGAAATAAAGATGTTCTTTGAAACCAGCGAGAACAAAGACACAGCATACCAGAATCTCTGGGACACATTCAAAGCAGTGTGTAGAGGGAAATTTATAGCACTAAATGCCCACAAGAGAAAGCAGGAAAGATCCAAAATTGACACCCTAACATCACAATTAAAAGAACTAGAAAAGCAAGAGCAAACACATTCGAAAGCTAGCAGAAGGCAAGAAATAACTAAAATCAGAGCAGAACTGAAGGAAATAGAGACACAAAAAACCCTTCAAAAAATTAATGAATCCAGGAGCTGGTTTTTTGAAAAGATCAACAAAATTGATAGACTGCTAGCAAGACTAATAAGAAAAGAGAGAAGAATCAAATAGACACAATAAAAAATGAAAAAGGGGATATCACCACCGATCCCACAGAAATACAGTCTACCATCAGAGAATACTACAAACACCTCTACGCAAATAAACTAGAAAATCTAGAAGAAATGGATAAATTCCTCGACAAATACACCCTCCCAAGACTAAACCAGGAAGAAGTTGAATCTCTGAATAGGCCAATAACAGGCTCTGAAATTGTGGCAATAATCAATAGCTTACCAACCAAAAAGAGTCCAGGACCTGATGGATTCACAGCCGAATTCTACCAGAGGTACAAGGAGGAACTGGTTACCATTCCTTCTGAAACTATTCCAATCGATAGAAAAAGAGGGAATCCTCCCTAACACATTTTATGAGGCCAGCATCGTCCTGATACCAAAGCCTGGAAGAGACATAACCAAAAAAGAGAATTTCAGACCAATATCCTTGATGAACATTGATGCAAAAATCCTCAGTAAAATACTGGCAAACCGAATCCAGCAGCACATCAAAAAGCTTATACACCACGATCAAGTGGGCTTCATCCCTGGGATGCAAGGCTGGTTCAACATACGCAAATCAATAAATGTAATCCAGCATATAAACAGAACCAAAGACAAAAACCACATGATTATCTCAATAGAGGCAGAAAAGGCCTTTGACAAAATTCAACAACCCTTCATGCTAAAAACTCTCAATTAATTAGGTATTGATGGGACGTATCTCAAAATAATAAGAGCTATCTATGACAAGCCCACAGCCAATATCATACTGAATGGGCAAAAACTGGAAGCATATTCCCTTTGAAAACTGGCACAAGACAGGGATGCCCTCTCTCACCACTGCTATTCAACATAGTGCTGGAAGTTCTGGCCAGAGCAATCAGGCAGGAGAAGGAAATAAAGGGTATTCAATTAGGAAATTGTACTTTTTAAATGTAGTTTTAGAAAGTAACATTTATGAGGTTTTTTTAAATACAGAAAAGTATAAAAAATAAAAGTAGCCTATGCATCCAGCAGCCAGATAAGTCGTTCCTCTTTTCAATTTTTTGTAGAGATGAGGTCTCGCCATGTTGCCCAGGCTGGTCTGAACTCCTGGCCTCAAGTCATCCTCCCACCTCAGCCTCCCAAAGAGCTATGAGGCTGAAGTGGGAGGATCGCTTGAGGCCGGGAGTTCAAGACCAACCTGAGCAACATGGCAAAACCCCATCCATACAAAAGTTAGCCAGGCATGGTGGCATACACCTTTAGCCCCAGCTACTTGGGAAGCTGAGGTGGGAGGATGGCTTGAGCCTGGGAGGTCAAGGCTGCAGTGAGCTGAGATCACGCCACTGCACTCCAGCCTGGGTGACAGAGTGAGACCCTGTCTCAAAAAGATATTCATACACATGGTTAGCAAATCCAAGAGTATAGAAGAAAATAAAATCAAGAGTAAAAGTCTCTTTTCTTGTCTACTTTGTAAACATGTTGTTTACGATTTTAGTACCTTGTCTCCTTGAGAAATTTCAGAGAGAGAGAGAAATCAGGAAAATTTTTGAGCACACCATATGATATTGATTCTAATAGCATATCATTAGAAATACAAACCTTATAGTAACATATACAGTCTCAAAATAAAAACAGTTCCTCCTTCTGAGGAATGGAATAGAATTTATTAGCTTCCATTTCCTAAACCAGGAAATAATGTACTAGTAACTATTGACACTTACAGAATTGGCCATTTGTTGATATGCCCCTGAATTAAAACTTGCATTTGGCAGATGCCTCAGCTACTCTGATAAAGTTAAAGGTTTGCTAAATCTTTAAAAGCTAAATCAGGAGTTCTAAGAGAAGTTTTCAACTTTCCTACTGGTAACATATGTCCAGCATCCAAAGTTGCCTGTGCACTGGCAAATTTCTTGCCTTACCGTAATGCCAGTGCCATTTTCTGAGACAGACTAACGCATACATTTATTGAATCCTACTATGTGCCAGGGTGAGTAAGAAATTTCCTCTGTCCTCAGTGCATTCACAGTTTAGCAGGGGAAGCAGACACTGTATTACCAACAACCTGTAACATATATTGCTGTTAAAATAGAAGTATGAGCAACGTATTATGGAACCACAGATGGGAAGTGATTAATTTATACTGGAAAGCCAGGGAAGGCTTCACAGAGAAGGCGCTGGACAAGTCACCTGACCTTGCAGGAGGCGGAGGAATGTGCCAAGGAGAGAAGGCACATGGGCAGAGCACAGTGCTGGGCAGAGACATGGGCAGAAGAGCTCACGGCAGGTCTAGAGGATTTGGGGTCAGCCTTTTGCAGCAGCAGCACATGTGGAGAGAAGGAGCAGAGGCTGGAAGGGTGGGCTCCCAGGCCAGTTGCTGAAGGCTGACCTTAGTGGTCATGCCGAGGAGCTTGCCTCTCCTGTAGGTGGGAGTGAGATTGTGAGGAAGAGGATCCCACTCAAAATTCCTCATGAAAAATAAACCTTGACAGCAGCAGGTAGAGAGACTGAAGGCAGAAAGCCAGTTAGGCCCGTGGGGTAGTCCAAGTAGAAGGTGGAGAGGCTTGAACACAGTGGCCGTAACGATGACAGGAAGAGGACAGATTGGAGAGGCATTTAGGAGGCAGCGTCAGTGGATCCCTCAACTGCTAAATTGGAATCTGAGTGAGGAGGAGGGTTGTGAGTGGCTCCGGGCTCCTTGCCTGTCTGGTTGATGGGGATGCCATCAGCTGAGGCTGGGAGTGCTGAAGAGCAACGGTTGGAGAAGGAGCATCTCCCCAGTGGACGTGTTGAGGTGCCCTGAAGAGGGCCTGGCACTCAGAGCAACACTGGGCCCAGACCAGGGAGTCAGGGCCATAGGTGGACCTGGGGTGGGTAACGCCTAGGGGTAGAGGAGCCTGTTCCAGGAGCACTGAGTCAGGCGTCTCAGAATGCTTCTGATTTTGAAATGACTCCAGAGGGAGTAGAATCAGGTATATAAATGAGTTATTATTGAAAAAAAAAAAAAAAAAGAGCGGGAGGAAAATTAAGTAGAGTGGCTGAAACAGTTACTTGGCAGATTTCTCCCTGAGAGAAGTTGGTCATGAGTCTGTTTTCCATGTGGCCTTCTAGAGAGAGATCTCTCTCCAATCTGCTGATGAGAGGATGTGTGGGGGAAGGAGGGGTCATCCCCACAGGTTTGGGATAACTGGGCACCTGTTCTCAACAGAAGAGCCACCATTAACTGTGGATCTCTTCTGTGTGGGGCGCGTAGATTAGCTCACACCATCACGGTGGCCCCACAGAGTAGACCCATGGGGTTCTACACATCAAGATGGGGAAGCTCTAGGCAAAGAGAGAGGCGGAGACGACTGGCATCAGGGCAACTGGCTCCCCTGGCGAGACTGCAGCATGGCTTGGGAGGACGTTGTGACCTGCCCCAGAGGAGGCCTGAGGCTGCTGTTGATGGTACTACGGCTGCTATTGAGAATGCCCCGTGTTTCGTGGTTTATGGATGTCATTAGTGACGGTGGGTTCTACTAAGGCGGCACTGGCTCCTGGCAGATTCACCCACTCTTAGCACCTGTCATCTTGGAAGAGGGTGTAAGCTGGTGCTGCAGCCTTCCCTTCTCTCAGAAGAAACTTTCTGACACTGAGCCCCAAGGCCAGAGTATCCTCTTCTCTCCTTAAAGGGGACTTAAAACTTTTTTCTTTCTTCTTTTCTTTTTTTTTTTTTTTCTTTTTAATAGAGATGGGGGTCTCACTATGTGGCCCAGGATGGTCTCAAACTCCTGGGCTCCAGCAATCCTCCCGCCTCAGCTTCCCAAAGTGCTGGGATTATAGGTGGGAGCCACCATGCTCTGCCCCAAGAGGTGAAACTTTTAACCGAGGTTTAAGAATAGTATAAAAATCATATTTTTTAAATAGAATCAATTATAGTATCTACAGCAACCTAAAATGTGTCAACTGAATACTGAGGTGACTTCTCTAGGTCTCAGATTGGAAGGATAAAGCTTATCTGATGCTGTGTGTTTCTCTAGGTCTCAGATTGGAAGGATAAAGCTTATCCGATGCTGTGTGTTTCTGGCTGCATTTTTTTGCTCCCCTTTCCTCTCAGTTAATAACAGATCAGAGAACAGAAGGAGTGTGCTCAGGGCCACCTGAGACCATGGTGGCCTTCTTCCCTCGAGGTTTTTCCAACAGTCACTCGTTTGTGGACCAAAAGCAGGCCTTGCGGGATGCTTGATTCTAAGGGCAGTGAAGAGAAGAGAGCCTGGGTTTGAGACTACGAAGCAGTGTGAGCACCTCAAGGAACCTTAAGTGAGGCAAAGGAAAGCCTGGGAGAACTAGGCCAGGGAGGGGGAATTGCCTGTTGCTTTAGAGAAAGGGAACGGAAGAAGGTGCAGCTGGGCAGAGGGGAGGGTGTGGAGCGTGCCACGTTTGCCAGGCTTCTCTTACCACCCTGAGTTTTGCTGCTTCTCTCACAGAGTGACAAGTTTGGTATCAGGCTCCATTAGATAAAGGGTCTGGTCTGGAGCTATTTAATTATTCTTTGATGTGTTTGGCAGATTTTGTAAAAAAAGAAAAAGAAAAAATTAAATTAAAATTAATAATAATAACGATGATGATGCAACCCAAAGCCCTGGCCATTGTGGGATGCAGGAAAGCTGCAGGAGGATGATGGGCCAGAGCTGTGGCCGCCTGGTCCCTGGGGTCACTGCCCAGTTCCAGCTGTGGCCTCACTCTCTCCCTTCTTCCTTCCTTCAGCCAGACCCTTGGCTCTGATCTGCTTTTGATTTGAAAGGACTTTAGAACATTTCACGCACAATTTCCAAAAATATGTTATTATCAGTAGCAGCTTCGGGGCATGCACAGGGTCCTGGACTTACAGGACAGAGATCCGTGTGGAGTGACAGCACTGCCTTCCTCCACTTACCTTTCTGTATGGACATGAATTCCTTGACCTCCGTGCTCACTTTGTGAAGAAAACTGGCAGGGATTACCCTCTCCATCAGAGAGATGAAGGAGTCTGGGCTACCAAGAAAGCAGCGGACTTGGCCAGAGTCAGCCAGCGGGCTGGGCTTTCCTGCCGGCTCGGCCTGTGTTTCCTTCGCTGTGCTCTCTACTTTTCCGGAGGGCGTCCCAGCTCAGAGTCACCCCTCCTCCAGAAGTGGTTCTGGCCTGATGGAGGACTTGAACCATCTGGGGCATCTTGGAAAAGAGTCTGTTTTAAAGCCTATAGAAGTGTTCTGGGATGGAAAGCACACTAGTCATGTCGGCCACTCTGGCCTGGGTGTGAGAGCATCTGTCCGGATGGGAAGCCCTTGGCTGACATGTAAATGTCAGCTATGTCGAGTGCCTAATGTGGTGGCACTGGGGGCTGGGGGCTGGGCATTGAGGTGGAAGTGCCTGTGCTGTGCTCACCTAGAGGAAAGAACCTCAAATCTCAGTTAGATTTTTCATGCACATTCCTGCTGTCATCCCAATCATGGTGGCCAACTTTGGAGTCTCCTTGGAGAGCCCGTGACGGCCTCAGTGGCTGTGCACCAGGCCCACCGATGCTCAGGGGTGTAGGCTGCTCCAGGGTCTCAGCTCGGGTCCCCACCGGTTCTGGCTGGCGCTGTGTCACCTCTTCTCTGTGTCAGGATCATTTTTATCCCTCTCTGTCTGTCTTTCTGTCTTTCCCCGCGCCCTCCTTTCTTCCCTGGACCAGCTATTTCAGATTCCATTCAACTCTGTTCAGTGATGCTGCTGCTCTCAATGCTGTTAGAGCGCAAGATGTGAGAATGTCTGTGCTGAGTGGCCTGTACACTGAAGGCTGTGGGTCTGTCTAATTTTGGCACTGAGACTTTACAAGTCTACATTCTTGGCATTGCCAACCAGTTAGAATAGAACAATAAACCCCAGTTTTTGTCATGGGCGTCTGTAATTAAAATGGCAACTGGAATAAGGCAGACACTTACTGAGTGCTGACGGGGTGGCCAACTCTGTGGGGTGCTCAGGGAGACACGGTGCTGTGAGATACGGACCCCACTTACAGGGCTCACCTCGTAGTCAGAGAGCAAAGAGACTTATCCAGGACACGTGGAAAGAACGAGTTTGTGCTTGGCTGTGCTTTGGGGGCCATCACAATTAAATGCTCAAAAGTGGAGGAGAGGCTGGAGTATATGGGGGATGCTTCACAGAGAAGTTAGAACCTGTGATCCTTGCGGGGAGGGGGATGGGATTTAGAGAAGTTGAGAGAGCAGGTGTGCATCCTGCACGGACCCCAAGTGAGCGAGGGCCCGGCAGCCTGTTCCCCTCGACAGGCAGGTCACCTCCTACCCCCAGGCTTCTGCCTCCTTCAGAGGACCTGGGAACAACGCCGTTCTGGACCCAGGTTTCAGAACACTTCCAGGTGGAGCCTGGCTCTGAGCAATTCAGTTTGCCAGAGGGAGCTTGACCGCCACTCTGTCGTCAGCCTTTAGTATTCCTGCCGCCGTCCATCCTTGTCTGCTGTCCCTGGACGCTGCAGCCCCATTGTGAAGGGCTGTCACAAGATGCAGG
Organism: Nomascus leucogenys; assembly: GCF_006542625.1. Lineage (NCBI taxonomy): Eukaryota > Metazoa > Chordata > Mammalia > Primates > Hylobatidae > Nomascus > Nomascus leucogenys. Next base: position 13,266,804 of record NC_044404.1, read on the forward strand.
GGAGGCAGCCAGGCCGGGGGGAACTGTCACGCTGTTCCCAAGGTTCACTGCTCTTCATTCAGTGGCCAGAGAGGTTTGATGTGCATAAATTTCCACTTTAAATGTGTGAGCTCCATGATAGAGGAATTCAGTTTTTTCGGAGTGGCCCTAAAGCTCCTGAAGTAACAACTAGAAGTTTCCAAAAGGAAGATGACAGCTTTACCTAAGAAAGCGTTTTCTGACTCTTCGAGTTTTCTGAACATGAAGTGGATAGGGGAGTGCCCTGTCCCTGGAGGTGCTGAGCTTAGAGAGGGAGGAAGCGGATGTGGGAGTACAGGTGTTTTAACGCCAGGCTGTCTCTTCATGGCGTGCCGTTTGATGAACCTGTTTAATTCTGCTTTTTCCTCCTCAGCTTTCAGCGCCCCCAGCCATGTCTTCTCGCCCCTTCATGTTTCCCTCCCCTCTGCCAGGCAGTTCACTTTCTCAGCTGCGTTGTGTTTTCTGTTTTGTCCAATAGAGTATTGTTACAGTTTTCTGTAAGCTTTAAGCTATCCAAAAATGCCCACAGGAAAATAACAACAAACACCCCACAAGATACAATTTCAGGATATAAAAGTATTTCTATTGTTGAAATTGTTGGTGGTCATCATTAGCTGACGTTTATCCAGCACCCCATCGAGGGGTGTGGGGTGCCATGGCCATGGGCGTCACAACAGCCTCCTGAGGCCAGGCCCACTTTTGTTCCTAATTTACAAAAGTGGAAGCTGAAGCTCAGCGTGATTAAGCCACCTGCCCAAGGTGTAGTGAGCAAGGGGGCCGGGATTCGCACTCAGGCCCTGGGGCCACAGAGCCCACAGTGGGCCTCCCCCTGATGCTGGGCGAAGCCCCAGGTGTCACTCCTGTGTTCCCGTCTCGCTTTGCAGCTTCATCGCTGTGGAGAACATTGACAGCTACTGCGTGCTCATCTCCTCCAAAGCTGTTTATTTCCTGAAAAGTGGAGACTACGTGGATCGAGAAGCCATTTTCCTAGAAGTCAAATACGATGACCTCTACCACTGCCTTGTTTCCAAAGACCATGGGAAGGTGTATGTGCAGGTGACCAAGAAAGCCGTGAGCACGAGCAGTGGAGTGTCCATCCCCGGCCCCTCCCACCAGAAGCCCATGGTGAGTGCCCGGCTGTTCTCAGGCTCCTGAGGGGCGGGGCCAGGGCCTCGATGCCTCTGCCCTGCTTCCCCCTCCTCAGCAGGAGCTCATTTAGGAGGTTCAGGCTGGGCCCTTCCCAGGAGTGCTGCCTCTCAGTCCTGAACATGGGAGGGGCCCGGGGTATGTTCCTGGGGTGATGCTGCCCTCCCAGCTGGCCCATGGGTGACCCTGGGAACGTTAACTGCCTCACAAGGTTTGTGCCTCAGTTACCCATAGATGTAGTGAGGGTAACAATACTTAACTCTCGTTGGTGATAAGGAACAGCTAACACAACACACAGGGTTTTTCTGCTCCCCAAATGGGATTCTTCAGTGCACCGAATCGAAGAAAGCGCTGGAGCTCACTCACGCTGGCTTCTCCATTGTTTCTCCTTAACGGTGGAAACCATAACTTTTGTTCTAGTAGCATCTAGCGTGCTCAATAAGTACTTGTAAATAAAAGTTATACTTTGCCTCCAAAGGGGACAAGGTATTGTTATGACAAGGCTTTTAAATAATAAAGCTCCTGCGAGTAGCTAACGTTCCTGGAGGGCTGGCTGTCTTGTGGGTTGTCTGATCACTGTGTTGCTGTCATCCCCTCCTCACTATTGGTCATGGCAGGTGATTCATTCAAGGCTACACAGCTGACCTTGAGGAGCCGGGGTTCAAATCCAAGTGGCTTGGCACCAGAGCTGGCTGCAGAGCCCCTCTCGGATCTGTCTCTGGCCAGTCGACCCTGGTGGCTTGCCATGACACCCAGGTGTTAGTCCTGCTCATTCTCACCCAGTATACCCGGATTTTGAAGCTTGCATTCAAGAATGATACGTTAATCAAAAGGGCCTGCCCACTTCTGCTCTCTCTACGGATCGGAAATAGCACCAGCCTTATTGGGCCTCTCTCCTCCGGAGTCCTTTGGCCTCCCCCTGCTCAGGAATGCACTTGGGCCTGTTTGGGCTTGTGTAAGGCTCCCCTGGGGTCATTGGCTTAAGTTAGAGCTGGCTAATGAAGAGGGCGAGCACCTCAAAGTGTGAGTATTTCTCCAGATCCCTTCACTGTAGCAGGTGGGCAGCCTCGCCCACTATACTTCTGCCCCTTTCAAAGCAGGTGGGCAGAGAGGTGTTTGTGGTAAGAAAGACCTAGAGGCTTTTGTTCACTGATTCTTCTTCCTTCATCAGCCGTTACCAGACCTTAGATGTGAATCCCACATTCTTGCTCTTGGTCTTACCTCTGCAGATCAGTTATGGCCGGTGGGGGGAGGTCTCAAATGTCAGGTGAGTATGGGTTGGCTGTACAGTCCTGGGGAATGTTTAAAAAGACAGACTGGCCAGGCGCGGTGGCTCATGCCTGTAATCCCAGCACTTTTGGAGGCCAAGGCGGGTGGATCACGAGGTCAGGAGTTTGAGACCATCCTGGCTAACACGGTGAAACCCCATCTCTACCAAAAAAAAAAAAAAAATTGTTAGCCAGGCACACGCCTGTAGTCCCAGCTACTTGGGAGGCTGAGGCAGGAGAATCGCTTGAACCCGGGAGGCGGAGGTTGCAGTGAGCCAAGATTGCGCCTGGGCAACAGAGACTCCGTCTCAAAAAAAAAAAAAAAAAAAAAAAAAATTTGCAGGGACCCACCCCAGACTTGTGAGTGCAATTGAAGTAGGAGCAGCCCCGGCCATCACTGTTTCTTTGACGTGTACATCCCATCCTGAGACGCAGCTGGGCTGGGAGCCGCCGCCTGGGTGGATCTGATTCCTGGGTTTCCCCATCCTGGGGACAGGTGACCCATCCTGTTCTCCTCCTTAGGTCCACGTGAAATCTGAGGTCCTCGCTGTCAAGTTGTCACAAGAAATAAACTACGCAAAGAGCCTCTACTATGAACAGCAGCTTATGTTAAGACTCAGCGAGAACCGAGAGCAGCTGGAGTTGGACTCCTGAAGCCCCGCTGCCGAGACGGGCGCTCCCGACACAGCGCAGACCCACCAGGAGGAAAGAGGCCCAGCTCTCGGCTGACGTTAGAGGCAGAACCGGAGTCGGGTTTGGGGAAGTTGTCAAGGAATGAGGGAAAGTAAATCCTCATGAGGAAAAGTATAAATGGAAATTGTATTAATTTGTGAGGCAGGGAGTTATTTTAGATTATGTGAAATAATTTTTAAAGGTATTGGTTAAATAGCGTTTAAAAACATGTACTGAGATGAATCTAATTTTTAGATTGCCCTGTATTTTGTTAACATGTATATATGTACAACAGTGTGTTTGTAAATATATAGGAAAGTTTCTGAACAGGGCCTGTGCTATGTGTAAAGGTTTGTTAACTGTAAAGTAATATAAAATTATATTGGATCTTCTATTGCACTAATTCTAGATGTCTAATTCAGGATACTGTCTATAGAAAGGCATTCTTAAAAGTTAAAGAATGTTACGTCTTAGTTTTGGAGACTAAAGTATTCCCAGTAAAGTGGGTTGAGGTGAGGGCTGTGGTCCTGAAAGGGACGCCTTTGACATCGTGGCTGTCCAGTTGGGCCGTGAGCTGTGGCACCCAGGACTGGCGCTGGCCCTTCGGAAGGATCTAGGAGAGGGACTTGGGAGCCCACTTTTAATTTCTCACCCCCATTTTACAAAGAGTGCTTAGATTCTCGCAAATTATGTTTTAAGTTATCCATTTGGCTTTTTCCTAACTAGTCTTACCAAACTTAGGGGGAAACCTGTGCTCCATTACCACACGTGTGCAAGTCAGCATTGTAAGTTTTCTCAGGTTATTATTAGAGAGGTTGGAAACATTGGTAAACTCTGTTGATTGAGAAGGAAAAAAAAAATCCCATTGAACTATTGCAACAAATCAGAAATCCACATAAGAGTGCTCTCCTGCCTGGGCAGCAGCAACCAAGAACAAAGCCCCGGAACTGTTTTCTTTTTAATAAAGCCACAGGCAGGCATCGCAGCTCCACAGCCCGAGGAGACACAGGATGGAAACCCCAGGATGAGAAGGGAGCAGGGAGAGTTCCAGAAAGGGGGATGAAATAGGAGTATTAAAAAGCTGCGTGGGTAAGCTTTTCGTGGAACCAAGATTTGACGAAGACATCTCTTATCCTTGGTTTTAAATTCCTACTGGGAGCAAGGCCTAGTATGAGCGCCCTGGGTCTTGTTTTTGGTGTTTTCGCTTTTCTGTAAGGATTAAGCAGATAGGGAGAAGGGAAAAAGGGCCTCACTTTAGAATGAATGAGTCACCTTGTGATTTTTAAATTTTTATTTTAATAAAGCTAATCAATTTCCACAACCTTGTCACATGTAGCTGAGTCTGGGATGACTCAGTGGATCAGTGGATGCGTGGAAGGTTTTGGTGTTTATAACTCATGACCCAAATCCTTCCAAGACACAAATGAAGCTAATCTTCTTCCCCTCCCTTTCCTCTCCCACTTCCCCTCTGTGTCTCTGTGTCTCTGTGTGTGTGTGTGTGTGTGTGTGTGTGTGCACGCATGCAGAGAGGAAGGAAGGGAGCTTTAGCACAAGTAGCTACATAGTGTTCAAGGATCAGCTTTCTTGAACTCCGAGGCTTGGTTGCCTTTGCTGAACTCCAAGTTAGTGGATTGCAGAATTGAAACTTGGCTTTTGCAGCACTGGGTGAGTTTTAGTTTGTGTGCGTCTTGCTGGGGGGTGGTCATGATTGTCTCAGTACTCATGCACTGCACAAGATGGCAGCAGGATACAGCCAAGTGGCAGCTCCTCCGCAGCTTCCTCCTCAGCCTCCCTCTTTGCACCCCCACAAGTTTGGCTTGTGGTTTTTGTCATCAGTAACCCACTGCCTGAGATCATGATCTCTTAAAAGATGAGACTCTTGGAAGGGTTGATTGTATGCGTCAGTGAGCCTTCTATCACCTTCTGGAACAAAGTCACTTGAAATCTCTTGATGAGATTAAGGAGTTTAGTGTTACTAAGAAAATCCGCTTTGGGCCGCAGCAGTGCTGGGTGTTCTCAGACCTGACTGAGGAAGTTAGCTCTGGGCTGCCCTGTGGGCTGGTGCTTCAGGAGGAATCCAGAGAAGTGTTCAGATGCCCCCCTTGGGCTCCTTTCTAATTTTAATCAGCTCTTTAAATAGCTGCCCATCTCCTGTGATTGCACAACCAAGCACTTTGACATTTGCACCTTAGGAGAGGCAGATGTTAAAATGGAATCCAAAGACCATCTAGGGCGGGGCTGGGTGGGAGATGGGAGGGCCAGCTGCGAGCTGCTCCACTTCTCAGCTCTCCCCTGCCCTGCAGCCCTGGGCCAGACAAGGCCAGAAGGTTTCAGGGGCATTTGACATCCCCTCCTGGTTCTCACCAGGAAAACATCTAAAGCTTTGGAGGAAACAGGCCCTGCCCCTGGCTCCTTAAATGCCCCGTCTCTTTGTAAACTGATATGCAGCCAGCAATGCCTAAGACTTTGTTAAGATCATTTATGCTGCTTTTCTTTCCGCCTCAAACACGCAGTTCATCTCTGAGGAAAGTAAAATAAGTGGAATAAGAGTAAATTGGGTAAGGAGATATCCAAAGCTACCCAGTCCCTTGACCCAGCACAGTTGGCCGACCCGTGTCACTCCCTGGCTGTCGCTGCTTCTCTGTGCCCACTGAAGGGTGAGCCAGGCCAGTGCTTCCCCAGCCCCTGGGCCTGGTCACTACACAGTGGAAAACAGGCAAGCGGCCCCTTCCCCCAAATCCCAGAGTGTCTTGCTGCTTGGTGGGTACTCATCGCAACGTTCTGAAGGCTCCGGGGCCATTTTGTTTGTAAGTATGATCTGTGCCTCAAAATACCATAGTAGCTGCTTGATAAAATTCTAAAAATATCTGGTTCTCTGTTATGTAAACACTATTACAGTCACCAGTGTGTGAAGACTCTTGAGTCTGGTTCTCATATCAGAATCATCATTTTTCTTCCTGTGGAATAAAATGCTCTGTGGACTTCCCAGACTTGTCCTTTTGTTTTCTTCTGGTCTCTTGGTGACCCACAGCTGCTAGAGCTATCGCCAGTGACAAACACCAAACATAGTGTGATGTTCACAATAAAATGTGGCCTCTCCCCCCAAGCCTGGGGAAGCACCCCCACACCTTAACCAGTCTCAGCCTCCCAAGAGGAAGTGGCAGTCTCCGTGCTACACTGGCTGCTGCTCAGTCCACTCTGAGGTTCCTAGTCCAAGCCCCAGCGGGACAGACGTCACATTTAGGGTTTAGGCAGCTGAAGAAGAAACAGCAAAGGAGGCCGGGCACGGTGGCTCACGCCTGTAATCCCAGCACTTTGGGAGGCTGAGGCAGGCGGATCACAAGGTCAGGAGATTGACACCATCCTGGCTAACATGATGAAACCTCGTCTCTAACACCCACTATATCGCCCCTCTCTATTCCATCCACTCCACCTCAAAATTAATAACCTCGTGTGTCGCCCAAATTTTCACCACGTTATATAATTATGTATATAACTAAAAATACAAAAAATTAGCTGGGCATGGTGGTGGGCACCTGTAGTCCCAGCTACTTGGGAGGCTGAGGCAGGAGAATTGCTTGAACCCGGGAGGCAGAGGTTGCAGTGAGCCGAGATCACGCTACTGCACTCCAGCCTGGCACAATAGCCTGGCAACTCTGTCTCAACAACAACAACAAAAAAAAAAAAGAAACAGCAAAGGAGACTCAGAAGGATCATCCAGAGATGGAGTGACACCAGGAGGGGGTGGATCCTAGAAGCTGAGGCCAGAAAGGTTTCAAAGACTATTGAGTGCTGCTGCTAAGTCAGGTGGGATGCGGACCAACAATTATCAATGGACCTAGCAATGCTGAAGTCACTGGAGATCTTTCTGAGAACGGTTTCAATGGAGCATTGGAGGTGAAAGCTGGGTTGGAGTCGATTCAAGAGGAAAATGGAAGGAGAGAAATATCAACAGCTCCCTAGAGGAATCTGGCCATAAATGGAGAGAACTGACCAGAAATTCAAGAGGGCAGGGAAAGAATAAGGGAGAAGAGGGCCTGGCGGGCCAGGAAGATGGGTGGAGGTGGGAGAGCTTGAGATTCGGTTGATTGCTCCTGTTTTCTCACATCAGGCAAGAATGAATACAGGGCAGGAAGTGATGCAGATTTGGAGAGAGAGAAGGTACACATAGTCATGTAGGATGACGGGAAAGGGAATAGGCCACAGAAGCATGGTATGTTTGCCGGGCGACATTAAGGACCCATTTGACATCGATGACCATGAATTTACAGCGGAATCGGGCAGCCTGGTTGTATTTTTGTCCGGCCACATTTAGCTGCACAGCTTCAGTGTTGTAGGATAGGCAAAGAATTGGCTTTAATCAAGAAATGTTCCCCCTCACCTATTCAAGTACCTCATCCACCGTTGCCCAGTTGAACTGGCCAAGAGCCAGTCAGAACAAAATGTCAACAGAAATCCAAAAGCCTAGAGAAGGGAAGGCCTATGCTTTCCAAACCAAAGCTTCTGAAGACTATGCCCCTTCCAAGTGGGAGGTGTGGTTAGCAACCCCCACATGCACACACAATTAGACTCTTCAGGGGTTCACAGATGCAGTGGGACAGTCAGTGTTTGACGGTGAAGCAGCCAGCCACTCCAGGGCATGGGGATGTCATTGACATAGAAAGGGTATGTGTATGACGATCTTCCATTTCCTCAGCCGAGTTCAGCAAGGCGTCTTGCAGGTATTGGTCGGCTACAAACACAGCTTTCACCCCAGCTCTTTAGACCAAGAATGTGATTTCTAGCACCGTAAGAGATACTTGATGTTTGCTGTTCACTGCACACTGCATCCCAAGACCCTAAGAACAGAAAGTGCTTCCTGAACACACGCCCAAGCATGTTCATTATTATTTAGAAGTTTGGATTAACCTGGAAGAGCACTTCTTCAGGAAACTGGAAGTGAGATTGCACTCGCATCTGCAGGGGTCTTGAAGATCATCCAAGTTGTGGCTCTCTGGCTAGGGGCATGATAAAAGCAATCATAAAGACCAGAGAAAGGGATTGTAATTCCAGCGCTTTAGAAAGCCAAGCCAGGAGGATCAAGACCAGCCTAGGCAACAGAGGGAGACCCTGTCTCTACTAAAAAAAAAAAAAAAAAAAAAAAAAAGGCCAGGCATGGTGATGGATGCCTGCAGTCCCAGCTTCTTGAGAGGCTGAGGCAAGAGTATCACTTAAGCCCAGGAGGTTAAGGCTGCAGTGAGTTCGATTGCACCACTGTACTCTAGCCTGGGTGACTGAGCAAGACCGTGTCAAAAAAAACAAAAAAAAAAAAAAACAACACTGCTGAATAATCCTACTGACACTTTTTAAAAGTAGTCTTCCCTCTTTGCTCCCCCCACTATATCGTCCCTCTCTATTCCATCCACTCCACCTCAAAATTAATAACCTTGTGTGTTGCCCAAATTTTCACCACATTATATAATTATGTATAGTTTCATATGCAGATAGACATATTCATAGATTCCTAACATTTGTGTTTACAAAAATGGAATCTATTAAACACTGTTTTGTGACTTGCTTTTCTCACTGTTCCCTCAGGCTGGTATCACTCTAGTTTATTCTCTGAAGTGCTGCATGTTCATTAATGGTGTAAATGTTCTATAATTTGCTCACCTATTCCTGCTTCAGTGGGCATTCACTTTGCTTTCCAGATGCTTCCACCCTGCCCCGAAGATCAACACTGCAATAGATGCCCTCATATGTATGCATTTACACGCCAGTTCTATTTCTGTGCAGTCGCTTCACGGGAGCTGATTAGTTAGGAGGTATGTTCCAGACCACTTTCCCCCAGTGCTGGTGGGAATGTGAAGGGCAGCACCCATCCCTGCGCCTCTTACCTGTCTGATGGGTACAAAGTGATAGTTCATTGTTACTTTATCTTGCGTGTCCCCAGCAGTGAATTTGACCATCGTTTTGTTTGTTGGCATTTGGATTTACTGTTAGGAACGGCATTTGCTGAATTACAGCAAATGCCTTTCAGCATCTATTATTATGAACAGTTTATTATTATACTGTTTCTTCTCCTTTAATTTTTGTTTAAGTAACATGTTGATAGATTTCCTGATACAGAACCACTCTTAATCCCTGGAATAATGGATTCCACTTGGATAAAATGTGTTAGTTTGTTATTCTTTTGATACATTCCTGGCTCTTTTGCTAACATTTTGAGTCCTGGCACTTTTTAAGTGAAAGTGGCCTATAATTTTCTTTTTTTCAGAGTAACGTTTTTTTTTCTTTTGAGACAGGGTCTCACTCTGTTGCCCAGGCTGGAGGGCAGTGGCTCAGTCTTGGCTCACCACAACCTTGAACTCCTGGGCTCAAGCAATCCTCCCACCTCAGCCTCCCATGGAGCTGGGGCTATAGGCATGTGCCACCTTGCCCGGCTAATTTTTTTTTATTTTGAGTAGAGATAGGGTCTTACTGTGTTGCCCAGGCTGGTCTCAAACTCGTGGACTCAACTGATCCACCTGCCTCAGCTTCCCAAAGTGCTGGGATTATAGGCATGAGCCACGGTGCCCGGTCTCTTCATCAGACTTTAGAATGAAAATTATGCTGTCTTCGTAGAATGGACTGGGGAACTTAACACCATTTGGCTTACAATACTTAAATTACATTAGAATTTTCTGTTCTGATTTTCAAAGCTTGGATAAAAGCGGGCTGTAAACCCTTAGGTTATAAAACTTTTTTTTGAGATGGAGCCTCGCTCTGTCGCCCAGGCTGGAGTGCAGTGGCGCAATCTCAGCACACTGCAACCTCTGCCTTGTGAGTGCAAGCAATTCTCCTGCCTCAGCCTCCCGAGTAGCTGGGACTAGAGGCGCCCGACACCAGGCCCAGCTAATTTTGTGTGTGTGTATTTTAGTAGAGACAGGGTTTCACTGTGTTGCCCAGGCTGGTCTCAAACTTCTGAACTCGGGCAATCCGCTCGTCTCGGCCTCCCAAAGTGCTAGGATTACAGGCATGAGCCACTGTGCCTGGGCTAGAACTCTTTTCAATGGTGCCGTTTAATCATCATCCCGCACTCTACTCTGTTTATTGGAGTATTCAAGTTTTCCATTTCTTCATAGGTCAATTTTGGTAACATTTGATTTTTTTTAATCATTCAGTTCTCTTAACTTTTTGAATTTGTTGCTGGTACAGTTGCATGTATTCTCTTAAAATTATTTTAAGGCCTCATATCTGGTTATTACTCCTTTCTCATTCCTTATCTTGCTTGATTAAAAAAAAAAAAAAAAAAAAAAAAAAAAAAAAAAAAAAAAAAAAAAAAAAATTTTTTTTTTTTTTTTTTTCTTTTTTTGTTTTTACTTTTTTTTCATAACTAACTTTTTGAGGAGTTAGTGTTCTTTTCAAAGAACCGGTTCGAAATGTACTTTTCTTTGCTACTTTTTGTTATTTTATTGATCACATCTTTAATCTTTTGGTCCCTATACCTGGCCTGTTTTGATTTATTTTGCTATTCTTTTCTTGCTTTCTAAGGTAAGTATTTTGTTTTGTAGTGTTGTGTTTTTTTCATCTTTCTTATTTTTAGGTTATAAATTTTCCTCTGGTACTCTGTTTGCCTCATTAATTTTGGCATTAAGCGTTCTCCTTTTATTGCTTTCTATGTAGTCTTTAATTTTGCTTTTAATTTCTTCTTTGATCTAAGGATTACCTACTTGTTAATTTCCAAATATTATCTTATTTATCTATCTGTCTGTCTATCATCTATCTATCTGTCTGTCTATCTAATCATCTATCTATCTGTCTATCATCTATCTGTCTATCTATCTGAGACGAAGTCTGGCTCTGTCGCCCAGGCTGGAGTGCAGTGGTGCAATCTTGGTTCACTGCAACCTCTGCCTCCCAGGTTCAAGTGATTCTCCTGCCTCAGCCTCCCGAGTAGCTGGGACTTGGTATGCCACACACCTGGCTAATTTTTTGTATTTTTAATAGAGATGGGGTTTCACCATGTTGGCCAGGCTGGTCTCGAACTCCTGACCTCAAGCAATCCTCCCGCCTCAGTCTCCCAAAGTGCTGGGATTACAGGCATGAGCCACTGTGCCCAGCCAAATTATCTCCTTTAAATTAATGTTTTGAAGTTTATTGGATTATGATCAGTAAATAAATGTAACCTGAAGATTTCTACACTCTAAAAACATCTGGGCTGCGCGCAGGGGCTCATGCCTGTAATCCCAGCACTTTGGGAGGCCAAGGTGGGCAGATCACTTCAGCTCAGGAGTTTGAGATCAGTCTGGGCAACACAGCGAAACCCCATCTCTGCAAAATATACAAAAATGAGCCTGGCGTGGTGGTGCGCGCCTTAGTCCCAGCTACTTGGGTGAGAGGATCCCTTGAGCCGGGGAGGTTGAGGCTGCAGTGAGCCATAACCACTGCACTCCAGCCTGCATAACAAAAGTGAGACTCTGACCAAAAAAAAAAAAAAAAAATTCGTTGTAATTTTCTTATTGTCCAAGTACTTGATCGGTTTATGTAAATGTTCCAGGGCCAGGCTCAGTGGCTCATGCCTATAATCTCAGCACTTTGGGAGGCCGAGGCGGGCAGATCATGAAGTCAGGAGTTCAAGACTAGCACGGCCAATATGGTGAAACCTCGTCTCTACTAAAAATACAAAAAAATTAGTCGGGCATGGTGGCTTGCGCCTGTAGTCCCAGCTACTTGGGAGGCTGAGGCAGAAGAATTGCTTGAACCCAGGAGGCGGAGGTTGCAGTGAGCCGAGATCGTGCCACTGCACTCCAGCCTGGGCAACAGAGCGAGACTCTATCTAAAATAAATAAATAAATGTTCCATGAGCATATGAAACAAAAGTATATTCTCTCTTTGAGGCATGCAAATAGACAGACAGACAGACACACAGAACTTTGTAGACTGTCTGAATTAAGTCCTGCAGGATCTTATTTTGTGTGTGGGAGAGACTGCCTTGCATCTTCAAGTGGCCTGAGGGGCAGAGTTTCTAACTCCAGCTATATCCTTTGGAAGTGCAGTAAGTGCTTAAAGTAAACAAAGTTAGAAGAAAGGAAAAAGAACACAGCAGCCTTAATTAAGCTTCCTCCAAATACTCCAGTTGGAACTTCAGAAGGATTTGATGCTGAACAATTGCACTACAGAGCTGCCTGCCCTACGCCCAGGAGCGGGGCCAACCCATTTGTCGCTGAGAGGAGCCAGACCGTGTTCTCCCACAGTCTTACCCAAGGAGCACAGCCAGCGTCAGCAGCTCCCAGGGGCTCATAAAACTTCACACCTCATGCTTATTCTGGTCTGACTCAAAAGCACAGAAAGGTCATGGGTACGTTTTGACTTGGAGGAAATGTGTGAATCTAGACCAACTCGGCTCTTGGAAACCCTGGGCAAGTGAGCCCCCAAGGGAGGGGGTGTGTGGGAGACGGGAGGAGGCGGTGCTGGGAGGGGGCGGGTGCTGAAACAGCTCCCAGGGCCACTTTAGAGGGAAAATTCCTGCCTTTTGGGCGTATTTTCCTAAGACGCTTAAGGGGTACACAGAGGCTTCTGGGAAGGTTGGCCAAGCCTGCAGAAAGGGAACTCTGAATCTGTTCCACGGTTTGTCCACAGAGATCACGCATCCCTAGGTGTTCCCAGACAACACAAGTGACTCTGATGCTACAGAACCTAATCCTCTGCCCCTCCAACAACAGGGAGGCACTTCCAGCCCCTGCTCTTGAGCACGTACTGGGTGCCAGGCTCGGTACTGGGTGCATGGATGTACAGTGAATAGGGTGGCATTCTTGCTGCCCTCACTGAGCTAGCTATACTAGTGGTGGACGTCAGGGTGTGGCAGGGAAGACTCAACCGAGAAAGAGGCGGATGGTCTGAGTCCAGCAAGAGTGAGGAGAGTTCACGAGGCACCGGGAAGAGGGCAGTGTCCGTTTGGAGCCCTGAGGCAGGGACCTGCTTAGCACAGCTGAGTCCCAGGATCCCTGGACTGGCTGGAGCACAATGAGAGGAGGTGGGGGGCGCAGCCGGGCCAGGTCATGTTGGACTCTGTAAGCCACGCTAGGAGAGGCTATAAGCAGAGGGTTCCACAGTGAGGTTGGTGTCGCAAAAGAAATAGCTGTCTGGCTGCAGATGGAGACAGGGTAGCATGAGTTAGTAGTGGGGAGCAGCTGCAATAGCCCAGGCAAGAAATAAGGAGGCTTGGATGAGGATGGGGGCAGAGAGATGGAAGGGAGCCAATAGAGTCCGGATATGTTTTTGAGGGAGAACAGAAAAACCAGTGAGATTGATTTCATGCAGAGATTAGGGGCCAAGCAGGGTGGCTTACGCCTACAATCCTAACACTTTGTAAGATGGAGGCGGAAGGATCACCAGAGCCCAGGAGTTTGAAACTTCAAAACCAGCCTGGGCAACATAGCAAGACCCCATCTCTAAAAAAAAAAAAAATTAGCTGGCCGTGGTGGCACACGCCTGTACTCCCAGCTACTAAGGAGACCAAGACAGGAGAATCACTTGAGTCCTAAAGTCAAGTGTGCAGTGAACCGAGATTGCACCACTGCACTCCACCTTGGGAGACAGCAAGACTTGTCTCAAAAAAAAAAAAGAGAGAGCGAGATTAGGGAAAAAGAAATATCAAGTGTAGCTTCTGGGTTTCTAGCTTAAGCAACCAGTGACGTGTTTAAAACCATGGGGGCAGATTTGATGATAATGAGAGTAGAATTTGAGATGAGAAGGGGGCCTGGACAAGCCCTAAGGAGTTCCAGCATGTAATGGATGTGTGTAGGAGCACGAGCAAAGGAGATGGCGAAGGAGCAACTAGAGAGGTGGCTGGCAAAATAGAAGACAGTGCTTCGGCCGGGTGCGGTGGCTCACGCCTGTAATCCCAGCACTTTGGGAGGCCGAGGTGGGCAGATTACGAGGTCAGGAGATGGAGACCATCCTGGCTAACATGGTGAAACCCTGTCTCTACTAAAAATACAAAAAAAATTAGCCAGGCGTGGTGGCGGGCGCCTATAGTCCCAGCTACTCGGGAGGCGGAGGCAGGAGAATGACGTGAAGCTGGAAGGTGGAGCTTGCAGTGAGCCGAGATCACGCCACTGTACTCCAGCCTGGGTGACAGAGTGAGACTCCATCTCAAAAAAAAAAAAAAAAAAAACAGTGCTTCGAGAAGGAAAATACAGTCAACTGGATTGCATGGCGCTAAAACGCCAAGTAAGACATATGTCGTATTCAACAATATAGAGGACATTGCCTGTAAGTTTTGTTGGAATTTCAGACAGAGTGACATTAGGCAGGATGAAGCACCAATGGCAGGTTAAGGAGAGATGAATATGACACGGTGGCCATGGAACTTTGGCCCACGACAGTGACTTACAAGGGCGGTCGGTGGGAGTAGGAGCCTGCATGCTGGAGAAAGAGTGCAGATCCAGCCTGCAAACAATTAAAAAACAATAATAAAACTAGGACTAAAAGCCGGCTGCTTTTTATTATCACTGTGTTCTTGGCAATTCTAAACAAAATCTGGAGATTTGGGGTGGAGATAAAATTCTCCTCCCCTCAAAAATCTTTAGTGAGTTTAAATTCCAGTGAGTTTTAGTAGATATGTAGGCACGCTTTAAATTAGCACATTGTGGTACTTTTCCTTTAGTAAACCTTGTACACCACGTGGACATTAATTCTGAGATCCTCCGGTTATGCAGTGGGCGCCCACCAAGTGTGGACTCAGCTAACGCACCTTCATTTCAAGAGAATGTTCTAATGGTTTGGAATTGTTCAGGCTTGCTTGGGGCACATTGGAGTCTCTAACCCCCCTGTTCCAACATATTCCTGCATTTAAACAGATTTTAAGACAAAGCAATGGGACTTGAGTTGCTTCAATGCTGTCATTCTGTGTGACCACTTGCGGTTTTATTTTATTTTATTTTATTTTTTTGAGACGGAGTTTCACTCTTGTCTCCCAGGCTGGAGTGCCATGGCGCGATCTCGGCTCACTGCAACCTCCACCTCCCAGGTTCAAGCAATTCTCCTGCCTCAGCCTCCCATGTAATTGAAATTGCAGGCATGCACCACCACACCCAGCTAATTTTTGTATTTTTAGTAGAGACGGAGTTTCACCATGTTGGCCGGGCTGGCCTCGAACTCCTGACCTCAAGTGATTTGCCCATCTCAGCCTTTCAGAGTGCTGGGATTACAGGTGTGAGCCACCGCGCCCGGCCTCACTTGCAGTTTATTTGTGTTTTAAAACTTACAGAGTGAGGCTGGGCGCGGTGGCTCACGCCTGTAATCCCAACACTCTGGGAGGTCGGTCAAGGCAGGTGGATCTCCTGAGGTCAGGAGTTTGAGACCAGCCTGGCCAACATGGTGAAACCCCGTGTCTACTAAAAAAACAAAAAAATTAGCTGGGCATGGTGGTGCGCGCCTGTAATCCCAGCTACTCAGTAGGCTGAGGCAGGAGAATCGCTTGAACTTGGGAGGTGGAGGTTGCGGTGAGCTGAGATCGTGCCACTGCACTCCAGCCTGGGCGACAGAGAGACACTTTGTCTCAGAAACAAAACCTTAAAGAGTGAAATAGAATCCAGACTAGGAAGGGGAATCTTCTTGTCTGGTAAGTGCAAATTTTAGTTCATCCATGAAATGTAAAGAAAATTGTTATGTTAGCAGTATGATTTTATAATTGCCACAATTTCAGTTGTACCTTTTGCTGATGATTTTCTTAAAATCCACTTACTAGTTACTGGAGAATTACCTCAAAGTGATAGATATAACAAATGTCTATTTGATATATAATAAATAGACATTTGTTATATATGGCTATCACCAAAAGACCAAAATACAAATCATTAAGTAAATATAATAAATACATAGCAATGGCCGGATGCAGTGGCTCACGCCTGTAATCCCAGCACTTTGGGAGGCTGAGGCGGGCGGATCACCTGAGGTCAGGAGTTGAAGATCAGCCTGGCCAACATGGAGAAACCCCGTCTCTACTAAAGATACAAAAATTAGCCTGGTGTGGTGGCAGGCGCCTGCAATCCCAGCTACTCAGGAGGCTGAGACAGGAGAATTGCTTGAACCCAGGAGGCGGAGGTTGCAGTGAGCTGAGATCGCGCCACTGCACTCCAGCCTGGGCAACAGAACGAGACTCTGTCTCAAAAAAGCAAACAAACCAACAAAAAACATGTAATAAGAGTAAGTAGTTGTGCCCTTTTGTACTGTCATACTTTTGTACTGTGATTGTGTATTTTTAAAGTTCAGTAAAAAATTTTCACCATCTGCATTTATTTTCTTCTTATTGTTTCATTCATTAGTATTAGTGAAGATATTAGGTTGCTGCAAAGGTAATTG
Organism: Nomascus leucogenys; assembly: GCF_006542625.1. Classification (NCBI taxonomy): domain Eukaryota; kingdom Metazoa; phylum Chordata; class Mammalia; order Primates; family Hylobatidae; genus Nomascus; species Nomascus leucogenys. The sequence goes on from NC_044404.1 coordinate 13,283,234, forward strand.
CTGGGTTTTTTTTTTTTTTGAGACAGAATTTCACTCTTGTTGCCCAGGCTGGAGTGCAATGGCGCGATCTTGGCTCACTGCAACCTCTGCCTCCTGGGTTCAAGCGATTCTCTTGCCTCAGTCTCCCGTGTAGCTGGGATTACAGGCATGCGCCACCATACCCGGCTAATTTTGTATTTTTAGTAGAGACGGGGTTTCTCCATGTTGGTCAGGCTGGTCTCGAACTCCCGACCTCAGGTGATCTGCCCAAAGTGCTGGGATTACAGGCGTGAGCCACTGTGCCTGGCAGGTAATTGCTGTTTTTGTCATTGAAAGTAGTTTTGTCATATTGAGAAAGGAAGAGTTAAAAACAAAAAACAAAACAAAACAAAACAAAAAACTCAGAATAGTTCTATGGGCTTCCAGCCTACTAAGCACACCACTGGTCCAAGGTAAGGGTCCTGGGGGATGTCCAGTGTCTGTCATCCCTGGAGATGGGAGAGGAGTTGGGTCTGACAATTGGCACCGCCAGACTAAGCCAAGGCCCCTCATGGAGTTGATGAGAGAAGTTCCCAAAAGGACTGAAACATCTTCAGTGCAGTCTGAATTGGGGAAGGGCAGGGCAGGTGGGTGAGGGGAGATCTAGAATGAAAGAGTCCTGAACTGGAGTTTTATGGGAGCTTGGAATGAACTATTTTCCAATCCTGTGCCCCACCGTGTTCCACGCCACACTAATCCTGTCCCCAGAGGCAGCTACTTTGAACTCTTTTCCAATGTCTACTTGTATTTAACTCTATTTTTCCAAATATCATGTTTTCACCTATTTTTGCATTTTTTTTCCAGTTGCAGGTGTGGTCTACTGATTTTCTACTGTGGAGGATTAGGCTTTAGTTCTCTCCGTCTCCCCCACAACCTCCCCAAAATATTCCACACTGGGGAGAAAAGGAGAAACATCATTACAGACCCTAGCTGTTTACAGGATAGCAGGGGGATATTATGAATAACTTTTTGCCTTTAAATCTAACAATGCAGATAAAATGGACACATTTCTCGAAAGGCACAAGTAACAAAACTTCATAGGAGAAACGGGAAATTTGAATAGCCCTATATCTATCAATGAAATTAAATTTTTAATCAAAAACCTTCCCCCTACACAAAAAATCCAGGCCCAGATGGCTTCACTTGTGAATTCCACTCAAGGAAAACACTCAAGGAAAAATTAGTATCAACGCTACACAAGTCCACACTAGAGAAGAAAGCACTTTCCAATTCATTTTATGATAAACAAACTATAGTATAACATAAGGTTAGAATACTATGCAGCAATGAAAACCCACAAACTCCTGACACACAAAGCCGCCTAGAGGAGCTCAGAATCGTGCAGAGTGAGAGTAATGGCCAAACTAAGCTTTAAAAAAAGAGTCAGTGGTGTGAAGAGGCGTGAATGGGAGTGAGCAGAGAGAGATTTTCTCTTCGAGAACAGGAAGCCGGTAACCTAAATGAGTAAATGTGCCTCTGGCCTTGGCTACTCCCTGAGATAGAGAACTGGGAGGCTCATGCCTGTAATCCCAGCACTTTGGGAGGCCGAGGTGGGCGGATCACGAGGTCAGGAGACCAAGAGCATCCTGGCTAACACAGTGAAACCCTGTCTCTACTAAAAATACAAAAAATTAGCCGGACGTGGTGGCGTGCGCCTGTAATCCCAGCTACTCAGGAGGCTAAGGAAGAGAATCGCTTGAACCTGGGAGGCGGAGGTTGCAGTGAGCCGAGACTGCACCATTGTACTCCAGCCTGGGCAACAGAGCGAGACTCCATCTCAAAAAAAAAAAAAAAGAGAGAGAGAACTGGGAGGCCATCTTAGGTGATGGGTTTCACTTTGGACACATTGAACATGGGACCCTGCAGAATATCCAGTTAGCAGCATTAGAAAGGTAGAGATGGGGGAGTCATTCTTTTGGAGACAGTATTTTGTTTGTTTGTTCGTTTATTTTTTGGAGACAGAGCCTCACTCTGCTGCCCAGGCTGGAGCGCCGCGCTGCGATCTCAGCTCACTGCAACCTCTGCCTCCCAGGTTCAAGCGATTCTCCTGCCTCAGCCTCCTGAGTAGCTGCAACTACAGAAATGTGCCACCACGCCTGGCTAATTTTTGTGTTTTTAGTAGAGATGGGGTTTCACCATGTTGGCCAGGCTGGCCTTGAACTGACCTCAAGTGATCCACCCACCTCAGCCTCCCAAAGTGCTGGGATTCCAGGCTTGAGCCACCGCACCTGGCCTGGAGACAGTAGTTTAAATAAGTCCTGGCATGAATGCCTTACCCAGAGGGAGCATAAAGTGAGGAGTCTAAGGCCAGCACCCTGGGAAATGTCAACGTAAGAACTGCCAGGGGAGGAGGAACCAGGAAGGGTCAGTGACGGGGATGACAAAGGGGGTGTCATGGGGAAAAGGGCAGAGGAAGAGGGACTAGTGACCACCTCTGCTCTCAGGTGGAGCAAGACTGAAAAGAGGCTGGGGATTGGGAAATGAGGCCATTGGTGGCCTTGTCCCTGGCGGCTCTGGGATGTGGGCCAGAAGCCAGTCCCCAGTGTTGAAATAGGATCCAAAGGTGAAGAAGGGAGTGTAGATTATCTTTAAAATTTGACTGTGGGAGGGAGGGTGGTTTTGGTTTTTGCCATGTTGGTGTTTTAAAAGCAGCAGGAAGCTGAGCTGCTTGTGGACTGGAAGGAAGGAGCCCGCAGACAGGGAGGAGAGGAGGGGAAGTGGGTAGCGAATGGGAGAGAGAATAGCCAGGGGTGGTGGGCAGAAGGAGAGGAGATGGAACCCTAGAGGCCTGGGCAGGAGGCCTCTTGCTGTTGAGCTGCGGCCGGCTGTATTTTGAGACCTTAACCTTAACCTTCTCAGCTGTGTTGGATGCGGCCTCCAGAGGCCCAGGAGAGGTGGGGATCAGACAGGGTTCAACAAGCAGCCAGAACCATGAGGTCTGTCGTGGAAAAAAGGATGTATTCTAGGAGTCAGGCCTCACCCAGCTGGGTGGAGGGCAAGGAGGACTTCCGAGGGGGCCAGGGTGGGCGTCTTTGGGAGGTGTCTTCTGTGAGTTTGCAGCAAAGGGTCTGGGGTGGGCCTGGGGTCAGTGTTGGTCAGCAAGGCCAGCCTCACCTTTGCCTCTCAAATCATGGGTGCCTTCCCTCTTGACAACTCTGCCCTGAGACCTACAGGAAGTGGATTCTGAGAAATATGGCTTCCACCGTTACCAAGTGGACCGGCGCTGTCCCATAGAAATAATGCAAGTCACCTGGGCTCCTGGAATCCCAGCACTTTGGGAGGCCGAGGCAGGCGGATCCCTTGAGGCCAGGAGTTTGAGACCAGCCTGGCCAACATGGCGAAACCCCATCTCTATCTTTACTAAAAATACAAAAATCAGCTGGGCATGACGATGCACGCCTGTAATCCCAGGACGTTGCAGTGAGTGAGATGGCACCACTGCACTCCAGCCGGGGCAACAGAGCAAGACTCTGTATCCAAAAAGAAAAACAAAGAAACAATGCAAGTCACACATGTAATTTAAAATTGTTTAGGCTGGGAGCAGTGGCTGACATCTATAATCCCAGTACTTTGGGAGGCTGAGGCGGGAGGACTGCTTGAGCTCAGGAGTTCAGGACCAGCTGGGGAAACATAGTGAGACCTTGTCTCTACTTTAAAAATAAAAAAAAATGAGCTGGGCATCGTGGCACATGTCTGTAGTCCCAGCTAGTAGGGAGGCTGAGGCTTCTTGAACTCAGGAGGTAGAGGCTGCAGTGAGCTGAGATCGAACCACTGCACTCCAGCCTCTGCAACAGAGCAAGACCCTGTCACTAAAAAATAAAAATAAATAGGCTGGGTGCGGTGGCTCACGCCTGTAACCCCAGCACTTTGGGAGGCTGAGGCTGGCAGATCACGAGGTCAGGAGTTCGAAACCAGCCTGACCAACATGGTGAAACCCGTCTCTACTAAAAATAGAAAAATTAGTCAGGTGTGGTGGCACCCACCTGTAATCCCAGCTACTCAGGAGGCTGAGGCAGGAGAATTGCTTGAACCTGGGAGGCGGAGGTTGCAGTGAGCCGAGATCGCACCATTGCACTCTAGCCTGGGCGACAGAGTGAAACTCTGTTTCAAAAAATAATAAATAAATAAATAAATATAAAAAGAAATAAAAATAAAATTTTCTAGGTGACATTTTTTAAGAAAAAGAAATGGAAAGTTAATTTTAATAATTAAAGACAATATGTCCAAGACATTATCATGTAATGTATAATCAATAGAAAACATTGTTAATGAGATGGTTTATGTTGTGATTTTGCACGAAATCTTTGAAATGTGGTGCCTGTTTCACGCTTATAGAACAGCTCAACTCCGAATAGGCGCATTTCCATTGCCGCTGTAGCTGGTGGCTGTCAGATTGGACGGCACGGTAGAGGTGGGTCAGGAAATGCAAGGAGAGCACTTTCGGAAGCGTCTGGATCCTGGGCCCTCGAGGAGGGCGGGGCCTGGGTCCTGCTGTGAGGAACCTGTTCCCGGAGCCTGTCCGTGGCCGAGAGTGCCTCCTTCCTCCTTCCTGGCTGACACATCACCTGCTCCGTCCAGTCTATGAGAAGCAGCTGTGGCCCAAGACCATGACCTGCCTTTCTTCCCCAGGTGCACGTCACCCTCTGTGGCAGCCTGGGCTACGCACGAGCTCCTCAGGAGGGCGGGTGAGTGGACTTTGCAGCGTGGGCTGGAGGTGATCTCAAAGGGCACAAGGGTTGGAACTGAACCAGCCACGACAGGAGACGGGGGTTTGGTGGGAGCCCCGTGGGAAGGGAAGGCCCCTCTGCTCCAGGCCCTCCAGGATCTCCGGCCATGGCCCAAACGGCCACCATGATGATGTCCACCTACGGCTTTGGCACTTCGAGAGTGTCTTGCTGGGTGAAGGGCAGGTCGCTGTCAGATGCATCTGTTTAATTGTAGAGCTCCGTGGAACACACATCTGGATGACAGGAGGGAGCCAGGAGCTGTGAGAAGAGGGGGAGCTGCCACCGCAAGAATACAAGGTCCACGGCCTCTACGGAGCGGGAGAGCAGCGGGCATCTGAGGAATGGGCGTCAGGGGCACATGGCCAGCCCTCTTCACCCCACAGTCTGCCCCAGGCCAGCCCCACTAGGAGTGACCCATTTTCTCCTAGCAGGATTCCTTGCGTGGGGTGGCCTGGACCTAAAACTCCTGCTCTGAGGATTGCCTGTCAACCACAGAGAAGGTTAACTCAAGTTTCTTTATTTGGCCATGAAATTTTGGGGCATCTCACGGTGCTTCTTGGGTCCACTGGAGAGCCCTGGGAGCTCAGAAGAGGCAAGAGGGGCCTACTTCTCCCTCGTTTGGGCTTTGTTTGCTAAATACCAATATTAGATTAGGCAACTCTGCAAACAAAACCAAGGCCTGGCCAGCTGCCCAGGGTGTTTAAAGTCCAAGGCATGAAGGCAGGACGTGTGCCCGTGGACTTGCACACGCAAGCAGGCCGAGGGGAGAGCAGCCCAGCGGAGACCTTGGTGGTCCAGGGCTGAGCAAAGGCTTCCCCCACCGGTCCGTCCCAGTGCACTCAGCGCAGGAGTTAGCGGCCGCACAGAGGCTCACACCTGTAATCCCAGCATTTTGAGAGGCCAAGGTCAGGAGTGATCCACTTTGGGTGGACCACGAGGTCAGGAGTTCAAGACCAGCCTGGCCAACATGGTGACACTCCGTCTCTACTCAAAATACAAAAATTAGCCAGGCGTGGTGGCTCACACTTATAATCCCAGCTACTCAGGAGGCTGAGGCAGGAGAATGGCTTGAACCTGGGAGGCAGAGGTTGTAGTGAGCCGAGATTGCTTCACTGGACTGCAGCCTGGGCAACGAAGCGAGACTCCGTCTCAAAAAAATAAAAAAAAAAGATGACATCCATGCTGTTAATAAAAGCGGAGGTATTAGGGGAAGGGAGACATCCTGTCAACTTTTCATCAGCTCACATTTGACCCTCAGCTTTTTTCTGTTAATCTAGTTATCATATCAACAGCATTCTCACAAATGACCAAAGACAGTGTCGGTGGCTCTTAGTGTTTGAATGTAAAAATTTATAATATTTTTAAAATGTCAACAGACTGAAAACAGGAATGGTGCATCGTTAGTTGTAAACCGTCTCCTGAGTGTGGTAATTCCATCTCCATCTTAAGCAGAAAAAACATACCCATGTGCCCAGGGGCTCTCACCCCAGCATACCTCTTGCCCACTTAGCCTAGTTGATGGTCAAATTACTGAGTGGGGTTTAAATGCCCTTCAGACTTTATAGGTGGAATTCCTGAAACGCGTCTGTCTAGAAGAGGAGAGGTAGTATTGGGAAGGGAACAGGAAGTAGACGGTGTGGAGTGCTGTTTGTTAAATGCTATCTCTTACCTTCTGTGTTTGTTTTTACTTAGCTTGCCTTATCACTCTCCTCCCGCCCACTCTGTCATTCAACTACCCAGTTCCCCACCCTGGTTTCTTGTGTATTTTTTTCCAGGAAGACACACACACAAACACACACACACACATTTGTGTATATATAAAATAGGCCAGATCCCATCCTTCCTGGGTCCACCCTTCCTGGACAGCCCCCCCAACCCAGCACACAAACACACTGTTATTTTTCTCATCTCAATCCACCCTTGATCTCGTACCTCAATCCAGCCAATGCTCAATTCTTTGTTCTCTTTTAAAATACAATTTGTCAAATTATATGTGTGCGTGTGTTGGCAATTACATATATATCTGTATATTTACTCTCCACTCCTCTTTTTTTTTTCTTTTTTTGATGGAGTCTTGCTCTGCCACCCAGGCTGTAGTGCAGTGGCCCAATCTTGGCTCACTGCAACCTCCACCTCCCAGATTCAAGCGATTCTCCTAGCTCAGCCCCCCAAGTGGCTGGGATTACAGGTGTGTGCCACCACGCCTGGCTAATTTTATTTTTTGTATTTTTAGTAGAGACAGAGTTTCACTATGTTGGCCAGGCTGGTCCCGAACTCCTGGCCTCAAGTGATCCGCCCGCCTTGGCCCCCCAAAGTGCTGGGATTATAGGCGTGAGCCACCACACCCAGCCTCTCTTTTCATATTTTATTTTTTACAAAGATTCTAACATAGTACTTCCTTGCATTTTTCACTTTGTCTTGGAGATCATTCCTTATCAGCACATGAACTTTCTTTTATTTTTTATTTTCAAAGGCTTGTCAAGTGAAGCGGTGGGAGTGGAGAAGCAGCAAAGAAATCTGTAACTGGTTGGGATGGGTGAGTTGTGAGCCGCCGCATAAAGACCATTCTGTTTTCTTGGATTACAACATAATTTCCATTGTATAGAAATACCGTATTTATTCCGCCAGTCCCCCACCCATAGTCACTTAGGTTGTTTCCAGCCTTCCCAATCTTCTTGCTATTCACAAGGCTGCCACGAATCACCTTGTGCATACTTGATTTTTTTGATAAGTTAAAAAGTCCTAGAGGAGAAATTGCCCAATCCTTTGTGCACCTGTAATTTTGATAAATATTGCTAAATTGCCTTCCATAGGTTTTGTACCAATTTACGCAGCCACTGGAAATGAATGACAGTGCATTTACCCACACCCTTACCAATGCAATCTGTTAGCAAATTTTCTGAACTTTGCCAATTTGGAGAAAATGGGTATCTCAGTGTAGTTTGAATGTATACTTCTCTTATGGGAAATTATGTTTAAGAGCCATTTCCTTTTCTGTGAACTATGTTTTTTTGTTTGTTTGTTTTTTGTTTTTTGAGACGGAGTCTTGCTCTGGCACCCAGGCTGGAGTGCAGTGGCGCAATCTTGGCTCACTGCAAGCTCCGCCTCCCGGGTTCACGCCATTCTCCTGCCTCAGCCTCTCTGAGTAGCTGGGACTACAGGCGCCCGCCACCACGCCCGGCTAATTTTTTGTATTTTTAGTAGAGACGGGGTTTCACCTGGTCTCGATCTCCTGACCTCGTGATCCACCCGCCTCGGCCTCCCAAAGTGCTGGGATTACAAGCGTGAGCCACCACGCCCGGCCGTGAACTATGTTTTAAAAATCTTTTCTGGTTTGTTTGTGTTTTGAGATGGAGTCTCACTGTATTGCCCAAGCTGGAGTGCAGTGGTGCAATCTCAGCTTACTGCAGTCTCCCGGGTTCAAGTGATTCTCCTGCCTCAGCCTCCCAAGTAGCTGGGAACTATAGGGACATGCCACCACACCTGGCTAATTTTTGTATTTTTAGTGGAGATGGGGTTTCTCCATGTTGGCCAGGCTGGTCTTGAACTCCTGACCTCAAGTGATCCGCCTGCCTTGGCTTCCCAAAGTGCTGGGATTACAGGCATGAGCCACTGCGCTCAGCCTCTTATCTGTTTTTTTTATCTTTGTCTGTGTTTTCTATCCTTATCTGCTTATTTTAAAGGCTGGAACAAATCCCTAAATGTTAAAAAAAATAGAAAAATTATAAAGCAGCACTCTTGTTCTAGCCTCTTATCATGGGATAGCTTCCCATGATTAACTTGAATTATCTTGGGACAAAGACCTGGAGAAGAACAGGGGCACAGGAGTCTCAGAGACTGGGGAGAATCCTGCCCAAGCTGCCCCATTCTCTGGAGGCCTGGCCACAGAGCAGGGCCCAGAGGCTCAGGCTGTCACCGCCTTGGGGAAGAGTCCCCTTCTCCAGCTGTGTCCCCCTGACACATGAACACAGCTCCCCTTCACGCTGACTCTCCTTCCTAGGCCCAGCATCCCGTCCTCTCTTGCCTACTGAAAGACACTGTATCTAAAGCTGTCCACTCACTGTCCCCAGTCATCAGATGCCACTACTCCTGGATCCCTCCTGGACCCACCCCTCCTGGCCACCAGCACACAAACACACTGTTACTTCTCACCTCTTAATCCACCCTTGATCCTGTACCCCGATCCAGCCACTGCTCAATTCTTTGCTCTCTTTATTTTTATTATTTTTACTTATTTATTTTTTTGAGACTGAGTCTTGCTCTGTCTCCCAGGCTGGAGCACAGTGGCTTGATCTCAGCTCACTGCAGCCTCTGCCCCCCAGGTTCAAGCGATTCTCCTGCCTCAGCCTCCCCAGTAGCTAGGATTACAGGCACACACCACCACGCCCAGCTAACTTTTGTATTTTTAGTAGAGACAGGGTTTTGCCATGTTGGTCAGGCCCGTTTAAACTCCTGACCTCAGGTGATCTGCCTGCCGTGGCCTCCCAAAGTGTGGGGATTACAGGCGTGAGCCACTGTGCCTGGCCTGGCTCTCTTTAAAACATAATTTCTCAAAAGATTGAAGTTTCTCTCTCCACCTTCTCTTCTCATAGACTCCGTTGCAAACCCTCTGTATCGCTATTGATTTGTTACTTATGCTTGTTCTGTCAATATCTCCAAGAGGAGTGTTAGAATTTCCAGTTATGATGGTGGAGTTCTTGATTTCTTCTTTGAGTTCTGTCAGTTTTGGCTTGTATTTTTTTTTTTTTTTTTGAGACAATGTATTAATCAGGGTTCTCTAGAGGGACACAACTCATAGGATAGGTGTATATATGAAGGGGAATTTATTAAGCAGTATTGACTCCCACAATCACAAGGTGAAGTTCCACAATAGGCCGTCTACAAGCCGAGGAGCAAGGAAGCCAGTGCAAGTCCTCAAACCTCAAAAGTAGGGAAACCGACAGTGTAGCCTTCTGTCTGTGGCCAAAGGCCCGAGAGTCCCTGGCAAACCACTGGTATAAGTCCAAGACTCCAAAAGCTGAAGAGCTTGTAGTCCAATGTTCAAGGGCAGGAAGCCTCCACCACGGGAGAAAGATAAAGGCTGGAAGACTCGGCCAGTCTGCTTCCTCCACGTTCCTCTGCCTGTTTTTTTTACGTCCCCTGCCCCGCTAGTGGCGCCCCCCCCCCCCCCCCCCCCCCCCCCCCCCCCCCCCCCCCCCCCCCCCCCCCCCCCCCCCCCCCCCCCCCCCCCCCCCCCCCCCTCTGCCTGTTTTTATCCTAGCCGCAGTGGCAGCTGATTAGATGGTGCCCACCCAGATGGAGGGTGGGTCTGCCTCTTCCAATCCACTAACTCAAATGTTAATCTCCTCTGGCAACACCCTCACAGACAAACTCAGGAACAATAGTTTGCATCCTTCAATCCAATCAAGTTGACATGCAATATTAACCATCACAGGCAGGGTCTGGCTCTCTTGCCCAGGCTGGAGTATAGTGGCACAATCTCAACTCACTGCAACCTCTGCCTCTCGGGCTCAAACGATCCTCCCACCTCAGCCTCCCGAGTAGCCGGGACTGCAGGCACATGCCACCATGCTCGTCTAATTTTTGTATTTTTTATAGAAACAGGATTTTGCTGTGTTGCTCAGGCTGTTCTCAGAATCCTGGGTTCAAGTGATCCTCATGCCTTGGCCTCCCAAAGTGCTGGGATTATAGGCATGAGCCACTGTGCCCGGCCTTAAATAAATTTTTATAAACACCTACTTATTTTTACCGTTTCTGGTGTTTTTTATTCCTTCCCAAAGATCTAAGATTCCATTTGGGTCACCTTTTTTTTTTGAGACGCAGTCTCACTCTGTTGCCCAGGCTGGAGTGCAGTGGCGTGGTCTTGGCTCACTGCAAGCTCCACCTCCTGGGTTCACGCCATTCTCCTGCCTCAACCTCCCGAGTAGCTGGGGCTACAGGTGCCTGTCACCATGCCCGGCTAATTTTTTGTATTTTTAGTAGAGATGGGGTTTCACTGTGTTAGCCAGGATGGTCTTGATCTCCTGACCTCGTGATCCACCCACCTCGGCCTCCCAAAGTGCTGGGATTACAGGCGTGAACCACCGCGCCCGACCCATTTGGGTCACCTAAAGAACGTTCTTTAGTGTTTGGTGTGTGTGTGTGTGTGTGTGTGTGTGTGTGTGTGTGTGTGTTTGACAGAGTTTTGCTCTCTTGCCCAGGCTGTAGTGCAGTAGTGCAATCACAACTCACTGCAGCCTCGACCTCCTGGGCTAAAGCAATCCTCCCACCTCAGCCTCCTGAATAGCTAGGACTACAGGCATGCGTCACCACACCTGGCTAATTTTTTAGATTCTTTGTTAAGAGGAGGTTTCACTTTATTGCCCAGCCTGGTTTCGAACTCCTGGGCTCAAGTGATCCTCCCACCTCGGCCTCCCAAAATGCTGGGATTACAGGCATGAGGCACGGCACCTGGCCTATCTCAATTTTTGTTTTCCTGAAAATGTCTTTATTTTACCTTAGTTTTGAAGGATATTTTCACAGGATGAAGAATTCTACATTCCTTCAGCACTTTAAATATATCATTCTATTATGTTTGGTTTCTAAAGTTTCTGATCAGAAGTCAGCCATAATTCTTATTTTTGTTCTCTTGGATGTGATGTGTCCATACTTCTCCAGCTGATTCTTAAGAATGCTTTCCTTGTCCTTAGCTTTTAGCAGTTTGACTATGATGGTCTAGGTATAGTATTTCTGTATTTATCCTATTTAGGATGTGCTGAGCTTTTTGAATCCGTGGGTTGCTATAGTTCATCCGTTTTGGAAAGTGGCCATTACCTCTTCCAATATTTTCTTTGTCCCATTTTCTCTCCCTTTCATTCTGCAACTCCAAATAAAAGCATATTAGCTCATTTAATATTGTCCCACGTTTTTGACTGCTTTGTTGTGTCTTATTTGATTATTCTTTCTCTGTGTGCCTCAGTTTTGATAATTTCTGTTGACTTGTCTTGAGTTCATAGATTCTTTATTCTGCCATGTCTAATATGCTATTAAGCACTTCCAAAAAGTTATTTATTTCACATTATATATTTTTCAGTTCTAGAATTTCCATTTAAAAATTTTCATTTCTGCCTGCCTGCCTTCCCTTCCTTCCTTCTTTCCTTCTTTCCTTCCTTCCAACTTTTCTCTTTCTTTCTTTCTTTCCTTCTTTCCTTCTTTCCTTCTTTTCTTCTTTCCTTCTTCCCTTCCCCTCCCCTCCCCTCCCCTCCCCTCCCCTCCTCCCCTCCCCTCTCCTCCCCTCCCCTCTCCTCCCCTCCCCTCTCCTCCCCTCCCCTCTCCTCCCCTCCCTTCCCCTTCCCTTCCCTTCCCCTTCCCCTTCCCCTTCCCCTTCCCCTTCCCCTTCCCTTCCCTTCTCTTTTCTCTTTTCTTTTCTTTTCTTTTCTTTCTTTTTTTTTCTTTTCTGAGACAGTCTCCCTCTGTTGCCCAGCCTGCAGTACAGCACCATAATCTCGGCTCACTGCAACCTCCCTGCCTCGGGCTCCTGTGATTCTCCTGCCTCGGCCTGCCGAATACCTGGGACTGCAGGCGCACACCACCACGCCTGGCTGGTTTTTGTATTTTTGGTGGAGACGGGGTTTTGCCGTGTTGGCCAGGCTGGTCTCCAACTCCTGACCTCCAGTGATCTGCCCGCCTCGGCCTCCCGAAGTGCTGGGATTACAGACGGAGTCTCGCTCACTCAATGCTCAAAGTTGCCCAGGCTGGAGTGCAGTGGCGTGATCTCGGCTCGCTACAACCTCCACCTCCCAGCCGCCTGCCTTGGCCTCCCAAAGTGCTAAGATTACAGCCTCTACCCGGCCGCCACCCCGTCTAGGAAGTGAGGAGCGTCTCTGCCTGGCCGTCCATTGTCTGGGATGTGAGGAGCGCCTCTGCCCGGCCGCCCCGTCTGGGAAGTGAGGAGCGCTTCTGCCCGGCCGCCACCCCGTCTGGGAAGAAGTGAGGAGCGTCTCTGCCTGGCCGCTGTGCAACCTTCCAAGTGTGAAGTGACAGCCTTCATTGTAGAATGAATGAAGACACTGGCACTGATTATTTAACACCTTGGCAGCTATCTCAAGTCATTGATGGTGGAGGTATTGGAATTACAGAAGAAAGCAAACACACAAATTTGACTAAAGGCAATTTAGTGACTTCTTTCTATTGGCCCTGGCAAATCAAGGTTATTCTGGATGGAAATAGCCTTGAAAAGGTGATATATATATGAACATATCTGATTTTTTTTCCCCGTATAATTCTTACTTTGTGCATTTGATATTCAGTTGTGTTTGTAATCACAGAAAAATAAAAGCATACATAAAAAAATACAAAAAAAAAATTTCATTTCAGCCAAGCATGGTGGCTTAACACCTGTTATCCTAGCACTTTGGGAGGACTGCTTGAGACCAGGAGCTCAAGACCAGCCTGGGTAACACAGGGAGACCTTCTCTCTACAAATAAATGCATACATAATTTTCAAAATTATTTTTAAAGGTTTTCGTTTCTATGTTGAATTTCCCCATCTCCTCACATGTTTTGTCTCCCTTTCCACTAAATCCTTTAATATATTTATATATTTTAATGCTTTTGTCTGCTAATTCCAACATCTGGATTATATTGACTTTGCTGCTATTGACTGCCTTTTTTTCTTCCCTTGTCAATGGTTCACATTCCCTGCTTCTGTACATGTCTAGTAATTTTTTATTATACACTAAACATTTTGATTGCCTCGTTGTAGAAACTCTGGGTTATGATACTATCCTCTGAAGAGTGTTAAACATTTTTTTCTGGCAATTAAGTAATTGGTGGATTGTCTTGATTTTGTTAAAGGTTGATTTTAGACTTTGTTTAAAGTCTATTAAAGGGTGGGTCTATTTCAGTTTTACTCACAGTTTTAGGATGAAGCCCTTACTCCTAAGGTATGATCTTTACTTCTGAATGGTAGCCTTTCTGGATTTCTCTGTGGTTCCCTCCTTTTTGGTAACCTGCCCACAAATTCTAGCTGTTTTTGCTGCCCTGAACCCTGAGCTTCCTTTTCTCCACCCAGAGAGACTGTGACTCTCTGCGTGTAATCCTCTTCCTGGTACCACGGTTTGAAAATTACCCCAAGGCAGAAAGTCAAGGTGGATGTGTAGTTCAGCCTTGTGTGTTTCCCTTTTAAAAGGATTGTAGCATGGCATTGCCTGCGGTCTAATGCCTAATAATTGTTTCATATATTTTGACCATTTTTGCAGTTATTTATGACAGGCAGATTTGTCCAGTACCAGCTTCTCTGCCATGGATCGAGCCAGAAATTTCTCCTCTTCTCTGAGCCCTTTCCAATTAAGCTTTCATCCCCACAACCTCACCCTTTCCAGATAATCAATGACATTCATATTTCAAGCTCTAATCTTCATGATAAGGCCTTATCTAATCTGAATAAAAGCTGTATTTGTCATGGTTGAGTACGCTCTCTCCTTCTTTTTCTTTTTTTTTTTTTTTTTTTTGAGATGGAGTCTCATTCTGTCACCCAGGCTGGAGTGCAGTGGCACAATCTTGGCTCACTGCAACCTCTGCCTCTTGGGTTCAAGCAATTCTCCTGCCTCAGTCTCCTGAGTAGCTAGGACCACAGGTGTGTGCCACCACGCCCGGCTAATTTTTTGTACTTTAGTGGAGACGGGTTTTCACCATGTTAGCCAGGATGGTCTTGATCTCCTGGCCTCGTGATCTGCCCGCCTTGGGATTACAGGCGTGAGCCACCACGCCAGCCACTCTCTCCTTGAAACTTTTTTTTTTTTAAATTTGCTTCCAGAAAACCCAATTCCTTCGTTTTCCTCCTACTTCACTCGTTATTCTTTGTTCTTATCTTCCTGGCGTCCAAATGTTGGAGAGCCACAGCATTCACTATAAGACCTCTTCCTTTCTTCAGCCAAACTCTCCTTGGTTATCTCACTGAATCCTATGGCTTTAAATATCATCTGTATACGGGCAGTTCTCAAAGTCTTATCTCCAGCCTGACTTTCTGCCCTGAAATTCAAACTCAGAGCTCCATCTGCCTCTCAATGTCTCCATTTAGAAGTCTAAAAAGCATCCCTTACTTAACATGTCCAAAACTGACTAAGCCTGCCTCTCCTTTGGTCTTACCCATCTTAATAAATAACTCCATTTTCCCAGTTGCTCAAGCCAACCATTTTGGAATCATCCTGGAAACTTCTCTTTTATTCGAACCCCATATCCAATCCATCAGAAAATCCCGTTGGCCCGACCTTGGAAAGCTACCCCACTATCATCTCCCTCCTGGATTATTACTGTAGCATTCTCAATGCTTCCTTGCTTCCTCCCTTGCCTCCTGTGCCAGCTGAGACCACTGCAGAATGTAGATGAGCTATATCCTCTGACAGATACAGAGATTGCAGAGAGGTTAGCAGGCGGGCTGATTACAAGCTGTGGGTGGGATCAGGGATACCAACAAGAGACGGTGACGTATCCTCTTACCATCCCTAAGATGGGTGAGAGTTAAAGCTGCTGGCCCCCTGATGGGAGCCATAGCCTTTGGTAGAAAAAGTCAGCTACTTCCAAACTACAGCCTAGTGGAGACAGAGAGCCAGGAAAATCAATACCCTCCCCTCTCCTCTTGCCCTCTGATCTCCTGCTCTGTCTCCCACTGGCTGAGACGAACTGGAAGCTGGAGGGTTGGGGAGCCCACTGATATAGTCCACAGAGGGCAGCCTCCCAGGGCAGACAGCAGGGTGAACAAAGGGAGAGTAAATTTAGAAGGCAAATGGTGAATATCCCAAACCCCTCTGCTTACCCACAGCTGCACACACCATCCATGGCCCAGTCTTCATGTAGCTGCCAGAGTGATCTATGCACTACTGGGGACCAGAGGTGAGGGGCGGGTCACAGGATGGATGGAGCCTGGATCTATGGGACAGTAAAGGGAGGAGGGCTGCCTGCCCACCAGGAATGCTGAGCTTTCCTTAAGAGAACGAGATAAAAACCTCTATTGTGTTTGAGTTACTAAATGTTTGGGAGTCTATTACAGTTTAGCCACTTATCTTAGACACATGTAAAGCAAGGGTAACAGTTATATCATCCCTATAGGGCTATCAGGGGAATTAAATAGGCTATAATTGCTTAGAACAATGCTTGGCATAAGTTCTTAAGCAATGGTAACAATTATTATTATCATTGCTATTATTATTGAGACACTCTCACTCTGTCTCCCAGTCTGGAGTGCAGGGGTGCAATCTCAGCTCATTGCAACCTCTGCTTCCTGTGTTCAGGTGATCTTCCCACCTCAGACTCCCGAGTAGCTGGGACTACAGGCACATGTCACTGTGCCTGGCTAATTTTTTGTAGGGACAGGGTTTTGCCATGTTGCCCAGGCTGGTCTTGAACTGCTGGCAGATCCTCAAGTGATCTGCCTGCCTTGGCCTCGCAAAGTGCTGGAATTACAGGCGTGAGTCACTGCACCCGGTCCAATTATTATTTTTATTTAATATGTAAAATTAATATGAAAGCATACTATTAATTATGTTTTTACGAATGCCTTGTTATAGACTTTGAGGGGTTCTTCCAGAGAATTGAAGAATTGTGGAGTGTGTGTGTGTGTGTGTGTGTGTATACATATATATATAGAGAGAGAGCGAGAGAGAGAATTCCAGCCACCTCACCCCACACCCCAAGAGGCTGCTGACCCACTCACCATCCAGGCAGAGTGCCCAGGAGAAAAGAGAGCTGGTCCCTGACTTGCTTTAGGATGGGGCAGACGTTCCTCTGTGCCATGTTCCAGGCCAAAACCTTACGAAGGCCTAGCACCTTCACTCATGTGCTTTTGGGAGCCCCAAGTCACTGAATAGTCTGGCTACCCTGCAGGACAGACCACATGGAGAGGCCATGTAAGACAGGGAGAGAGGCCCCAAAACTCCACAGGGATGGAGAGACAGGCACAGCCATCCTTGTGAACTGGGTATCCCAGCCTTCTGGGTCTCCCCACAAAGATGCCACGTGCCTGAGCCATGTTGAACCCTTCAGCCCAGAAGAGCCCCAGCCAACGGCCCCTCCAGCCACCGCCCCAGCAGATGATGGAGCAGATGATTCACCTAGCTGAGCCCTGTCCACCCTCAGGTTCAAACAAGATCATCAAATGGCTGAGTGTTTTTTTGTTTGTTTGTTTGGTTTGGTTTGGTTTTTTGAGAGAGGGTCTTGCTCTGTGGTCCAGGCTAGAGTGCAAGTGGCTCAGTGCAGCCTTGAACTCCTGGAATCAAGTGATCTTCCTGCCTCAGCCTCCTGAGTGGCTGGGATTACAGGCGTGCCCCATTACATCCAGCTAGTTTTTATATTTTTTGATAGAGGTGGGATCTCACTATGTTGGCCAGGCTGGTCTTGAACTCCTGACCTCAAGCAATCCTCCCACTTTGGTCTCTCAAAGTGCTAGTTTTACAGGCGTGAGTCACCATGCCTGGAGATAATTGTTTTAAGCCATAAAGTTTCGGGGTGGTTTGTGACGTTGCCACAACAGCAAGTCAAGCCTGCCGGTGTGAGCAGGAGGTGGGTGGGTACTTGCGGCTTTGAATTTCCCTTCCAGTTGGGGGAGCTGGAAATTCAAAGTCGCAAGTACCCACCCCACCCGCTGCTCACATACGCAGGCTTGGGAAGGAAGGGAACACGAAGGGCCGGCTGCCTTGAGTGTGTTGCAACCAGACGCCCGCAGGCCCTGGATGGAATTCTCCAGGCATCCGTGGTGGGGGGACCGGCTCCTGCCCCCTTGGCCGAGAGGGCTGAGCTCACTCAGCGTCTCCATTCCTCTTCTTGATTGGCACTTTAATGAGGGCAGAAGGGGCTGACCCCTTGCCAGGGGGCCGGTTCATGCCCCGTTTATCTCACAGCCCGAGTCAGACTAAAACAACACCGCAGGCCGAGCGGCCAGGAGCCAGCAGGGCCGGGAGCCCCCGCCCTCGGTGATGGATTGAGTGACCGCGGCGAGTTGGCAGCTGAAGTGTGTGGTGGCCGCACCGTCCTGTCAGCCTGCAACAAAGGAGGCCAGCCTGGCCCGGCCCGCACGCCAAACGGCTCCCCTCCCAGGGACAGCTCCGAGGGCCGCCTTTCCCTCCTTCACCCTCCCCCAACTCCAACGCCAAGTTCTCAGAGGCAGGCTGAGGCCAGAGCCCAGTGTGCGGGTGGGCACTGTCTTGGGGTCCCGGGTGCAGTGCATGGGGGGTGGGAAATCCTGAGCTTGTAGGCGGAGCTGGTGCTGAGAACGTCCTCTCGGGCTCCTGGCTTCAGGGCCCAGCACTGGACCCCTCCTGACGGTGCAGAGGACGGGCTCCCTGGTCCAGCAACCCCTGGAGGATCCCAGCTGGGCCTTTTACTTGCTGTGCAACCTTGAGTGAGTTTGTCCACCTCTCTGAACCTCTCCTCATCTGTCAGAGGCGAATCCTGCTTATATCTCCATCCCTGGGTTCTTTCGAGGATGAAATGAGACTTGCTGGCAGAGCCTCCCTTCCAGAAAGCAGGCTCCTACACGTGAGGCCTCGGTTCACCTGGGTGGCACTGACCATCTCCCCAGTACCCATGCCTGGGTTGAATGACTCTGAGAGGAGCCACTGGTGGTAAAGAACCCCCCAACTCCCACTGTCAGGAATTGTCACCAGCTGCCACCATAAGTACCACAGCTCTGCAGCTTAGGGGTCGACCTCTTTTTACACATGGAGAAACTGAGGCTCAGAGAGGTAAATGTGCCAGGCGTCCTGCAGAGAGTGAGACAGGTCAGGGACTCCAACGCAGAGCTGCCTGGCTCCGAAGTCTATGCGGCTGCTCCCAAGGCCCTGAGCTGTGGGCTGGAATTTCCCTGTAAGGACAGGGTCGTAAGTGACAGCCCCCAGTGCTCGCAGAGGCAAAGCGCCAGAGCCTGGTTTGCAGCGTGCGCCTCGCCAGACATGAAGTGCCTTTCCCATGCCTTCCTGGGGCCACAGAGTGCAGCTGAACTCAGCAGCTTGGAGGAGGTGCAGGGGGCCGGCCTCAGCCCCTGGGTCTCCAGGTGTGGGGACCTACATCAGGAACAGGACAGTCTTTGCAGTCCCAGCTGCTCTGTCCCCAGAGCTGAGGAGGGGAGAGGACAGAGCTGGACAAATGGCTCATCGGATCCCAGAGAGCCCTGGAAGGGGAGGAAGGGGCCTTCCCGGGCCTTGTCTGGACAGCTCAGTCCTCCCAGGAGGGGAAGAAACCAGCCCCCGCTTGCAGATTTCACCTCCCTGTGAACTCCCGAAGGGCGGGAGGCCAAGCCGCAGCTGAGGTCAGAGAAAGTAGCAGGGTGACCATAGGGCTCCACGTGGCCCTCCCTTACTCTGTGCCACGGGCCTTCCAAAAACAGGCTTCTGCCCCTCAGCTCCCCCAACAGCCTTTCCCCACCACCAGACAAAAGATGAGCTGAGCTGAGCTGCCCCGGTGGTGGATCAGGGCTCTGAGGTTGGGCTGAACCAGGAGAGGCTTCCCCCAAACTCTGATTCACCAGACGAGGAGAAACCCAGCCTTTTGGCCCCAAGAATCCTGGTGCCCCACCCTGGATCCAGCACTGAGTGGGCCCTTAAAACTGTTTCCTCCCACCCCAAGTGCTTTGCATCTATTACTCCCTTTGTGTCAAAAAGTCTTGTCCCCATTTGCCCGGTTAATTCTAAGTCAGCCATCGAGCTCATGACACAGGTCGCTTCCTCAGGGAAGCCTTCCATGACTGACACCCCTCCTGGCAGACCCCCTGGTCAGAATAAGTCCCTCCCTGTACCGTAGTCCACATGGCTCTGCCAGCCCTTCCTTTGCAGCTTTGCGCATGTTAAATGTCATGTTTCGTGGATTTGTGTTGATGATAAGCTCCTGATGGTAGGGACCATCTCTGCTCACCTGTCTGTCCCCAGGCCCAGAAGACAGCCTGGCACACGGCAGGTGCCTGATGAGCACTTGTGGACCGGATGGCATTGGCCAGTGTGCATCTCCCAGGAACTCTGCTGTGAACTCCGCTTGGGCAGGGACATGTCTGTTTTGTTCACCATTGTGTCCCCAAAATTCAAAGTCTTGCACCTAGAACGCTCTTGTTGGAAATTTGATAAATGAATGAGTTTGCTGCAAAAGGAGAAAAAGCAAGAACAATAACAACTACCACCATAAAATAAGAAAACCGACCCAGAATAGAATTTGAGGCAAGAGACCCTCTGAATGAGGAGATTCTAAGTCCTTTCATTCCAGAAGAATTATTCTGTGTGCTTCAATGAGCCAAATCCCCAGGGAACAAATGACATCAGGGAAAGCTGCCTGAGCCTAGGACAAAATCAACTAAATTGCTCCAACTGCTAAACCTCCTGGCTCTCATTTCAGCCCACTGAGTCTTAGAGAGTTGGCGGGACAGGGGTAGAACAGCAGGAGTGTGACTCTAATGTAACCCAGGACATGAAATATTTCCAATATTCTAAATTTTGTGGGCAAAGTAAAATGTCAGGAAACAGGAAGCAAAAGAGTGGCTATAATATATAAAGAATTCATTAAAATAAACAAGAAAAACATTGAGCTTAATGTAGATGAACAGAGGATGTGAAAGAATCACTTACATATGAAGAAACTAGAGTTGGGCAATCAGCATTCATTGAATGCTTATCTGTCTTAGACAATGAAGTAAGTTTTACATCTCACTTAATTATCACAGGGAGTATAGCAAGAAAATCCAATCAAATGGCCAGGCACAGTGGCTCCCACCTATAATACCAGCAGTTTGGGAGGCCAAGGTGGGAGAATTACTCAAGCCCAAGAGTTCAAGAGCAGCCTGGGCAGCACAGCGAGATCTCATCTCTACAAATAAAATAATTAGCTATGGATGGTGGCACTCACCAGTGGTTCCAGCTACTGGGAGGCTGAGGTGGGAGGATCATTTGAGCCCAGGAGGTCGAGGCTGCAGTGAGCCATCCAGGATAATGCCACCACACTTCAGCCTGGACAACAGAGTGAGACCCTGTCTCAAAAAAAAAAAAAAAAAAAAAGAAAGAAAAAAGAAAATCCAACCAACAAATGTACATGTTTCTAATTTTTTTCTATATTATTTATGAAGTTCTATAATCCTTTTGTTTGTCCCAAGAAAATTCCTGCATTCCTGTCTTAATTAAATCTCTCCAACCAACCAGTTTTCTGCAGAATATAATTCATTCATTCAGGTATGAAGTGATGAAAACTGTTTACATAGTCACAACCCTGATAACTACGTCTGAGATGAAATTAATTTATTTCTGAGGCATCTGGGTTCCACAGATGATGTAATTACTATTGGACATTCAAACTACTCCTAAGACTCATTTAGGGTAGTTCTGAGAGACACTGGCGATACGGAAATAGGTCGTAAGTTCTTGGGGCAAAGACCATGTTTTGATTTTGCTATTCTGAAAGTACCACATGTATCTAAAGCTCCTATAAATAAACAAATAAAGATCAAATGATTGGCTGAATTGGACAAAAAGAAAAACTTACCAGCTGAAAATGGCATTATTCCCAGTTTATATCTGACCCGGTTGGGGCTCAGAGGTTAGTGAACATGGCAAGCTCGTGCTGTGAGTTCACGTGATTGTCCTCACTCATCATCGAAGAGGGGGATACTAAGGCAGTATTAAGAGACTATTTTATATTTACAAAATGAATTAAAAAAAGGGTTTTTTTTTTTGAGACGAGGTCTCGCTCTGGCACCCAGATTGGAGTCCAGTGGTGTGATCATGGCTTAGTTCAATCTGCTCATCTCAGTGGGACCACGGGTGGAACTGCCCGCATGTGCCACCACGCCTGGCTAATTTTAATTATTTTTGGTAGAAAAAGGGCCTCCCTATCTCCCTATGTTGACCAGACTGGTCTTAAACTCCTGGGCTTAAGTGATCCTCCTGCCTCAGCCTCCCAAAGTGCAGGTATTACAGGCATGAGCCACTGCACCAGGAAAAGAAAAGTGTTCTTAAGGCCACACCCAGGATTGTGAAGCACGCAGAGAAATTCAGGTACTCACTCTGCTGTTGAAGGGATTGCAAATTGCTATCGTACTTAGAAATTAACTAACACCCAGAGAAAGAAAGTCATATGACGGTGTTTCCATCCCAGTAACTCTCTATTGGAATTCATCCCAAGGAAAAGCTTTATGAGATGCAAAAAGCCAGAGCCATTCGAACATGCACGGCTGCATTATTGTCAGCAGCAAAAAACTGGAAACAACCTAAACATCCACTATCAAAAAAAACTTTCCAAAAATACGGTAAAACCCCATGAAGGAATAGTAGAAAACTATTAAAATGATATTTAAAAGGAGAAATTTAAAGATTATGCGGAAATACAAAAAAATCTATGAAAGTGTTAAGCAAAAATCATAAATTATAAAGATGATTGAAAAAATTGGGTACTTGGTGAGTGCCCAATTTTTTTTTAATTTTTTTCCTTTCTTGTCACGATATCATCTTTGTAATAATACTGATTAAATATTTTAAAACAATGAGCCCATGGACGGACCATCTGCTCTGGGAAGCCCCTGGCTGGGGAACTGTGGGAAAGACAGGAAGCGGAAAGGTCATGGTCTTTGGGGGAAATCCCACCGCGGGTGGGCACAGCTTCAGGAAGAACCTGTTTCTCTGGGGAGCAGGATGGTGATGACCACAGTGACCCATTTTTAAAGTAGTCAGCTCTCTTTGAAGGATCACATAAGTTTATCTCATGATCCCTTCCTTCCTCCCTTCCTTCCTTCATTCATTCAACACATCTGAATGGAGCACTTCCTCTGTGACAGACACACGTTTAATGAGGTAGTTGGGGAAAACAAACCGCCTCGATGCAGCGAAATCTCGGCCCAGATCTGAATGCATGTTGGCAGTATTTTAATTTAAAAAAATAATAATATATCGGCCGGGCACGGTGGCTCATGCCTGTAATCCCAGCACTTTGGGAGTTCGAGGCGGGTGGATCACCCGAGGTCAGGAGTTTGAGACCAGCCTGGCCAACATGGAGACACCCCGTCTCTACTAAAGATGCAAAAATTAGGCTGGTGTGGTGGCGGGCGCCTGTAACCCCAGCTACTCGGGAGGCTGAGGCAGGAGAATTGCTTGAAACCGGAAGGTGGAGGTTGTAATCAGCTGAGATTGTGCCACTGCACTCCAGCCTGGGGGACAAGAGCAAGACTTCGTCTCAAAAAAACAAAATAAAAATAATTATGTATCATTTTTATTTATTTATTTTGAGATGGGATCTCACTCAGTCGCCCAGGCAGTGGCTCAATCTTAGCTCACTGCAACCTCCGCCTCTGGTGCTCAAGCGATCCTCCTGCCTCAGCCTCAGCCTCCCAAGTAGCTGGGACTACAGGCGCCTGCCACCACGCTGGGCTAATTTTTATACTTATTTATTTATTTATTTATTTGAGATGGAGTCTTGCTCTGTCACCAGGCTGGAGTGCAGTGGCACAATCTTGGTTCACTGCAACCTCCAACTCCCTAGTTCAAGAGATTCTCCTGCCTCAGCCTCATGAATAGCTGAGATTACAGGCATGTGCCACCACGCCCAGCTAATTTTTGTATTTTTAGTAAAGAGGGGGTTTCACCATGTTGGCCAGGATGGTCTCAATCTCCTGACCTCATGATCCGCCTGCCTCGGCCTCCCAAAGTGCTGGGATTACAGGAATGAGCCACCGTGCCAGGCCAGTTTTTGTACTTTTTGTAGGGACGGGATTTCACCATGTTGCCCACGCTGGTCTTGAACCCTTGGACTCAAGCCTCCCAAAGTGTTGGGATTACAGGCATGAGCCACCGCGCTTTGCTGTATCATTTTTACAATTAGAAAACATAGAGCTATGGCCCAGCACTTTGGGACACCGAGGCGGGTGGATTGCCTGAGGCCAGGAGTTTGAGACCAGCCTGGCCAACATGGCTAAACCCTGACTCTACTAAAAAAATATAAAAATTAGCCAGGCATGCTGGCATACTCCTGAGGCTGAGGCAGGAGAATCGCTTGAACCCGGAAGGCAGAGGTTGCAGCGAGCCGAGATCACGCCATTGCACTCCAGCCTGGGCCACAGAGACAGACTACGTCTCAAAAAAAAAAAAAAGAAAAAAAGAGGAAAGGAAAGGAAAGGAAAGAGTAGAAAAAGAAAAAGAAAGAAAGAAAGAAGAAAGAAAGAAGGAAAGAAAGAAGAAAGAAAGAAAGAAAGTGAAAGAAAGAAAGAAAGGAAAAGAAAAGGAAAATAAAAGGAAAGAAGGAAAAGATAGAGCTAATTGCATGTTAGTAAACAATGGTGATGGTTTATGGAGTCCCAGGAAGATTCCCTGAAGTCAGACACCTCTTCATAGGAGAGCCACAGCCTCATCCTTTCCACCCTGGGCCCAAGTTCCCCGTCTCCCTGGCCATAGCCTATGATGATGGGTAATGACCACAGGGTTCATCCTGTTAGGTCCCCATACAGGAGCTGGCAGGCTCCTGACGCCAGGAGGACGGGGTAGGAGGGTGTGACTAGTCTGGGCAGTGGAGCCCCACTCTTAGGAACACAACTCAAGGGATTGTGTTCTTGACATGATTGGCCCCAAACTGGGTACATTTGTTTCATGGGAAGGATGGCTCTGGGTCCAGCGAGGAGCAGGCAGCCTGTGGGTCCCCAGTCCCAGAATATAGACCTCAGGGGTCTATATCGCACCAGGGATGGTCCGATCCTCCCTTCCTACAGAGGCCTCAGGCCTGTCAGCACCAAATGCCTCCCCAGGGAGAGAAGAAAGTTACAGATGGTAGGGACAAAGCATTCGGGTTTTCATTTCCTCCACGGGGTGTTGGCCACATTGGAACGTCTGTGACTGCGAGAACGGGGGCCAAATGCTCCCGCCTGCTTGCCAAGCTGCGAGCACATTTCCTCCTCCTCCACCCTCTCTCCAGGGGATGCTCGCTTCCCAAGCAGCTGCATTTTTTTTTTCTCCTCCTCAGTCCTGGAGAAGATTGATACTGAACTCCCATTTTACAGAAACCCAAACTGAGACTACAGGGCCTAAAGCCAGGATGGGAAATGACAGAGCCAGAAGGACTGGCTCCCAATGACGAGCCTCCCAGAGGGCTCGTCTGTCCTGGGTCCTCCCTGTGGTGGACAGGATCAGAGGGTGCCCTCGTTAGGGAGATGGGGTCGCCTCAATTCAACAACAGGAGGACAATCTACCAAGAAGCCCAAGGGCGAATCTCAGCTCATGACCTTGGCGTGACCCCTGCTAATTCCTGGCCCGTAACACTGCCCCGCGGCCCTGTGCATCTGCTCTGCCCAGCTCTTGACCTCAGCTCACACCACTCTCCTTACACAGGTGTCCCTCCTGTCATTCGGACCTCAGCTCAAAGGCCACCTCCTTTGAGAGGCCTGTGCTGACAGCCCCACCAAAGCTGCCCTCCAAGGATTCCATCCCCCTGGCATTTGCCCTGTGTGTGGTCTGTGCCCACATCTGTCTGCCCACCTCCTGCCCCCTCTCTGTCACTCTCCCCTCTGTGGACGCAGGCACCAGCCCAGTGCTCAGCATGCCACAGCCACCCAGTGCCGTGGAGTGAAGGGACATCAGGCCACTCGCAGGGCCCCAGGGCATCCTCCTGTGCCCGCCTGGGTCACCCTTCGCCCCGGCCCAGCTCCACGTGGATTTGGGCCCTGCATCTTCTTGGGGAACCATCTGAGGATATGAGCTGGGCAGGCAGCAGCGGAGGAGATTGGCGGAAGAGGGCGGCTGGAGGCCGGGGCCTGTGACCAGACCGCCAGGTCTCGTCCTGCTCTCCTGCGGACCCTCCTTCCTGGGGGGATCAGACACTTCCACTGTCTCCTCCAAACCCATAAGCCACCCACTCTGTGGCTACCTAGAGGCTTCTGTCCATGATGTCTGGTCCAGGTGGGTTCCAGTGAGTGAGGGACAAACCTTTGGGGCAGGAGCCTGGGGCCATGGCCATCGCCCGGGAGTCCCTGAACCCACTTTTCCAGAGGGAGGGTTCTTCCCTTCTTCCCTGAAGGTAGAGCTGACCCCTAAGGGGTGGCTCAGGTTGGAAACAAGCAAAGAGAAGAAGGGTTGGGCGAGAGGGTCACGCCTGGGAGAAGCCCCGGAGCGCCAGGGTCAACTTCAGGTGGAATGACCCTGGTCCCCCCGCAAGGGTCCCCTGTCCCCATCAAGGGCAGATGCTGGGGTTCGCCAGGGTTGTGTGACCAGCCCAGGTGAGGGCATTGGAGAGGGAGGGAGGGAGGGAGGGAGGGAGGAAGCTTGGCCACCCTGCCCAAGTGTGGACCTCAGGCTGGGCCAAGCCCTGAGCTTCCAGATGAAGTCACGACAGCTTCTCGCTGGGCCCTTGGCTGGGGAGTCTGTCCCGAGCCCTCCATCCTCAGCCTCACCTGGGCTGGCAGTGGGGGAAGAGGCAGGTGACAACCCCCCCGAGAGGTGACAGCCCCGGGGCGGGAGCCGCCGCCACCTGAGAGTGGGTGAGGAGCAGGTTAGCTGGGTGAAAAGTTCACAGTGAGGGGAGCTGTCTGTTCCCTCGCTTAATTTATCCACTATTTGGCTAACCTTGCTCTGAACCCAGGCCCTGAGACCCCTCTCCCTTCTCCCCCGCCTCCCCACTGGGCTTCCGAGCCCCGCCACCAGACCTCCCACCCAAGCCCTGAGGCAGGGACATGCTGACCTTGAAGAGGCCTGGGGCCCGGGCGCCAGGAGAGGATGGCTACATGGCTGTGGACAGTTATTTATGACCGGAGCCTTCCCATCTTCAGTAACCAAAATAAAGTCCGGTTGCCGGCGAGGTGCAGGCCCCCGAAGGCCAGACATCCGCCAGCCTCGGAAGGCGCCCCGCCCGCCCGCCTTTGCCAAACACACAACTGCTCAGGAGACAGTGACCTTTCCTGCGGGGGCCATCTGTCATCCTGGCTTTGGGCGGGAGCCAGACACATGGACCAGCCAGCCTCCGAAGGGAGGCCGGCCTCCTTCCCTGGCCCTGGGGTGGCCTCCGGGCCTTCGGTCTGCCTCTGATGGCTCAGGGTCTGATCTCCGAAGACCCTTCGGTCTCCCTTTCCCTTTGACAGATGCGACAAGGCTGTGGAGAGAGGGAGTTCAGAGGGATTCGGGTTGGGGATGGAGGGCAGAGGACAGTCGTGGCCATAGTGACAGTGCCACTGACCACGTGGGGTCCCAGGTTGTGCAAAGGGCCTGGCACATGTGACTTCCATCATCCATGAAGCAGCTCGGTCTTCCAGCCTGGGAGACTCGGCTGGGGGTCGGGGGTAGTCACCTCCTTACTTCTCCAAGCTGGTGGTGACCGAACAACCCAGGTCACTCTGACCCCAAAGCCAGCGCTCTCAGCCCCTGGACTCTCTTTCCCATTCTCACTTTTCATTCTTTCATTGAAATCCCTTTTTGGCAACTATAAAAGTCATTTGTGTTGGCAGCAGCCAGTGGAAACACGAAGATAGACCAAGAGTGAATCATCCCAGCCGCAGCCCCGCCCCCCATATCTCAGGTGACCTTTTCTCCACGGTCTCCGCACTCACAAATGCACACAAGCGTGTGGACACCTGGGCGTGTGTGTCAGCAGGGAATCGCTTGTTTTGACAATAATAGGATCCCCACCACACACTCCTCCGCAGCTGTTTACTGACCACGCCGCGCGGGGCAGCCCCGGCTCCAGCATATCTGAGTCATTCTTGTTCATAGCT
The DNA here is from genome assembly GCF_006542625.1 of Nomascus leucogenys. Lineage (NCBI taxonomy): Eukaryota > Metazoa > Chordata > Mammalia > Primates > Hylobatidae > Nomascus > Nomascus leucogenys. Next base: position 13,310,666 of record NC_044404.1, read on the forward strand.
GCACGAGATTCCTAATCTGGGATGAATCGTGGTTAATATCACTTGCTTTTTTTTTTTGTTTTTTTGAAACAGGGTCTTGCCTTGTCATCCAGGCTGGAGTGCAGTGGTGCGACATCATAGCTCACTGCAGCCTTGACCTCCCAGGCTCAAACGATCTTCCCACCTCAGCCTCCTGAGTAGCAGGGACTACAGATGCTCATCCCTACGCCCTGCTAATTTTTAATTTTTTTTTTTTTTTTTTTTTTGTAGAGACAAGGTCCCACTATGTTGCCCAGGCTGGTCTCGAACTCCTTTTAGAATGAGCCGCAGCCCCTCAGCCGCCATTTTTCTCCCCGTGGCTGGGGAGTGGTGGAGCAGGGCTGATTCCACTCCTGCAGGGAAGGGCAGAGCCAGAGCCAGATGGGGTTGACCCCAGGGGTTCCCCGTCCCTGACCCAGGGCGGCCCATGATGGGCTGCCGGACAGAACTGGTCAGCTGTCAACACCACACTGCCAGGTGCCCACCAGGATGCCCACCGACTGCCAGTCAGGAGGGGTCTTAAGCAATCCTCCCACCTTGGCCTCCCAAAGTGTTGGGATTACAGGCGTGAGCCACTGCTCCTGGCCACTTGCTTGCTTTTGTAATGGGGTAGGCCCCACATACGGTGCAGAGTTCTGAAGTGTACAGCTCAGTCAGTGTCACATGTGCGTGGCCACCCCTCAGATCATGACACCCAACATTTCCTGCCCTCAGAGGTTTTCCCCTCAACCATAGCAGCCCTAAAGGTGACCACTCGGGTTACCTCGATCTCACAGATGAGTTGCACTTGTCTTTGAACTTCGTCATACAGAATATAGTCTTTTGTATCTGACTGCCTTTGCTCAATGTTTTGTTTGTGTCACCCATGTTATTGCATGTGGCTGGGAGGTGTTCATTTTCATTGCTGTGTAGTGTTCCATTGTATGAGTAGCTACCATAAGTCATCCCTACTCCTAACTGATGCAAATTTGCATCGTTTTCTTGTTTCTTTTTCAACATAAATAATGCTGCCATGAGCATTGGTCCACATTCCCCTTTGTGTGCTAGCACTTTTATACATAAAGGAGAGATTCCTGGCTGGATTTCCTGGCTCACGCCTGTAATCCCAGCACTTTAAGAGGCCGAGGCAGGTGGATCACCTGAGGTCAGGAGTTTGAGACCAGCCTGACCAATATGGTGAAACCCTGTCTCTACTAAAAATACAAAAAATTAGCGGGGCGTGGTGGTAGGTGCCTGTAACCCCAGCTATTTGGGAGGCTGAGACAGGAGAACTGCTTGAACCCGTGAGGCAGAGGTTGCAGTGAGCTGAGATCAAGCCATTGCACTCCAGCCTGGGTGACAGGCTGTGTCTCAAAAAAAAAAAAAAAGGAGAGACTCCATCTTTCCATGTGTTGATGAGAATGAAAGTTTTTCTTTAATACTTGTCCAGAAAGATAATGTTTCTTTCACTCTGGAAAATCACCCAGCAAAATTTATGGAGCCTCATTGGCTGGACCAGGTCAGAAAGAGCCTTTTAGGCCTTGCTGAGGAGTCATGTAAGATTTATCTATCCTGTAGGCAATGGGGAGTCATTGAAGGTTCTACACAGAAGATGGCATGGTCAGATCTGTGTTCTGGAAAGGACTCCCTGGCTGTGTGGTGGGGGACTCAGAGTCCATGGAGTGGGACACTGTGGACACTTAGGAGACTGTCCAAAAGTGCAGGTGAGACAGAGGGGAGGGGAGAGCCAGGGAAGAGGGAGGGGAAGAACTGTCAGGACTTCCTGAGAGATCAGCCAAGGGCACAGCTCAGGGGAGGAAGAGCTGGGAAAAGGATGGTGGTGTCCAGGGATCTTGTTCCTGCCTCCCCTGGGGCCCCAGGCCCCAGCAGGGCAGCCTCATCTCAGGATCCCAGCCCTGGAAACACAGGTGGCAGGGGCCAGGTCCCACTCCATTCTTCCATGCCAGGTCTGGGTGCTGGCTGCTCCCTGAATCCTGATTTCTTCATCGGGCAGGGGACACAGCCCTACCTCCCAGGAGTGATATAGGAGGAACCACATGATACAAACTCAGGAGTGCCCTGGAAGCGTCACAGCGTGATGGAAGCACGTGACATTATCACGGTGACGTTCGGCTCTTTGAGGACTGGGGCCTGGAGCCCCTCCGCCTGGCCAGCACTCCACGACACACACTGGCCCTCAGCCCTCTGCTGTGTCCCTGTAGCAGGAAGATGACCCGCTGCTCTCCCCATCCTTCCCTGGCCCTGGGCCAGCACCCCACCCTCAGCCTCCCTGTAGCAGGGGGATGACCTGCTGCTCCCCGCGTCCTACCCTAGCCCTGGGCCAGCACCCCACCCTCCAATTGCCCACCAGGCTGCCCTGTCAGCCCCTCCCAGCCCAGGCACAGGGACCCATTCTTTTTCCTAAGGGGCTTTCTTGGCCTGAGGGGCTGGCACAAGGCACAAAGCACTAATGAGGTGGGCACCCGCCCCGTGGCGCCTGCACAGCGGGGCCAGGCTTCTTCTTCAGTGACCAGGCCCCCACCCCAGACCTGTTCACTACGCTCAGATCTTCCCACTCCTTACAGTGACCCCTCCCGCCCTGGCCACCTCGTTTCTTGTCTGGATGATGGACGGGCTCCCTGCTTCCACCTGCATCCTCCACAGTCCGGCTGTCTGCAACCGGAATGACCTTTCTCAAATGCAGGCCTCATCATGGCTCCTCCCTGCTCTGGCACCTTGTCCCTTGGGAAAAGATCCACGATCCCTACAAGGCCCATTATGTGCTCTTCAATGTGGCCTCTCCCGAGCCCGGAGCCCTGGCGCTCATGGCTTCACTGCAGCTGCTCACTGCCTTCCATTCCCTGGAACACCCTCCCCTTCTCCCCAGCCTTGCCTGCGTGCTGGCTCACATACCACTTCACACAAGGCTTCCCCATCCCATCTAATACGCATCATGGCCCCCTCCACAATCTGCTGAAAGCTCAGTGCCGAGGAGCCCCTGCCCAAGTTCACGGCCGCACCCCCAATGCCTGACCTACAGTTGGCCTTTAAGAACTATTTGTTGGAAGCAGAGTGACACTGAATGAGCAGGGACAAACCAGGCACCCATTCCAACATTTCCCGAATTCCTCCACCCCAAGGCCACTGGCTCCAGCTCCCAGAGGGCACTGCTGGCCCCAAATGGCCTCTTGCTGTGGCAGGACAGGGGCTCCCGCTACCCCGTGAGGAGAAAAGGCTTTTAGAACCAGCCCCAGCCCCGCCAGCGGCCATTTTTCTCCCCCTGGCTGGGGAGCGGTGGAGCAGGGCTAACTCCACTCCTGCAAGGAAGGGCAGAGACAGAGGCAGAACCAGACGGGGTTGATCCCAGGGGTTCCCTGTCCCTGCCCCAGGGCAGCCCATGATGGACTGCCAGACAGGACTGGTCAGCTGCCAACAGCACACTGCCAGCTGCCCACCAGGACGCCCACCGACTGCCAGTCAGGAGGGGCCGGCAGTCAGGAGGGGGCTGCCAACTACCTGTCACCATGCTGGCCAACCGTCAATCAGGACAGGACAGAGACCCAGGAGCTCAGGGCTGCCTGTCAGGGCACAGGCCAACTGTCACTCACAAAGGCCCAGGGGCAAGTCAAGGAGTCTATTAATGGCCATTCTGGTGACAGCTATTGCTTTTGGTGCCCAGCATCCTTTCACTCTTCCCCTGGCAAGGGCACCCCATTGGGCTTCCAGGGAACCTCCCCTCTCCAACTTGCAGTCTATGTGCCTCCACGGGCGGATTCCCTCCTTGGCTGCAGGGACAGAAGACCACAAGACTCAGGGCTGGCCAATCAGAGCATTGCATTCTTCTGGCCAATGTGATTGGCTTATACATGGACATGTGACTCAACTCAAACCAACCAGAACCAATCAGAACTAACTCTGGGTCACTAGAGAGAGACTCTCTTCCTGCTGCCCTCGTACCTGGGAGGGTGGCTGTCAGGTGGAGCTGAGGCAGCCAGTTTGTCATCATGAGAGTAAGATGTCTGAGGATGAAGCCAGCCCAGAGGATGTGGAAATGAAAGACAGAGAAAGAGAAACTGGGTCCTGGCTGCATCCTGGAAACACTTCTTGCACCCTGGATCCAGCAATAACAGGAACCCATGATCATTGGGCTTTCCAGTTACACGAATCAATAAATTCCTCCTTTCTGCCCAAGCAAGAATTGCTGTGAATGGGACCAGAAACCACTCGGGGAGTTTTCTAGTGTCTCATGGGGGCCCATCGGCTGGTCAGGGAAGCAGCCCTTGTCTGAGGCTTGGGATGTTTCCAGAGGAACTTCTGACTGAAAGCATGAGACAAACAGGCCCCGTACCTGCCTCCCCGCCCCTGGCTGCTGAGGCGTGGGCATCCTCATGACTCGATGGATCAGATGCTCCCCCAGCCTTTGACTCAGCAACGAGGGAAGCAGACAAGCAGAGAGGGTGGGGGTGGCGGCAGCAGGGCACACCCAGGGCCAGCAGGGTCTCCTAGGGTTCAGCGGCGACGGCTGCAGCCAGGGCACCTGTGCCCACCAGACCAGCCTAGGGCAGGACTTGCAGGCTGGGGTCTGGCTGCATCTCTTGACGTCTGCCTAGGTTCTGAGCTCCCTACATCCATTTGAGACACTCTGCAGGTAATGTCGGTGTCTGTTGCCAGGGACTAGGGCACCCCAGGGAGGGAGTTCCTGGCTTGAGGCTGGTGAACCCCTGGCTGGCTTACCACTGCCAGGGTAAGCCTGGGCAGTACACTGGGCAGGCACTGCATGAATGCCACTTCTTCACTCTACTTATCTATTTTTTTTTAAGACACAGTTGTGTTCTGTTGCTCAGACTGTAGTGCAATGGCATGATCTCGGCCCATTGCAGCCTTGACCTGACGGGCTCAGGCGATCCTCCCACCTCAGCCTCCTGAGTAGCTGGGACCACAGGCACATGCCAGCACGCCTGGCTAATATCTTTAACTATTTTTGTAGAGACAAGGTCTCCCTGTGTTGCCCAGGTCTCAAACTCCTGGGCTCAAGTGATCCTCCCATCTTGGCCTCCCAAAATGCTGGGATTACAGGAGTGAGCCACTGCACCTGGCCTCATTCTTGTTAAGTGTCCCTCAAAGCACCTGGCAGAGTGCTGGGCACATTTTAGGGGCTCCAGGAATTGGCCAGAGGAGCAGTCTGCCCATGGGTGCTGCTTTGTGCCAAGCCTTGGGGCCTGGAGAGGGGGAGAAGGTGGGCAAGTGTGTATTCTGAGGAAGGGTTGGAGCATGGAAGACGTGGATGCTCTGCTTCCTCCTGGGCCCACAGTGAAGAGGGCAGGGCTGTCCCCAGTGAGCTCTGGAAGGAGATCTATGCCTCATCACAGAAGGACAGGGACCCAGAAGCCGACCTGAGGCTGGCCTTGGCCCACCTGCAACAGGCAGCAGGCAGTCAGGCAAAGGTGTGCCGGAACCTGGCGTTGACACTGACATGGATTGGGCGGGAGGAGGCCAGGTCCTGGACTGCATAAAGATATTGACGAATAATGGCAAGTACCATCTCTGCACTCTTTACACAGCAGGCTTCTTATTCAAGAAATCACAAAACTCGGGGATTAAGAGCCAGGATTTCGCAACTAGTTTTTGGGGTTCAAATCTCAGCTCTACCAGTTACTAGCTGTGAATAAGCCCTGGGAAGATGACCTCATCTCTCTCTACCTCAGTTCCCTGTAAAATATTGGGAAATTTTCATTATTAAATGTATATAACTTAGGGTCTATCCCATATGAAGCACACAATGAGTTATTACTTTTATTATAATAGAATATAAAATAAGATGTAATACAAATTTATTAATTTGTTACTTGGTATTAATACCGAGCACACATGCATTAATTTATGGTGTGTATTACTCCCTTGATTTTTACAAGCAACTTTATGGAGGACAGGGTTATTAGTCCCATCCTGTAGATGAGGAAACTGAGGCTCACAGAGGTTAAGTTAAGGTGAAGGTGAAGCTCCAGTTCCCACAGAGCCATGATTTGGAATCTCAGCCAGTCATGGCTGGCTCCAAACTCCAGTCTCTTCCCTTCTCTGCAAACTCCATGGCTCCCAGATAGGCTGGACAAGTCGGTTTGCAGCCAGTGTGGACAGCAAAGGAGATTGGCCTGGCATGGCTGAGAAGGGTGGTCTAGGGCCAGAACCCCACTCAGCCACCCCCTCCAGGAAGCTCATTGCCTGAGGAATCCACCGTGGCATCTGGGGGATGTTTAGCCTTCTCTCGTGCCCACAGCCAGGCCCCATGCTGGGGCTCTGCCCACAGTCTCCTTGTGACCTTCCCAAGCAGGATCCAGTTACATCACAGCAGCAGCTCGAAGGAACAAACACAGCTTGTGTCTGCCTCCAACGGCTTATTTCTCTTGTCTTGTGAATACTGAGAAACGAAAGGAATGATAAGGATTTGTGGGCTGGAGGGGGGAAGGCAGCCTGGAAAATTCTGCAGTGCTGGCGGAACTCACCAAGAGGGTGGAGTGAAGTTTTCAAACCAGCTCCAAAGAGGGAGAGATTCAAGTGGTTACATGGAAGGCCCAAGAGGTTTCCTGGCTCCCCCTTGGCGGGTTAAAGGCCCAGCCCTGGGCAGATGGTTCACCTCCCTGTTCTGCTGCGGGCCTCCCTGTAGTCAGGCCACGGAAGCTCTCTGGGCTTCAGTCTCTTCAGCTACTTAGTGCCAATAATGCCAGCTCTCACTGCTCCGAGTTAAGAAGAAATGAGAAAATGAATGTAGACCAGGGGTTCCTGACAGGGGATGATTTAACTCCTTCGGGCAGGGGTCCCTAAGGTATTGGTCCATGGCCTGTTAGGAAATAGGCCGCACAGCAGGAGGTGAGTGGAAGGCAAATGAGTGAAGCTTCCTCTGTATTTACAGCTGCTCTCCATCATTCGCATTACCGCCTGAGCTCCGCCTCCTGTCAGATCAGCGGCAGCATTAGATTCTCATAGGAGCTTGAACCCTCTTGTGAACTGTGCATGAGAGGGATCTAGGTTGCATGCTCCTTATGAGAATCTAATGCCTGATGATCTGTGTCTCCCATTAGCCCCAGATGGGACCATCTAGTTATAGGAAAACAAGCTCAGGGCTCCCTCTGATTCTACATTATGGTGAGTTGTATAATTATGACATTGTACAATTACAATGTAATAATAATAGAAGTAGAGTGCACGTAAATGTAATGTGGTTGAATCATCGCAAAACCATCCCTGCCACCACAGGCCCATGGAAAAATTCTTCCACAAAGCTAGTCCCTGGTGCAAATAAGGTTGGGGACCACTGCCTTAGGGGACATTTGGTAATGTCCAGAGACTCTTTGGGTTGTCACAACTGGGGGTGGGGGAAGGTGCTTGTGGCAACCAGTGAGTGGAGACGGGGGAAGCTGCCAGACCCCTACAGAGCATGGGACAGCCCCCACCACAATGAAGAATCCCATCTGGGAAGCCAGCAGTGCTGCTGTTGAGGAAATGCTGATATTGACATCAAACACCGAATAATCTGTGTTGGTTTTCTTGTTCAAGGGCCCATGTGGAAGTGAAAGGGAAGGTGTGTGGGAAAACGGGGTGTTTGGGGTAAACAGCAAAGTACCCATGTCGGCTGCCTCCAAAGAGGGATTTGGGCTGGGTGTGGTGGCTCACGCCTCTAATCCCAGCACTTTGGGAGGCCTAGGCAGGTAGATCACCTGGGGTCTGGAGTTTGAGACCAGCCTGACCAACATGGTGAAACCCCGTCTCTGCTAAAAATACAAAATTAGCCGGGCATGGTGGCACATGCCTGTAATTCCAGCTACTCGGGAGGCTGAGGCAGGAGAATCACTTGAACCTGGGAGGCGGAGGTTACAGTGACCCGAGATCACGCCATTGCACTCCAGCCTGGTCAACAAGAACAAAACTCTGTCTCAAAAAAAAAAAAAAAAAAAAGCAAGAAGAAGAAGAATTTGTCCCTCTTCGTTCAGACAGCAAACATTCACTAAGTGTTTAGTCCATGCCTGGCACTCTTCCCGGTGCTGAGAAAAGTGGCCACCCCTGCTCTCCTGGGGTGTCTGATCCAGAGGGGGAGACAGACTCAGACAGAGCAAGAAAGTAATAAGTAAAAATAGCCCCAAATATCCATTGATAGTGACGAATAAATGGATGAACAACTTGTGGGAGAGCCGTAGAGCCGTACTATGAAGATATTCGGCAATAACAAGGAACGAAGTCCTGATCCACGCTCCACCGTGGATGAACCTCAAAAACGTGATGCTCGTGAAGGAAGCCGGTCATGAACGGCCACATGCTGTAGGATTCCACGTATATGAAGTGTCCGGAACAGGCACATCCACAGAGACAGAAGTAGATTGGGGGTTTCCAAGGGCTGAGTTGGGGGAAGATGGAGAGAGGCTGCTAGTGAGCACACGGTTTCTTTTTGGGGTGATAAAACTGTCCTAAAATGATTATGGTGATGTTCACGTAACTCTGTGAATATGCTGAGTGCCACTGAATTGCACACTTCAATAGGCGAATTGTGTGGTGTGAGTTATATCTCAATCAAGCTGGGAAATATAAAAAATAGACAGGAGGCAGTGGCTCATGCCTGTAATCCTGGGGCACTTTGTAATCCTGAGGCCAAGGAGGGAGGATTGCTTGGGTCCAGCAGTTCAAGACCAGCCTGGGCAATATTGTGAGATCCCCATCTCGAAAATAAAAATAAAAATATATAAAAAATAATAGTGGCAAGTGGTGAGATGACTGATGACTAAAATAAGCAAAAGGCTGAGATTGGCTGGGACACCTCTGGGAGGTGACGTCTGAGGCGGGGCTTGCGAGTTGGGATGGGAGAAGCTGGAGACAGAGCTCCAGGTGGAGGGACTGCATGGTGTGTGCGGGGAGCCCCAGGTGCTCTCAGCAAGAACTCAGCATCTTCTCAGAAGGGAGAGAGAGAGCCTGAGCCGTGGAATGTGAGCCACCAAGATACTAGAGTGGCGTCTGGGTGATCATGTAGACGGAACCCATTGACATCTGTGATGTGGCCACTACGGTAGAAACCCTCAGAAATATTTTCTCACTGTTGCTCAACACCTAGACGGATAGCCCAGCTTCCCTGCATAGGGCAGATTTATTTATTTGTTTATTTATTGAGACGGAGTCTCACTCTGTCGCCCAGGCTGGAGTGCAGTGGCGCGATCTCGGCTCACTGCAAACTTCGCCTCCTGGGTTCAAGTGATTCTTGTGTCTTAGCCTCTTGAGTAGCTGGGATTACAGGCGCACACCACCGCACCTGCACCCAGCTAATTTTTGTATTTTTAGTAGAGATGGGGTTTCACCATGTTGGCCAGGCTGGTGTTTTTTTTTTTTTTTTTTTTTTTTTTTGAGTCAGAGTCTCACTTTGTGGCCCAGGCTGGAGTGCAGTGGTGCGATCTCGGCTCACTGAAACCTCCGCCTCCCGGGTTCAAGTGATTCTCCTGCCTTAGTCTCCCGAGCAGCTGGGACTACAGGCACGCGCCACCACACCCAGCTAATTTTTTGTATTTTTAGTAGAGATGGGGTTTCACCTTTTTAGCCAGGATAGTCTTGATCTCCTGACCTTGTGATCTGCCCACCTCAGCCTCCCAAAGTGCTGGGACTACAGGCGTGAGCCACTGAGCCCAGCCCATGTTGGTGTGTTCCGAGCCACAGCTTCATCCCACCCCAATCACATGGGAACCAGCCAGGCTTTGCAGGATGCTGCTGTCACAGGCCAAACCAAGGCATCACTGCCCCATGTGTCCTGGGGGACAGCTGGGTCCTGGCTGGGAGCCGTGGGAGCCACCAGCGTCGCACCACGCCCTCAGAAGTTCACAGGGCCTTCTTAGATCCCACGAGCACTGGATGTTTACCACAGTCCCAGGAGGCAGGCAGGGACCTGCATCACCTCTGCTCTGCAGCTGAAAAAAGTTGACGTCACACTAAAAGTTGGCAGAGTCAGGATTTGAACCCAGGCCAGTGGAACTCCAGAGTGTGAATTTCCTCCCTCCAAATATCAGGGCCTCCCACCTCTTGGGGAGTCCCCTGGCCTCCTGGGGGGTCTGGGAGAACTGGGGCACCCTGGAAGGGGCATCTGAGCACCAAGGCTGCTGTGAGCTGAGTGCCTCAGGAGGTTGTGAGAGGTGGGGACTGGACCCTGTACAGCTCAGAGGTAGTGGCCCCCTGGCCCAGGCTGAGCCAATTCTGGTTCATAGTGGGCAGCCCTCGTTTATGGAGAGCAGTGTGGTAACAAATATCTGTAAATTACATCACAGTGTGACAGCCCCACTCTCAGGGAGCTCAGCATGCCAGGGATGTCCCCAAGCCTTCCTTTTCGGTTGAGGGATGATATGGCTTGGCTCTGTGTCCCCACCCAAATCTCATGTTGAATTGTAATCCCCAGGTTTGGGGGTGGGACCTGGTGAGAGGTGTTTGAATCATAGGGATAGATTTTCCCTTTGCTGTTCTCATGATAATGAGTAAGTTTTCACAAGATCTGGTTGTTTAAAAATATGTAGGCCTGGCCAGGCTCGGTGGCTCACACCTGTAATCCCAGCACTTTGGGAGGCCAAGATGGGTGGATCACAAGATCAGGAGTTCGAGACCAGCCTGGCCAACATAGTGAAACCCCCTCTCTATGAAAAATACAAAAATTAGCCAGGAGTAGTGACACACCTGTAGTCCCACCTACTTGGGAGGCTTAGGCAGGAGGATCGTTTGAACCTGGGAGGCGGAGGTTGCAGTGAGCCGAGATTGCACCATTGCACTTCAGCCTGGGTGACAGAGTGAGACTCTGTCTCAAAAAAAAAAAAAAAGGTGTACCCCTTCCCTCTTTGCTCTCTCTCCTGCTGCCATATGAATATGTGCTTACTTCCCCTTCACCCTTCCACCATGATTGTGTATTTCCTGAGGCCTCTGCCACCATGCCTCTTGTACAGCCTGTGGAATGGTGAGTCAATTAAATCTCTTTTCTTTATAAATTATCTAGTCTGAGGTAGTTCTTTATAGCAGTGTGAGAATGGCACTAAAATTGATACCAGAGAAGTGGGCCATTGTTATAAAGATACCTGAAAATGCGGAAGTGACTTTGGAACTGAGTAACAAGCAGAGGTTGGAATAGTTTGGAGGGCTCAGAAGAAGACAGGAAGATGAGGGAAAGTTTGGAACTTCCTAGAGATTTGTTGAATGGTTGTGACCAAAATGCTGATGGTGATATGGACAGTAAAGTCTAAGCTGAGATGGTCTCAGATGGAGAAGAGGAACTTACTGGGAATTGGAAAGGTCACTCTTGCTGTGCTTTAGCAAAGAGACTGGCAGCATTGTGTCCCTGCTCTAGGGATCTGTGGAACTTTGAGCTTGATAGAGATGATTTAGGGTATCTGGCAGAATAAGTTTCCAAGCAGCAAAGCATTCAAGAGGTGACCTAGCTGCTTCTAACTGCATATGCTCATATGTGTTCACAAAGAGATGGTGTGAAATTGAAACTTGTATTTAAAAGGGAAGCAGAACATAAAAGTTAGGAAAATTTGCAGCCTGACCATGTGGTAGAAAAGAAAAACCCATTTTTTGTTGTGTTTTGGGGGAGAGATTCAAGGCTGTAGAAATTTGCTTAAGTAAAGAGGAGCTGAATGTTAATAGCCAAGATAATGAGGAAAATGCCTACAGGGCATGTCAGAGAACTTTGCACAGCCCCTCCCATCATAGGCCTGGAGGCCTAGGAGGGAAAAATGGTTTTGTGGGCCAGGCCCAGAGCCCTGGTGCCTTGGGACGTGATGCTCCAGCTGTGGCCAAAAGGGGCCAATGTAGAGCTTGGGCCATTGCTTCAGTGGGTGCAAACCCCAAGCCTTGGCAGCTTTCACATGGTGCTGGGCTTGTGGGTGCACAGAGGGAAAGAGTTGAGGTTTGGGAGCCTCCACTTAGATTTCAGAGGATGTATGGAACACCTGGATGTCCAGAGAGAAGTCTGCTGGAGGGGTGGAGCCCGCACAGAGAACTTCTACTATAGTAGTGCGAAGGGGAAATGTGGGGTTGTAGCCCCCACACAGAGTCCCCACTAGGGCACTGCCTAGTGGAGCTGTGAGAAGAGGGCCACTGTCCTCCTCATGCCAAAATTGTAGATCCACCAACAGCTTTCACTGTGTGCCTGGAAAGCCATAGGCACTCAACACCAGCCTGTGAAAGCAGCTGTTGGGCCTGTACTCTGCAGAGCCACAGGGGTGGAGCTGCCCAAGGTCTTGGGAGCCTACTTATTGTGTCATCGTGGCCTGGATGTGATACATGGAGCCAAAGGAGATTATTTTGGAACTTTAAGATTTAATGACTGCCCAGCTGGGTTTTGGACTTGCATGGGGTCTGTAGCCCCTTTATTTTGGCCAATTTCTCCCCTTTGGAATGGGAGCATTTACCCAATGCCTGTACCTCCATTGTATCATGGAAGTAACTAACTTGTTTTTGATTTACAGGCTCATAGGCAGAAGGGACTTGCCTTGTCTCAAATGAGACTTTGGATTTGGACTTTTGAGTTAATGCTGGAATGAGTTAAGACTTTGGGAGACTGTTGGAAAGGCATAATTGGTTTTGAAATGTGAGAAAGACAAAAGATTTGGAAGGGGCCAGGGATGGAATTTTATGTTTTGGCTCTGTGTCCTCACCCAAATCTCATGTTGAATTGTAATTCCCAATGTTGGGGGAGGGACCTGGTGGGAGGTGACTGAATCATGAGGGCAGATTTCTCCCTTTCTAGTCTTGCGATAGTGGGCAAGTTCTCATGAGCTCTGGTTGTTTAAAAGTGTGTGGCACTCTCCCCTTCTGTCTCTCTCCTGCTGGCCATGTGAAGATGTGATGGCTTCCCCTTTGCCTTCTGCCATGATTCCCCAGGGTGAGGTTCCTGAGGCCTCCCCAGCCATGCTTCCTGTACAGCCTGTGGAACCATGAGCCAATTAAACCTCTTTTCTTTATAAATTACCCAGTCTTGGGTAGTTCTTTATAGCAGTGTGAGAATGAACTAATACAAGGGACATTTGTCACCTCCTGGCTTTTCCTCAAGTGAGGGCTGCCCATATATAGAAGCCCTCTTCACAGGCATACACCTCTGGGTTCTTACCACAGACCTGCTTCCCCTGGAAGGCCTCTCCTGAATATCAGAGAAGACCCCTCAGGGTCAGAAGTCCCAGATGTGCTGTGGTGGGTGGGGGTTGCTTCTCACCATAGATGACCCCCTTGTCCACAAACCACAACCATCTTCTTCCCTTTGTGCTGATTAGGACTGAGGCAGTGGGGTTCCTGTATTTGTGACTTGGCTCCTTTTTTGATCCCCACTGAACTGGGACATCCCCAGGGGCAAGGGCTGTCTGCCTCATCAGGCAGGGCTCTCCGTGTGATCAGCCCAGGAGCTTTCTGTCAGCCTGGTCCCTCCCGGACATCAGTTTGGCTCAAGAAGAAGAAAGTCCATTTGTCAAAGCATTCTGTCCCCCAGGAGCAGGGCAGTGGCCACAGACTCAATTCCTGAACATTCAGCAGGCCAGATAGTCCAGGCCCCTGGAATGGTGCCAGCATGGGGCTTGGGTCTGGTGCTTCCCTGGGCTGGATCCCTACCTCCAATCTGGTTTTCCTTGGGGATGGGGAGGAACCCTAAGCATGGCAACGAGGTTATTTCCCAGGACCCAAGTCCTCTTCCCAGGGTTGGCCTGCCCCATCCTGCCCCTTGGGGGTTTGGCACTTGTCACTCTTCTTTGCATGGCCAAGCTAAGGACAGAATTAGCTCTCCACGCTCACTCTCAAGGCTCTCTGAGTGCCAAACCTTCTGGGAGAGGGACCAGAATGGGGCCTCCTGGGATTCTGCCCAGTGCTTTTTCTTTTGGTTCCTCTGGGAAAAGATCCAGAAAAAGACTGAAAGCTCCTCGCTGAGAGGGAGGGGGTGGGGTGGGACCAGGCCCTGCCCTGCTGTCAGAAGCCCCTGGGGCTCTGGGAAGCCAGGGTCCCACTCTGCTAACACAGCGATTGGTTCTTAATGTAACTGGGGAGGGCTGGCAGGGCTTGCAACTCCCAGAGTCCAATCAGACTTCAGGGATCCTTGCTGCACTCCTGGCCTGCAGGCCAAATGCAATTTCATGGAAACCTCAGGAGTCAAATCCTCTCCAAAAGGCTGGGCTGGGGCCACACCATGAGGACACAAGTCTGTCTGCAGCTCAAGGATGGTCAGAAAAATCGGGACTAAGACAAGACCCCCATTTCATCCTCCTCGTTTATCCCTGCCCACTGAGACGTGCTCATCCCCAACCTGTTTCCCGGGAAAGCCAGTGAGAGGCATCTGCCCTGTGGGCTCACTTGTGTCTAGACACACTAAGGGTGGGGCGATAGATGGGTGTGGACATTCCAGGAGGACGTCTTTAGCAACCCCCCATACTTTGGTAACATGTCCTCAAGGACCAAAAAGGAGATGGGTCCTGGCTTGGGGCCTCGTCGTTTGCTGTCACCTGGTACTGTAGTCAGCAAGGGGACTTGGGGGTCAGGCAGAACTGGTTCTAGATCCCTTGAGCCCAGGAGTTCCAGGCTGCAGTGAGCTATGATTGTGCCACTGCACTCCAGCCTGGACAACAGAGAAACACCCTGTCCCTCTAAAAAAAAAAAACCTGGCTCCAGTGCTCACAAGCCCACCAACTTGGGCAAGGGTTTCCCCTGCCGAGTGTCTTCTCACTTATGAAATGGGCTTCATAATACCACTTTTCAAAAGGTTAGTGTGGGCCAGGTGCAGTGGCTCACACCTGTACTCCCAGCTTTCCTTTGGGAAGTCAAGGCAGAAGGGTTGCTTGAGCCAGGAATTCCAGACTAGCCTGGGCAACATAGCAAGGCCCTATCTTTACAAAAAATGAATAAGTGAGCCAGGCGTGGTGGCACATGCCTGTAGTCTCAGCTACTCGGGAGGCTGAGGTGGGAGGGTTGCTTGAGCCTGGGAGGTGGAGGCTGCAGTGGCCATGATCAGGCCACTGCACTCCAGCCTGGGCAACAGAGTGAGGACCTAAATAAGTTTAGCGTGAGGCGAACACTGACAGTTGCCTCTTTAGAGCTCTGCTTAGCACCTTCTGTGCCCTCCCAAAAGTCACTGTGGCCTTGGGCTTGCAGTTGGAAGCCATACATCTGCTTCCCTCTGTCCTCAACCTATATTTTAATTTTTGCTCGTGATGTCTGCTTCCCTGGCGTGGCAGCCTGGTTCAGAACTAGCGACTGCTCCTCCACGCGGGATTGTATTTCCTGCTATGTTAATAACAGGCTCCACCACGTGACCTGTTCCGGCCAGTGAAATGTGAGCAGAAGTGACAGTGTTGTTTCCAGGCAGAAACTTCAAGAGCCAGCGCACAGTTCACCAGGTATGTCTACCCTGTGCCACAAGACATCCTCCCAGAGGCCCCCTGGTCAGCCTGAGTTTCAGAGTGAAGATGACACGGAGCACACCTGTAGCCATTCTTGAAGGACAAGTAGCAATAATAAGGCAGAAACCCTCATTGTTGGAAGCCACTGAGATTTGGGCGTCACATTCTGGCTGCTCCACATCAAGGCTGTTGGAAGTCTCCAGAGTGGTCTCAGAGTTGTGTTTTTTTGGTCTTCAGCTGCTGCCAAGTGGCATGGATAATGAAGAGTTAAAATGTTATGCCTGGGGACTGGCCTCCATTCTAGGTACTCAATCAAGAGTGGCTACAGGCCGGGTGTGGTAGCTCACACCAGTAATCCCAGCACTTTGGGAGGCTGAGGGAGGATTGCTTGAGCCTAGGGGTTCAAGACCAGCCTGGACAACATAACAAGACCCCTGTCTCTATGAAAAATAACAAGAAAACAGCTGGGCGTGGTGGCACGCACCTGTAATCCCAGCTACTCTGGAGGCTGCCGTGGAGGATTGTTTGAGCCCGGGAGGTCGAGGCTGCAGTGAGCCGTGATTGTGCCATTCCACCCCACACTCCAGCCTAGGTGACAGAGCAAGTTCCCATGTTGAAAAAAAAAAAAAGAAAAAAGAAAAAAAAAGCACGGCTATAATCATGACTTGGCATTTCTGCACATAGACCAGACTGATGATCACCTGAGCCATGTCTAATATTCTCCAAACTGGGAGGTTTCAGCCTGAGGTTTGCATGTAGGTTAAGACTTTATGTGACTCTTGGGGAAGCTCCTGGGTTGGGTCAGAGGGCTGTGACCTCCTTCACCTCCCGGGGACCTTGCCTGCTCCCCTCCTGCCACCCTGGCACCCATCTGCAAGAGCTGTATGAATGGAGCCTACTTGATATGAAATGACATGGCCCACTCACTTCCCCGCTACCCAAGGTGAGGTTTATTAAGCTTGTGGCAGCAGGGAGCGTGCGCCCCGGAGGAAGCAGGGGGCATCTCTACTAGGTCATTTTGGCCGTGACTTTGTCCCATTGATGGAACCTGGGCCAATCTCTTCTGCCACTCCAGACCTCCCCCTGCCCCTGTGATCAAATGGGACTCGGTCTGTAGCACCCCTCGGCACTGGCCTTATGGTGAGGAGTTGTCACTGTATTTCCGGTGACCTGTGATCCTTTCCTAACCAGATTATTGGCTTCTTGTACTGGTGGTCTTCTCAGCAACATTCCCCTCTCTGCACCACACACACCCTAGGTAGACAGTGGGTGCTCCATAAACACTGGTTTTGCTCTCCTGAGTTGGTGGCCTGGAGGCTGGTGGTGCCATGGCAGGACAGAGGGCATCTCTAGCTGTGGCCAGCTGTCTGCAGACTGGTTCATAAAGGTCACACCAAGGAGACAAAGCGGCCTCAACCCGTGGCTGCTGGGAGGGGCCTGGTGGAGCCGGCAAGGAACCCGGCACCTCTCTCTGCCCCTAGGCCTGGCTCCACTTTCTCTCCTGATTTCGGCCCCCTTCTCTCCACCCTTGGCAGTTGGGGACCTTGAACAGACCAGTTCTCTCTCAAAGGATGGAGTTTTGTGGTTGAGACTGGCTCCCTCCCAACTGCCCACCGAAGATTTGAACAAAGGAACTCACAAAAGCCATCTCTCTTTATTTCTCATTCCTGCCGTTCAACCAGTTTGCGCAAGCTGAGGATGAGTGGGTTTTGGAACGGGAGGCAGAGCATCTGGGGACAGACCCTTCTGGAAATGGTCTATGCACATTGCTGAGGCTGGTTAGACTTGAGAAGCAATTGACAATAAACTCTACAGAACTGGAAATGTACAAAAGTGTCAAGGTGGCTTCCGGCTGGTTTCCTGCCTCCCTTTGGGGGTCAGTTACACTCATCAGTCCTGTGCAAAGGTCCTGGGACTGGCCCAGGGGCAGCCAGATTCTTCACTGGGTACAGGAGCTGTCCTGCTCACCCAGCAGAAGCATGCCAATGGACAGGCGCTCGGGTGTGTGCCCAGGTGCTGTGGCCCCCAAACTCCGTGACTCCTCAAGCGTGTCTTCATCCTGTCTCTATGTCCGCCCTTTGAAAGTGTTCATGCAGGTGTAGGTTCCTGAGAATTTGTGGATCTCCTCGAGTGCAGCCTGTGGAAGTATGCTGGAGTGGGAGGAAGAAAAGAAGATAGTGATGGTCAGCGATGGTCAGCGGGGCAGGATCCAGGGGCTGGGTCGCTGGTGGCCATGTGAGATGGGGCAGTGGAGGGCTGGTTCCTGAAGGTGCTCCCCACCCCTCCAAGCCACACACCAGTTTCTCCCCAAACCCCCACCCTCCCCAGGGGAAGAGCTTTCAAGTAAGTGGATAAGCAGCTGTTAAAAAGGCAGGGGGAGGCTGGGTGCAGTGGCTCATGCCTATAATCCAAGTACTTTGGGAGGCCGAGGTGAGCGGATCGCTTGAGCCCAGGAATTCAAGACCAGCCTGGGCAACAAGGTGAAACCCTGTCTCTACAAAAATATACAAAAATTAGCTGGGCATGGTGGCATGTGCCTATAGTCGTAGCTACTGGGGAGGCTGAGGTGGGAGGATGGCTTGAACCCAAGAGGTGGAGGTTGAAGTGAGCTGAGATTGTACTGCTGCATTCCAGCCTGGGTGGCAGAGCCAGACCCTGTCTCAAAAATTCTTTTCAGGCTGGGCGTGGTGGCTCATGCCTGTAATCCCAGCATTTTGGGAGGCCAAGGTGGGTGGATCACCTCAGGAGTTCGAGAACAGCCTAGCCAACATGGCAAAACCCTGTCTCTACTAAAAATACAAAAATTAGCTGGGCGTGGTGGCGAGCACCTGTAATCCCAGCTACTCGGGAGACTGAGGCAGGAGAATTGCATGACCTAGGAGGCGGAGGTTGCAGTGGGCCGGGATCGCGCCATTGCACTCCAGCCTGGGCGACAAGAGTAAAACTCTGTCTCTCTCTCTATCTCTCTCTCTCACACACACACACACACACACACACACACACACACACACTCTTTTTAAAATATATATTTTAAAAAGGCAGAGAGTGAGTGGTCAGAGCAAACTTTTTTTTAAATTTAAAATTTTTATCTTTTTCCTAGATCCTGAAACAGAGCTCATTTTTTATTTTTAATTTTTGTGGGTACATAGTAGGTATATATATTTATGGGGTACATGAAATACTTTGATACAGGCATGCAAATGTATAATAATCACATCAGCGTAAATGGGGTATCCATCACCTCAAGCATTTATCTGTTGTGTTACAAACAATCCAAGTATACACTTTTAGTTTTTTAATTTATTTTTATGTTTATTATTATTTTTTGAGACAGAGTCTCAACTCTGTTGCCCAGGCTGGAGTGCAGTGGCACGATCTGGGGTCACTGCAACCTCTGCTTCCTGGGTTCAAGCAATTTTCCTGCCTCAGCCTCCCGAGTAGCTGGGATTACAGGCATGTGCCACCACGCCCATCTAATTTCTGTATTTTTAGTAGAGACGGGTTTTCGCCATGTTGGCCAGGCTGGTCTTGAACTCCTGACCTCAGGTGATCTGCCCGCCTCGGCCTTCCAAAGTGCTGGGATCATAGGCGTGAGCCACTGTGCCTGGCCCTTTTAGTTATTTTTAAGCGTACAATTAAATTATTATTAACTATGGTCACCCTGCTGTGCTATCAAAGACTTGTTTATTCGGTCTATTTTTTGTACCCATTAAAAACAAATGATGGTTAGATGCCACTAAGTAGGTGACAATGGCTTAACCTGTGTGTGCTCCTTGTCGAGGGGAGTGCTGACCTTCTCTCCCTTCATACAACACACTTTCAAACCCAAGCTCTTAGCATCTTGGCGCCCACAGGCAGCTCATAGATCCATCGATCCCAACTGCCCCTGATTCCACAAAGATGACCGTGTGGATCTGAGGAATCAGGTTCGATTTGGGCGTCACATCCTCCAGGGAAGTGTCCTGGGCTCACCCTCAGGCTTCTCCTTGTACAGCTGGAGCTCTGGCGCTTCCCCAGCAAGCCCTGGTGTAGTTCCCACCCGTTTACTTGTCAAGCCTGTGGGGGCCTTCGTGGTGGATATTTCATCTCTGATCCCCAGGCCTTCACATGGGCCCAGCACAGAGAGGGCCCTCAGGCTGTTTGGTGACTCAAACTGAAGGGTCCTGGCCCACTCTAAGTACAAGATGAAAAAGGTTCACTTCCAGCTGGAGCAATCTGGAAGGCTTCCTGGGGGTGGTGGTATTAGAGTTGAGCCTTGCTTTCTCCTGGGGAAGGTGAGGAGGGATGCAGTTCAGAGAATGCGGAGGGGGGTGGCTCCTGCTTCCTGTTCAAAAGTAGTTGTGGGGAAGGTTGGAAAATGAAGGCTGAGGGCTTACTGTGGAGAGTGCTGAGGTGTTCTAGACCAAATTTTCTCTAGAAAGCTCTGGAAGGCTTCTAAGAAGCTCCCCTGAGGTGGAGGGTGGCAGCCTGACCTCAGTGAAGACCTGAGCCCCTGATCAACTAGGGGGTCCTAGAGACGGCTGAGGAGCATCTCAGACCTGAGATCAGGATGGACTGAGGGAGGCCGAGGTGTGGCCTGGATGCCCCTGGGTGCCCCCTTCCCTGTGCCTCTGAAAGGGCTTTGAGTTTGGGGAAGAGAGGGCTGATCGGGCTTGCCCCTCGGTTTCGAGGTTTCTGCGCCCTGCATGTTTTGGGGCAGCCCCTCAGCTGGGGCTCACCACGTCCCAGCAGCCAGGGCAGAAGTTGGCTTTCCTGGGAGTGCATGTCTCATGAGAGCAGGGGCCAGCCTGGCACTTGGGGACTTACCTTCCTTAAAAAGACTTCCAAGTCAGAGGGGCTCAGTCAGGCGGGGGCCAGAGCCTCAGGGGAGCCAAGAGCCCATGGTCACTTGTGGCTCCAGGGACAAGAATCTCCTGCTGTACTAAGAGGCCCAAGAAAACTGAGTGTGGGACTGGGATGGGAAGGGTTTGCTGCACAAAGCCTGGAAAGTTCTAGGGGAATAGGATGCCAGGCAAATTCTGGAGGAGGAGTCTCTCCTTTATAAAGCCTGCCTCCCCAAAGTGGTCTGCCCCGCTACATCCCACCTGACTGGTACTAAGACGCTTCTGTGAATTCTGAGCCCTTGGCATCAAGATCCCTGTGTTCCCTCTAACAGTAAACTTCCTGAGGGCAGGGGCTATGTCCAATAGGCTCTAGAACAGCGATTCTCAAAGTGAGGTCCAGGAACCCTTTGGGGTACCCGAGATCTCTTCAGGGGTCTGTGAGGTCAAATTGTTGTTTTGTTTTTTTGTTTTTGAGACGGGGTTTCGTTCTTGTTGCCCAGGCTGGAGTGCGGTGGCGCGATCTTGGCTTACCTCAACCTCTGCCTCCTGGGTTCAGGCGATTTTCCTGCCTCAGCCTCCCAGGTAGCTGGGATTACAGGCGCACGCCACCACACCCAGCTAATTTTTTTTGTATTTTTAGTACAGACAGGGTTTCTCCATGTTGGTCACGCTGGTCTTGAACTCCCAACCTCAGGTGATCCACCCACTGCGGCCTCTGAAAGTGCTAGGATTACAGGCGTGAGCCACCGTGCCTGGCCAAATTGTTTCGGTAATAATACTAAGATGTTATTTGTTTTTTCACTTTCATTCTCTCAGTGAATGGTAGAATTTTCCAGAGGCTATGTGACACGAGATATCACAACAAATTGAAATCAGATGCACATAGAAGAATCCCATTGTCTTCAATTAAGCCAAACAAAGAGATTTGCAAAAATGTAAAACAATGCCACTCCTGACTACATTTATTTTGTTTTAGAATACATAACTAGTTGTCATAAAAATATATTTATATTAATGTAATGGGTTTGTTATAGCTATTTATAAATGAATAAAGATTATAAACAAATGTATACATCTTATAACATTTTTCTGGCTTTTAATTTCCTCCTTCTTCTTTTTTTTTTTTTTTTTTGAGACAGAGTCTCGCTCAGTTGCCCAGGCTGGAGTGCAGTGGCGCTATCTCAGCTCACTGCAGGCTCCACCTCCTGGGTTCACACCATTCTCCTGCCTCAGCCTCCCAAGTAGCTGGGACTACAGGTACCCACCACCATGCCCAGCTAATTTCTTTTTGTATTTTCAGTAGAGACAGGGTTTCGCCATTTTAGCCAGGATGGTCTCAATCTCCTGATCTTGTGATCCACCTGCCTCGGCCTCCCAAAGTGCTAAGATTACAGGCGTGAGCCACTGCGCCCGGCCCTGGCTTTTAATTTCTAATATAGTAAATAGCGATAGCTACAACTCACATTAACAAAAGCTCTTTGGGTTCCTCCATACTTTTTAAAATTCTAAGGGGCCCTGTGACTAACAAGTTTGAGAACTGCTGCCCCACAGTAAGTACAGTACGTCAATGGCAAATGTGCCAGCACTCCTCATGCTCATGCCCACAGCAGACATGACTAATCGATCACATGCGTATTTTCCCCTGACCCAGAGTGTTCTCTCCCAGCCCCATACCTTTTCAAGATAACGAGGGCATGCATCGTCCATGGGAGGAGGAGGAGGGCCTGGTTGAGCTGCACAGCTTCCACTGTCCTCCGGGCCACTGTCTCTGGCTTCAGTGGGGGAAAGAGGTTGGGAAACCTGAACACAGGAAGAGACACAGTGGGTTTCTCCTGGAGAGGCATGTGCTTATCTGGAAGCCTCTATGAGGCTGATATATCTGGGTCACCCTTTGGCCTTTCCTGCCTGAGAGATTCGAGGCCTGCTTGGAATACTCCCTCTACCCCACACTCATCCAGGTGCCACATTCCCTCACTCCTCCAGGCACACAGGGGTCTCTTCTTGAGTCAAGGACTTCTAGCCCACCCACCGGCAACCCATTCTCCCAAGCCCTCCAAGGGCTCCCAGTGCCCTAGGGCTTGGCCTTTCCACGGCCCTGCACGATCTGGGCCCTGGCTGTCCTTCTGAGTCCTTTTCCCTACACTCTGCTCCTTCAGGACAGGCCCATTTCTGTTCTTGTCACATCACATGCTCGGGTCAGGGCTTTGTGCCAGCTCTCTCCACGGCCTGGCTCTCTCCTCCCAGCTCCTTCTTTGGGAGGCATCTCAGGCCAGTCCACCCAAAGCGACCTCTGATCCCGTCCCCTGCTAATTTCCTTGACCACGTTCACCCCACCTAGGAAGGCCTTGCTTTTTGGGTTGTTTCCTTGTCAGTGGCCTATCTCCCCCATCGGGCTATGAGTTCCATGAGGGTGGAGGCCTGGTCGGTCCTGCTCCCCTGCATCTAGCACAGCATCTGATACATAGTATGTGCTCAATAAATACTTGAAGGACTGAACACACTGACGACTTGCTGCTTCCCAAATGTGTCCTGCTCATTCTGTTTGGAGGCAGGGGCTTGGCTAGCGATGGCTTCGGCTCAGCTTGCTGGTTCACTAACTCATTCATTGATGCATTGATTCAAAGATTTGCACAGTGCTTTCCGTCTCAAAATGAATGAATGAATGATTGCATAAGCAAACATCAGGGGCTTCTCATGACTATTTAAAAGCATCTGACCCTAGACCCAAACAATGATGATGTTCCCTAAGTGCCAGACTCATGTACAAATTATTCTCCCGATTTACAGATAAGGAAACTGAGGTTGTATTGAGTCAGTAGGGCGCTAAGGATTCAAACCAGGCCAATGCTCCATCACCTTTGCTCGCTGCTCTTCCTGCCCTTCCTGGATCTATAGGTGCCGGGCCCATGTTGCTGGCTCTGACCCCAATCCCACAAAGAGCTTGTGATCCGCTCTGGCACCAGGAAGATTAAGGGTGATGAATCACCCAAGTTTGATGTCATTCCTGAGTAACAGGCAGCCCTTGGACTCCTAGCGGGGGCTTGGCCTTAGAGGGCACATGGATCTTACCCCCTGCCCTGTAATTCCTTTGTCATCACGATGGTGATTCTTTTTTTGTTTTTTATTTTTGAGTCCAGGGTCTCACTTTGTTGCCCAGGCTGGAGTGCAGTGACGTGATCACAGCTCACTGCAGCCTCGACCTCCCTGGGCTCAAGTAATCCTTCTGCCTCAGCCACCCGAGTAGCTGGGACTGCAGGTGCACACACCATGCCCAGATAATTTTTATATTTTTTGTAGAGATGGGGTTTTGCCATGTTGCCCAGGTTGGCAACTCCTGGGCTGAAGTGATTCCCCTGCCTCAGCCTCCCAAAGCACTGGGATTACTGGTGTGAACCCAGCTACCATGCCTGGCCATGATGGTGATTCTGAGGCCCACAGCCCTGTGGTCAAGAGGGGCCAGCCTCTGCCGTTCTACAGAGATGAACGTGTTGAGGCAGCTCACTGATACTGGAGTCCTACAGGTGTCGTGGACAGTCTGGATTCTCTGGCTTCCACCTGTGGCCTGGCCTGTCTCTTGGGAAAGGGAAGGCAGGATGGACAGACCAAAGTCCATGGGCTTGAGGGGAATCCTTCTTGGTAAGACCCCTGCCAGGGAAGCCAACAGAGGAGGCCTCAAGCACATCTGTGCACAGGATTTTCTCCTTCCTCTCCACGGTGGGTGGGATGGGGACATGGGGAACTGGCACAGCTATTAACTCCCACGGAAGCAGTGCAAATTCGTGGAAGAAGCATGCTCAGCTAGCCAGTTGCAAGCTGTGTGGACTTGGGCAAGTCCACTTGGGCAAGTAACTTTGCTTCTCTGAGCCTCAGTTCCCTCATCTGTAAAATGGGAATAAAAGTTCTCTTGCAGGGTTGCTGTGAGGGCCACTGTAAAGTGTCTAGTGGCTCCAGGTGGTTCTATGGCTGGAACATCGAAGAGGCTCAATTGGCTGGGCATGGTGGCTCATGCCTGTAACCCCAGCACTTTGGGAGGCCGAGGCAGGTGGATCACTTGAGGCCAGGAGTTCAAGACCAGCCTGGGCAACATGGCAAAACACTGTCTCTACTAAAAATACAAAAATTAGCCAGGCATGAAGGCAGGTGCCTGTAATCCCAGCTACTTGGGAGGCTGAGACAGGAGAATTGCTTGAACCTGGGAGGCGGAGGTTGCAGTGAGCCAAGATCACACGACTGCACTCCAGCCTGGGTGACAGAGCAAGACTTTGTCTCAAAAGAAAAAAATAAAAAAGAGGCTCAATAAATAGCAATTTATAAACAATAACATCCACTGACATGGCCAGTCTTGCTGGGAAACTCATCCATTTTGTCCTAAACATGTCTTCACATTTAACCCATTTAACCCTGGGAGGCTGTTAAGCATGGTTGTAGGAGGAAACCAATGCTTTTATCCATTTTTTATTCTTTTAGGAAACGGGAGTTGGCTAGGTACCCATCTTCCTTGTACTACTCTTCTGGCCGAGCTTGGGGCTCCCCTGCACAACCATAGGTAGCTAATATTCGCCTAGTGGTCGCTACTTGCCAGGCGTGGCCAGATGACTCACACACAGGAGCTCATCTAACCCGTGAAAAGGGGATACTATTATTATTATTATTATTCATTTTTGAGTGGAGTCTTGCTCTGTTGCCCAGGCTGGAGTGCAATGGTGCAATTTCGGCTCACTGCAACCTCCACCTCCCAGGTTCAAGCGATCCTCCTGCCTCAGCCTACTGAGTAGCTGGAATTACAGGCACCCACCACCATGCCTGGCTAATTTTTGTATTTTTAATAGAGACAGGGTTTCACGATGTTGGCCAGGCTGGTCTTGAACTCCTGACCTCAGGTGACCTGCCCGCCTTGGCCTCCCAAAGTGCTGGGATTACAGGCGTGAGCCACCGTGCCCAGCTGGGGATACTATTATTATGAATCTCTTTTTAGAGGTGAGGAAACTGAAGCAGAGAAAAGTCAAGTAACTTGGCCAGGGTCACACAGAGCTGGGATTTGACCCCAAACAGTTTGGGTTCACACTCTGAAAAAATGTGGCAGGAAAACCTTGAATTTCCTTCTTAAAGTGGTAGAAAAGAAACTATGCTAGAAGGTGGAATAGACACACAAACTGGATGTCTGCAATGTCCTGCTTGCTCCTGTGCTCAGGACACCCAGTTAGAACTGCAGACTGAGGGCTGGGCGCGGTGGCTCACGCCTGTAATCCCAGCACTTTGGGAGGCCGAGGTGGACAGATCACAAGGTCAGGAGATTGAGACCAACCTGGCTAACACAGTGAAACCCTGTCTCTACTAAAAATACAAAAAATTAGCTGGGCATGTTGGTGAGCGCCTGTAGTCCCAGCTACTTGGGAGGCTGAGGCAGGAGAATGGTGTGAACCCGGGAGACGGAGCTTACAGTGAGCAGAGATCGCACCACTGCACTCCAGCCTGGGCGACAGAGCAAGATTCCGTCTTAAAGAAAACAAAACAAAACTGCAGACTGCCACTGATGCACTTCTGTCCAGTACGCATTTATTGAGCCCCTTCTGTATACTCAGATGAAAAGAAACCAAACCAAAACCCATGGGGGGAAAAAGCCAACAGGAAGCATTAGTAGCCATTAGTCTAGACTCCTCAAAATTCAGAATTGGTGACAATTTGCATGCAAACCAGGTGGTCTGCTAGGAAAATTAATAACATGCATTTATGAAGATGTTTATTGTTAGTAAAAATAATAAAAGCAGCAGCTCCTCGGGCTTTGCACTAGATGTGTTACATGTATTATTTCTAATTTCCTGGGCTCAAGCCATCCTCCTGCCTCAGCCTCCCAAAGTGCTGGGATTACAGTCATGAGCCACCAAGCCCAGTCTTTTTGATTCTTGACAGTCAACACCGCACTGTCCCTATTAATAGTAACTAAGGCATAATGAGTGACTCCCACGTGGCATGCACTACACTAAATTGTCTCACTGAATTCTCCTCATGACCCTTCCATGTCATCCTCATTTTTGGAAGCAGCTGAAATATATAATTCAGAAGGTGAAGCACTGTATGCTGGATTGCAAAAAACCAGAGAGAATAGTATTTGAGTAATTCCCAGTTTTCATTCATCGATGACGTCATGCCCCTACATGACAGCACATCATTAAAGCGCCATTTATTGGGCACTTAATATGTACCACATATGGTGTTCCCTGCCGGATTCCACTTTGTCCTCACTGCAGAACCTATGATGGAGACATTCACGCACCCCATCTTACAGATCAGCCAGAGCAGTAATTAACAGGACCCAATGTCACAGAGTACATCACAGCTATGAGGGAGTCACCACCCCAGGTGGCATGAGCTCTAGACCAGTAGTCCCCGTTCCCCTTGACTTAATTGGCCTGGAGGAAGAGTGGTGGGACCTCCCTATTGCTTATTTTAAATTGAGCTATGGCCAGGCGCGGTGGCTCCCACCTGTCATCCCTGCACTTTGGGAGGCTGAGGTAGGTGGATCACCTGAGGTTGGGAGTGTGAGATCAGCCTGGCCGACATAGTGAAACCCCGTCTCTATTAAAAATACAAAAATTAGCTGGGTGCGAGTGCACGCCTGTAATCCCAGCTACTCGGGAGGCTGAGGCAGGAGAATCACTTGAACCAAGGAGGTGAAGGTTGCAGTGAGCCGAGATCGTGACACTGCACTCCAGCCTGGGCAACAGAGCGAAACTCCATCTCAATAAATAAATAAATAAATAAACAAACAAATAAATTGAGCTATAATTTGCATATAACAAAAGGTATAAATCTTAAGCAGACAGTTTGATTAACTTTCACGTATTTAATGACTGCTAAGATCAAGAAGAGAGAACATTTCCGAAAGTCTTGCTAGTTCCCTCGGCCTCCCTCCCAGGTTACACCCCCAGCCCTCCAGGGGAAGCCATGTGTCCGTTTTCCATCACCCTAACCCAGCTTTGCCTGTTTTGGAACTTCTCACAGGTGGAACCAGGCAGAATGCACCCTATGTCTCAAGCTTCCTTTGCCCCGCATGATGCTGTGGAAGTGCATCTCCCTCATTTGACCTTTGGGCACATCCCGCTGCATGCCTGTAGCTCTGGTCGTTTCATACAAGCTCCCTGAACCAAGCAGCAGGACCCTCCCCGTTGTGGCATCACTGCCTTGCAGACCGAGAACCAGGTAAGACAGCGTCAAACAGAGGGTAGAGGCTCCTTGGTGACTTTTTGTTTTGAGACAGGGTCTCACTCTGTCTCCCAGGCTGGAGTGCAGTCGCACAATCACAGCTCACTTGCAGCCTCAACTTCCTGGGCTCAAGCAATTGATCCTCCCACCTCAGCCTCCCAAATAGCTGGGAATACAGGTGTGCATCACCATGCCTAGCTAATTTTTAATTTTTTTTTTTTTTTGTAGACACACGGTTTCTCCATGCTGCCCAGGCTGGTCTCAGACTGGATTGCTGGACACAAGTGATCCACCTGCCTTGGCTTCCCAAAATGCTAGGATTATAGGTATGAGGCACCGTGCCTAGCCCGATTTTTATATCAGAGCTCTTTCTGCAGTTGGCTGACTGAATGGCTTGGGGAGGCGGGTGAGAAGGCTGGTCCCGAGGTGGGTCCCGTGCTCACTGACCTGACTCTCATGCCCTGGAACATCTCGGTGCTGGTGTGAAAGGGCAGCACTGTGGTGGCGCTGACTCCCGGACAGTCCAGCAGCCCCAGGGTCAGGCTCTCCATGAAGGCGAAGGCTGACGCTTTGGATGTGCAGTAGTCAATGGCACCGGGGATGGCAGACAGTGCCAGCACGGAGTTGAGGCACACGATGTGGCCGTTCTGCAGCTCCAGCATACGTGGCAGGAAGGCCTTGGTGGTCTGAGGGCGGATGGGGTGTCAGGGTGGAGCAGCCGCTGCTCTGACAACCCCTCCACCTTTCTTTCGGGGAGAACAGCCCACCCTGGACACACATGATGCTCTAGTGCCTGAGCCTTCCTGTGAGGGAGAGGGCCCAGGGCTCCCTGCCCCAGGACACTGAGCGTATTTCACAAAGTCTGATGTGTCCGGGAGCTGGTCATTCGTCTTGTCTGGCCCCCTCGTTCGTGGACATCCCTGCTGGCCTAAGCCCAAGCCCTGGCAAAGCATCCCCTCCCCTCCATCCTGCCTGGGCTCCCTGCACGCCCAGGGCTGGCCCTGGCCCGGGATAGCCCTTACCCAGAACTGGCCCAGGGTGTTGATGTGTTGGGACTTGAGGAGGGCATCATCGTCACTGTCCATTAGGCTCTTCCCGTGGACCACGGCGGCATTGTTCACCAGGATGGTGATGTCACCCACCTGCAGGCGAGAGGGAGCCACGGGGCCATGAGGGCAGCCAGTCCAGGGCCAACAATATATGTTTTTTGTTTGTTTCTGAGATGGAGTCTCACTCCATCTTGTCCAGGCTGGAGTGCAGTGGCACCATCTCGGCTCACTGCCACCTCTGCCTCCCAGGTTCAAGCAATTCTCATGCCTCTGCCTCCCAAGTAGCCAGGATTACAGGCTCCTGCCACCATGCCCGGCTAATTTTTATATTTTTAGTAGAGATAGGGTTTCACCATGTTGGCCAGGATAGTCTTGTTCTGACCTCAAGTGACCCGCCCGCCTCGGTCTCCCAAAATGCTGGGATTACAGGTGTCAGCCCCCGCACCTGGCCCAATATACTTTTTAAAAGGGATATGGCTTACTCCTAAGTGAAAGAGTAATTTCTGAGTCCATTTATGATCAATCAAGTTTTTCTTAGACATTCCCACAAGTTTTTCTTAGATATTCCTTCCCACAGGCCACTTTCCGCCAGCCTAGTTCCAGTTATCCTGCCTACATAGAGGCCCAGCAGCCACCTGGCCCCACCACCAGCAGCCACGGGGCCTGGGGAAGAGAACTGCCTCTCTGAGCGCCAGTCTTGATTTGTGAGATGGGGCTAATGCCACATCAGGACTGTTCTGAGGAGGAGAAATAATTTATGGCACACACTCTACCTGGCACACAGTATATTTATAATAAATGAGGTTACTGTGACATAAAAACAGTTAACATTACCATGTGCCAGACACTCAGGGTGGGTTTCCCTCTCTTGGAGGTCACTGATATATTTAGTCCAAACAGATGACTGGAGTCAGAAGGATTTTCCCAGAGGCCAATGGTCCTGGAGAGAAACCCACACTGTCTACATTTCCAAGGGAATAACAGATGATTACGCCTGTTACGTAATCAACCCTAATCCCTGCCTATGTAACTAGGGCCAACTTCATGGGAGAGTCCCCAAAGGTGCCCCTGACAAAGCCATTGTGCCATAAGCAGAGCTCTCTTCCAGGCCACATGAGAATGTTCTCTTTGCCCGGAATTAGCCTGTGGTCAGCTGTGCTAGGAACAGACCCTCCCAGGCTACGGACCTTCTCCCGGACAGCCTTGGCCGTCTGGTACACCTCCTCCCGGTTGCCCACATCGCAGATGAAGTAATGGCACTCAGTGCCCATCTGCCGGATCTCCTCTGTCGTCTCTTTCAGGCATTTCTCAGTCCGGCCCCAGAGAACAATCTGGAAGAAGAGAATAACAACGCAGAACAAATGGTCATTAAGCCACGGTGATGCAACAATTGCCACCAGAAATTCAGGATTTAAAGTGATTTGTCTTGAAATGACTGGCCTCCCTGGTTCCACCGAAAGATAAAAAATACAACATAGATTAATAATATAACTTTGGTTTTTTTTGAGGCAGGGTCTTGTTCTGTTGCCCAGGCTAGAACGCAGTAGTGCGATCATAGCTCACTGCAGCCTCAAACTCCTGGGCTCAAGAGATCCTCCCACCTCAGCCTCTGGAGTGGCTGGGACCACAGGTGCATGCTACCATACCTAGCTAATTAAAAAAAAAAATTTTGTAGAGTAGGGTTATTCTTATGTTGCCCAGGCTGGTCTTGAACTCCTGGGTTCAAGCAATCCTCCCATCTCGGCCTCTCAAGTGCCGGGATTACAGGTGTGAGCCCCTGCCCCCAGCCAACAATAGAACTTTTTAAAGGGATATGATCTACTCTTGGGTGAACCAGTAGTTTCTGAGCCCACTTATGATCAATCAATTGACGGGTATTTACAAGTTTTTCTTGTATATTACTTTTAGCACAATGCTCCAGAATGCTCTCCTTTAGGAATCAGCTGGCTTCACCAACTGGGTCTAGAGCCAGGATTTTTTTTATTTTTTATTTTTTATTTTTTGAGATGGAGTCTTACTCTGTCGCCCAGGCTGGAGTGCAGTGGCGCAATCTCAGCTCACTGCAAGCTCCGCCTCCTAGGTTCACGCCATTCTCCTGCCTCAGCCTCTCCGAGTAGCTGGGACTACAGGCACCCGCCACCACGCCCGGCTAATTTTTTGTATTTTTAGTAGAGATGGGGTTTCACTGTGGTCTCGATCTCCTGACCTCGTGATCCTCCCGCCTCGGCCTCCCAAAGTGCTGGGATTACAAGCGTGAGCCACCGCGCCTGGCCAGAGCCAGGATTATTAACACCAGCTGGTAGCATAGATGGGTCCATTCCAGCCTCAAGGTTCACAGGAGCTAAGCCGAGCCTCCCATCTAGCTGCAGTCACTCCCCTAGGGAAATTCTGGAAGGGCAGTGACGAGGCTGCCACTGAGAAGGAAGCATGGCCTCACCCGGCAGGTAATAAACATGGACTCATTACGCCAGAAGCTGACCTTGGCAGGACCACTGAGGGTTTGGGCAAATTTATGAATGGCCAGCCCATAAAAGGCTCAGAAGAGAAGCCTGGCTAATTCTTAACCTTGACCTAACGGAGGACGACGCACCTCCCCACGATATGTCACTGGGGTCAGTAAGGCCTCTGTTGGTAAAAGGGCCTGGAGTCAGATGACAGGGGGACCAAGAGCCTTAACTAAGAACCAGCTTCACCAGCACAGAGGGAGAAAGGCAGGGGGCTGAACACCGCCCGGAGGTCAGAAGCAGAGACAGGAAGAGCCGAAAGGGTTCTTGGGAATTCGTCCAGTGGCCTTCTATTTTTGTTTCTTTTCTCTTTTCTTTAAGACTATCAGTGAAATTTCCCCTTAAAAAATATCCAGCGTGGAAACCCCAATGCGTGAAACTTAGAAAAGGAATAAATGATACACCTGACTCCATAATATTTTCTTACTCTGAAGGTTGCTAATGAGAACAAAGTGGCAGCTTTGGGAAGGTAAACATTTTAAACTGGGGGTTACAGATGGCGGCTCCAATGACATCAGACCCAGAGACAACTGATTTCTCTATTTTGCTTTGTTACACGGTATACAGAAAAGTCACATTGATAAGGAGTTGCTAATGGTAACCGTTTATCCGCTGCTCACCTTGAAATCTCAGAACTGTCACTTAAGCAGAGAGGGCACAAAACAGGCCTAGTTGGCGGCTCTCAGAAATTCCGGTATTCTCCAATGGAATCGATTTTTTAAATTAGAGTTTTAAAAGCTTTCAAAATATTTTACCAAAAAAAAGTGTTCTCTAAAGCCCAATTTGAAACCCCCACTTAGTCTAGCCACTTTATTTTAATTAAGGCCTTGAAATACAGGAAGGGGCTTAACAAGTGGGTCCCGTTAGTTCCTCTCCATGACCATACAAGTCCTTCAAAGGCAGATGGACTGCAATTAAACAGTCTCCAAGGGACACTTTCTTGTCTGTTGAACTAAAAACAGAATGTGTTCCTCCAGGAGAAGCTGGGAGGTTCAGTTCATGGAAAAGAAAAAAGAAAAACATTTGCTCCAGGCAGGCAATTTGGTGTAGGCCTCCTCCACTCCACTGGACCACCCCCCTTGCCTTGCAGCCATTGTCATCTAGGTTTCCTTTATTCCTCCCTTAGCATCCTGTCTATACAGCCACCCATCCATCTATCTGTCCATCTGTCCACTCTCCCATTCACCAGTCCATCCATCTAGCCACCCCACTCCATCCATCCATCCCTCCCTCATCTACCCCACTCCATCCAACCATCCACCCATCCATCCATCCCTCATCTACCCTACTCCATCCATCCATGCATCCATCCATCCACTCACCATGCATCCATCCACCCCACTCCATCCATCCATCCATCCATCCATCCATCCATCCATGCATCCATCCATCCACTCACCCACCCCACTCCATCTATCCATCCACTCACCTACTTCTCCACCCATCCATCCATCTATACATCTCTCACCTACCCCACTGTACCCACTGTACCCACCACCTACCCAACTCCATCCATTCATCCACTCACCTATCCCATTCCATTAATCTATCCACTCACCTACCCCACTCCATTCATCCATCCATGCATTCATCCACACACCTACCCTATTCCATCCATCCCTCCGCTCATCTGCTTCTCCACCCATCCATCCATCTATCCATCCCTCACCTACCCCACTGTACCCAATTACCTACCCAACTCCATCTACCCATCCACTCACTTACCCCATTCCATTAATCTATCCACTCACCTACCCCACTCCATCCATCCATCCATCCAGCCATCCATCCATCCCTCACCCACCCCACCCCATCCATCCATCCATCCATCCATCCACCCATCCATCCACCCACCCACTCACCTACTTATCCATCCATCCATCCATCCATCCATCCATCCATCCATCCATCCATCCCTCAACTACCCCACTCCATCCATCCATCCATCCATCCATCCACCCACCCATCCATCAACTCACCTACCCTACTCCATCCATTCATGCATCCCTCCATGCACTCACCCACTCCATCCATCCATCCATTCATCCATCCATCCACCCATCCACCCACCCACCCATCTATCCCTCATCTACCCTACTCCATCTATCCAACCATCCGCTCACCTACCCCACTTCATCCATCCATGCATTCATGCATCCATCCATCCATTTATTCACCTGCCCAACTCCATTCATCTATGCATTCATCCACCCACCCACCC
The DNA here is from genome assembly GCF_006542625.1 of Nomascus leucogenys. Classification (NCBI taxonomy): domain Eukaryota; kingdom Metazoa; phylum Chordata; class Mammalia; order Primates; family Hylobatidae; genus Nomascus; species Nomascus leucogenys. The sequence continues at coordinate 13,343,846 of NC_044404.1, forward strand.
ACCCACCAGCCCCACCCACCAGCCCCACTGCACCTATCCATCCATCTGGTTTCTGAGTATGTCAGCCCAAGGGGGAGGTAATCCTTGGTTTCCATTCTTCTGTTCTGGTCCCGCCTAACCCCATCCTCCCTCTGGCTCCTATGTGTAACAGGACCATGGGGCTTGCACAGTCCCCTGGGGTCTGGCTGAGGCAAGGAGAGGTGCCTCTGGGGGCCCTAAGAATTGCTGGGCAAGTTGACAGAGAGGAAAGCTTAAAGCGGGGGGCTTGCAGGAAGGTATAGGGTTCAGATGTCTGTGGGGGCAAGTGGTCACCCCAGCACTGTCGACCTAGCTGGAAGACCACCCTGGAGAGGAAGTGGAGCAGGGCTGAGGGAGAAGAAATGAAAGCTGTCTCCCACTATCTTCTGTGGGCCAGGAAGCCCCCCAGGCAGGGCCCTAAGACTTGGCTGTTTCCTTTCAAGGGTCTGTTGAGGGCGCCCCAGGCGGGCTGGGGAACTGGCCTCACCTCTCCCTGGCATCATGATAGGTTTGCCTTTCTGCCTCCTCACCCCCAACCCCCTGGGCCCCAATTCTATCCCATTCTATCTCTGTGTGCGAGATCATGTGTGTGTCTGTGTACATCTCTCGGTGTGTGTGTCTCTGTGTGTGTGTCTGTGGGCATTTCTCTGTGTAAGTGTATGTGTTTGTGTGTGTGTCTGTGTGCGAGTGTGTGTGTGTGTGTCTCTGTGTCTCTGAATGTGTGTCTCTGTGTGTCTCTCTATGTGAGTCTATGTCTCTGTGTGTCTGTGTGTCTCTATGTGTCTCTGTGTGAGTGTGTGTTTGTGTGTGACTGTGTGTGTGTGAGTGAGTGTGTAGCCATGTGTGCTGTTGTGTTTCCTTAGGTCCTTGGTGGATGCTGGGAGTCGCAGGGAAGTGGGGCTGGGCACCTTCCATCTTAGGAACCAGTAGCGCCTCTGAAGTGCTGGGCTGGCGCCAGAGCGAGCTGAGTGGAGGGAATGGGCCCCTTTCCCTGGTAGGTGCTGCCCCGTGGAGCTGCCCCAGCCACTGTCCCTTCCTGGCTCCTCTTCCCCCTCCAGCCTCCTACCCTGACCCTTCTGGGGAATCTCCATCACTGACCAGGTAACTGGCAGATACCGCTCTGCAGGCCTGCCCAGGTGGCTGCTGCCAGAGTTCCCTGGAGGTGACCTGCACAGCTGACAGGACAAGGGTCCCACCCAGGGCCAGCATGAGCATGAGGACTGGGCGGGTGGAGGCGGGCGTCTGAGGGTATGTGGGGTGGGGGCCTGCAGAGGGAACTGATTTCTGAGCCCTTGGAACCAGTGTGGCTGCCTCTTAGTGAACTTGGGACAGGCAGCAGCTGGCAAGGCCAGAGGCCTGGAATTTACTCTTAAGCAGGGTTTATAGAATAAGGGCTGGGGTGGCTCAGCACCTCCAGGCCTCCCCTCCTCTTCCCTCCCCTCCGGGGCAAATGGTGAGCTTTTGTCCCCTTCTCTCTCCTAGTGACTGGTAGGGGGAGGCGGGAAGGGGAGAAAGACCTCTGGTCTCTGGGGCCCCGGGCTGTCCTGCCCTCGCCCAGAGCTGCTCTCACAGCGGCTATAGCCAGACAGACTGCTCAGCGGCCCTCTGCGCTGAAGGCTGTCATTATCCATGGTCACAGTGGAGAAAACCGTGGCTTTTTCCTTACGGTAGGGTAAGTAACTCCCCCTACGCCACTCACTGTGATACAGGATTCGAACCCAGAGCCTCGGACCTTTGCAGAGGCACCCCTAAGCCCCCGGGCACGGTGGGGTCATCTGAGCTTTGATGGTTCTACTCTCCTCAGAGGCATCCCCATGCCCTGCATTCATCCCCGCCCAGCCAGCCTTCTCCTGCTTTGTCTCCTCCAATGTCCACAACAGCCCCGTCCATCCAGCACCACACAGACAGCCGGCTATGGGCTGGGGTGGTGATCCAACAGAGAATGAAGCAGATGTGATCCTGCTTCAAGGAACCCACATTCCAGTGGGGGAAGACAGAGAAGGAACCAGAAAACAGTCAGTCGCAAACGACAGTTAAGTGGGATAAAGAAGAAACAAGAAAACCTCATTTGCATCGGGGAATTGACAAGGTAGCCATGTCATAATTTTAAAGATAAGGAAACTGTAGTTCACTGCAGTTTGTCTGAGGTCACACAGCAACTGAATAATGGAGCTGCGATTTGAACCAAGGTCATGTCTAGCTCCCCAGGCTGTGGGGATTGCACCACCACTCACTGTCCTATAAGAGAAAGCACATCTCCTCTCTTCAAGGGATCCTGTGGGGATTAAGCTGGCAGAAGCTGGCATCCACTAACTAACTGCTCAGTACCCACTCCCTGTTGGTATTTCCCATGGGGAGGAAAAGCTGAGAAAATCATAGCACTGCCTCTGATACACCCTCTTCTGCAGGCTTTAAAATGATAAGTGTCACGACATGGAAAAGTACTCATGAGTCTAATGTTCAGACAAAATGGGTGCAACACTATTTGAATAAGATAATCTCAACTCTAAACTTTTTTTTTTTTTTGAGACAGAGTCTCGCTCTGTTGCCCAGGCTGGAGTGCAGTGGCACAATCATGACTCACTGCAGCCTCCATTTCCTGGGCTCAGGTGATCCTCCCACCTCAGCCTCCCAAGTAGCTGGGACCAGAGGTGCAAGCCACTACTCCTGGCTAATTTTTATATTTTTTGTAGAGATGGGGTTTTGCCATGTTTCCCCAGGCTGGTCTCAAGCTCCTGGGGCTCAAGTGATTGTCCCACCTCAGCCTCCCAAAGTGCTGGGATTACAAGCATAAGCTACCAGGTCAATGGAAGTCAACAGGCTACGCAGAGATTGGTTATCTCAGGCAGGATCACAGCTGACTGTCTTTTGCTTCTTTATATTTGTATAAGCAAAAAATATCTCTAAAGAACAAGTGTTGTTATTTATGATCTTAAAAATAGAAGGTGGGGCTGGGTGTGGTGGCTCAGGAGGCTGAGGTGGGAGGATCGCTTGAGCCCAGGGGACAGAGGCTGCAGTGAGCCAAGATCTCACCACTGCACTCCAGCCTGGATGACAGAGAGAGACCCAGTCTCAAAAAAACAAAAAACAAAACAAAACAAAAAACAACAGAAGGTGGAGTAAAAGCTTCCCCATGGATCACTCTCCAAATAGATTCTTTACCCACAGGTAACGTCACTCAGCCCTGTGGGTCCAACCCCTTGTCCCCGAGCCCCGGAGTGGTGCCCTTCGGGGGCCCTCATCCATTGGCAAGTGACTGTCTATTCACATCTCTCTTCCCGTTGTTGAGTGAGTAAGGGAGGGAGCCTGCCAGGGGATCCACAGCTCCCAGTTTCCACTTGCTCGTTACACAGTGCTCTTGGCCCTGCGTGTGCTGTCACTGCCATTTGGGGTCTATATCCTGTCTCTTAGAGGACAGGGACTAAATCTCTCAAATTCAGGTTTCTCCTGTGTCCTTACCTGGTGCCTGGCCCGGGCTGTTTTTCTCTGTTTCAAATTCAGGGCTACTTATGGACTCCTATTCAACCTGCAAAACCCTACTTGAATGTTCCCTCAGTTCTGAAGCCTCTCTGGCTGTTCCTTCCAGCCTCCCCACAACAACAACAGCGCCACCACTATACAATGGCTAAATCTGTTGAGCAGTTGTCATGGGCCAGACACTGTGCTGAGTACATGGATATGTTTTCTTCTTTAATCCTTACAACCCCTCGAGGTGGGTATGTTTACCTTCTCCATTTAATAGGTAAGCCTCAGACAGACAGTGACTCCTCCAAGGTCACGCAGCTCATAAGAGCAGATCAGCCTGACTCAGGATACCCATTCCTCACTGCTAACACTAGCCTTTGTTCAACCTCCACTAGTGCACAGATGTGAGCATGCTGACTGATTGGTGAACACCCCTGCCTCTCCCATGAGCGTGCAAGGTCCTCCAGGGAATCTTATTCATCTCGTAACCCCAGCATCCAGCATGGGCCAGGCATAAGAGTAAAAGCTCAGCTAACATCATCACAAGACACCAGCCCCAGGAGGATACCGAGTGCCCCTTCTCTACCCAGCCTTGCCTTCCTAGCCCAGAGGGGCTTGCTGGACTTGGCTTTCATTCCTGGAGTTCAGCTGCAGCTCACCCTCCCACCGGCGACATGAGCTGGGTGGTCTCTGGGTGGGTCCCAGGAGGAGCATCTGTTTATAATTGGCAGCCCCGGAAAGATCTGAGACCCTGGGCAGATCTTTGGCAGGCCAGCTCATGTCCCATGGGCCCCATGTTTTGGAGCTGGATTGGTGCTGACTTGGCTTCTCAGAGGGAAAGAAAATACCCGCCAGAGACCCCAAACCACAGCAGGCTGGGCGGTGGGGTGGGAAGGTCACAGCGTGGAGGGTGCACAGCTCTCTGCCCCGGCCCCTCCAGTAGGAGGCTGTTAATAAAAATCCATCCCTGTGGTCAGATGAGAAGGAGCAGGCAAGCAGCATCTAGCTTGTAAGACATTAGGGTTAGAATGGGGTGCTAGATAGCAGAGGGTGAGTGTGAGCGTGGCATAGGTTACAACTGGAATTTCCCCCTTTCACAACCCTATTTCCAAAAGGAGAGACCCTATCTCGAGTAGAGCAGCTTAGAACATGGGCTGCGGAGCCAGACTGCCTGGGTTCAATTCTTTAACAGTTATGAATTACATGAACTTAACCTCTATGAATTAAGGTTTAAAACATCCACTCTTTTTCTTTTCTTTTCTCTTCTCTTCTCTCTTTTCTTTTCTTTTTCTTTTCTTTTTTGAGATAGAGCCTCGCTCTGTGGCCTAGGCTGGCGTGCAGTGGCGCGATCTCAGCTCACTGCCTCCTCTGCTTCCCGGGTTTGAGCGATTCTCCTGCCTCAGCCTCCCAAGTAGCTGGGATTACAGGTGTGTGCCACCACACCCAGCTAATTTTTGTATTTTTAGTTGAGATGGGGTTTCACCATAATTCACCAACATGGTGAATTACAGGTGTGAGCCACCGCGCCCAGCCTAAAACACCCACTTTGAAGAGTAGGTTGGGAGGATTAAGAAAGGGCACAATAAATGCCAGCTGTGGGCTGGATATGGTGGCTCACGCCTATATTCCCAGCACTTTGGGAGGCCGAGGTGGGGGAATCGCTTGAGGCCAGGAGCTCAAGATCAGCCTGGGCAACATAGCAAGACTCTGTCTCTGTTTTTTAAAAAGCTAGCTGTCATTATTATTATTGTTGTTATTATTATTATTATTAGCACAGCAACAGAAATAGATCCCCCTTTGCAGTAGAAGATCCACATGCCCTGTTGGGGAAATGGTTGCCTGGAAGACCCCATCTGGTCTCCACCTCCATCTGACTGCCCAGGGCATGCCTGCCCTAGGCACAGCCTTGACTGGGGCAAAACCGCAGAATCTTGCTATCTCTTGATTCCATCCTTCCACCTTACTTAGAAGACCCTCCTTTGTCTATGCCCCCAAACCTGAGAAGGTAGAGACCAGCTGTCAAAACTGTCCACCTGCAGAGCAAGTTGCGGGGGGATTTCTTAGGGAGGAGAGGTTTTCAAGCAGAGCCCCAAGGAACTCTGGGGGTTCTGGTGAGGAGCCTCTGGAGGTGCTGAGGGTGGCGTGGGGAGCAGGCAGACATCATTCCAGGCTTCTCCTCGCTCCTGCCCCAGTCACCCAGAGTGGTGACACTTCAGGTTTCTAGAATAGTCATTTCTTTTTCTTTGAGATGATGTTTCACTCTTGTTGCCCAGACTGGAGTGCAGTGGCGCGATCTTGGCTCACTGAAACCTTCACCTCCCGGGTTTGAGCGATTCTCCTGCCTCAGCCTCCCGAGTAGCTGGGATTACAGGCGTGCACCACCACGCCCGGCTAATTTTATAATTTTAGTAGAGACGGGGTTTCTCCATGTTGGCCAAGCTGGTCTCGAACTCCTGACCTCAGGTGATCCACCTGCCTCGGCCTCCCAAAGTGCTGGGATTACAGGCGTGAGCCACCGCGCCCGACCTAGAATAGTCATTTCTACAAAGACTCTGTTGCTAAAAAAAAAAAATAGTTGGAATGTGACTCTGAATCTGCAGCCTGTTCCTCTCCAGCACAGCCCTGGAAGGAAGCCTGCTTTCTCCGAATGGACCCCAGTGGGATCCCTCTAGCTGTCACCCATTGAGAGTGCTGGCCTGTCACCCGGGCACACCCAACAAGCCTACCAGCTCTTCTGCTTCCTGTGCAGATCCACACTGATCACACTGATCAAAACTGATCCACAATGATCAGGTACCAACTTCCAGCAAATCCTTCCCAGACTTTCTAATCCCTTCCACCTTTTTTTCTGGGAGGCCTGTTTTCCAGACTCTACACAATCCAGTCTGCATGCTGTCAGGTAAAAGGATGGGGACAGAGAGATCGCGCGATTCTGTGGTTTTGCCCCACTCAAGGCTGTTTCTAGGGGAGGAGACAGACATAGAGCTTCAGAAGGGGTCTTCCAGGCAACCATTACCCCAACAGCGTTCTGGATCTTCCATCAGCAAGGGGGATCTATATCTGTTGCTGTGCTAATAAGAATAGTAACAGCTGGCATTTATTGGTGTAGCCCTAGGTTCGTTACAGGTGCCCCACGGCTGACCCCAGGAGGTCAGAGGTGACAGAAGCCACTGGGCCTGTCAGGGACTTCGGCTAGGTCCTTATGTGTCCTTCCTGTTCCTGCACTGCTCAGCTGCTGCAGCCTAGGCAGGTCTCTCCCACGTAGCCCTGCGAAACAGGCTTTCCCTGGCTCCAGGCCCCTGTTTTGGCCTGCCGAGAATGTTTTGGCTACCGCTGGCTGAGCTGTTGGGGAGGATTGTGATGAAGCTCCTCAAATTAGATCAGCCAGCGGTGTCGCCCTCCCACAAGTCCCTGACCGCAACCTGGAGCAGGGCAGAGACTTCCTCCAGGCGGACATCCAGCCTGGAACTGGCTGGCTTGGGAGGCACAGGAATGACAGTAGCTCTGACATGCATGTGGGGCTCACTAGCTGGCCACGCTGCCTCAGCATGGGTGCCATGGGGTGTCTAGTCCTCTGTCAGCTCAGAAGGGCTCATACCCGAGAAAACTGATACACGAAGGGGCTATGTAATTCCAAGCGGTAAGCGGTAGAGCTGGAACCTCAACTTACGCAATCTGTGCCCTTGCCACTGACTTTACCTGCGGGAGCGAAATGACCCTACAAAACAACATATTCATTCGGTGCACAGGTACAGTGAGCAGATGCCATGTGCCAAGGACTGGACAGAAAGGTGTCCACCTCCCAGGGAACGAGGGAAAGGTGCGGTCATCATTCGGTCTTGATGACCAAGTGGTTATGAAAGGCATGACAGAGATGTTCCTTGCCCCTCTGCGAGGACACTGGGGCTCTGATGGGGCTCAGGTGGGAGGACAGGTGAGGACAGAAGCTGTTCTGAGCATGGGTCAGCACAGTGCCCAGGGCTGGTGTTTGCTGTGAGGGGGTATGGGGTGTGCCTGGAGCACCCTTGGTCTCCAAGTGGGCGGGACGGGACTGTGGCAAGCACTCATCGCCACCACAGTGAGCAGTCTGTGGACCTTTACTGCAGGCTGGGTCCCGCTCTGGGCTCTTAGACTGAATCCTCTCGGCTGCCCGGGGGTGGTACAGTTGGCTGATTAGTGTCCCCTGAGAAGCTGAGTCCAAGTCCTGACCCTTGGTACCTGTGAATGTGACCTTATGCTGAAAAAGGGTCTTTGTCATTGAGTAGCTGTGATTGAGTTGAGGACCTCAAAGAGAGATCATCCTGGGTTAGGGTGGGCTCTCAATCTAAGGACTAGTGTCCTCATGAGAGACAGAAGAGGGACACACAGAGGAGAGGAAGGCTGTGTGAAGATGGAAGCAGAGACGGCAGTGAGGCGGCCGCAAGGAAGGCGATGCCAGGAGCTGCCAAGAGCCACCAAGAGCTGAAAGAGACAAGGAAGGATCCTTCCCTAGAGCCCGGGAGGGAGTGGGGCCCAGCTGACACCTGGAGTTTGGACTTCTGGTACCCAGAAACGTGAGAGCAGCTCTGGTGTTTTGGGCCACGCAGCTGGTGGTCATTTGTTGTGCCATTGACGGGAAACTAACACAAATGGGCTCCATTATCCTCATTCAACAGAGGAGGCCAAGCGAGGCCCAGCCCCAGGCTCCCGAGGCTGGGAGGTGACAGAGGCTGCGTCCCCTCCACACCACTCCCTGTTTTCAGATGCCCAGCTCTTTTTAACCTCCGAAGCCTCTTCACTGTCCCGCATTAAGTGTTTTCTCTGACCGTATGCCCACTCCACCACGCACCCTGTCAGCCTGACCTCTGAAATCCAGAGGCTTCTCACCACTTCTCGCCACCTCCACGGCACCTGGGGGCCCTGCCTCAGCGCCCTTCACCTGGAGCACAGGTGGACCCCTCACCTGGTCCCAAAAGGTCACCTGGCTCCTACCTTTGCCCCAGGGCCCCTGCCTCAGTCTGTTCTCAACACAACAGCCAGAGATCCTTCTAGAATGTGTCAGGCCACGTCACCCTGCTCATGACTACTGATGGCTGCCTATCTCACAGACTGGAATCTAGTGTTTACTGGGATCGCAGGCCCTTCCTGGTCTGCCCCATCCCCTCGTCTCAGCTCCTCCCTCCTAGGTCTCGGCCCTGCAGAAGCACTGGCCCCTCTACCTCAGGGCCTTTGCACTGGCTGCTCTCTGCTCTCTTTTCCCAAGTATCCCTCTCCTTGTAGGGCACCCTCTCTTCTTTTTAAAAAATTGTTATGATTATTATTATCTGTAGAGACGGGGGTCTCACATTGTTGCCCAGGCTGGTCTTGAATTCCTGGCTTCAAGTGATCCTCCTGCCTCAGTCTCCCAAAGTGCTGGGATTACAGGAGTGAGGTACCACACCTGGCCACCTTCTCATAGGTTCTGCTCAAGTGTCTCTTTACCCAAGAGGTCTTCATGTAAAATGCCCCAACCCCACAAACACCAGCTCTGATTTGATTTCTACCCTTCTTTGATTTCCTCCTTCCCAGTTGCTGAGACAGGCATGTCTCCCCCTGTGATGAGCACCTCGTGCTCCTGAGGACACTCCTTCAAATGCTAAAACCACGCCCTGCCAAGAGCCAGTACCTGACAACTGGGCAGTCTCCACCTCATCCCTGGGTGTGATTCTTGCGAAACTTTTTGGTTCTGGGACCACTCAGAAAACTCTCCAGGGAAATGGTCACAAAAGCTGACTCGGGGCAGGCAGAACACTGCTCACTCCCAGCCAGAAACCCATGGGCTGATATTTCTTTTCACAAACATCCACAGCCTACAAGACTGGCCGGGGCTCCACCTCCATCTGACTGCCCAGGGCCACACTTGGCAAAACACGGAGGCAGAGAAACTCAGGCTAGAGTTCATGGCTGATGCCTCATAACCTTTGCCCCTTTCCCCCACTGGACCTCTTGCTGGAAAGTGCTGGGTGATCTTGGGGTGGGAGTGCCAAGGAGGGGAGGGAGGAGCCAGCATCTACAGACCACCCTTCCCTCACAGCGCACATCTCCAGGTTACTGTCCACCCGGGTGGGATTCAAATTTAGACAGTCTAAGTAACTCATGCAGGCTGCACTACTAGAAGTTTCAAAGCAAGGGCCGGACTCCAAAGGGAAGCTCTTTTAACAGCCCTGTCCTGCCTCATTCATTCAAGGAGTATTTGTGGAATTGTGTACACCAGGCACTTTGGAGGCCCTGGGATCCAGCGGGGAATACATTTATCTCACTTGCGGAGTTTGCTTGTGTGTTAAGTCCGGGGACGACGAGCATGAACACTTGTTCACGTGAACGAATGACTGTATAGTAAGTAGTTTTCTAGCCACTAGAAAGTGCTAGAAGTGCATGGGAGGAACACATAGCTTTGTAGGGGGTTGGAGGGAGTGATTACGGGGCGGGAGTGGTATTCAGATGGTGGGGGAAGGTGCAGGGAAGTCCTCTTGGTTAAAGTAACATTTTGGAAGAGATCTGAGGGAAGTGAAGGAGGGAGCGATACAGATGTGTGGAGGAAGAGCATCCCTGGTGGAGGGAACAGCTGGTGCAAAGGCCCTGGGGTGGGAATGAGCTTCCCCAGCACGGAGACCAGTGTGGAAGAGCAAGCGGGAGACACCAGCCACAGCAGGACTTTGAATTCTATTGTGAGATGGGGTAGATTGGGAGGTTGTAAGCAGAAGAAAGACAGCCTCTGACATGAAGCTGGAAGGGGCTGGGCTGGGGTGCTTAGGTGATGGGAGAAGAGGGATTCTGGACGGTTGCAGAGCTGGGTGCTGGAGAAAGTGAGCTTCCCAGAGGACCCCAGAGCGTTTGGCCTGAGAAAATGGAAGAATGAGGTTGCCGTTCCCTGAGCCCCAGCGCCTCCCTCTCCAGGAGGGTTGGCTCTGACAAGCCCCAGGTGTGCAGGAAGAGAATCCCGGGTCCCTTCAGCTTCCAGAACAATTGGTTTACGCAGAGGGAGGGGAGGGGAGGGGAGGCGGTGATCGAGAAAGCAGTTCCAGGTGGCAAGGGCAGCTCCCAGGGAAGAGGCTGCCCCAGCGCCTGGGACCCACCTAGCGCAGCGGGGGTGAGCCCAGTTTCCAATAACAAAGTGCCCGGGCCGTCCCAACCCCGGCCCTGACAGCTAACGAGCTGCAGCCGGCTCGGTGCGCGGCCGGGAGGCCAGCCTGGCTCACATGATGGCGTGAGGGGGTGGCAGGAGGAGCCGCCAAGCCTCAGCGGGTCGGGCAGGAGGCTCCAGGAAGTCTTTCTGAAAGTGGGCCCAGGGGTGGGCGCGGGGCGGGGTCGCGGGGGTCCCGGGAGGGGCTGGGCGCGGCTGCAGTGCTGGGTGGGGATCGGGCTGGGATCCCAAGCGGCGGATAGGAAAGGGGTGGAAAGGGGATGGGAAGGGGCGGGAGATAGATGGGGAGGGGGCGGGGCGAGGCTGGGGTCCTGGGTGCAGACGGGAAGGCGACTGGGTGGAGCGGGTGAGGAGGGGGCCAGGTGGTGTCCCGGGAGCAGATAGGGAGGGCTTTGCGGGGAAAGCGGGGAAGCAGGTTGGGGTCCTGGGCCGGGCTGCGAAGGAAGGCCGCGGTGGGGTAAGGGTACAGATGGGGGGCGATGGGAGAGGCTGGGGGCTGTGGAGAGGTGCTGGGTTGGGATCCCTGGTGCAGATGGGGAGGGGGCAGGGTAGGTGGCTGCAGAAGGGGGCTGGGTTGAGGTCTCAGGTGCAGACGAGGAGGGGCTGGGCGGAGGGGGCGAGGAGGGGAGACGGGCTGGGGGCCGGGGCGCTGCTGGGGTCCCCCTCCCGCCCCGGGACCGCCCGCTCTTGCCCAGACCCGTCGGTAAACAGACGCCGTGATGTCACGGGCGCCGCTGACCTGTGGCTGAACCCGGAGCTGTAAATGAGATGCAAGGTGCCAGCAGCCTCCGGCCGCAGGGCCTACGAGCCACACGCGCTCCTCCGCCGGCCCGAGGTTACCCCAGCTGCACACACGGACAGGATGCTGCAAACGCCACCAGACATTGCAACACGCAGCCAGTCTGCTGGCCGCCGCGTGAACCGTCCCGGCAGCCCTCGCCGCCCCTCTGGCGGGCACCCGCCTCCCTGGAGCGGCCTCGCTCCCCTCGAGCACCCCTGGGGGCTGGCAGCTCCCTCCCCTCCGGGGGCAGCCTCTCCTCTAGGGTCTCTGTCTCCGCTTCCCCAAGAAGCCTCTAAACCCGAGGGCTGGGCCTCCGAGGTCAGCTTCGGGTTTTCGTGGGAAGAGATTGGGGAGGTGCCTGCCTTTGCCCTGGGCTTTCTGGGAAGCTCATTACTTCTCCCTTGCAAAGCCTGGATGGGGGGTTGCAGGGATGGCTTCCAGGTATAAAGAGGTATAAAAGTGTCCCGTTGGCCGCGCACCGCCCCTCCCTTCCGAAGCAGGGGGCCTGTTTATCTCGCGGAGCTCCCAGAGCAGCCCTGGACCGCACTAACTTGGCAGCCAGCGCTCAGAGCTGAGAGCCTGCACTGTCCTTTGGAATGAAAAGCAGCCTGGTTGGGGCCTCAAGGAATCTGCTCTGGAGTTGATTTGCTGTGTGACTTTTGGATGAGTCACTTGGCATCTCTGAGCTTCACCATCTCCATCTGGGGAAGTGGGGAAAACTGAAACTGGCCTCCCTGTGCTGGTGTGGGGAAGGTCAAAAGTGCAAGAAAATGCTCTCCAAACCGCAGGGCCGGTCAGAAGCCTCAGGTGCAGGGGGCCTGGCACGGCGAGAACTTGGAGACCCTCAGAGAAACCAAAGCTGCCCTTCTCCTCACCCATGCCCCCCCAAACTGAGTCTCTGGGTTTATTGTGAGAAGCTGGGGTGACGAGGTCTTTGGGGATGAATAGTCCACCCTGGCTCAAGGAGACCCCCATTGACTCCCCTACTTGGACCCCATTAGCTAATGATCACCTTGCCTTGTGGGGGGTGGGGAACCTAGAAATGACCCCAGATCTCCCCCCGCCCTAGACGGAGTCTTGCTCTGTCACCCGGGCTGGAGTGCAGTGGCGCGATCTCGGCTCACTGCAACTTCCGCCTCCCGGGTTCAAGTGATTCTCCTGCCTCAGCTTCCCGAGTACCTGGGATTACAGGCGCCCATCACTGCGCCAGGCTAATTTTTCTACTTTTAGTAGAGACAGAGTTTCACCATCTTGGCCAGGCTGGTCTCGAACTCCTGACCTCAACTGGTCCACCCACTTCAGCCTCCCAAAGTGTTAGGATTACAGGCGTGAGCCACCGCGCCCGGCCTGAAATGACCCCAGATCTTTAGTGAGTACCCCTGGAGTGCAACAAGGCACAGCTGAACTCCAGCCCTGATTCCAGCTTCTCCTTCACTGAATTTAATCTTTACATCCTTCTCCCTAACATCCCTCTGCTTTCTTGTCTTTGCAGCACTTAGTCACTATCTGAAGTGATTGTGGTTATTTGTTTGCTTGGTTTTTGTCTATTTCTTCCATTCTCAAACACACACGCTCTCTAGAACGTAGGCTCTCCAAGGAATTTCCAGGCCTGGCTTGTTAATTGGGTGCCCGGTGACTATGTGAATGATTGAATGAAATAGTTTTGCCTCTTCTGTGAAACATTAGTAACTTCCCTTTGAGGGGAACTTGGGAGGGATGAAGTTGACAACCTGTGTGGTATGGCTATCGTTAGGACCAGCCACATAATTCTCAGGGTCCCTGGTTCAAAAATTGTAAAGAATTTCAAGATGGTGACAGCAGAGCCTCAAACCAAGTGCAGGGCCCAGTGAGAATCCCTGGGTCACACCCAGGAAGCCAGCTCCAGCCATCACACAGAGGGTGCCCAACAGGAACACCCAGTGGGACCTCGTGCCAAGTCACGAGCCTTCCACGCTCCCCCAGGCAGCAGGAAACACAAACACAGCTCGGGCAGAGCCACTCCAGGGAGAACGTATCACACATCCCCGGCAGACAGGTGACACCTGGCAAACTAAAAGTTGCCCGCACATCCAATCTCTACATGTGCAGGGGCAGTAGACATGGCAGCGTATTAGCTGTAGGGGAAAGAGGAATAACAACAACAGGTAACCTGGGCAACATGGCAAAAGCCTGTCTCCACTAAAAATACTAAAGTTAGCCGGGCGTGGTGGTGCGCGCCTGTAGTCCCAGCCGCTCGGGAGGATCACGTGAGCCTGGGAGGTTGAGGCTGCCGTGAGCTGAGATCGCACCAATGCACTCTAGCCTGAGTGATGGAGTGAGACTCTGTCTCAGCAAGTGAAATAAAACAAAAAAAAATAACGACAGTCCTCATCATAATTAGCATTTACTTAGGAGTTTCTCTGAGTTCAACAGTGAGGTTTACGGCCCCTTATCCTCCGTTCTAGAATCCAAAAAGCTCTAAAATCCTACATTTAATTTTGACACATGCGTTTAGAGCAAGCACTAACTGGAACCATCATGAGGCTAGTTCTGGTCTCTTTATCCCACTGTGGTGACTATCACTGTGATTACGGGTGGCCGCCCTAGACCTTGCTGTGGGCGTCACTAGGTATATGGCCTATGTGCTGGATTGCATTTCTAAAATCCAAAACATCAGACCTGTGAGACACAGCTAGCCTTAAGGGTTTCAGATAAGGGTCTGTAGACTTGAACTCGGCTTCTTTTTAGAGATAAGGCACTGAGACCCTGGAAGTATAAGTAATCGGTCAAGAGCAAAGCCAGGAACTAGCTGAGCAGAGACCCCCAGACCAGTTGGTGGTACCTCTCGGAGCTGCTGGCAGAAGAAAGAATTCTGCTCTTATTTTGGAAAAGGAAATAAACATTTTACTGGAATATCTCAGCATCTCCCTCATACTCCAACATGAAATTCAGAGGTCACTGAGCTGGTAGGCTCAATCACACACCAGGCTGATGTGTCCCAGGGAGACCTTCAGCTAATTAAACGTAATTTATGGACCAGCCTCTAAGGACAAGCCTTAAATTACTTGCAAGCTGTGCCAAGGTAGCTATCCTACAGGCTATTAATTAGAAATCAGTTTAATCTCTGCTAGGATGAAGGTCAACTGCCTTGGAGTTGACCCTTCCGGCTGACTGGTCTCATGCTATCAGGCTGTGGCTCTGGGCCCAGAGGGCCAGGGGATTCAGGGGAAGCGGGACATTCAATGGGAAATGGCCAGGCCAGCACACCCTGCAAAGACCAGGATGCTGGGAGAAAAGCCAGGCCCTTGGCCTATAGGGCCAGGTGAGGCAGAAATTTTCCCAAGCACCAGCCCCACAGAAAGTGATTTTCCGCGGTCCTCAGAGAGCATCACATCCCTCCAACATCAGAGAATTCTATGGAAAATCAGGCTTCTGTCACCTTCCATTAATGTGGGCTGGTTGTGCATCCTGTAGAAAGCCTTCAGTGGCTCCCTAGTACTCTCCCAATCATGTCCAGACTTCACCCCACAACCACCAGGCTCTATGAGGTATGGCCGTGTCCATCTCTCTCCACTCCCTGCTCACACTTTTGTTCTGGCCAGGCCAGGGTCTTTTTCCCAAAGGAAACAAACTCTCTCATCTCCCATTTTCTAGCTCTGCTCTTTCCCTCCGCCTGGGATATTTTCCTTCTGCTGCTTCTATCTCATCCTTAATGCCTCAGCTTAGACCCCAGTCCTAGGCACAGCCAGGTTTCCTTTCCTAGAAGCCAGACTGCCTGGATTCGAATCCCATGGCTACCTGGGCTGTGTGACCTTGGGCAAGTGTTTAAACTTTCTGAGCCCTAGTATTTCCATCTTTAAACTGGGAACAGTGACTGTGTCATAGGGTTGCTCTGAGGAGTAAATCAGATTGTCACGGAAATTGTTTAGCACATGGGTAGCACTTTATTAACAACAAAGACTGGTTGGAAGCCCCTGTCTGTGCTTGTAGCTGCCTCCAGCCATGGTCTGCCCTACCAAGGCATGTGGGCTCAGAGAGGTCTAGTAACTTGCTCAAGGTCACATGGCAAAGCGAATAGAAGAGCCAGCATATGAACTTTGGTGCGGTTGACTCCTGAACTCAGAATCTGAATCTCTATGCTTTACTGGCTCCTTGAGAAAGAAGGAACCGCACACACACACACAAAACACACACACAGTTCCGCTGACTTGAAAGCTCAGGAAACATCCCCAAAGCCAAGGCATGGATCTGCTGGCTGAGGAGGTGTGAGCCCTCGGAGGGCACCATGTGCCCAGTCCACACTGACCTTGTGTCTTGCCATCCCTTAAGGACCCTGTCTCCTCTGCTGTGTGCTCATAGGGAAGTGGCCTGGAGAGGCCAGGTCAGACTCTTAATTCTTTGGCAACTGAGATGTAAGAACATGGGCCGTGCAGCCAGAGGTGGACAGACGCCATGTGGGTGTGTCTGGCAGGACTGCCTGCCTGCATGAAGGTCATGCCGCCCTTTATAGTCACACTGGCCCCAGCTCCCCACGGTGACCTGCCACCAGGCCTGTGAGAGGGGCCACTGCTTGCTGGGCTGGGGAAGCTCTAAAAGGACTCCAGAGGCCCCCCACCAACCACCTTGGAAGGACCCAATATCATCTCTGTTCTGCTTCCCTGCCCACATCTGGAGGGGAGGGAGAGCTGGCCTCTCGCACCTGTGAAGTATCACTAGCAACCGTGACCTAGCAAAGGGCTTCTTTCCTCTCATATCACAGTCTATCTCTCTATCTGTCGTCTAGAAAAGGTTCCAAAGTCAGTCTGTTGACAACCTGCTGGACTTCGGTGGCTGAGCATTTTGCCTCTTTGAACTACAATCTCCTTGAAGGCAGAGATTTTAGCTCAACCCTGAAAAGTCCATTCTATATTTTTTTTTTCTTGGGGACATAAAGGGGGTGGTAAGGCATCAGCAAATGACCTGATAAGGTCTGCAGGATTAGATCTGGAGGGCTGCCTGATACAGGCAGGCCTGGCTCTCCTGGCTGTTTCCACATGGCATGACTGAAAGATGAGTGCTGTCCTTCCACAAGAAGGTGTACTGGACCCCTTGCTCCTGCTCATGGTATCCCCATCTGCCCTGCAGAAGCCCACCTCCCGACTCCCAAACCCTATGGCTTGGCTGGGGCTGGTATACCCCTGGCTCAGAGTCTGGCCATGACCCACAGCTGGCCAAATAGAGCACCATTTCCTTGGTTCAGGCTCACCCAGTCACTGCCAGAGAGACCCAATTCCTGGACCCTTCCAGGACTTCTGGGCAAAGAACACCTGTGTCTACTCGAATGGGAGCTGGAAAGGTTACGTTACGAGCAGCAGGGGGCAGGTGTGAGCAGCCCCGTGGCAGAGAGGTCTGCCTCAAAGTGAGGGGAGAGAGAAGCTCTCCTGAATCCTGACAGCACTGACCCCTGGAGACATGCCCGAAGTCAGCCCTACCCAGGGACTTCTGGTCCCATGAGTCAATAAACCAATCTGGTCCCATGAGTCAATAAACCAATCTGAGCCCCCATCGGGAAAGCTGGAGGTGATGTTGTTTGACCCATATAGACTGTCTGGCTATGGACTCCACCAGGGGCCATCAACACCATCTCTTCCGTGAAACTGTCAACCAAAAGGCAAGACTCATTGGTTACAAGCAGACACCCTGGGTTCCAATCCTGCTGGGTCATTTACTAGCTGTGTGATTCTAAGTTACTGACCCTCAGAGTCCTGTTGGTAAGAAGAAGATGATAACAGTACCCACGCTGGAAGGTTACTTCGAGGAGTAAATGACCTTGTGACATGTCAGGGCTTAGAACAGTCCCTGGCACATAGTAGGTGTTCAATAATCACTGGCTCTACCTAGCTACGATGGGTCGGTCATGCATTCATTTAGGCAACAACCCTTTATTAAGTATCTACTGTGGGCCAGGTGCTGTGCCAGTTGCCAGATACTTGGTGAGTGAGAGGGCATGCCCCCTGCCCCTGTGGATATCAACAAGTGGCCACAAAGTGTGGTGAGTTGCTATGGTAACCCTTGACTTTGGCCTCACCGCAGCCCAGTCCTGACCAATTGAGCTACTTGGACGCAGACATCAAAAATGACTAATGCCTTGTGCAGGGGAAGTTGGATGGTTGTGGGGGTTGGGCAGCCAGGACCAGAGAGGAGGCTGTACCCCTGACCAGCCTCAGCCCCTGGGTTGCAGAAAGGCCTATGTTGGACCAGCCCCTGCCTGGGAAGATAGGGGCTGTGCCACGGGTCATCTCAACAGGGGTCAGGCCATGGGTGGAAGGGAGATGGCCAGCCTCCCTGTAGGGAGTGGTTCCCTTCCACAGACTTCTAGAAAGGGTCAAGGGCTCCAATTTCCCCGAGGGCTTCTGTGGCAGGGGCAGAACTCTCTCCTTCCCGGGGGAGTCCCAGAACCAAGGTTGAGTCAGGCCAGCGGGTTTGTTGCCTTTTTTCCCTGGTGCCCTGCTGAGCATCTGGTCTAATATGCAGGAGAAGGGCTGGAGCAGGGCGTATCCACCGCCCCCCACCCCCACGGCCATTGCCCCAACTGGAAGGAGTGGTTGTCTCTTGGAAACACTCTCGCAATTACCCAGGAGGTGATAGGAGCTATTTCACTACATTTCCACATCTTCATTTTTCAGATGAGGGAATCAAAGCCCAGAGAGGGTTGCTTGCCCAAGGTCACACAGCAGGTCACTGGGAGGCCTCTCATAATCTACAGCATTAGGAACTGGTTTCCAGCAGCCCTGGCCGGCACTACAAATTGCATGAGTGCTCTGGCCAGAGCCGGCCTCTACCGCCCAAAAGATTTTGGCCACTGTGACACTGCCTACGGGCCAGGTCTGGGCTTTGGGGCTGGGGTTGTCAAGGCACACTCTCCCAGGGATGGGTGCTTTGGAGGCAGGGAGGGCCTGGGAGAAACCTCCTGTGTCCTTTCTGGCAAATGGATTTGGGCTGAGTCCCCCTTGGAGAGGCTGTCTCAGCCCCGGTTGGGCATTCAGAGCTTCTAGCTTGTGGGCACCCCAGAGGTAGAGGAGGTGTCGAGGCTGAGGGCAGAGGGGTTCCACACGTCTGGGGTGGGAGTGTGGGTCCCTCTCCTGCGGGGCAAAAGCCGAAGCGAACTAGAGGGCATTTGGTCCAGAAGCCACAGCACCTTGGAGTAAAGAGCCAAAGGTGGAGGTGTCATTAAAGTGGGGACGTCCAGCAAATCCAAGAAGGGTCCATCGAGGAGAGGGAGTGGGCTGAGTCATTTCCTTGAAGCATCATTTTCAAGCCTTATTCTTTTCCTTTCTTTAAAACAATGACTTTCTTTCAAAACGCAAGCCAAAATCTTAACATGGAATTGTAAGCCACAAAACAGAAGTGACAACACCGATCTACTCCACAGGAAGGAGGGGTTCCTCAGAACCCTTCCTGCTCCAACTCCCACTTGGCCCTACCTTCTTGGGGCTTCTAGGGTGCTCTGGAACCCAGTTTGAAAACCTGGACCTTGAACCTCAGCTGGTGCTGAGGTCTGCATGGGGACCGCGGGGCTTGGAGGCTGGTAGAAGTGGTTGCGGGAGGTGGGACGCAGACAGGAGACCGTGTTCCCTAGGAGGCTGTTTCAGTGTGGACAAGATCATCATACGCTTCACTCATCAAAATCCCCAAAAGGCTGCTGAAAAGGGGATTTAAGGTCACATTCCTTGAAGTAGGGTTGGCCAATGGGGTAAGAAAGGCTGGGGCCCAGTGGCCTTCACCAGGCTGACCATTGGTGGCCTTAAGCACCAAGCCACACATCTGTACTCTCCACCCTGAGCTTGCCCTGGCTTCTGTGTCACAGGATACTGGGGCGTTCCCTGCCTCTCACACGAGCTCTCCCCCTGGGCCTGCATCTGAGCCTGTAGGGCTTGGATGGGTTTTGATTATATCTAGTCCAAGCCTTCTTAACCCAGAGTCTAGGATAGGTGACAGGGGTACATGACCCCTTAAAAGTACAAAACTTTCAGTTGCACCTTCTTCCTTGGTTAGAGTTCATATTTTCTTCAGACCCTTGAAGGGCTCTACAACCAGCAAAAAAATGGAGAGTTACTGCAACCCCCTCAGTTGCCACCTACTTCAAGAAGTCTTCTAAGATTTTCCTTAATTTACAGTGATCAAAGCTCTCAGGCCACGCAGAGCTCAGTGACCTCGGGCTTAACTGGAGGGAGCTGTCACTCACTCTCTCCTCTGCAGCTGGGTCTCTGCATGTTAAGATGTCACACTAGTTGTCAAATGAAAGAAATTCAACTGTGCTATTCCCCTGCTTGTCAGTTTACTCTTTAAAAAAGAAACCCTGATAACTGAGGACTATTTTATTCCTTTGGCAAGTCTCCCATTCATTGTATGCAAATACTGCTACTCAGTGCTCTAAACGATGTTTGTGTAAAAGCGGATTTCACTACATCCCTGCCCGCATCCTGTTGACTCACTCACTGCTTATCACAGCTCTCTCCAGAACCCTCTGTGTACTAAGCCCCATTACTTAACAGCTTGTCTCTTGACCTCTCCATGACCCTGAATGAGGCAGGCCAGGCCAGGCTGAGATTATCTGTTGCAGCGGGAAAAGATGCAGTGTTGAAGCTGGGAAGCCTGGGTTCAGAATCTGCCCTCAGCGACGTGTCCCAGGACGGCCACTTCACCTGGATCTCAGAAATGCGTGCTGCTGGCCGGGTGCGGTGGCTCACGCCTGTAATCCCAGCACTTTGGGAGGCTGAGGCAGGCGGATCACAAGGTCAAGAGATCGAGACCATCCTGGCCAACATGGTGAAACCCCATCTCTACTAAAAATATAAAAATTAGCTGGGGTGGCACATGCCTGTAATCCCAGCTACTCGGGAGGCTGAGGCAGGAGAATCGCTTGAACCCGGGAGGCTGAGGCAAGAGAATCACTTGAACCCGGGAGGAGGTGGAGGTTGCAGTGAGCTGAGATCGTGCCACTGCACTCCAGCCTGGGCGACTGGCACAACTCCATCTCAAAAAAAAAGGAAGGTCAAGGAAGACAATGAATGTGCAAAAGCACTGTGTAGTCATGTAGAGTACCAAGTCACGTGTATTACTATCGTCACACACATTGCCACAGCCACCTACAGCGCCACAGCCATGTATATTACCATGGTCATGTACAGTATCAGTCTTGTATATTACCACGGTTATGTACAGTATATCAATCTTGTATATTACCAAGGTCATATACAGTATCAGTCCTGTATATTACTACGGTTATGTACAGTATCAATCTTGTATATTACCAAGGTCATATACAGTATCAGTCTTGTATATTACTACGGTTATGTACAGTATCAATCTTGTATATTACTATGGTCATGTACAGTATCAGTCTTGTATATTACCACAGTTATGTACAGTATCAATGTTGTATATTACCATGGTCATGTACAGTATCATTCTTGCATATTACTATGGTCTTGTAGAGTATCCATCTTGTATATTACCAAGGTCATGTACAGTATCTATCTTGTATATTACCATGGTTATGTACAGTACCAAAGTCATGTATAGTATCAGCCATGTATATTAGCAGCCATGTATGTTACCACAATCATGTACAGTACTGCAGTTACATACAGTATCAGTCAATGTATATTACCACAGTTATGTATATTAGCACAATCATGTATAGTACTAGAGTCATGTATATTATCAGTTATATATAGTACCACAGCCATGTACAGCACCACATCATGTATATAGTACTACAGTCATATATAGTAACAGTCATGTAGAATACCACAGTCATATACAATACCATGTCCTGTACAGTACCATAGTCATTAATAGTACCATGTATATTAATAGTACCATGTATAGTAATAGTGCCATGTATATTCCTACATTCATGCTTTTACCACAATCATGTACAAAGGGTCTTCAAAAAGTTCAAGGAAAATGCATATTATGAAAAAACTAGGCATATATTTGAGATTTTTTTTGCCCCAAAATAAGTAACTTGTTATAACATGACTAAATGGGATCTATTTTGAGGCACTAAGAAGGATAAGACATCAGTTTGAAAAGAAGTCCTATCAGAGCAACATAAATTCTACTAAAACTGAAACAAAAACGAATATCAAATTTACAGTGAAGCTTGCTTAGATGGAAGAATGGTGAAATCGCTGATACTTTATGAAAAGTTTATGGGGACAATGCCCCAAAGAAATCAGCAGTTGGTTGGGCGCGGTGCCTCACACCTGTAATCCCAGCACTTTGGGAGGCCGAGGCAGGCGGATCACAAGGTCAAGAGACCGAGATCATCCTGGTCAACGTGGTGAAATCCCGTCTCTACTAAAAATACAAAAATTAGCCAGGCATGGTGATGTGCACCTGTAGTCCCAGCTACTTGGGAGGCTGAGGCAGGAGAATTGCTTGAACCCAGGAGGCAGAGGTTGCAGTGAGCTGAAATCATGTCACTGCACTCCAGCCTGGCGACAGAGTGAGACTCTGTCTCAAAAAACAAAAAAAAGAAATCAGCAGTAGTTAATAAATGGATAACTTTTTAAGAAGGGATGAGACGATGTTGAAGATAAAGCCTGAAGTGCCAGACCATCCACATCAAATTAGAAAGAAAAAGTTGATCTTGTTTGTGCTCTAACTGAAGAGGACTGACAATTAACAGCAAAAAAAAAAAAAAAAAATAGCCAATACCATAGACATCTCCATTGGTTCCGTGTACACAATTCTGACTGAAAAATTAAAGTTGAACAAACTTTCCACTTGATGGGCACCAAAACTACTGCATCCAGATCAGGTGCAGATGAGAGCAAAGCTTTCAATGAAAATTTTATTTTATTTATTTATTTACTATTTATTTATTTATTTATTTACTTTTTTTGAGACCAAGTTTCACTCTTGTTGTCCAGGCTGGAGTGCAATGACGTGATCTTGGCTCACGGCAACCTCCGCCTCCCGGGTTCAAGCAATTCTCCTGCCTCAGCCTCCTGAGTAGCTGAGATTACAGGCATGCGCCACTATGCCCAGCTAATTTTTTTTTTTTTTTTTTTTTTTTTTTGCATTTTTAGTAGAGACGGGGTTTCTCCATGTTGGTCAGGCAGGTCTCAAACTCCCGACCTCAGGTGATCCACCTGCCTTGGCCTCCCAAAGTGCTGGGATTACAGGTGTGAGCCACCACATCTGGCTGCTTTCAATGAAAATTTTAAACAAGTGGGATCAAGATCTTGAAGCATTTCTTCAAAGAACTGTAAGAGAGGATGAAGCATTAACCACTACAATCCTGAAGACAAGGCACAATCAAAGCAATGGCTACCAAGAGGTGGATGTGGCCCAGTCAAAGCAAAAGCAGACCGGCCAAGAGCAAAGGTCATGGCAATAGTTTTTTTGGGATGTTCAAGGCATTTTGCTTGTTAACTTTCTGGAGAGACAAGAACAATAATATCTGCTTATAATGAGAGCGTTTTGAGAAAGTTAGCCAAACCTTCAGCAGAAAAACACCCAGGAAAGCCTCGCCAGATGGTCGTGCTCCACTAAGACAAGGTTCCCATTCATTCCTCTCATCAAACAAGGACAATTTTGTGAGGGTTTTGATGGGAAATCATTAGGCATCCACTTTACAGTCCTGATTTGGCTCTTTCTGACTTCCTTTTGTTTCCTAATCTTAAAAAATCTTTAAAGGGTGATCCAGTTAGGCTTTGTGTCCCCACCCAAATCTCATCTTGAATTATAATCCCCATAATCCCATCTGCCAAGGGAGAGATGAGGTAGCCATAATTGGATCATGGGAGTGTTTCCTCTATGCTGTTCTCATGACAGTGAGTGAGTTCTCACGTGATCTGATGGTTTTATAAGTGTTCGGTAGCTCCTCCTAAGTTCATTCTCCTTCCTGCCGCCTTGTGAAGAAGGTGCCTTGCTTCCCCTTCTCCTTCCGCCATGACGGTAAGTTTCCTGCGGCCTCCTCAGCCATGCGAGTCAACTAACTGTGAGTCAGTTAACTTCTTTCCTTTATAAATTACTCAGTCTCTAATATTTCCCTATAGCAATGTGAGAAAGGACTAAGACAAAGGGCATCCATTTTTCTTCAGCTAATGATGTAAAAAAAAGGCTGTATTGACATGGCTGAACTCTCAGGACCTTCAGTTATTTAGGGATGGACTAGATGGCTGGTATCATTGCTTACAAAAGTGTCTTGTAACTTGATGAAGCTTATGTTGAGAAATAAAATATACATATTTGTATATATGTGTGTGTGTGCATATGGAGAGAGGGAGAGAGACGCAGTCTTGCTCTGTTGCCCAGGCTGAAGTGCAGTGGTGAGATCTCCACTCACTGCAACCTCCGCCTCCCGGGTTCAAGTGATTCTCCTGCCTCAGTCTCCCGAGTAGCTGGGATCACAGGCATACACCACCGTGCCAGATAATTTTTGTATTTTTAGTAGAGATGGGGTCTCATCCTGTTGGACAGGCTGGTCTCGAATGCCTGATGTCAAGTGATCTGCCCGCCTCGGCCTCCCACGGTACTGGGATTACAGGAGTGAGCCACTGTGCCTGGCCTGTATTTTTTATTTTCATCCTTTAATTCCATTTTCCACCACCTTTTTGAAGCCCCCTTGTATATTACCACAGTCATATATATTACCAATCACGTATGGTACCACAGACATGTAGAGCACCACGGTCATGAATATTACTAGGAATGCAAAGAAGCCATCAGCATCCAGTTCGGAAGCCACAGGAGTCCAAGCAAGAGTGAACGATGTGAGTCTGTGCCCACCCTGCACCCTCTCGCCTCCTCCCTGCTCCCCAGCACCCTGGAAAGCCTGGACAAAGGAATGACATCACTGCTCGAGGATCCTGCTGAAGTCATGCTGAGAAGGGCTGCCTCCTTTTAATTTTCAAGTGTTGGTTGATTGATGGTGGTGTCCTCTTTTCCTCCTGCCCCCTGCCCCTGCCTGTGTCATTGCCCTCACTGACATCATGACAATGACTCACAGAATCAAAGGGTAGAAGGGACCCGGGAGGTTGTCCAGAACCTAACCTCCCCCAGTGCAGAAATCTCGACACCATGTTTGCTTAAAGAGCAACCTGTTCCAAAGGGCAGGAAGGTGTTTCTCTTGCAGGGCCCAGGTCTGCATTTTCAAGCTCTCCCCACGGGCCTAGCGTGGGCCTCCAGAACCATCTAGAACAGGTCCCATGCCTCTGTGGTACTGGAATGCAGCTGATACCCTCTCCTGCCTCTTAAGCAGTCAACTATATTCCCATGGATTTGCCACCCAACCCATCATGGCTTCTAGCCCTTGTCACCCAGCCTGCTCCCTGTATACCTTCCAGTTGGTCAAGGGCCCTGTCAAAGTGCTGGCCCACATGGACACAATGCCCCAGAAGTCGTTTGACAAAGCAGGACTGACAAGCATCTCCTTCACTCTGAGCACCAGCACAGTTATCTGCTTTTATTTAGAGGGGTTAAGCACTACTGCCGTTAGAAGCCTGCTTGTTGGTGTCAACTCATCCTTCCACAGTGTCAGATTTTTCAATCTGGGGATGGTGGTCACTCCAGGAACACTAAGTGCCACAAGGAGAGAACCTTGTTTATGAGGTTCCCTGCTGCATCTCCAAGGCCTAGTTTGCTGAATCAATGAACGGGGGCAACGTAGTCACGATTCCTCGGAGCCGTGTCACCCTGAAGCTGGTTGTCACTCCTCACCTAAGTTACCAGCAAGAAAGATCAGGATCTGGCTAGGAGCAGGGCTGCCCAGCAGAGCCCCGAGGGCTGGATGCCAGCTGCCTCCCACCCCCTCCAACAGTGCCACCCTGGCCTGCCTAGATTCTCCACTTCCCTCAGCCCAGACACTTCCATCTTGACGGTAAAGATATCAGAGGAGGCCCTCAGCATCCTCTAAAACTCTAGTGCAATGCTGACAGCATTCCCTGAGCTCTGGGAAGCTCTCAAAGAAGGTGGCAAAGCAAGTCTGGGTGATATTCTTGGAGGAGGCATGGAGATCCGGCAGCCTCCTAGCAGGTCCCCCACTCCTGGCCTGACACCTCCACCGCCTGCCTGTCACAGCAGCCAGGGGATCCTGCTAAGGCTTGGATGAGGGCATGACGCTTGAGTCCTGGGGCCAGCTAGGTCTACCTGTCCTACATGGGAACCTGTCCCCCTTAGTTCTTCCTCCCCACTCACTCACTGCTCCAGCCACACTGGCCACCTCTCGGTCCTCAGACACTCCACTCTCTCCTCAGAGCCCTTGCTCTGTCCTCTCCCTGGAACGCTACTGCTCCCTTCCCACCATGCCCTCGCCTCCTTCAGGTCTTTCCTCGTGTCTCCTTCTCAGTGTGACCTTCCTTATACCCTACCTAGAATCTCAGGCCCTTGCATTCCCATCCTTCCTGCCTCATTGGTTTTTTCCTCATTGTTTATGATGACAATTCAATGTGCTGATTTATTTATTTATTTATTTATTTATTTATTTATTTTTTGAGACAGAGTCTCCCACTGTTGCTCAGGCTGGAGTGCAGTGGAATGATCTCTGCTCACTGCAACCTCCACCTCCCAGGTTCAAGCAATTCTCATGCCTCAGCCTCCCAAGTAGCTGGGATTACAGGTGCGCTCCACCATGCCCAGCATTTTGGGTTTTTTTGTATTATTAGTAGAGACGGAGGTTTCACCATGTTGGGTCAGGCTGGTCTTGAATTCCTGACCTCAAGTGTTCTGCCTGCCTTAGCCTCCTAAAGTGCTGGGATTACAGGCTTGAGAATATGCTGTTCTACTGATCTTGCTTTCTATCTGTCTCCCTTACTAAAATGCCAGCTCTCACTACATGGGTGGGGATTTTCATCTGCTTTGCTCCTTGCATGCCTTCAGTGCCCAGAACAGCGCCTGGCATATAGTAGGTGCTCAATAAATGTGCTGAATGTATGAATAAGTGAATAAATGAATGAGTTCCCACCAACCATTCATTTGCTAACCCGGCACTTTCTTGTTGAGAATCTAGGCATGTGCTCATTTTCAGATTCTAAGATCTCACTCATTTCAGGGGTGCCACAGCAGATGAGCACACATTTGGGCATGCTAGTGTCTAAATAGACTCACTTTTCTCATTTCCAATGGGCTTCAGTGGTTTCCTAATCCTCATGGTTCATCTGAATAATATGTTTGAAATGTTTCAAGTATCTTATGGACTTACATTTTTGGATTGTGTCTCCTGAAGACAACGGTGGGCACGACCTCATAAAATTCTAGGTGTGTTCATGCTTTTGTCCAAGGATAAGGGAGAACGTGTAGTGTGTGGGACCCATCCCGCACTGATACTCAAAACTGTGGCAGGATATCGCTGGTAGTGGCAGGTTAAGACAAGGGCTTTTGTTACGGCGATTGTGACAACCAGATACACTTCCTGGGTAGAAAGGACACCTCATAAATACAGCCGAGATCACTTTCTCAAAGCAGATGGCCTCGGCAAGTACCAAGATGGAAATGAACCAGAGAAAGTAACTGCAATGATGCAGAGATCAGAAGGGCTTGGAAGGGATCTGTGCAGCCATAAACAAGTGCGCTTCACCTGAAAAGATAGAAGCTCAGAAGAGCTTGAAGTCGAAACGAGAATTAGCAGAAGGGCTGGGTACACTGAAAATGAACTTGACTCAGATTCAATATTACTAGATGGAGGAGGCATTCCTGAAAGCCCAAATAGACAAGTTGGTGAATTTAGGAGAAAAAAACAGGAAATTTTGTTTGACATGCTAGTTAGGGAACTTGGGTCCCTTATTCCCTTAGAAGCGACAGTTTGGAAATATTAACGTCTTCTGCAAGAGCTGAAATAAATCCACGGCAGACAGCTACCTGTTGAGGAGTTTTAAACGGGTGTGGGGCTCGGCGGAGCTGGGACACAGCACATCTTCCAACTCTGAGTTGCTTCTTTTTCATTTGGTGGCATCTGATGACTAGCAAAGCCTGAGATCATCAGTGATGGGGACAGATGCTTTCTTCACCCGGAAGTCTCCTGCTTGCAACTCAGGGAAGCCTGGTAATCCATTGCTTTCTTGGGTTGACTGATCTGTAAGATGAGAATTTTCGAGCATGCCAGGATCTTAGGGATCATTGTAACCCCTCTCATTTTATAGGTGTGCTTCTCAGCTGCAACCTGGAGAAGGTAGTAACTTTTCCAGGGTCAAGAACCCAGTCCTGGCCGGGTGTGGAAGCTCACACCTGTAATCCCAGCACTTTGGAAGGCCAAGAAGGGAGGATTGCTTGAGCCCAAGAGTTCGAGACTAACCTAAGCAACATAGCAAGACTCCCGTCTCTATTTTTAAATAAATAAATAAGTAAGTAAATAAATAAATAAATAAAAGCTTAGTCTCTGGCCTCCCGCACAGGTGAGCAAGACTGCAGGGGGGCGTGGTCCCAGAGGTAGACACCCACCCTTGTTCCCCCAAGGGAAGGGCCTGGGGGAGTAAGAAGATGTTTGTCTATTCATGAGACAGCCTCATTTGTAAGGTCAGTTGTGACCGATGCTCCAAGTGGAAACACTTCTAGATGTCACAGGTAGAACAGGTAGCCTACCTGCCTGCTTTCAGGCTGCACAGAGTGAGGAGGGAGAGATGGGCCACTGCTCTCTCCCCTGTAAATTGGTTAGTGCAGCTGTTTTGGCCTGATGACTCTAGGGACCCACAGATGACCTGTCTGGACCCTTCTCTTCTCTTTCTCTCTTTTCCTATTCTCACCAGTACTGACCTGACTCAGAGTCTGAGGTATAAACTCCCTGCTTACCTCCTTATCCCACAATACAGTGTTTTCTTGCTTCCCTTTCCACTTCCCTCCCACAATTCCAGCCAGGTAGAGCTTTTGATCAGGTGGTTTCTTGCACCTAGATTGCCCTTGTCACACCCCTTCTGGTTGAAACTCTTGACCTTCTTCAAGGCTCAGTCAAATGCTCCTTCCTTCATGAAACCTTTCATGAGTGCTTGCTATAAATTAACTGCTCCTCTGCACTTCCACCGTGTGGCATCCCCCAGACTTCATGCCCATCCAGAACTTCAGAATGTCACCTCATTTGGAAAGAGAGTTTTTGGAGCTATAACTAGTTAAGGATCTTGAGATGCAATCACACTGGATTTAGTATGTGCCCTGAATCCAATAACTAGTGTCCTTATAAGAAGATGATGGGGGTGGGCATGGTGGCTCACACCTGTAATCTGAGCACTTTGGGAGGCTGAGGCTGGTGGATCACCTGAGGTTGGGAGTTCGAGACCAGCCTGACCAACATGGAGAAACCCCATCTCTACTAAAAATACAAAATGAGTTGGGCATGGTGGCATGCACGCCTGTAATCCCAGTTACTCGGGAGGCTGAGACAGGAGAATCGCTTGAATCTGGGAGGCAGAAGTTGCAGTGAGCCAAGATCACGCCATTGCACTCCAGCCTGGGCAATAAGAGTGACACTCTGTTTCAAAAAAAAAAAAAAGGAGATGATGGGACCTAGACACACACAGCAAGGAAGGCCATGGGATGATGAAAGGAGAGATTGGAGCCATGCTTCCACAAGCCAAGGAGCATCAGGAGCCACCAGGAGCTGCAAGAGATGACGAAGGATCTTCCCCTAGAGTCTTCGAGTGGAGAGGAACCCGGAACCCTGCTGATGCCTTGATTTCAGACTTCTGGCCTCCAGAACCACAAGAAACTACATTTTGTCGTGGTAAGCCATCAAGTTTGTGCTAATTTGTCATGGTAACCACAGGAAGCACATACACATGGTGATTTGTGCCCTCACTGTAAGCCCCTGGCCACACTCTAGGTCTTTATTCATCTTTGCTACATTTTCCTACAGGCCCAGAGCTGCGCCAAACACCGAACAGATACCCCAGGTAGGTTTGCTAAGCTAGGTCTCTCAGAGACGGTGTCAAGGGACTTATGAGCTTGGGCTGGCCCCAGGGCTAGGGATGGGAAGGACACAGGACTTGCTGAGTGGAAGTGCCGGAGAATGGGGTTCATAAATCTACTCACAGTGCTAGTTCCTAGCTGGGTGCTTTAGGAACAGGGCTATCTATCCACATGCTGTAAATTCACTGACAGCAAGACAGAACTCCAAGCCAGTTCCCATACTACCCTCCGGAAATACCTCCCCTCAGACTACCTCTCTGAAATGGGAATTGAGTTTTTTTGTTTGTTTGTTTTTGAGACAGAGTTTTGCTCTGTCGCCAAGGCTGGAGTGCAATGGCGTGATCTAGGCTCACTGCAACCTCCACCTCCCGGGTTCAAGCACTTCTCCTGCCTCAGCGTCCCGAGTAGCTGGGATTACAGGTGCTTACCACCATGCCTGGATAATTTTTTGTATTTTTAGTGGAGATGGGGATTCACCATGTTGGCCAGGCTGGTCTCGAACTCCTGACCTCAAGTGATCTGCCTGCCTCAGCCTCCCAAAGTGCTGGGATTACAGGCATGAGCCACTGCTCCCAGCCAAGGTCCTGGAGTTCTTGACATGGTGTTAGGCCCATGTATGTTGCCCACCTCCCAAGGTTTGCAATCATGGCCCAAGACTTTCATCCGGCCACTTGCTTGATACCAAACCAAAGGCTGGAATGGCCCCTACAAATACTTCTAAATGAACGGTCCACTTGTCCTCCCAGGGGCTCCTGCTAACACCGTGTCAAACTCAAAGACTGGAGCCTGGGCTGACCACTAGCCAGAAGTTAGTTCCCTTGGAGGGAAGGGGAATAAGCTTAAGGTTTGTGAATGCTTTTGTGGAAGGAATTCTAGGAGGGCATAGAAAATTAATTTACACCTGCAGACCCTAACTATGACTGGCCCTGCCTCTGTCTGCCGCAGTGCACTGTGGGTAAGGAGAGATGTGTCCTGAGCTTTCAAATTCTTACAGCCTTAGTGTGCCTTTAAAAAAAAAAACCCTCGCTTATTTGGGCCACCTTTGCACCCTAAGGCTCACCACCACCCACAAATATTGCCAAATCCTATTTAACTCAAGGTCATTATGGGAAACTGGGTTGTCAACTCTCCCTCCTTCCCAAATAAACAAATAACTCCTGGACATGTCAGCTCTCTGCAGAGACTCTGGTACTCCTTTTTTTTTTTTTTCTTTTTGGGGTCTTCCCCCCAGATCCAATCCCACCAGAATCTAGGCTGGGAAGCTCTCAGATGCAGCCACCAGAATCTAGGCTGGGAAGCTCTCAGATGCAGCCTCCACTTCCATCAAGAGGAGAAGGAACGTCATCTGTGGTTCCACACAGCCGCCCCCTGTCTAGTATCACTGCAGGCTGCGGGTGGCACTGGCCCTCTCTGGTCCAGTACTCTTGGGCCACCCCCAAGCCCACTGTTCACACCTGTCCCCAACCATAAATTCCCCACTCCCTCAACACTTGACCCTTTGTTCCCAACCCCACTAGGCCCCAAAACACTCCTGGCTCTGGGGGTTTGTCCCAAAGTCCTCTCACTGGTGTTAGGCAAGAAGCCACAATTCCAAACTCCCCACCATGACAGCAAACAGAAGCCTCATTATAAAGTGTAGCTCCAGTAATTGGTCAGATAATGTCGAGTTACAGGGAGCGCTGCTGGTCATCCTGACGAGTCAGATGACTGAACCAAGCATGAATGGCACTCGAAGTTTCACAGGCCCCCATGGATCCTGTTTTTGTTTTTGGTGACCCTGACACCAATTTAAGACATATTTCTAATTGGCCCTGGCTGGATTCCCTGGAAGAGGACGTCCAGTCCAAGTTAGGTGGGGTTTGGTTCTCGGTGCGTGAACTTGCAGGCTCCACTCTGTACTATCACACCCACCCCCCAATGCCATACACTTCTTTCAATTTAGGATTGTTTATAGTCAGTCGAGTTTTTCCAGATTGACTAAGAGTTCCTCATCTGCCTACTGTAGTCAGCTACAAGAACAGTAAAAGAGACCTAGGACTTGGGCCAGCTGGAAGACTCAGAAAAAAGTCTCTGTGGGATGCAGACAGCTAAAGAATGACAATCACATGCAATTGTCCCAAACCCCACATCCCCCCGCAAAGGACACCCTCATCTGCCCTTTTGAGACCCCTTCACAAAGAGCTTCGGGAGCCCTTTTATGGGGCATCGCCTCAAGGAAATGAAACTGCTGAGAACAACTCTGATTTCCCCTTATTCGTTGTGTCCAAGGGTTAAAAACACTTCCCAACTCCTCCTCCAAATGCAAGGTCAAGCGGCTGTCCAAACCACCCAAGGAGAAGAGGGAGTCCTGGACAGCCAGACCCCTGCTAGCTTGGCCACCACAGGCTCCGGCCAGCCCGGCTAGGGAAGAGTTAATCGGATCGGCTTTGGCTGATAGTTCAGGCTCCAAAGTTCAGTCCCAGTCAGAGCCACCCCGGAGGAATTGTAAATCTCAGGGCAGTATTTAACAAAACAAAAGCAACCTGGAATTACATGCAGGTTTGGTTTTCTACAGTACATATTTACTTAATCCCCAAGGTATGCGGCTCCATGTCAGATCAGCTGGCTTTGCGGCCCTTTCACCCCCCTAGTTCACAACAGTTTAAGTTTCAAACTAATTCCCTGTTTTCTCTTTTCCTCTTCACAGGGCTGGCTGGAGACAGCCTGGCCTGCCTCCCTCTCCCGATGGCTCTGGTCACCGGGTGAGTCAGCCTGGCCTGGGCTGGGAGTTGGGTGACAGCCTGCTCACTCTCCCCACTCTCTGGCACCAGGTCTCCAAAACCTGGAGCAAGGGGTGCCAGGACCACCAAAAAGTTAAAGGCCGTGTCTGGTGGGCAGGACCCTCCTTGCAGCACCACCTTCCAGCTAAATGGGGAGGGATCCCTGGGGTTGTACTGGGGGGAGGGGACAGGGTTGAAGGTGAGAACAAGGGCTCTTTATCAGTAGCTGCTTACCCTGGCCTCCTCTTTCCTGCTTTCCAAACACCTGGGCCTCTCAGTGTCGGTCCGGCCAGACTACTACATCCAAGACCGCTCTTCCCTTTTCAAACCCAAACCAAGTACCCCCTCTCGTGTCTTCAGAGCTGCAGCCGCCCAGGTTGGGGCTGGGTAGCGGGTTGCCAAGGAAAATACGAGGCGCCAGCTAGCAGGCGGCTCCCAGCTCTACCCAGGAGTGCGCACACCCTGCACTCACCAGGGTGGCGGCAAGAAAAAGGGGGGAAGGCGGGGGAGGGGGGCACAACACCTTCCTTTGGGAGGCAGGAATGTGGGAAATGGGTGGGTCTCCTAAGTTTCAGGGTGGGGGTGAATAGCCCAGTCAGCCAGCCACCGATCCCAAAGGAGCGGATCAACTCTGAACCTGCCAAAAAAGACAGTCCGGTGCCCGGGAAATTTACAAGGTGAAACCGACTAGCTCAGCACTCGTGGGTGGCGCAGAGAAGTGGGGTGGCCGGCGACTCTCAGCTCCCGGGCGCGGGATCCCGCAGCGGCAGCAGGTGGGCTCACCCCAGCCCCTGCGGCCCCCCACTCCCTGGAGTCGCAGTGCCTGGTACCTTTCTGGCGCCGCGCTCCGCGAACTCGCGGGCGAGCTGACGCCCGATGCCTCTCCCGCCGCCGGTGATGAGGACGTTCTCCCGCGACAGGTCCCGCAGCTTGGCGGGCAGCACCAGTCCGACGGCTGCTTTCACCACCAGATAGATCATCTGTAGAGGGAACACCACCAGCGCGCCCAGCCGTTTCCACACCATCCTCCGCGCCGCGGAGCCGGGCAGGGGGCGAAACTCCCCGGGCCGAGCAATACAGGAATTAAAAAACACCCCGAACAATAAATAGTAAACCGAATAAGGAGGAGAGAGGCGTCCCACCTGGCCACTCTTGAAATCACCTCTTCCCAAATGCAAAGCACCGGGTGAGAAAAAGAAAAAAAAAAAAAAAAGATAAATTCTCCTCTGGGGGAGAAAAAGCGTCTCCTAAGGTTGGGACGGTAAAAGACGTGGAGGGGGAAGCCGGAGGTGGAAAGTTCTAACAAGAAGTTTCTTGCCCCAGCAGCCGTTTCGGCTGGGGAATTCTCAGGTAATGTTTACAGACTGACAGAGGAGTTTAGGGAGGGGAAGAAAAAAAAAAAAAAAAAGGCACCAACCACACGCGCGCACCCTGCCTCGGTCGCGCGGTTTCAAAGTGCAAGATTAAAAAAAAAAAAAAAAAAAAAAAAAGGCTGTTTCCAAATTGTAGCGCCCCCACCCCCACCCCGTCTCCAGGAAAAAAAAAAAAAGTGGGGGGAAAAAGTGCTTGGAGCTCCCAATTTCAGCCCGCGAAAGTCTCCCGACTCATTGCTATTCTTGGGCTCAGGAAATTGCTTAAACGCGATCTGATTGCCAGCAACGTGCAGGAGAAGTGGGGGGTCCGGGTGTCAGTTTCTTTACGTGCAGCGCTCGCCCTCGCGCGCGCTCGCTCGCTCCGGCTTCCTCCCTCCCTCTCTGTTCCAGCAGAGGCTGGGAGTTGCCGCTCGATCCAGCTCCCCTTCTCTCCCTTTTTAGCATTTATTGCCTTCTTTTTGTCCTTTCCAACTTGGAGAGGGTCCGGGTGTGGAGCGCGCGTGGATCGGACGCCTTGGTCTGCGCGGCCCTATTCATTCGCTCCCCGGGCAGCCGCGTCGCGGAGAGGGCGGCCCCTTTTTCCCCCATTTTTTTAATACCCCATTAAGCCTGATTGACAGTTAAAGTTGTTGGGAGGCTTCACTACCGTTCCTCTGAGTGGCTGCTGCGGCCTCCCCTCCCCCTGCGCCGTCGCGGGGAGCGCGCATAAGGCGCGCACTCGGGCTCGCCGGGACTCGCGCTCTCCCGGGACTGGCTCCCCTCTCTGCAAGCCGGGACTTGCCGCCGGTGTCCCTGAGGGCTCGCAGCTGTAACTCGAACACGCTGGAACCGACTCCGGCGAGCCGGCTGCCTTCTCGAGACATTCCTCCTTGCCTGGGCCGCCCGCGGGCCAGGTGATCACCCCTGAGTGTGGAGCAGGCCCGGGGGAGCTTGCGTATGCCTTGATCCAACCAGGTCACCCAGGGTTTTATTTCAGGTCATTTGGTCATCCCCGGCCTCCAGGTAGGATCAGGAAGCCACTCCTCACCTTTGCCCGGACCTCTTCTGTGTTCACTTAGAGTGGACTTTTAAAAGCCTGACCCAAGTCCCTCACGATGCTTAGGGGGAAGCCTCTGGGGAGCAGGACTTTGCTTTGAGGGGAGGGAGTAGTCAGGGTAAAGGAACCTCTGCTCCGGGTGCCAATAAAATCCCCATAAGATTAGCTGGGAGCATATTTATTGCTCATCTGAGCTAGAATTACCTTGACTGACAGCAATTTCCTTAATAACAAAAGCCTGCAAACAAAACGTCCTATTCCTGCGCCCCTGTGCTGTGCAGCCAGCGTCTCCTGTCCTTGGGTCTCCCTGGACTGCCCTGGCGGGGCACCCACCTTCTAACCTCCTGCCCTTCCCGACCGGAATGTCTCCCCTGCTAGAGGGTGGGACCGAGCTATTTAGAGTTGTCTGTTGCAGGAAGTCTGGGAGGTGAGTCACTAAAAAGCAGCCCCAGTTCAAAGTGCTGATGGGACTTGCCTCCCGCCCCCCTGCACGTTCCCGGGGCCGGAGGAGCGAGAGCGAAGCAGGGAGCTGCCCTGTAATCTGGGGCAGCCGTTTCCAGCCCGCGACTTGTTCAGACGGCGATTCCTGGGCCTCACCCCCAGAGATTCTGATTCAGCAGGGCTGGGTGCGCTGGGATCGGTACTTTTAATGCTCCGCCCGGGTGAGAAAGTCACTTCGAAAAACGCTGATCTGCGGGGAGGGGAGGCTGGGATTACCTCGTCACCTGCAAAGACCTAGTTCTGGGGAGAAGTTCTGCAGGTGAGGATCTTCCTTCTGGGTGAAAAGCCACTGGAAGAGCAAAAGGCGGGAGAGGCTTAGGATGAGCAACTGTCCTGCACTGAGGGCCTATATTCTGACACTTAGTCCTTCCCCTGACCTTGCAATCGGGGGACTATTATCCCATCGTCCAGGTTACCCAGCCAGGACGTGCAGAAGGGGGATCCCAATCCAGACCTCTTCCCACTCTGACCAGACGGGAGGAGACAAGTGGAGGATGGGGTTCAGCTAAGGGTTGCAGAGCAGAGACCCCCTCAACGCCTCCAAGAGTCTGACCGAAGGGCGGACCAATGTCTCCATCAGACCCCAGGGCCGGACTCCATTGTGGTGACGGCCTCCTCCCATCTTCGAGGTCTGTAAAAATGGGAAAGAGATTCCAGCCTGGGAGTGACAGGCCTTTCCCACCCAGCAGCGGCTGGTGTCCGCCAGGCCTGCGAAGAAGCCTGGAAAGATATGAAGACAGAACCAGGCTGCAAAAGCGGGCTTTGCTCATCTGTTGTCCTCGGAGCCGCCTAGTGGCCTAGATAGGATACTGCGCCTCCGAGCTGCCTGGCTTCCAGCCTCGCAGCGTTCCTGCTAACTAGCTATGCTTTTCTTCCAGGCATTTCTCTCATGTAAGGTCAACACCCCAAGTCTAAAAGGGCTTGGGAAGATTATAGTCCTCCTCCCCAACCCCCGACACACTTTAATGGCTGGGGAAACTAAAGCCAAAAGATATGAAGCAACTCATATACAGAGATGCATTTTCACCCCAACTAGCCCACCCTGGTCAGATGCCAGACCGGCTGGGTAACCATTAGGTCCCTCTTACATCTCTCTGGTTGTGTGCCTGGGATGGAGGGCAGACAGTGGGTGGGTAGGAGGTCGGGAACCCAAATTGACCTTTAGTGCCTCAGGGCCTTTACACAGTTTCTGATTTAATTTCCTTAACAGCCCAGGGAGGCACATGCCCGTTTATTGCAGGAGGAAACAGGCTCAGTAAATCTAAGTAACTTGTGCAAGGCCACGCAACCTGCTTCTCAAAAGGTTTGGGATGAAATCAGAGGAAAAAAGAACATATCAGACATTCCCCAAAGGAACTGACAGTTCCAGAAGCTGGCCTGAGGTGGATGGTGGCCTTTTTTTTCTTGGTCCACCTTTCAGGATGTGGTTTTTGTGGGACTGGCAGCTCTGCAAGCCACAGTTTTCTCCCAGCATCAACTGCTCAGAGAGAAACTGTCACCTCCTCTGTTGCCCTCCCCCGAGGTCCCTGGGAAGATGGGGCCAAGGAGACCTTGTGTGAGGGTGACGCGTGTGTGCACAGTTCAGCAGGCTGGCCCTGAGGGTCGCTGTGGCCTAGCTTCAGTGAGAACAGAAGGGACACATCCTCTCTGCCTTTCCCTCCCTCCCCCAGCCTTTCTCCTTTGCTCTTGGTACCCCCTGCCGGAATTTAACTCAGGGCAGAGTTTGAAATTTCACATCCCAGGTCTGTCCCTGAAAATGTGAAAGGAGCCTTTCTGGGCTGAAGGGAAGAGGTGAGCTGCAGTCGGGAGAACTAACTTTTTCCATGGCTCAGCTCCCCCGGTGCAGTGAGGATCCACACTCACCCTGCGGTTCCTGGACCAGAAGCCTGTTAGAAATGCAGAATCCAGGCCGGGTGCGGTGGCTCATGCCTGTAATTCCAGCACTTTGGGAGGCTGAGGTAGGCGGATCACCTGAGGCCAGGAGTTTGAGACCAGCCTGGGCAACATGGGGAAACCCCGTTTCTATAAAAAATACAAAAATTAGCCTGGTACAGTGGGGTGTACCTGTAATCTCAGCTATATGGGAGGCTGAGGCAGGAGAATCGCTTGAACCCCAGAGGTGGAGGTTGCAGTGAGCTGAGATCGTGTCACTGTACTCTAGCCTGGGCCACAGAGCAAGACTCTGTCTCAAAAAAAAAACAAAAAGCAATGCAGAATCCCAGGCCGCACCCTGGCCCTCCTGAATCAGGCTCTGCATTTTACTGAACGAGATCCCCAGGTGCTCCTTGGCTCACTGAGGTTTGAAAAGTACTGAGGCTGGGGCCTGCAGGCAGGAGGAGGTCTTTGGGTTTCATCTGCAGTGCGATGGGGGCTTTTGGGAGGGGGCTGTGGAGCAAAGGGCAGATGTGCTGGAATCTCTGTTTTCGGAGTCTGCTCAGGCTGCTGGGTCCAGGATAGCTCTGGGAACTGAGTGGATGTCGGGGGAACAGTGAGGAGGCCATTGGTACTCAGGCCAGGGATGGCCATGGGCCACCAGCTCATGATGGGTGAACAGTGACACCTGGAGCTCTGCTGCCATGAGTGCCCAGCTCAGGGACTTTGGGGTGGGGATGGGGGGCCCCTTCCTTCCTCTCCCCTCCCCTCCCAAGAGACTGCAGTCACAGGAGCCAAATCCCAGTAGGTCTGTGCTCACTGCTGAGCTATTCTGCCTCCCTCCTGACCCTTCCTCCAGCTTTTGAGCAGGATTTTAATACCAACGACTTGGTGTGATTGACACACACAAATGCATGTGCACACAGACACACGTGGACTCACACATGTACATGGCTTTGCGGGACAATTGGCTACTTTCCCCTGAGCAGAACAAGCTGGCAGTGTTCAGCCAGGGAGATTTGGAAAACCTCCTGGTCTAGTGGAAAAAAGTGTTCCACGAAGTTTAACATCAGCCGCCCTGGAGGGTCTCTTCATGGAGACAGGCTCCTGGGAAAACATGAGTCGTATGCAATGGCCGACTGGGCAGTTTGCCTGGCCAGAGGCAACAGAGAGGAGAAAACAGGCATCAGGTGAGTGGAAAATCCCTTGGGGGGACCATGGGGACCATGGTCCAGGAAAGCAAATCTGCAAAGGCCAGAGACGATTTAAAACCCTCATAAAACACGTCCCCTTCCTAATACAGAACATTCGCCAAGAGGGCCCCTTTCCTCCTCGGCGAGGCCTGGTGGGTAAAACTGGACGCATAAAAGCAGGTTAGACGGCTCCCCTCAGTCCACGAAATGCCTCCCCCACGCCCCGCCACAGGTGAGTATTTTCCATGGAATCGTGTCTGTCTCTTCTGGGCACGGGCTTAGGTTTTTTTTCATTATTGTTTGGAATCCCAGGCCATGGCAGCAGGGAAGTAAGTTCTTTTGGCTCCATAGGAGCGGGTGCTGGGGCAGCCGTGTTTATTCTGGCTGCCAGGGTCGGGTGAAAATGCAGGCGGGAGCCAAGGCTGAAACATGGCAGGAACACGGAGGAGTGGGAGGGATGTGCTTAGCAAGGGAACAGGCCCCAGGGTGTCACCGTGTCACCTGAGAAAGTTTGGGCCGAGGCCAGAGGGCACCCACGGGTGCTCACCTGTGTCCTGCCTCTGGGCCGGTCACGTAATTCTAAACCAGGGCGTGGAGTATGGGTTTGACGCTAGCATGGCTGGGGTCAGATCCAAGCTCTGCCGCTTATTATCTGTGTAAATTCGGGCAGATGATTTGCCTCTCTGAGCCTCAGTTTCCTCATCCCTAAAGTAGGAATGTTGTCACTACTGAAATGACATCTCTGCAGGGCCTGGGGTGGTGCCTGGCAGGGAGATGCTAGTGGTCGTTTGTGTCCTTCTCCCGGCTTCATGTCCTCAAGGAACACACTCTCTGGGGTGGGGCTGGGGCTGAGCGGGGAGCCGGGGAGGCAGGGACAGACAGTCGTGAGGGTGGGTGGGAGAGAGCTGGGGCCATGGGAATACTAAATCCTTACCCTAAACCAAGAGTCAGCGGACCTTTTCCATAAAGGGGCCGCATGGATCTCTGTTGAAACACGTGGGCCACATGGATCTCTCAAAACAACTCACCTCTGCTGTTCTAGCATCAAAGCAGTGACCAAATGGAAATGAATGAGTGTGGGCATGTTCCAATAAAACCTTATTTATGAACGCAGGCATATGAATTTCATGCAACTTTCACACGTCATGAAATATCATTCTTGTTTTGATTATTTTCCAACCATTTAAAACTGAAAACCATTCAGACTCTCAAACTGTATTAAAAAAGGCAGTGGTCCAGATTTGGTCTGTGGACTGTTTTCAGTTTGTCAACGTCTCTCCTCTACCACTAGCAAGCTAGCAAACTTCAGTCTGTCAAGTCCTAAGAAATAAATGAAGCAGTCTCAAGAAGGCAAAATCTACTTTCCAGGCTGGGCACGGTGGCTCATGCCTGTCATCCCGGCACTTTGAGAGGCTGAGGCAGGAGGATCACTTGAGTCCAGTAGCTTAAGACCAGCAACTTAGTGAGTTCAAGGACAGCATAGTAAAACCCCATCTCTACAAAAAATAGAAAAATTAGCCAGGTGCAGTGGTGCATGCCTATAGTCCCAATTACTCAGGAGGCTGAGGCAGGGGGATTGCTTGAATCCAGGAGGTGGAGGCTGCAGTGAGCTGTGATTGTACCACTGCACTCTAGCTTGGATGACAGAGTGAGACCTTGTCTCAAAAAAAAAAAAATCTACTTTTCTATCTATACTCTTTCTGGAAATATATTCACAAAGACCCAGGTTTTTTTTTTTTTTTAAATAAAGCGTTACTGTCACCCAGGCTGGAATGCAGTGGTGTGGTCATGGCTCACCACAGCCTCCACTTCTGGGGCTCAATCGATCCTCCTGCCTCAGCCTCCTGAGTAGCTGATACTACAGGCACGCACCACCACAGCTGGCTAATTTTTGTATTTTTTTTTTGTAGTTATGGGGCCTCACCATGTTGCCCATGCTGCATCAAACTCCTGGGCTCAAGCAATCCACCCATCTTGGCCTCCCAAAGTGCTGGAACTACAGGCATGAGCCACCATGCCCGGCCTAACCCAGGTTTTAATATCCACTGTAAGAAGAAGTTGTTAAAGAGGTCACGCAGGAGACTGATTTCATTGAGAGGTTAAAACAAAACAAAACAAAAGCCTGTGACTCTAGTGATGGATTTGTCATCACAAAGAGCTACCATTTATTGAGTGCTTACCACACCCTGGTACTTCTTTCGCTCCTTAAAGGTAATGTCTCATCTGGACCTAACTGAACTGATGAGGACAGAGACCTCCAAAGATTCAATAACTTGCCCAAGACCACTGCTTCTAACTGCCTCTGACAATGGGCCTCTCTCAGGATTTATGATGTCTCTGCCATTTTTTAGAAGGGCTGTCTAAGATGACAAGCATAGTCCAGTCCCTGCCTTCAGGTGGGGAGGCAGACAGGAGACTCCCTGGCTTTGCAGAATATCCTGGGTCCTCAGCCACCTGTGTCCAGGTTACCGTTAGGGTTAGGGTTAGGGTTAGGGTTAGAGTTAGGGCTAGGGTTAGCTTGCCTGTCATCCGGCTTGTCTCTCTCCGTGGGCAGAGTGCATGAAGGTGCTTCCTGCCAGCCATGGCTCCCTTCAATGACTACTCTATCATTGAAAAGCTCTGTTTGGCCAATTATTTCAATATCTTTTTTCTTTTTTTTTGAGTTGGAATCTCGCTCTGTCACCCAGGCTGGAGTGCAGTAGCACCATCTCAGTTTACTGCAACCTCTGCCTCCCAGTTTCAAGCGATTCCCCTGCCTCAGCCTCCTGAGTAGGTGAACTACAGGAGCCCGCCACCATGCCCGGCTAATTTTTGTATTTTCAGTAGAGTCAAGGTTTTGCCATGTTGGCCAGGCTGGTCTCAAACTTCCAACCTCAGGTGATCCACCCACCTCTGCCTCCCAAAGTGCTGGGATTACAGGCGTGAGCCACCACACCCGGACTATTTCAATATCTTAATGCATGTTGCCCTAATCAGTTTATAAAAACAAGTAGAAAACAAATTGGAAGTGCATATATTTGTAATATGAAGATTATGTCTCAAACTCAAGAAACTTAATTATTTTACCTTTTACTGAATGCTTACTAGATGCCAGGTGCAGTGCGTCATGTGGAGTATCTTACTTGGCTGCGACAGCCTGCTGCTGAGGGGACACCATTGCTGTTCCCATTTCACAGATGAGGAAACTGAGGCCCAGAGAGGACGGGGTAACATGTCAAAATCATGCAGTTTTAAGTGGTGTTACTGGAACACAGGTGGAACAGGCAGATCCTCTGGATTTTACGAACCTGCAGCCTCAGTCAGGTGCAAGTTGGATTTTCGATGGGCAGAAGGAAAACAAGGACAACAAAACGCAAAAAACGTGCACACTGGGCCAGCCGTGGTGGTTCACACCTGCAATCCCAGCACTTTGAGAGGCTGAGGTGGGTGGATCACTTGAGGTCAGGAGTTTAAGTCCAGCCTGGCCAACATGGTGAAACCCCATCTCTACTAAAAATTAGAAAAATTAACTGGGCATGGTGGCACATACCTGTAATTCCAGCACTTTGGGAGGCTGAGGCAGGAGGATTGCTTGAACCCAGGAGGAGGAGGTTGTAGTAAGCCAATATAGCACCAATGCACTCCAGCCTGGGTGACAGAGTGAGACTTTGTCTCAAAAAACAAACAAAATGTGCACACTGGCCAAGCGTGGTGGCTCACACCTGTAATCCCAGCACTTTGGGAGGCTGAGGCAGGTGGATCACTTGAGGTCAGGAGTTTAAGACCAGCGTGGCCAATATGGTGAAACCCCGTCTCTACTAAAAATTACAAAAATTGGCCAGGCATGGTGGCATGCGCCTGTAATCCCAGCTACTCAGGAGGCTGAGGCAGGAGAATTGCTTGAACCCAGGAGGTGGAGGTTGTAGTGAGCCAAGATAGCACCACTGCACTCCAGCCTGGGCAACAGAGCGAGACTTTGTCTCAAAAAACAAACAAACAAAAAAACGGTGCACACTGGCCAGGTATGGTGGTGGCTCACACCTGTAATCCCAGCACTTTGGGAGGCCATGGCGAGCAGATTGCTTGAGTCCAGGAGTTTGAGACCAGCCTGGGCAACATGGTGAAACCCTGTCTCCATTAAAAATGCAAAAATTAGCCGGGCGTGGTGATGTGTGCCTGTAGTCCCAACTACTCAGGATGTTGAGGTGGGAGAATCACCTGAGCTGGGGAAGTTGAGGCTGCAGTGAGTCGTGATCTCACCACTGCATTCCATCCTGGGCAACTGGAGTGAGATCCTGTCTAAAACAAAACAAAACAAAACAAAAAAACAAAAAGTATATTGACAGTATACTACATTGTTAAAAGTTTAGTCTAGGAAGCAAGGTATAATTGGAAATTGTATCATTATTACTTTTCAGCTGCCTGGGAATAGAAGTCAATTTTTCCATATTGATAGCAGTGAAATTCTTACAGGGTTAGGATACAAAATTGAGTCACCAGTATGAT
Organism: Nomascus leucogenys; assembly: GCF_006542625.1. Taxonomy (NCBI): domain Eukaryota; kingdom Metazoa; phylum Chordata; class Mammalia; order Primates; family Hylobatidae; genus Nomascus; species Nomascus leucogenys. The sequence continues at coordinate 13,386,359 of NC_044404.1, forward strand.
CCCGTTTTTGGAACGAAAAGGCCCATAGTATATATCCATATTTATTTAGTTACTGTTTGGTTGGGATTTACTGTGTGTCAGGTTGTACACTAAATGCTTTATATTCATTTAATCTCATTTAATCAAAAGAACTCCCTGGAGGTAGGATCTATGGTCTCCTTTTACATCACTGGAAATAGAGGTAAAGCAACTTGGCCAAGTTCATGGAGCCAGTGAGTGGCAGATAGGGGATTACAATTCAGCTCGGTTTGACATCAAAGCCCATCCTCTCTGCTTCTGTCTCTGCTCCCTGCTCTGAAGCTCTCTGTCTCCCTGTGAGCACACACATGCCTGCACACAGAAAAAAGACAGGAAGGAAACACAGAATGTTGACAGTGGCTGTCTGTGGATGATGGCACTTTTATCTTATCTTGATTTTATCTTCTTTTAATGCCTTTTTACATATTGTTTATGCTTTTTATCTTCTTTTAATGCCTTTTTACATATTGTTTATGTTTTATAATGAGTTTCTATTAAAAAAATCCACCGTATGATCTTTCTGTAAAAGCATGCTTCTTTTACAGGGGTGAGGCCAGAGAGCCCCTGATCACCGGCCTCTGAAACACTCTCCCAAAAAATAAGACAGAGAGGGGAGCCAGGACCTTGGCTTCTTGGAACTGCCTAATCCGTCCTATAATACCTTGCTTTGTAGGAAAGTTCTGTGCATAAATCCCATAAAATCCCATAATGTGGTGCTGACACTGAGCCTCCCCAGAACAAAATCCGCTAATGATCACTGCTTGCCAGGAGCCTGCAGAAAGTGATCAGACATGTTGCAACCCCCCAAGCCTGCCTCCTGCCTAAGCCCTTTCTAATAAGGACTCTTTTCATGAGTTCATAAAAACACTTTGTTCAGATCATGTTGGGTCTTTATTTCATTTTTTTTTTCTTTTTTTTTTTTTGAGACAGAGTCTCGCTCTGTTGCCCAGTCTGGAGTCCAGTGGCGCAATCTCAGCTCACTGCAAGCTCCGCCTCCTCCTGGATTCATGCCATTCTCCTGCCTCAGCCTCCCAAGTAGCTGGGACTACAGGGGCCTGCCACCACGCCCGACTAATTTTTTTTTTAATATATTTTTAGTAGAGATGGGGTTTCACCGTGTTAGCCAGGATGGTCTTGATCTCCTGACCTCGTGATCCATCCGCCTTGGCCTCCCAAAGTGCTGGGATTACAAGCGTGAGCCACCGCGCCTGGCCTATTTCATCTTAGTCAAACACTGAACATCTATGGGGCCAGAAGGGGTTGAGGGCTGCCCTTCAGTTTTGGGACCCAGAGAGAAAAAACAACAGGTTTGTAAAACCAGGAATGAATACCTCTCTCCTCACCCTGTTGCTTACCCTGTTGCCTCACCCCGGGACAGGACCTTTCTAAGGTTGCTTTAGGGGATGAGAGTGGCCTCACCTGCAAAAAGGTCAGGAGTTCGAGACCAGCCTAGCCAATGTGGTGAAACCCTGTCTCTACTAAAAATACAAAAATTAGCCAGGCGGGGTGGCAGGTGCCTGTAATCCCACCTACTCGGGAGGCTGAGGCAGGAGAATGTTTGAACCTGGGAGGCGGAGGTTGCAGTGAGCCGAGATCGTGCCCCTACACTCCAGCCTGGGCGACAGAGCAAGACTCTGTCTCAAAAAAAAAAAAAAAAAGAAAAGAAAAAGAAAAAAGAAAAAGAAAAAACCTCTAACCTCCAAGTCTTCAACAAGATTGATTTGTGTAATAACTCTGTCTCCTGCATGGTATGGCCAGTCTCGGGTCAATTAAACTCTTTGTTTACTGCAATGCCATGGTCTCAATGGATTGGTTTTGTTTGTGCAGCAGGCAGGAAGAACCCACTGGGTGGTTACCAAACGACCCAATGTACGTGGCGGGTACAAACTCACTTTTCCAGATCAAGAAACTGAAAATAGAGAGGTGAAATAACCTGTCCAAATCTTGTGTCTGATTGGCAACCTCTTGAGGAGTAGGAGCCAGATCAGCTTTGTGGACACGTGATCTGGGCTGTTCCACAGGCCCCCACACTGAGGAGGGCCCCACGCTTGTTTCAGTGGTTTGCTGTGGAAATCCTTAATTTTTTTTTTTTTTGAGACACAGTCTCACTTTGTTGCCTAGGCTGGAGTGCAGTGGCGTGATCTCAGTTCACTGCAACCTTTGCCTCCTGGGTTCAAGTGATTCTCCTGCCTCAGCCTCCGGAGTAGCTGAGATTACAGGTGTGCACCACCATGCCCAGCTAATTTTTGTATTTTTAGTAGAGATGGGGTTTCACCATGTTGGTCAGGCTGGTCTTGAACTCCTGACCTCGTGATCCACCCACCTCTGCCTCCCAAAGTGTTGGGATTACAGGCGTGAGCCACCGCGCCCGGCCTGTGGAAATCCTTAATTTGTGAATGAGGTGCCTGCATTTCATTTTGCACCTGCAAATGATGTAGCTGGTCCTGCATCTGGCCCCTTTCCCAGACTGAGACCTATTAGGGCTGTGCACCCAATGAAGATGGCTGTCAGAATGCCAGAAACACTTTATGGCATGCGTTTATTTACTTGTGGCTCTCCCCCCTCTTTCACCCCTTCCAGCCTGGGGACTGCTTGGGGGCAGCACAGAGGAGATGTGCAGGAAATGTTTGTTGAATGAATTTTCTCATGAATGAATGGACTGTTGATTCAACCAAGACAAAGGAAGGCCAGATGCCCACTAGTGGAGGTTTTCCCTCAGGCTGGCCTGGGGGCAAAGCAGACACTTGCCTTGTTCTGCCTCTCTCCTGCTCCCAAATGTACTGTTTCAAATTAGCTTCTGGTTGGTGGCCTTGGCAGGTTGGGGAGGAGGGTGAGGGGAAGGCACTGGGAGGAAACAAAGGCTTCTGTTAAGAATAGGGACAGGCGTGGAGCAGGGAAGCTCTGCTGCTTTGCATAAAACCAGGAGCCGGCCCGGGTAGAGACTCTCCTAAGCCTCAAGCACTCCTCAAAGACAACCTGGCTTCAGGAATCCTGGGGCAGCTTCTACACTGGACTCCCCATTGACCCGTTTGAGCTGCCCCTTTGTCTCCTTTCAGAAGGGTGCAGAGGCTCCCCAGAGAGCTTCCTTGTGATAGGGACTGGACAGTCAGAGAGACCCTCCTCATTTCTATTTACCCTTCAATAGAAGGTGGTGGCAGTCAAATGCCACCTCCTCCCAGAGTCCTCCCAGGTTTCCCCAAGGCTGAGTGTTTTCATTACACTTGGCTTGTTCACGACCCTGAGCTTCTAATGAATTCAAAATAATGTTTTTGGGCAAACTTCACAAGAATTGACTCCCGAGATGGTGAGGACACAGATAATCAATGTGGCTACATGCAATTCTGGCAAAAAGATCTGATGAGCAGGGACGACTGTGATCCCCCCAACCCCTGCATATCTGCAAGACTCGCTCCCCCACCTTCTACAGGTCTCAGCTCAGTGTCACTGAGGATGTCATTAACACTGTAATGATGGCAGCGGCAGGCCATCTGGAGTGGCTACTGCCATCATGCCAGCTGCAGTAGGGAGGCGAGGCTGGGGCTACATGCTCCATGGAGCCGGTGGGAGCTGGGGACAAGCAGGAGTCACATCCCTCTGTGTTGGGGCAGGAGCTCCCCAGCTATTGCTGCAGCCATCCAAGCCAAAGCTGTGGACCAAGGCATCCCTGTGCTCTCGGGGCCCAAGAGCAGGCATGAGCTCTGCCCCCTGGGGACAGCTGCAGCCACCCAAACCTTGGCTGCAGACCCAGGCCTCATGCTCCTCAGAGTAGGCAGGATCCCCATACTCCTGGGTGCAGCTGCAGCTGCCCAAACTGCCGCTGCAGACCCAGGCATCCCGGCACTCTTGGGGTCCAAGAAGGTCCCCCACCCTCGCAGGCTCAGAAGTGCCTGCTCCCGCTGCCTGGCTTCTCCCTGCTGTTGGTGCCAGCTCTGATCTTGGAGCAAAGTCGGGGCTGAGTCTGGGTGCTGTTGCAGCCCGGCTGGATGTTTGCATACTCAGGGCAGTGCTGACATGCTAGCCCCTTGCTGCCTTGGCCCCCTCTGGACTTTGGGAACTGACAAGCTTAGGAGGGAAGCCGAGGGGGGGCTGATGGCAGCAGGCACCCCTTGGCACCTACAGCCTAGGTGCCAAAAACAACAGCAGGAGGCAGACAGTTTCCTTAGCAGAAGGCGGTGGTGAGTCCCCAGTGAGACCTTACCTTTAGGCTAGGAGAGTCTGAAAGCTGGGGGCTGGGCTGCCAGTTCCGCAGAGTGGGAACTTGTGGTGCCTTTTCTGGACTCACCCATGGCCACCTATGGACCAATCATCATGCAATTCTTCCCCTCTGAGGCCCATAAAGGCCCCAAGATCAGCCAGAGCTGAGCAGGTGTCAGGACGACCAGCTGCAGAGTAGCTACCCACTCCAGGGCCTCCTTTCTGTTGAGAGCTACAGAGACGATGGGATGACCTGCCTGCAGAGATGAGCCACCCACTATATGGTCTCCTCTCTGCTGAGAGCTGCACAGATGACTGGATGACCAGCTGCAGAGAGGAGCTACCCTCTCTGCTAGGAGCTGAACACTTGTGGGGACACCCTGGCTGCAGAAAGGAGCTGCCCCCTGCCAGTTTCCTCTGAGCTGTTCTATTGCTCAATAAAGCTCCTCTTCGTCTTGCACTTCCTCTTGTCTGTGTACCTCATTCTTCCTTGTCGCAGGACAAGAACTCAGGACCCACTGAATGGTGAGACTAAAAGAGCTGTAACACAAACAGGGTTGAGACGTGCCCCTTGCTTGCCATGCTGTGGGTGAAGAGAAGAGCTGTGGCCCCTCAGGGACCCCAGACCTGAGAGCTCCCTAAGCCAGGGCTCTGACTCCCTCTTTTGGACCCTACAGTTCCTGGTGTCTCCAAGCTTCTGAATGCCACTGTGTTCCCTGGTGCCAACTGTGGAAGCTACTTGCAGTGCGCCTGGTCTGGCTGCAGCCTCGCAGAGAGCCAGCGACTTTGCCGGCACCCAGAGCTGCTCATCCTGCTGCAGCAGCTGGCATGTCTGTCTGTGCACAGTGGCCGGACCCCATATTTACTCATACGCCCCTTGCCATTCCTCCTCTGATTTGCAGGTGTGGGACCCAGGCCAGTAGCGTGAGCTGAGCTCAACCTACCAGGCCAAGTAGGTGAAGGAAACCCAGTGGGCCTGAGCAAAACTTGGGCAAAGGCGCCCCCAGCCACAGAGGTTTCTGGCCAGAAAAATGACAACCTAAAGATCCCATAACAGTAATACTCCCCCATTCTGCATCCCCCGTCTCCTCCTTTGCCTTTTCTCTGGAGCACTTCTCTTGGACTTGCTATATTGAAGTCATTGTTTGTTTATCATCCAGCTCTCCCCATTGGAAGTCAGCTCCCCAAGGACAGGAATTTGTCCCAGAACCCAGAACAGGGCCCAGCCTATAGTCTGTGCTTGATAAATATTTGTTGAGTGAATCCATTCTCATTATATAGGTAAGAAAACTAAGGCTTGGGAAGGCCAAGTCTCTGGGCCAAAGTCATGATGAGAGACATTGAGTCTTTCACTAAAAACCCCCGGGGGCCTCAAAAGGTTCAACGTGATGTTTCCATGTGACCCAGCCATTCCACTCCTACGTATAAACCCAAGAGAGATGAAAACATATGTCCACACAAAAACTTGTACAATGGGCCAGGCATGGTGGCTCACGCCTCCAATCCCAGCACTTTGGGAGGCCAAGGTGGGCAGATCGTCTGAGGTAAGCAGTTCAAGACCAGCCTGGCCAATATGGCAAAACCCCGTCTCTACTAAAAATACAAAAAGTAGTCGGGCGTGGCACTTGCCTGTAATTCCAGCTACTAGGGAGGCTGAGGCAGGAGAATCGCTTGAACCCAGGAGGCGGAGGTTGCAGTGAGCTGAGATCGTGCCATTGCACTCCAGCCTGGGCAACAAGAGTGAAATTCCATCTCAGAAAAACAAACAAACAAAAACAAAAAACAAACAAACAAAAAAAACCTTGCACATGGATGCTGCTTTAATAGCCGTGTTATTCATAATGACCAACAAACAGAAACAACGCAAATGTCCACAGATTAATGAATGGATGAATAGAATGTGGCAAATCCATACAGTGCAATATTATTTGTCAGTGAAAAGGTATGAAATGTACTGTATATGCTGTGACATGCACGAGCCTTGAAACATAAGTGAAAAAGCTAGTCACAAAGACCACACATTGTCTGATTCTGTTTCTATGAAATATCCAAAACAGGTAGCTCCATAGAGACAGAAATCAGGTTAGTGGTTGCTAGGGCATGGGGGAGGGGAAAAGGGGAGTGACTGCTAATGGGGACAGAATTTAAGAGGGAAGATGGTAAAAATGTTCTAAAATTGATTGCAGTGATGGCTGCACCACTGTATAAATATACTAAAACCCATTAAATTGTACTCTTAAGTTTTTTTCTTTTTTTTTTTTTGAGACAAGATCTTGTTTTATCACCTAGGCTGGAGTGCAGTGGTGCAATCACGGCTCACTGCAGCCTCTGCCTCCCAGGGCTTAAGCGATCCTCCCATCTCCCTCTCCTGAGTAGCTGGGACCACAGACTCTCACCAACACACCCAACAAGTTTTTGTATTTTTTTTTTTTTTTTTTTTTTTTTTTTTGGAGACAGAGTCTCCCTATGTTGTCCAGGCTGGTCTTGAACTCCTGGGCTCAAGCAATCCACCTGCCTTGGCCTCCCAAAGTGCTGGGATTACAGGCATGAGCCGCCGCAACAACCTTGAATTGTACATTTTAAATAGGTGAATTGTACGGTATGTGAATTACATCTCAATAAAGCTGTTACAAACAAAGAGAAAAGCCCCACGGGGTAAGATGTCCACATGAGTAGTTGTAGCCACTGCCCTTCTCCCTCACATCTAGCGGAGGTGGAGGGACAGGCAGAAATCACTGACCACAAAAGTGGATTCACACTTGCGAGATGTCCCAGAGGAGAGGACAGAGTGTCGCGTGAGTGGCAGGTGAGTGGGGGATTTGCCAAGGGCAGGGTTGGGGGAATTGAGGAAGTTTTATTGGAAGAAATGGTGGAGGTGAGAAAACCACCCAGGTTTCTCTGTCCCAAACGCTCGAAATTCCAGGCCATACTGTCCCTGTGTGACCAGGCGTCTCAAGGAAGTGGACTTTCTGTGCTTTCAGCTCTAATTGGGGTAGGCAGGAGCTCCTCACCCCCACAAGGTGATGGTGCCCTGGGCACTTGTTGGATGTCTTGTGTGTGTGTGTGTTTTTTTTTTTTGAGATGGAGTCTCGTTCTGTTGCCCAGGCTGGAGTGCAGTGGCTGGATCTCGGCTCACTGCAAGCTCTGCCTCCCAGGTTCACGCCATTCTCCTGCCTCAGCCTCTCGAGTAGCTGGGACTACAGGTGCCCACCACCACGCCTGGCTAATTTTTTTGTATTTTTAGTAGAGACGGGGTTTCACCGTGTTAGCCAGGATGGTCTCGATCTCCTGACCTCATGTTCCCCCTCCTCGGCCTCCCAAAGTGCTGGGATTACAGGCGTGAGCTACCGCGCCTGGCTGGATGTCTTGTGTTGTTTTTATTTTTTTACTTTTTAATTTTTGTGGGTACATAGCAGGTGTATATATTTGTGGGGTACCTGAGATATTTTGATACAGGCATACAGTCTGTAATGATCACATCAGGGTAAATGGGAATCTATAATCTTAAGCATTTATCCTTTGTGTTATAAACAATCCAATCATATCTTTAGTTATTTTTAAATGTAAAATTAAATTATTATTATTATTTTTCTTTAGAAATGAGGTGGTCTTACTATGTTGCTCAGGCTGGTCTCAAATTCCTGAGCTCAAGTGATCTTCCCACTTCAGCCTCCCGAAGTGTTGGAATTACAGGCATGAGCCACTGCACCTGGCCATTAAATTATGACTGAGTATAGCCACCACGCTGTGCTGTCAAATACTAGTTCTTATTCATTCTATTTTCTGTATCCATTAACCATCCTCACTTCTCCCCTACCCCCTCATGCGGTTTTAAAGGCTGAGTGACAGCCAGACCTGGTTCAAATCCTCTGTAGCGAGTTGGAAGGGGGTCCCCCGAAAGATATATCTCCACCCTAATCTCTGAATGTGTGAATGTGACTTGACTTGGAAAGGGTCTTTGCAGGTTTGACTAAGGATCTCAAGATGAGGTCATTTTGGAATAGCCAGAGGGGTTCCAAATCCAACGACAGGTGTCATTATGAGAGAAGACAGACGCCCAGGGAAGAGAAGGCCGATCGATGTGAGGACAGAGGCAGAGACTGGAGTGACGCAGCTGCAAGCTGCAGAACCCTGGAGCTACCGGAAGCTCCAAGAGGCCAGGAAGTGATACAGGAGCTAAAAATAAATAATTTAGGTGGATAGTGAAGGCAAGACAGTCCGCGGTAAGGTTTTCCCTTTAAAAGAAGCAGCCTCCAAATACTTTTTTTCTTTTTCTTTTTCTTTTCTTTTTTTTTCTTTTTTTTTTTTTTTGAGACAGAGTTTCACTCTTGTTGCCCAGGCTGGAGTGCAATGGCGCGATCTCGGCTCACAGCAACCTCTGCCTCCCAGGTTCAAGCGATTCCTCAGCCTCCCGAGTACCTGGGATTACAGGCATGGGCCACCACGCCTGGCTAATTTTGTATTTTTAGTAGAGACGGGGTTTCTCCATATTGGTCAGGCCGGTCTCGAACTCCTGACCTCAGGTGATCTGCCCTCCTCGGCCTCCCAAAGTACTAGGATTACAGGCAAATCATTTCTTTTTCTAACAAAAAGCAGCCTGAAAAATCAAGCTGCAAACAGGTAAGCAAGCTGGAAGCTTGCGTAGGAAATGCCGGCAGTAAATTCCTGTGTGCCTGTGTGTACGTAGGAATTTCCCACGTGCCCGTAGGAAACGGCTATCTGGGGACCAGGCATGTTCAACATGGAGGCCACATGTGCAGTAAAGAAGCAGACAATGCGGCGCTGCCCAGGTGGAGACCTCATCTGTATAACAAAAGATTAGGGCCAGGCGCCGTGGCTCACGCCTGTAATCCCAGCACTTTGGGAGGCCGAGGCGGGCGGATCACAAGGTCAGGAGATCGAGACCATCCTGGCTAACACAGTGAAATCCCGTCTCCACTAAAAATACAAAAAAATTAGCCGGGCGTGGTGGTGGGCGCCTGTAGTCCCAGCTACTCGGGAGGCTGAGGCAGGAGAATGGCTCGAACCCAGGAGGTGATGCTTGCAGTGAGCCGAGATTGTGCCACTGCACTCCAGCCTGGGCGACAGAGCGAGACTCCGTCTCAAAAAAAAAAAAAAAAAAAAAGATTAGGGTGGGATGGCCAGCTTCTTCCTGCGCTATGTAAATGACACATCTGGTCCAACCAATCCTCTGCGCCCTATGTAAATCAGACACCGCCTCCTCAAGCTCATCTACCGCATCTACCGCATCTCGATGCAAACTGGGAGGGAGCTTTTCCCTTCTGCCTATTAAACTTCCACCCTTAAACTCACTCCTTGCGTGTATGCATCCTTAAGTTCCTTGGCGTGAGGCAACGAACCTGGGGTATTACCCCAGGCAAATGATGCCGTTTCAGAAGGATTCCCCTAGAACCTCCGGAGGGACTGTGGCCCTGCCTACCCCTTGATTTTGGACTTCCAGCCTCCAGAATTGTGAAAGAATGTGTTTATGTTGTTTTAAGCCACTGAGTTTGTGATCATTTGCTCCTCATCAACAGGACACGGATATTCCTCCTTCTTCACTTAAACAGTGCCTCACCTGGAGCAAAGTTTTTAATGTCCCTGGGCCTTGGCTTCCACATCTGTGAAATGGGGACAGCTGGAGTGCCTACATCGGGGGTGTGTGAGGGCTTCTTGATAAGAGTCAGGGGTAGAGCTCTCAGAGGGAGGCTTGGCACCCCCTAAGTGCCCCTTCCTGGGCAGTGAGCCCCACACACTAGTTCTGTCCTCCTGCGGGGGCACAAGGGGACATTAGAAAACCCAGCCTCAAGGTCTGGCTTGTCACAGCTAAGACAGGACCTCAGCTAGTCATGGACTGTCAAGGCTGTCTTATGGGAAATGGTGCGGATGACTCCACCTCTGTGATGTCTTTTTTTTTTTTCTTTTTTTGACGGAGTCTTGCTCTGTCCCCAGGCTGGAGTGCAGTGGTGCGATCTTGGCTCACTGCAACCTCCACCTCCTGGGTTCGAGCAATTCTCCTACCTCAGCCTCCTGAGTAGCTGGGACTACAGGCGTGTGCCACCACACCCAGCTAATTTTTGTATTTTTAGTAGAGACGGGATTTCACCATGTTGGCCAGGATAGTCTCGATCTCTTGACCTCGTGATCCGCCTGCCTTGGTCTCCCAAAGTGCTGGGATTACAGGTGTGAGCCACCACACCCGGTCCTGTGATGTCATTTTTAACCCTGTTAGTTAAAGCGAAGGTGAATCTCATGGTGGCCAGACACAGCCCCACAGCCCCTGGGGTGGACTCCCCTGGGTTTAGAGTCCAGTTCTGCCACTCACTTGCTGTGTGCCCTTGGGCAAGTCACTTCACTTCTTCCTATCTTGGTTTCCTGCTGTAAAATGGGTACAGTGTCCATTACGCCCCTACCCCTTCATGTTTACTGATGCTTAGACTGGTGCTGGAAAATGCCACATGGTCATGAAATAGATGTCAGGCTCCTGACCAAGGTCATTCCTTTGAATTTGAAACCCAACCAAGTTTCTGCCTGAGAGGAAACTGCCTCTTCACTGCTGGCCCCCACCCTGCCTCCCAAGGGAAGCTCACACCCCAGGAAAGTCCTCTGGCTGAACATTGCTCAGCTGTTTACCAGTTAACGCTTCGGGAGGCTGGGGGGAGGTAGATGAGTACCTTGCCCCTTGCCCCTGCGTGCCTGGGTTTCTCTCGCAGGAAGACAAACCCAGCCTCCCAGTGGGAGTCCTCCCAGGCCTGGGATGGAAATGCTGCTTTGGCCCAAATATCAGGTCATGTGGCCTGTTTTCTCAAGGGCTTCCCCCTTGAATTCTTGAAATTCTTGGCTAGCGGGGAGGGCTCCCAAGGGATCTGCTCCCAGGTCTGGGTTAGCTGGGCTGATTTACAGCATAGGGCACTGCCTGTGGCCTAGGGAATGGGATGGGGTGGGGAGAGGGCACTGAGGGCGGGGATTTCCACGGCCTGGTGAGGCCATGGGTGTTCTGGTGGGGGACCGGCCTCACCCCATCTTCCCCAGGTAGCTTGGGGCTTCCTGGGGATGCCAAATACAGACAACTGCTGAGAAATGTTGGCTCTCACTCTTTCTCCCTCCCGCCCCTTCCAAGGTTGTGGACATAGCAGGATGGATTTTTTTTTGCTGTAAGTGACAAAAGGGTAATTATGTGGTGAGCCGGCTGTGTGCTGTGTACAGGGAGGTGGATCTGCCACCCAGAACACCTTGTTTTTCCTCTCTGGACTCTGTTTTGGAACATTGGTTCAACCCCCCACCTCCCTCAGTTGTACTTGCTGTGTCTCCAGTTTTTAATTCCAGAAAGGCACAGACTCCATAAGTTCAAGTCTGTCTGTCCATCCATCCATCCGTCAGACCTGATAAAAGGAAAACTTCAGCCAAATTAAATTTAAAGGAGTTTAATTGAGCAATGAATGATTCATGAATAAGGCAGCCCCCAGAATCATGGGAGATTCACAGAGACTCCAGTGGAGCCACGTGGTGGAAGAAGATTTTTTTTTTTTTTGAGATGGAGACTCCCTGTGACACCCAGGCTGGAGTGCAATGGTGCCGTCACTGCTCACTGCAATCTCCGCCTCCCAGGTTCAAGTGATTCTCCTGCCTCAGCCTCCTGAGTTGCTGAGACTACAGGTTCGTGCCAGCACATCCAGCTAATTTTTGTATTTTTAGTAGAGACAAGGTTTCACCATATTGGCCAGGCTGGTCTCAAACTCCTGACCTCAAGTGATAAAAAAGCTCATCAACTAATTCTTTATTTATTTTTTTTTTGAGATGGGGTCTCACTATGTTGCCTAGGCTGGTCTCAAACTCCTTGGCTCAAACAATCCTGCCTCAGCCTCCCAAAGTGCTGGGATTACAGGCATGAGCCACCAATCTGGCCACGTGGTAGAAGATTTACAGACAAAAAAAAGGGAAGAGATGTACAGAAATCAGCAGCGAGGTACTGAAACAGGCTGGCATTTGCCTTATTTGAACACAGTTTGAACACCTGGCAGGCTCTGAGTGGCTGAAGTTTGGCCGCTGGGATTGGCCAATACTCATTTATTGTTACAAGCACATACTCCTAAGTTAGGTTTTCAATCTTGTCTAACTATTAAGCTAGGTTACAGTCTGTCCACAGGGACTCAAATATGGAAGTATAGAGTCCTCCTCAGGCCGTATTTAGTTTGCTTTAACAGACCCGAGAGGAGACAGGGCAGTGCTTGGGCTCTGGGCTGAGCCCTTCTACCTCTGGCTCTATGAATGTGGGCGAGTGAGTCCGGCATTCTGTGGCTTGGTATCCTCATCTGTGAAGTAGGGATCACGCCAGTACCTTCCTCTAAGCTGTTGCAGACATTGAACAAATTCATACAGGTAAGGCACTTCACAGCTGTGCCTGGGCCATTGCAGACACTTAACCAATGTTGGACTTAGTTATTTTTGTTGCCGTTGCAGACACTTAACCAATGTTGGACATAGTTATTTTTGTTACATTGGAATATGGGAACCTGTATGAAATTAACACACAGCCTCACACACTTGCTGGAAACCTTTCCCTTTGGCAATGATCTTGGGAAAGTGAGGCGATCTTGGGAAAGTGAGGCCATCTTGTAGAATGTGAGTTTCATCTCCATGTGCTCACCTCAGAGGGCTGTTGGTAGGACACTGCTTGGCACACAGGGAGTCCTCAGTAAATGGCAACTACTTATTAGTTGAATTACTGCCTCGAGTACCTAGAGTGCTAGCCACAAGCAACCCCACCAGATGTGCATCATTACCTCATCTGGGTTTTGGAAATATCAGGATAATACCACATATCCCCATTGCTGTCTTCACAGATCCCCGAGGTCTAAAATCCCTCATCGAAGCCACATGGAGTGGAGGTCATGAGAAGGGAAGGGTTTGGGAGATTAGACCCTAAAGCTCATTAGATTTTTCCCTTCCTTCCTTCCTTCCTTCCTTCCTTCCTTCCTTCCTTCCTTCCTTCCTTCCCTCCTTTCTTTTCTTTTCTTTTCTTTCTTTCTTTCTTTCTTTCTTTCTTTCTTTCTTTCTTTCTTTCTTTCTTTATTTCTTTCCTTCTCTCTTCCTTTCTTTCTCTTTCTCTCTTCCTTTCTCTTTCTTTCTTTCCTCTTTCTCTCTCTTTCTTTCTCTCTCTTTCTTTCTTTCTCTCTTTCTCTTTCTTTCTTCTTTCTCCTTCCTTCCTTCCTTCCTTCTCTCTTTCTTTCTTTTCTTTTTTTTTTTTTGAGACAGGATCTCTCTCTGTCACCCAGGCTGGCATGCAGTGGTATGATCACAGCTCACTGCAGCCTCAACCTCCTGGGCTCAAGTGATCCTTGCACTTCAGCTTCTTGAGTAGCTGGGACTACAGGCATGTGCCACAATGTCCCACTGATTTTAAACTTTTTTTTTTTTGTAGAAATGGGGGCTCACTCTATTGCCCAGGCTGGTCTCGAAGTTCTGGGCTCAAGTGCTCCTCCTTCCTTGGCCTCCCAAAGTTCTGGGATTACAGGCATGAGAGCTTGGCCTACTGAATAATATTTCATTGCATAGATGTGATGGTTAGTGCTAGCTGTCAACTCGACTGGGTTAAGGAATACCTAGAAACCTGGTCAAGCATTATTTTTGGGTGTCTCTGTGAGGGGGTTTCCACTGATTAGCATGTGAGTCTGAGTGAACTAGGTGGGTAAGATCTGCCTTCAAGGTGGGCAGCCACCATCCAATCTGCTGGGGGTCCAGAGAGAATAAAAAACAAAGAAATGCCTAATGTGTTGATGTATCTGCTGGAGCTTGAATGTACCCTTCCTCTCTTATCCTTGGACAGCAACTCCAGGCTCTCTGGCTTTTTAACTCTAGGACTTGCACCAGCGGTACCCTGTGCCCCCTGAGTTCTCAGGCATTTGGCCTTGGACAGAGAATTACACCATCAGCTTCCCTGGTTCTGAGGCCTTTGGACTTGGACTGAGCCACGTTACCAGCATCCCAGGGTTTCCAGCCTGTAGATGACCTATTGTGGGACTTCTCAGCCTCCATAATTGTGTACGCCAATTCCCCTAATAAGTCCCCTCTTATAGTTCCCTCTCTATGTCCTATTGGTTTGATCTTTCTGGAGAACCCTAATACAATGTATATACCACATTGTTTACCTGTTCACTGCTTGATGGACATTTGGATTGTTTCCACTTTTGGGGTATTATAAATAATGTTGCTATGACCATTTATAGATAGTGTTTTGTGTAGATACATGTTTTCAATTCTCTTGTGTATATACCTAAAGTGGACTTGCTGTGTCATATGATACTTCTATGTTCAATAAATTTTGAAGAACTGCTAAAATCTTTCCAAAGTGGCTGCAGCATTTTACATTTTCACTAACAATGAATGTGAGTTCCAGTTTCTCCACATCCTTGTCAACACTTGTTATTATCTGTCTTTTTTATTATAGCCATCGAGAAGTGTTTCCTTCTCTTCTGTTTTTAAGAAGAGTTTGTGAAGAATTGGAACGAATTCTTCTTTAAGTGTTTGGAATAATTTACCAAGGATGCTATCTCTTTGCACTGATCATAGTTGGAGTTTGTTGTAAATAAGAGCTCATAGCCACAAAGAAAACGAGCACTCAAACAAAAGACTTCTCAGCAAGGCAAATTTACTTCTGCAGAAGGGTGCTGCCTGCATCAGTCATGATCGCAAGTGCACACCGAACAATGGAGAGAAGGGTTTTTATCCCTAACATAGCTTCTGTTTCTGTGTCCTTTCCACATTGGCTGAGTTGGACTGCACAATTTAAGCTAACCTGATTGGCTAAAACTTGAAATTTTTCCTAATAGGGTAGATGGGGAAGAAGGGGTAGGAGTGGTAAAACTTTTCCAAATATGGTAAACTGAAACCCTTAAACACATAACTTATAAAGAAAGGAGGGGAGTAGGGGATTGTCCATTAAGGCATGTTTGGGCATGTTTAGGCATGGCAAGGACAGAAAGGCTTGTTTGGAGAACAAGAATTTATCATTTCTAGCAATGTGAAAGGACACTAGTTGCTAAAAGGAACAAGGAAGTTTGAAGAGGAACTGATTATTTCTGGCAGAGTTCATTGAGCTTCTTGGATATGTAGAATAACATTTTTTAACAGATTTAGGAAGCTTTCAGTCATTATTTGTTGGAATATTTTTAATGTTCCTTTTTCTCACTTTTCTCCTTCTGGTACTCCCATTATATGTATGTTGCTGCACCTAATGGTGCCCCACTTTTCCCTGAAATGCTGTTCATTTTTCCTCATTAATTTTCTTTGTCTTTCTGATTGCATCATTTCTATTGCTATGCTCTTAGGTCTGCTGATTCTTTCGTCCAGCTGAAATGTACTGTTGGGCCCCCAAAGTGAATATTTTATTTTTGTTGTTATACCGTCCAATCCCATAGTTGCAGTTTGCCCTTTAAAAAAGTCATTGCTATTTCTTTACTGGTGTTTTCTATTTGATGAAACATTGTCATTATATTCTTCTTTTACTTCATTAAACATTATTTTCTTTAGTTCTTTGAACATATTTATAATAGCTGCTTTAAAGGCTTTGTTAAGTCTGACATCTGGGCCCTCTCAAAGGCAACTTCTGTCACTGATGTTTTTTTCTCTGTATAGGTTATACTTTTCTGTTTCCTTGCATGTCTCATGTTTTGTGGAAGATTAGAGATTTTAGATACTACATTGTAGCAACTCTGGATACTAATCCCTCCCCCCAGTTCTCCCTGAGCTTATTTTTTATGTTGTTTACTTATTTATTTATTTGTTTTCTTTTTTGAGACAGGGTCTCACTCTGTTGCCCAGGCTGGAGTGCCGTGGTGCGATCACAGCTCACTGCAGCCTTGACCTCCCCTGCTCAAGTGATCCTCCCACTTCAGCCACTCAAGTAGCTGGGACCACAAGCATGCACTATGTTTTTTTTTTTTTTTTTGAGACAGAGTCTCACTCTGTCACCCAGGCTGGAGTGCCATGGCACAATCTCAGCTCACTACAAGCTCTGCCTCCCGGATTCATGCCATTCTCCTGCCTCAGCCTCCCGAGTAGCTGGGACTACAGGTGCCTGCCACCACGCCTGGCTAATATTTTGCATTTTTAGTAGAGATGGGGTTTCAACATGTTAGCCAGGATGGTCTCGATCTCCTGACCTTGCCCACCTTGGCCTGCCAAAGTACTGAGATTACAGGCATGAGCCACTGCACCCAATGCACTGTTTTTTTTTATTTTTATTTTTATTTTTATAGAAATGGGGTTTCACCATGTTGCCCAGGCTGGTCTTGAACTCCTAAGCTCAAGTGATTCACTGCCCCGGCCTCCCAAAGTGCTGGGATTACAGGCATGAACCCCCGTGTTCTGACCTTCTTTATTTGTTTAATGATGTGGATAAACTATTTCAGTAAAGTCTATTTTCTTTGCAGTGTGCAGCTTCTAATATCACACCTCAGGTGGTGCAGCCTTCGACCTGTGTACAGTCACCCTAAGAATGCAGTGTTTTCCACAGGGCTGTCTTGACTTTCTCCTTCCCTGATCTCTCTGTTAAGCTCTGTGCCTCCGTTGGTCTCACACCCAACTATTAGCCTCCACTAACTGCAGGCTAATTGTTCTACTGTTTTCAAAAATGCTCTGGAGGCAGTAATTGCGCTATCTGCTTTTCAGGCCAAGCTCCTCCAGTGTGTGCTATCTTCAGGGGTATCCATAAACATGCTTAAGAAACCAAAAATTACATTATTTGTCATGAGTTTTAAAAAGATAATTACACCTGGCTGGGCATGGTGGCTCACACCTGTAATCCCAGCACTTTGGGAGGCTGAGACGGGCGGATCATGAGGTCTGGAGATCAAGACCATCCTGGCTAACATGGTGAAACCCCGTCTCTACTGAAAATACAAAAAAATTAGCCAGGCGTGGTGGGGGACACCTGTAGTCCCAGCTACTCAGGAGGCTGAGGCAAGAGAATGGCGTGAACCTGGGAGGTGGAGCCTGCAGTGAGCTGAGATCACGCCACTGCACTCCAGCCTGGGCGACAGAGCGAGACTCCATCTCAAAAAAACCAAAAAAACAAAAACAAACAAACAACAACAACAAAAGATAATTATACCTAGCCAGAATAGTGACTCTTATAACCCTCTAAGACAAACCTAAGTAAACTCTTACAAAGATACAATGATGTAAAAACACAAAAATCTGCCATGCAGATACTCACTGGGGTAAAGCCTCTTCTGTAACTTTCGTTTTCTGAAACAAACAAACAAACAAACAAACAAACAAAAAACCAAAAACCTAAAACATAAACGATAGGAATAAAAAAGGGTGTCTGCCTTCTGGTTCCAAGCTTCTGCAGCACTCGGAGGTCAATAACTTTCCCTTCTAGTCCCCTTGGGTGGTTTCACTTCAGAGTGCCTCCAGTAAAACACCTCCCTGTGAATAAATGGCTTTCCCTAGCACCCAAGAGGGCAGATTTTCAGCAAATTTGTTGAGTGTGTGTGTCAAGGGGAAGACACCAGTGAGTCCCCCTGGTGTAGCAGTTGAGCGACTTCTTTGCCAGTTCAGCAAATTCACAGTATGTCCTTTCCAACAAGAGCTGGGTCTCAGCCCTGTGGGTGGAAATGGGGTCTTTCTTGGGTGCTCTATTTAAGCCCTAGGGGTAGTGGTATTTTCTTGTATGTATAATTTCTATATTATCCTTTTTTTTTTTTTGAGACAGAGTCTCGTTCTGTTGCCCAGGCTAGAGTGCAGTAGTGCGATCTCAGCTCACTGCAACCTCCAGCTCCCAGGTTCAAGCAATTCTCCAGCCTCAGCCTCCTGAGTAGCTGGGATTACAGGCGTGTGCCACCATGCCCGGCTAATTTTTGTATTTTTGGTAGAAACGGGGTTTCACCATGTTGGCCAGGCTAGTCTTGAACTCCTGGCCTCAAGTGATCTTCACACCTCGGCCTCCCAAAGTGCTGAGATTACAGGTGGGATTACCAACGTGCTCAGCCAAAATTAAAATTTCTAAAATTTTCAGGCTCAAAGCCTATTTCCCAAAATGGTTCCAATCATTTCTTTATCTCTTAGAAGAACGTAACGTGGATAAAAATTGTCCCCAAACCAGCCCTTGGCATCATTTTTAGAGGCGGAATATGAGGCTGGATAAAGCCCAGTTTTGGCAATGGCATTCCTCTCTCCCGCCCCACGACCCTGGAAGATTATTACTACCAGTAAACACGCCAATCTTTGCCCTGGTCTGGCCAGAGGCCCAGAGGGTGCATAGGCGGTGACAGAGTGAGACCTTGTTTCAAAAAACAAAACAAAACTGGGGTTAGGGCAGCTAGCTAGGGAGCTGGGGTGAGATGTGCTGTGCTCACCCTAAACACACTCTGACAAGGAAAGCTGGTGAAGTCTCCTATCTTTTTTTTTTTTTTGAGATGGAGTCTTTCTCTTTCTCCCAGGCCAGAGTGCAGTGGTGTGATCTCAGCTCACTGCAAGCTCCTCCTCCCGGGTTTACGCCATTCTCCTGCCTCAGCCTCCTGAGTAGCTGGGACTACAGGCGCCTGCCACCGCGCCCAACTAATTTTTTGTATTTTTAGTAGAGACGGGGTTTCACCATGTTAGCCAGGATGGTCTCGATCTCCTGACCTCGTGATCCTCCCGTCTCGGCCTCCCAAAGTGCTGGGATTACAGGCGTGAGCCACCGCGCCCGGCGAAGTCTCCTATCTTACAGTTGAAAGGTCAGGCCCTGGAGGCCTATATAACCCACGTGATATCTCTTTCTAGGGTTCCCAGGAGCCGAGATGCCCATTTGAGGCTGATCTTCCTGAAGATCTTTGGGAAGCTCACCTTCCAAGACTCCCCATGATGGGCAGTATTGATTTTTCTGGGTCCCCACATTCCTTAGCGAAACAGGTTCCTCCAGCTCCCATTGGCCCTTTTGTGCTTACCCTGAGGAGTCGGGTCAGGCCACTGTGTCAGGTGTCAGGCTTAGCCTAGAGAGAGTGAGGTGGAGGAGGTGGAGGGTTTAACCCGGCCAGGTCCTCTTCACATAAGCTCTCAGGCAAGCTCCTCAGGGCAGCAGCTCCTCGAGGCCCCAGGAACATGGCTGTCCCATGGCTAGTGCTACTCTTGGTATTGCCCGTCTTTTTCCTGGGGGTCTTTGTCTGGGCTGTCTTTGAGCACTGCCTCACCACGGATATTCCTGCTACCTTGCAGCATCCCGCCAAGTTGAGATTCCTGCATTGCATATTCCTCTACCTGGTCACTTTGGTGAGTTTACTTTCAGGCCACGTTGTAACCTGGGGGCTTCTTCTCTTGTTCTCAGTACCTTACCCTCTTTTCCCTCTTTCACTTCCCTTGTGTCTCTCTCTCTTCAGACTCCCTCAAGATAGACTTGTCTCTTCTGTATCTGCTATTCTGTTTGCCTCTCTTCCCTCCCTCCGTTCCTTCCCCCTTCCCACAGCCTGCCTGCCTTTCTTCCTCCCTCCCTTCCTTCCCTCCTTCTCTCCCTCCCTTCCTTCCCTCCTTCTCTCCCTCCCTTCCTTCCTTTTTTCCTTCTTTCCTTCCCTCCTTCCCTCTCTCCTTCCTCCTTCCCTCATTCTCTCCCTCCCTCCCTCTCTTCCTTCCTTCCTCCCTTCCTTCCTTCCTTCCTTCCTTCCTTTCCTCCCTCTTTTGGTTCCTTTCTTCCTTCCTCTCTCCTGCTCTCTCTAACTCCCTTCTTTTCTTCCTTTAGCATCAAACATTTACTGAGTGCCAATCACTGGGCTCTTTTCTGAGAATTCAAAAACAATTTCAGATCCAGTTCCTGCCTTCCCCGGGCTTGTGGCCTGACAGCCCCTGCACCTCCTTCAGCCGCACACACTTTCACCCTCGGTGCACTGACTTACCTACAGGTTGTTTCTATTTTATTTTACTTTTTTGAGACAGGGTCTTGCTCTGTTGCCCAGGCTGGAGTGCAGTGGTGCAATCATGGCTCAGTGCAGCCTCAACCTCCTGGGCTCAAGTGATCCTTTCCATCTCAGCCTCCCAAGTAGCTGGGACTACAGGTGCGCACCACCATGCCCGGCTAATTTTTGTACTTTTGGTAGAGACAGGGTTTCGCTATATTGCCCAGTCTGGTCTAGAACTCCTGGGCTCAAGCACTCTGCCCGCCTTGGCCTCCCAAAGTGTAGGGATTGCAGGTGTGAGCCACTGCACCTAGCCTCACAGGTGTTTTTTTACTTATTCATCTCTGTAAGCCCAGTCCCACTCACAGAGCCTGGTATCTGGTAGGTGCTTACTTTTGTTGATGTAATCATACATGAATTTACCCAGCATTTCTGAGTGGGCATGCCAGCCAGGCTCTGAGCAGGGCTTGGGGATTGGGGGTTTGGGGTGGACCAGCATGAACCCAGAGTTGCAGTGGATTTCGAAGCAATGGTTTGACATCTTGTTTGTGGCAGGCAACCTGAGTTAACCCCAATGTCCCAACCCTGGGTGGAGACCTTATAGAAGCCAAACAGCTCCTACTGATTCCAGGGCAGCTGTGGAGGAGGATGAGGAGGCCACGCTTAACTGACAGCAGGGCTTAGGAATAAGGAACAGAGACAGCAGCCGGACTGCCTGAGTGTGTGTCCCAGCTCTGTCACTCACTTTCTGTGTGGTCCTGAACCGTTTACTTAACCTCTCTGTGTCTCAGTTTCCTCATCTGGGAGGGTTAATATGTTTAGACATGTTTAGTGAATTCATAAAATACATTTCTGTGCTGCTGGAAGTGTTCCCCATGGGTTACAAAAACATTCTCTAAAAGATCACTTTTAGAAACACAGACAAGTTCAGTGTGCAATGGCATCAATGCCACTGACGCAAGGAGACAGGGCAAAGATGTAGGAAGGGCTCTTGTCTCTCTCATTTGGAGAATGCAATCAGCCTGGAATTAGGCAGTCTCAAGCCAGTGGCTGCAATCCATATGGAGTTACTGGTTGGGTTAGAGCCCCAGGATTTAAAACGAGGGCCTAAGATGTTCAGGTGGCCCAGAGAAATGGAGATTTTTCTGTCAGTGTTTCTCCTCAAAAGTAGCCCACAAGCTAAGCATCTACTGATGACAGCTGCTACGGGCTGCTCACAGGAGACTCTGAGATGGGTCTGCAGGCACTGAAAGGGTGGATTCAGCTTGTGGCGTCCTCTCTCGATCCCTCCAGCACTGGGGCCTCCCGGGGCACACTGCCCATCATGGGGTGATGATGATGAGGATGGAGACATGCAGTAGTGAATGTTCATTCGGTTCCAGAGGACAGATAGACAACACAGGAACAAGAAGTTTAGCGAGGACAAGGAAAAAGCTAAAAAGAGGCTATGGCTAGAAAATCAAGAGCTTTGTTTTGGTATCAGACCACCCTCTGGGCCCTGAAGCCCTCACTTACTTGTTTTGTGGACTCGTGTTTTTGTGCCTTTATTTTCTTCTCTGAAAAGTGAGGATTTTTTTTTTTTTTTCTGAGACAGGATCTCACTCGGTCACCCAGGCTGGTGTGCAGTGGCATGAACACGGCTTACTGCAACCTCCACCTCCTGGACTCAAGTGATCCTCCCACCTCAGCCTCCCATGTAGCTTGGACCACAGGTGTGCACCATCACATCATGCCTGGCTAATTTTTTGATATTTTGTACAGATGGGGTCTTGCTACGTTGCCAAGGCTGATCTTAAACTCCTGGATTCAAGCAATCCTCCTGCCTTGGCCTCCCAAAGTGCTGGGATTACAGGTGTGAGCCACCATGCCCGGCCACTGGACCTCAGATATTTTTAAAATCTCGATGCTCTCATGCATAATCTTAATAATCAGTTTTCCTCTCTGCCCCTGTCCTAAGTTACCGGCTATAGAAAATGTGGACTCAGAATTGGAAAACCAAACCAAAACCGAAACAATGTAACTTCGTGGCATAGCTAGTGGCCATCACACAGTGCGGTGTGATGTTAAACCTTCCGAGGTAGTGTGATGCCTATGGAGGTTTAACATCACACTGCATTGTTCAAAATCCCCTAAACAGACATTTCCTGTTCTAGATGCTGGAGACAGAGGGGAAGGTGCTGAGACCTTTGCTCGTGAGAAGCATTTGGTTTGGTGGTAGGAACAAACATGCGTGATCATATCCACACAGTAAAGCCCCAGAGGAGTTCTAAAGAAATCTTTAGAGGCAGAGGTTGCAGTGAGCTGAGAATGCGCCACTGCACTCCAACCTGGGCGACACGGTACTGAGGGCCTCCAAGAAGGCAGTGGCCATTACTATGAGAGGGAGGAGGGTGGCCCCACGTGAACATGACTCTTGAGCCTGGATATGAAAGTCAGTTTGGTGTCCAACCACCTGCTGAACAGGTAAGAAAGGCTCCCAGGAAACAAAGGGAGGCATGGAAAAGCCCACAGTGTGTGGGCAAACAGGGCAGACAGCTGGGGAGATTAGGGCTGGGGCCAGCCTACCCCGACAACAGGTGCCACGACTTAGGGAGCTCACAGCTGAGCAGGTGAAGATCCATGCTGGTACAACATAGAGGCCTGGGGTTTTCAGATGTGGGTCAGTTGATGGGAAAAGCAGGTGACCTCCACCTTGCAGATCAACTCGTTCTCTTCCAACTGAAGCAGGGAAATCATTATTTTGTTTGGAGTTCCTTTAGGAGGACCTCTTCATGGAGGGAACCGATTGGGGTAGTCCGTGGGACCTCAGACAAGACCCAGTGGGTGCAAGCAAGAGAAAGGGTGGGGCTCACACTGGCCAGGACCCACTGGGGAGACACTCTATGTAGGTGGTCACATCCCATCTTCACACCTCATCCTTGGACCATACACACCATGCGTCTCATTTTGTAAACAAGGGAAATTGAAGCTCAGAGACAGTGATGCCCAAGGCTTTTCAGTTCATTGGAGTTTGGGTTCAGACTTGAGCTTGGATAGGCTTGACTCCAAAACCCAAGCTCTTTCTTGGTTAGCAGTTGAGAACACAAATTGTGCATCTTACTCGTTGAACAACCCTGGGCAAGGAACTTGACCTTGGCATGTCTTAATTTCCTGATTTGTAAAATGGAGCTGATAATTGTGCCTGACTTAGAAAGGTTGCTGAGAAGTTTAATTAAGTTAATGATCCAAGCCACTTGGGCCAGTACTGGCACATTGTAAATGTCTAATAAGTATCAGCTGTTCTTGTTCTTGTCATTCTTATCATTCCTGGCTGTTTTCCTTATGACAAAGACACACTCCAAATGTGAGGTCTGTGGAAGAGATTATCCAGAATCGCTGAAATGTACATGAAATATGACACCTTGTAACTATATTTCATGAAATATTCAGATGTTGAATTGTTTATAAGTAGAGTGACCATATTAGTTTAAAAACACATTACTCCCTTGACTTGAGCCCACAACAGACATCCCTAATTGATCACATTGCTCTTTGTCGTTGAACACGGACACAGTTAGGAATCCTTCCTAACACAGAAGAATGATGTATTGATACAGGTGAGGAACTATCTTTGCATCCCAGGCTGGGGAGAGTCCAGCACAGAGCTATAGAGAGGGAAGTTGCTGGCCAGTTGCCTTGGCCAATTGGCTTTTCTTTTTTTTTTTTCCCCGAGAGGGAGTCTCTCTCTGTTGCCAGGCTGGAGTGCAGTGGCACTATCTCGGCTCACTGCAACCTCTGACTCCCAGGTTCAAGTGATTCTCCTGCCTCAGCCTCCCGAGTAGCTGGGACTACAGGTGCCCGCCACCATGCCCAACTAATTTTTGTAATTTTAGTAGAGATGGAGTTTCACTATGTCGGCCAGAATGGTCTTGGTCTCTTGACCTCATGATCCGTCCGCCTCGGCCTCCCAAAGTGCTGGGATTACAGGCGTGAGCCACTGTGCCTGGCCAACAGTTGGCTTTTCTGTCAGTGGCTTCTTCCCAGTCAGCCCCAAGCTAGGCTACCCTTTGGCAAATTCACATCATTATTCAATCAAGAGCCTTTGGGGAGATAAGTTGGAAAACCCAGTCCTCTACCTGGACACAATCCAGAGCCCATGGATTCCTGAAGAGCCCCCTGTACCTACAGGAGGCAGGTGAGAAACTATGAAAACATCCTAACAATTCTAAGTGTCGGGGAATCTACCATCCAGATTCTAACCTCTCCTAACGTCTGGCTTTCTTTTATTACCTCCAACAGGGGAATATATTTGAGAAGCTGGGAATTTGCTCCATGCCCAAATTTATTCGTTTTTTACATGATAGCGTGAGAATTAAAAAGGACCCTGAACTTGTGGTTACTGACCTGCGTTTTGGGACGATACCCGTGAGGCTGTTCCAGCCCAAGGCAGCATCCTCCAGACCCCGGCGAGGCATCATCTTCTACCATGGAGGGGGCACAGTATTTGGGAGCCTGGGTAAGGGGCTTCCCTGTGGCTTTGTAGAGGAAGGGCCTCATCTGCATGCATAGCCTAGCTCATGCCTCCCACAAGAACCCTTCTACAGTAGCTTAAAGGAATCAGTTGTTGGAGATTTTTATAGCATTAATAGCCCAGACTAAGGGCTTTGGGCTCAGGTCAGTAGATAGTGTGGCAGCCGACATGGGAATCATTTTCTTTTCTACAATATGATGGTCTCAGTCAAGATGGGGACAGCAGTGTCATGGTGGGGCCGTCACAGAGGCTGTGGACTCCTCTCTCCCCTTTCTACTCATAGTCATTGGCCTGCCCTGTCTCATTTACAATGATCCTAAACCCATGTATTTCCCTCTAGCTCTGCAGTATCATCATGACCCAAGACCCCATCCTTGCTTGCCTGCCCCCTTGCACCCCAGCCTCCCAGCGACGGGTCTCCCTGGTTCACCTCTCGCCACTCATATCTGGTCCCCACCCAGCAGCTAGAGGGATTTTTTTTTTTTTGAGACGGAGTCTCGCTCTGTCGCCCAGGCTAGAGTGCAGTGGCACTATCTCTGCTCACTGCAAGCTGCGCCTCTCGGGTTCACGCCGTTCTCCTGCCTCAGCCTCCCAAGCAGCTAGGACTACAGGTGCCCGCCACTGTGACCGGCTAATTTTTTTTTTGTGTATTTTTAGTAGAGACGGGGTTTCACCATGGTCTCGATCTCCTGACCTCATGATCCACCCGCCTCGGCCTCCCAAAGTGCTGGGATTACAGGCATGAGCCACCACGCCCAGCCTTCCAGAGGGATCTTTTAAAAATACAAGTCAGAGCTTGTCAGTCCTGCACTTAAATCTTTCCTGTGCCCTTCCATGAAACCCAGACTCCTCCCACAGCCTTGCCCAGGTCACCTGTGGTGTCCCTTACCCGTTCACTCAGCTGCAGTCCCGATATGCGTGTATCTGCTGCAGACACTTCAGCAACTTCTCACCACCATTCTCCACCTGCTGTTTCCTCAGCCTCAAAAGATACCCTTTCCACCCCTGACATTGCATGGCTGACTACGCTTGGTTCTTTCAGTTGTATCTCAACTGTCCCTCCCCAGAGTGGTCTTAATACCAGTGGGCTGGGGGATGTCCCCAAAGGCCAGTGGGACCTCCAGCTGGTGTCCCTGCTCTTGAAACCATTGTGAGAATGAATTCAAGGACAAGTCAGAAAATAGTGAAAATACAGAGATTTGTTGCAAAGGGAAAAGCACACACTCAAGGAAAGGGAGTGGGACGGACTCAAGAGAGACAGGCGCAAAGAAACACTACCTTCATGCATTTCTTTAACCAAGGGGTGGGCTAATCATGAAAGTTCTTGGAAAAAGGTGATGTTTTCTTGGAACTGTGGTGCCACCCATTTGTACACCAAATATGATGTCCCCATAACTGTCCTGGCTCTGGTGTGTGTGTGTTTAATATGTTAATGAACACATAAGGAGGTCCTAGGAGAAACCCAGGTCCAATCCAGTGCCATGTTGGATCCAGTCGGTCTTAGCCAGCTTGGTCCACACCCTGGCTTTTCAGGGTTTTATCAGCTTCTGCAGCTATTTCAACAGTTTCCTTTTGCTAGTCATGTGAAACTGTTGCCTGGAATTTTCTATTCTTCTGCGACCACTCTGTATAATTCCTATCTCATTTTTTTCCCCTCAGAGATTTCCATCTCTTGTACTTAGGGGTTGATGATGGGGGAGGTCAGTCTTCAGTATCTGCTTTCTGCTGATTATGGGTGTTGGTCCCGCCTAGTGTAGGCTTGGAAATCTCTGGGTTCCTAGCCTATGGGTCCCAAGGGTGGGTCATCAGGAGGATCTGAATCTGAGGCAGGGATTGGTTGGAATCCTGCAGGGCCATCCTTTTGACATGGAACTGTTGCAATCTATTAGGTTGGTGTGAAAGTAATTGCGGTTTTTGCCATAAAAGGCGAAAAACATTTGTGCCAACCTAATAGAAGACATAAACTTTACAAAGAGATTAAACAAGAAAGTAGCCAAGATCAGAAGTAATAAGACAGCTTTTAGAGGTCCCAGGAAAGGTAGGACTCATGTCACACTTGGTAGGTATCCCTGGATGGAGTCCCACGTGGTTTCAGCAGTGAGGTTATTGAAATTATGCAGCCAGATAGCCTGTTGGTAAAACTTTGAACATGCCGTTCAGCTAATCCTGAATTGTTGATATAAGAACAACAGGTATGGTTTATTATCGCACAAACCCTTCTGAGTGGTTTATGCTCTGGTCCTGTTAGGGCCTCGTACAATGGCTTAGTAATGAGCGCAAATCCTGGGATCCAAATCCTGTAAAACCTTGGCACACCCAGGAAAGTTCTAAGTTGCTTCTTTGTTTGTGGAGGTCCTACCTTCAAGATTGCCTCCTTTCATTTGATGGACAAGGTCTGGTTCCCTGGGCTTAGGATGTGTCCTGGATATTTTACTTTACTTCAGGTTTAGAAATCTGGGCCTTGGATGAAGAGAACCTATACCCTCTTTTTCCCAGGAAGTTTAGGACCTGAATGCCATTCTTCTCTGAGTCCTCTCAGAGGGACTGCATACAAGGATAACATCCACATATTAGAGTATCCCCCCCTTTCTAGCTCTAGCTCCCTTAATTCTCATGCCAAGGGATTTCCAAACACGTGAGTCCTATCCCCAAAGCCTGGAGGCAGTACTATCCAGGTGTGCTGCTGGGAAATAGTAGTTCCAGAATTAGTCCACTCACAAGCAAACAAATACTGAGAGTCAAGGTGCAAAGAGAAACAAAAGAAACCATCCATAAGATCTAATACCATGAACAAATTGGTGTCTCCCAGTATTTGGGTAAATATGGTATGAAGATCTGGCACTATAGGATGTAAGGGAATTACGGTCTCATTGTAAGTCTTGAACTACAGTTTGGTTTTTGGACAGGGAGGTCAGGAGTATTACAAGGAGATCGACCTGGAACCAGTAGGCCACGTTTTAACAACTTCTCAGTTAGAGGTTGCAGTCCTTGCCCGGCTTCTGATTTGAGAGGATATTGACCCTTGTATGGGGAATTATTTTTGTCTTTTAAAAAGATGATCACTGACTGAGCATTGCTTTGCCAGGAGTTTCTTGGTTCCATACTTGCAGGTCTACTTGAGACCTTATTTCGGTGTGTGTGGGGGTCTCCTGTTTTTCTGAGACTGGTTTAGAAACAACAAGCGTTGCCAATAAGGAGGGCTTTCTAGGGCCTGGTAAAGTGGCTTCATTTATTGGGATGGCTAGGAAGTCCCATCTGTGTGGGGGTTCAGTCAGGCTGGTGGGAAAACTTTTAGTTACAATAGCCACAAACCTTCTTGGAAGGCCTGAAGGTTTTCGCTAAAATCTCAGGATAAGGTTATGGCTGAACCTAACCCTTGCCTAACCTAACCCTTATCTTGAGTAAATAACTTAAAGTGGGTACAAAGGAAGAGAGAATAGTTTATCTAAATAGCTTGTTTACTCATGTGGTCCTAATACTAACCTTTGATCATTCATGGGCAAGACGGCCCTCTCCGAGGTAGGAGCGACCAGGTTAATTACCCACAGGTGTGTTGACTCAAGCCTTTGTCAATTAATCTTTACTGAATAAATACGAATCTGGCTGGCTGGTCAGGGCCATGGCCACTGACCCTTTACAGCACCTTGCTTGGTGTCTGTAAGCGGCTCAGATGCTCAGCCGGACTGGAAAAGCAGAATATCTGTGTCAGTGCATGTTATTCATCCGTTGTTGGGTCAGGGTCTCGCACATCCCAACAAACAAATGGGACATTCTGGCATAACTAGCAACTCATGAGTTACTATATATACTATATAGACTATACTATATATAGTCCTAGCCTGCAGCTCAGGGGTAAAGTAAAGCACTTTGATTTTGGGGTGCCATCGACACCTGTGACACTGTAGCTTTTGGAGGATAAGGGCCCAGGGTGGCTGTTTAGGAGACAGTAACTGGCCCCTGAGTCAATTACGAAATTAATATTTTTACCAGCCACGTCAGAGTCACCAAGTCTCCTCAGCTGTGATGACCATGATTTTTGTGGGAGCTGCCAGGAACCTCAGGCCTCTTCAGTTCCCAGTTATGGTCATTACGGCATTGGGTGTCTTTCTCTCCCTTCAGATCTCAGGACAGTCCCTTTTCCAGTGGTCCTTCTACCTGCAATGAGGGCAGGGTCTAGGTGGGCTCCCTGGCTGGGATGGTCATTGCTCCAGTGTCCCAACTTTTCACACTTGAAGCAGTAACCATTGCCTGCAGGTTTGTTGTTAGGCCTGTTTGACCCATGACTGAAGCCTCCCTCTGGGTGACCCTGGGTTTGTGGGGCACTGGTTGCAGAGTTACAATGACAGCTATCATTTGGGCCTGCTCTTCATCCCATTGTTTGCCATGTCGGGTCTTTTCAGCCTTTTCAGCCCTGTCCCTATTATCAAATATCCCAAAAGCTACATCAAACATTTGATTAACAGGCATTTGGAGTTCCAAAGCCAATTTCTGTAATTTTCTCCTGATGTTGGGCACTGACTGGCTAATAAAGGGTTCTGATAAAGAGCCATGAAGGCCTATATATATGGTATTTCAGTCCATTTCTCCTGACATTTACAAAAAAGACCTAATCACAAGATGGTATTAAAATTTAGGGTTTCATTCTCTGGCCATTGCACCCTATTTTCCAACTTATACTGGGGCCAAATGGTGTTATAGAAAGAAATGAGTTTCTTCTAAGCCCATCAAGTTTAAAATTATTCCAGTTTTTAAGAATGTATCCCAAAGGGGAGTTGGCAGAGGTGAAAAGTTACCCATGGCCGTGGCTTGTCCTTGGCATGACTTGAGAGAGAAGGGGAAAATAACAGTAAGGTTCCCTCATGGATGGACTGGTCCTGGCATTTTATGAAATGTTCCTTATGATTGGCCAGCTCCATGTCCCTGCCAGGGAGACAGGCATCCCAGTTCCCTTGGCTAGCTGCCTCAGTGTCCAGGCATCCGTGGAGCCCTACTGTCCTCGGCATCCAGGCATCCCTGGAGTCTCAGTGTTGCCCAGGCATCCGTGGCCCCTGGGGCTTTGGAAATGGGAAGGTTGAGAAGGGCAAGCTGTGGGCCTGCAAGCTTGCTGATATCCATCTGAACATTTACCACCAGGTAAAGCTTGGGAGTAGAGATGATTCAGTATGGCCAAAACATAGGGACCTTGAAGGGAGCACTTGGCATTCCAGAGAACAGTATCTAAGGGGCCTGTCCTGCTGTGTCTAAAGAGTTCACTAAGCTTTCGGGTGAAGTGTGAGGAAGAAGCATGAGAAGAGAAAATCACAACAGTAAGGTTTAAAGAAAGACAAGGAGAACACATTTCCCAACTAGCATCAGTGTCTTGGCACAGCTGGTCCGTTGGGAAAACAGAAGACCCTTCCCAGGAAAAAGTCATAGTACTCCTTGGAAACCATCCATCCACTGCCTGGTATGGGTTTTTACCCTACCACCCTCATTAGCCTCATGTTAGGGAGGACCATGGTGCCTCAAAGCTACTCAGTGTAAGGCTGGGCATGGTAGCTTATGCCTGGAATCCCAGCACTTTGGGAGGTTGAGGCTGGTGGACTGCTTGAGCTCAGGAGTTCAAGACTGGCCCTGGCAACATGGTGAAACACCCCTTCTCTACAAAAAATACAAAAGTTAGCTGGGCATGGTGACACATGCCTGTAGTCCCAGCTACTCAGGAGGCTGAAGCAGGAGGATTGTTTGAGCCCGGGAGGCAGAGGTTGCAGTGAGCTGAGACCAAACCACTGCACTCCAGCCTGGGTGATAGAGAAAGACTGTCTTAAAAAACAAACAAACAAACAAACAAACAAACAAACAAAACCCAAAACTACTCTGTGTAGGTTGAAAATTTCTCATCTCTGCTTGTCAAGGGTGAATTGGGTTTTCCAGCCTGAGGGAGCAGCAGGGAGGCAGGCTGTAGTTAGCGCCAAGAAACAAGGAAGAAAGTAGTAATTCCAGAGAACAAGAGGACTCAAACTAAGGTTGGAGCGGGACTTACCAACTGCCAGTTGTTCTAAAATGGGAGTGATGATGTTCCTGACTGGCTCGCCACAAAGATGATACTGCTGGTCTGGGGGAGGTCCCCAAAGACCGGTGGGATGTTGACCCTCGCCAGTGTTCAGGCTCTTGACACTATCATGAGAATGAATTCAAGGACGAGTCAGAAAATGGTGAAAGTACAGAGATTTATTGCAAAGGGAAAAGCACATAGTCAAGAAAAGAGTGCAGGCAGACTCAAGAGAGACACGCGCAAGGAGGATCGGGGCTGCTACCTTTATAGGTTTCTTTAACCAAGGGGTGGAATATTCATGAAAATTCTTGGAAAATGGCGGAGTTTTCTCGGAACTGTGGTGGCACCCATTTGTACACCAAACATGGGTGTCCCAGAACTGCCATGGTATTAGTGGGTGTGTGTTTAGTATGTTGATGAGCATAGAAGGAGATCCTAGGAGAGACTCAGGTCAAATCCAGTGCCATGTTGGGTCCAGTCGGTCTTAGCCAGCTTTGTCCACATCCTGACTTTTCAGGATTTTATCAGTCTCTAGCTTCTGCAGCCATTTCAAGTTTCCTTTTGCCCATTGTGTGAAACTGCTGCCTGGAATTGTCTTGTCTTCTCTTCTCCCCTTCTCTCTCTCTCTCTCTTTCTTTCTTTCTTTCTTCCTTCCTTTCTCTCTCTTTCCCTCTCCCTCTCCTCCCTTCCTTACTCCCTCCTTCCCCTTCCTTCCTTCCTTCTTCCTTCCTTCCTTCCTTCCTTCCTTCCTTCCTTCCTTCCTTTCCTTCCTTCCTTCTTTCCTTCCTTCCTGCCTCCCTCTTTCTCTTTCTTTCTTTCTCTCTCTCTCTCTCTCTCTCTCTCTCTTTCTTTCGCAACACAGTCTTACTCTGTCACCCAGGCTGGAGCACAGTTGCACGATCTCAGCTCACTGCAACCTCCACCTCCTGGATTCAAGCGAGTATCGTGCCTCAGCCTCCCAAGTAGCTGGGATTACAGGCGCATGCCACCACACCCGGATAATTTTTGTATTTTTAGTAGAGACGGGGTTTCGCCGTGTTGGCCAAGCTGGTATCGAACTCCTGACCTCAGGTGATCCTCCTGCCTTGGCCTCCCAAAGTACTGGGATTACACGTGTGAGCCACCGCGCCCGGCCTGGAATTTTCTATTCTCCTGTATCCACCCTGTGTTATTCCTGTCTCAGCCTCCCTGGACATCTTATCTAAGAACTCTCCCTGCTGACTGCTGCCCTGCCCTGCACCCTGGTCTCCACCCCCGGCTTCATCCTTGCTAATTTTCTTCAGGTACTTGACACAGTCGGAGCTCATTTTGTTCTTTCACGGGTTTCCTTATTTAGTAGTTGCACCCCCCCGACTAAAAATGAAGAGTGCAGGAAGTTTTGTTTGTTGCTGGATCCCCAGTGCCTGTTGTTTTCATTTTTTGAATTGAATGAATGAATGCACGAATAAATAGATGGATGGATGAGGGAATAAGTGGATGAAAGGATGAGCTTGCGAATGAACAAATGGATATGGATGTATGGACCGATGCATGGACACATGCGAGAAAAATTTGCCCACAGGAAAAGGCGGGCTTCTCCTGGTACATAACTTCCCCAAGATTAGGATGTACTGCCACCTGGTGGTGGGAGTGACGATGGACATTCTCTAGCTGGATCTGTTGTCATGGGAACAGAACCCAGTTCCTGGCCTCATGGACCCGACAGTCACCTGAGGGAGCTGGACACTGAAGTTATTGCAGATCATGATAACACAGGTGGCATGGAGAATGACTCACAGCATCATTCCGATTTAGCTCTTCTCATCAGAGAAGTCAGATTTGAGCTCAGGCTCAACGGATGAGGAGGATCTGGCCCTTTGGAAGCCGGAGAAGAGTCTTCTAAGTGAGGGCCGGGGCTAGAGGGAGGCACTTGCTTCAGACTCCAGATTCAGAGGGTGCCAAAACATTCATTCATCAAGATAAGTAATATTTTAATGCAATGTTTAAAAAAACAAATATTAATGCAAAAGAATTATGATGAACAAAATGTCAAAATGTATACACAGGCAGGACCCAACAGGGCGGAGCAAGTGTGCAAGTGAAAAGTAGAAGCCTGTTTATATACATATATATATTTTAAGGACAGGGTCTTGCTCTGTCACCCAGGCTGGAGTGCCGTGGCGTGATCACAGCTCACTGCAGCTTCCAACTCCTGGGTTCAAGTGATCCTCCTGCTTCAGCCTCCCAAGTAGCTGGGACCACATGCATGCACCATCACCCCCAGGTAATTATTTATGTATTTGTTTGTTTATTTTGAGACAGGATCTCACTCTGTTGTCCAGGCTGGAGTGTAGTGATGCAATTATGGCTCACTGCAGCCTCAATCTCCTGGGCTCAGGTGATCCTCCTGCCTCAGCCTCCTGAGTAGCTGGGACCACAGGCATGTACCACCATGCCTGGCTAATTTTTAAGTTATTTGTAAAGACAGGGTTTCCCTGTGTTGCCAGTCTAGTCTTGAACTACTGGGGTCAAGTGATCCCCCCACCTTGGCCTTCCAAAGTGTTGGGATTACAGGAGTGAGCCACTGTGCCTGGCCTAATTATTTTTACAGAGACGGGGTCTTGCTATATTGCCCAGCCTGGTCTCAAACTTCTGGGCTCAAGTGACCCTTTTGCCTTGGCCTCCCAAAGTGCTGGGATTACAGGTGTGAGCCACTGCACCCAGCCAAGCCTATTTAAAATTTTGATATTTTGTTCAACATACAATTTTTTGGCATTAATTGTGATTTCTTAATTGCGTCCAAATGTTATTTTTCTGTATGGCTGAGTGTTGTGGGGCTCCCTTGATTCTGCACCCAAGGCGATGTCTTGCCTACCTCACCCTAGTCCCGGCCCTGTTAAGTCTAAGTGGAAGGGACAGTAAGTGCAAAGCTCTGAAACAGGGACGACCTGACATGCTTGGGAAAGGAGGAATGTCTGGGTTACATCGGGAAGATGACACCCAGGTTGGCCCGGGGTGGCTAGCAGAGGTCTTCACTTTGGGCCTTAAAATCACCTGGGAATTTTAAAGTCATATTCACACCCAGATCATACCCCAGGCTAAGTGGGCAGGACCCAGGCATCAGCATTTCTTTTTTGAGATGGAGTCTTGCTCTGTCACCCAGGCTGGAGTGCAGTGGCGTGATCTCGGCTCACTGCAACCTCTGTCTCCCGGGTTCAAGCAATTCTTCTGCCTCAGCCTCCTGAGTAGCTGGGACTACAGGCATGTGCCATCATGCCCGGCTAATTTTTGCATTTTTAGTAGAAACGGGGTTTCACCATATTGGCCAGCTTGGTATCAAACTCCTGACCTCGTGATCCGCCCACCTCGGCCTCCCAAAGTGCTGGGATTACAGGCGTGAGCCAGGGCATCAGTATTTTTAAACAGCTCATCAGATGACTGCAATGTGCAGGCAGGACTTAGACCTACTAGTGTGGAAACTTCAACTTAGGGGCTGACTGCTCTGACTCAGTTTAGACCCCTCTGTGCCCCTGGCTCCATTCAGAACCATTGTCACCTCCCTCAAAGAACATTAATGAAGCATGCACCTACTTCAGCAACCTCCCCCATACCCTGGAATTACCTGGTATGATTTAGAAAATCCTGATGCCTGAGCTTCCACCCTAGAGATTCTGATTTAATTGGTTTGAGGTTTAGCCTGGGCCTGAGGACTTGTAAAAACTCCCTGGTACCTCTATGTATGGCTGAAGTTGAGAATGACTAAATTAGAAGTGTGTTCGGCAGTGATTCTGTGTCTGCCACTGTGCTAGTATGTTCTACGTACTCATATTAATGCTGCCTCTCAGAACTTCATATGCACCACTCTACTAGTAGAAACATCCCGTCCAACCCTTGTTTATTTCTTGATCAACATAAATATGTAGTTATTATTAATATCCTAGTTAGGCATGCCTAACTTCCCTTGGTTTTGTCCATTTCAGATCACTAAGATTTCCAGGTCCCTGGTTTCCTCCACCGTAAAATAAATGCTTCAGAAAGTGAGCCCCAAGGTGAATTTGAACTCCAAAATTCAGGAGGTTGGGGACAGTTGTATGATTTGGCCTGGCTTGTTGGCTCTGCCCAGGCAGAGGAGGCAAGGACAGAAGCAGAGAGGATGCCACACCCCACACCAAGACTGTCAGCTGGCTCTTCCTAGGGGCTGTGGTGACATGGTTTGGGTCCTACTCATGCGCTGCTGCTCTGACTGTTTTTGTCTTGCAGATTGTTACCATGGCCTGTGCAATTATCTGGCCCGGGAGACTGACTCTGTACTTCTGATGATTGGGTGAGTTGCTGGAGACAGCTGGTAGGTTCCACAGGGGTGAGAGGAGATAGGGTAAGTTCATGGGTGATTTGTAGATCAAAGAGGCCCTAACTCCGAAGAGGCAACTCTTGGACACGCATCCACAGAGACAGGCGCAGCAGTGCTCGAAAGAGCAAAAGCCTGGAAGCAACCCACATGTCCACGAACAGGGGCGTGCATGAATAAACCGCAGCACAGCAACTGTTAGATTACATAGCCATGAAGATATTATGGATTTTTCCATAGCCATTTAAATAAACGAACTAGAAAGGTGTACCATATTGCAAATGAATCTTAGTAGTATAAAACTAAGTGAAAAATCTTCAAAAAATCACATAAAGCCTGATACTCATTTTGCAAAGGTAAAAACGTTAAAACCAAAAGAATACTTTTGAGGAATACACATAGACACAACAAGACAATGTAACATAGAAAGAACAAAATGATAGATACAGGATTAAGGGTTACCATTCATTAAGTTGGAGGAGAAGCAAAATGGCATGATGGTGGGGTTGGTGAAGGTGATGGGCAAGATTCTGGCTGTTGTTTGGGGTGATGGTTCTGCAGGTGCTTATTGCATGGTTAAAAACTAACTAAGCTTCTGGTCCTACAGGAACTAGTGTTGAGAGTGTCTTAAGATACAACCTTGATCCTATAAAAACAAAAGGGAGATGGGGGCATCTTTAGAGTGGATGGAGGGGGCAGTAGGGGCTACTCACTAGGATTCTGGTTCTTGGCCCAAGAGATCTCACATCACTGGGGAAGAGTTTAGAGAAGGCCAGTGAAAGAAATTAAAATCTGCCTTTTTAGATTCTACCTCTACAATGGACCTCGTCA
Organism: Nomascus leucogenys; assembly: GCF_006542625.1. Taxonomy (NCBI): domain Eukaryota; kingdom Metazoa; phylum Chordata; class Mammalia; order Primates; family Hylobatidae; genus Nomascus; species Nomascus leucogenys. The sequence goes on from NC_044404.1 coordinate 13,422,145, forward strand.
AACCTTAGCTGCCCCTAGGCTTTGGTAGACAGAATAGCTGTGTGACTTAAACAAAGTCACTTAACATCTCTGGTCCTCTCTGATGAGATTGAGGAAGCCAGCACTTTCTAGTATTCATCAACATACCTCCCAGGTAGCTTGCCATTGTGTCTGGAATTCCACCATTACAGTCTATGTCACCAAAGGCCTTTGTGATAATAAAAACATCCCTTGAACAGGTAGCACATAAAGGTATCAATAAGCACCTGCATTAATACCTTGTAGGAAATTGCTTAGGATACCATTATCCCAGATACTTAGACCTGGTGCACGGGCCAGGGCAGTTTTGATAGAGTGGCTGATGGAGCTGCATGCACAGAGAAGGGCTTCCAGGAGGCTGCAGGGAGACAGTAGCTGAGAGGAGACTCCCTGAGAGACACTGAAGGGAGGGAGCTGTCTAAGGCCTGGATGGGACTCCCTACCCGAGCTCTTGGAGAAGATGGGTCTTTTGACCTTTGGCTCTGCAAAGCCTTCACCTCTGGGTGAGTTTCTTAGTTTGGGCTGCTATAACAAATTACCATAGATGGGGCAGCTTAAACAACACTTTGATTTCTCACAGTTTTGGAGGCTAGAAGTCCAGGATCAGGGTGTCAGCATGGTCTGGCTCTGGTGAAGACCCTTTTCCAGGCTGTAGACTGCCAGCTTCTCCTTGTATCCTAGCATGGCAGAAAGAGAAGCCAGAGAGCTCTCTAAAGCTTCCTTCATAAGGGCACTAATTCCATTCACGAGGGCTCCACCCCCGTGACCTGATCACTTTCCTAAGGCCCCACTTCCTAATACCCTTACATTGCAGTGTAGGATTTCAGCATGGGAATTTTAGGGGGACACACACATTCAGTTTATCACAGTGAGCAAGAGAGAAGTGCAGGGAGGCACAGGAGAATTTCTTCCTCTTTTTGGCAGGTCAGAGATTTTGCCACTAGAAACTGCCTAATATTTGTTATCCCCTTCATCATATTGGAGTCATATATTCAACATTTGGTGAGGAGTATTCATTTCTAGAAATGGGAAAATGAAAGCTGAGGTTTGTACTCTCTGCTACCAGGTGCAGGGGCCACCTCCCTGCAAGGACCCTCTAAGAAGCATGTGTTTTGCCTGAGCTTAAATGGGAACCTACTTTGATAACATTGATAGATTTATCAATGTATTGACCATCGAGGAAATGGGCAATAAGATTATTGGGCGATAATTGTTTCCTAGATGGGCACTACATTATGCTACAATCAATCAAACTCTATTTTGAAAGATGAGGCGTTAAATTAACTTTTAAAGGAAACAAAATTCAAGGTCTAATAGAAGGCAGTGTTTTCAAACTGGCTCTTTTGAACCCTAGGGTTCCCTGTGATGCCTTAGAGGCAGCTATGGAGGTCAAAGAAGAAGGAGAAAGAGTGAGGGCTTATGTTCCTTACCCTTGGGCAAAACCAGAACGACTGCATTTGTTTATTTTATACCACGGGGCTCATATAATTTTTTTCTTCGAAACGAAAAAAATAATTTTGTCATTCTAAGTTGAAAGCCACTAGTCTAAGGTGTTGTTTTTCCTTATGAGCTTCTTCCAAATTTAATGTGATAATTAGAATATACCTTTTTGATGTTGTCTTTTCTTTTTCTTTTTTCTTTTGTTTTCTTTCTTTTTTTTTTTTTTTGAGATGGAGTCTCACTCTGTCTCCCAGGCTGGAGTGCAGTGGTGTGATCTCGACTCACTGCAACTTCCACCTCCCAGGTTCAAGTGATTCTCCTGTCTCAGCCTCCCAAGTGCCTGGGATTACAGGCTCCCACCACCACACCCTGCTAATTTTTGTATTTGTAGTAGAGATGGGGTTTCACCATGTTGGCCAGGCTGGTCTTGAACTCCTGAGGTCAAGTAATCCTCGGCCTCCCAAAGTGCTGGGATTACAGGCGTGAGCCACCGCCTGGCCTTGATGTTTTCAATGATAGATTGTAAGAACAGAAAAGACGATTAGCAGCAACTTCAACTTAACATTTAAGAGAACAATTGTTGGCCGGGCGCGGTGGCTCACGCTTGTAATCCCAGCACTTTGGGAGGCCGAGGCGGGTGGATCACGAGGTCAGGAGATCGAGACCACGGTGAAACCCCATCTCTACTAAAAATACAAAAAATTGGCTGGGCGTGGTGGCGGGCGCCTGTAGTCCCAGCTACTCGGAGAGGCTGAGGCAGGAGAATGGCGTGAACCCGGGAGGTGGAGCTTGCAGTGAGCCGAGATCGCGCCACTGCACTCCAGCCTGGGTGAGAGAGCGAGACTCCGTCTCAAAAAAAAAAACAAAAAAAGAGGACAATTGTTTAGATAAACTCTCTGCTCCAATCAGTTAAGCCAAACTGTTTCTATTTTTTTATTCATTCCTTTCTATTATCTTAATCTCAATTTATGCATTAATTAGCTTGTTCATTACTGTTTTTAAAAGCTCATTTTAAAGTTCCTTTTCTTTGACCTTGAATTTATTTGAGGGGACATACTTTGGAAACCAAACCTCAGGATATTTAAGACCAACCCCCTAGTGTTCTTCACCAGCCACTGGCACCTGGGTCTTCCGCAGCTTGAGCTGTGGGTTTCCAGGCTAGCTTTCCGTCTCTACATTACACCTTCAGAACACTCCCTGCCGCTCTTGCCTCCCACACTGGAGTGCAGTGGTATAATCACAGCTCACGGCAGCCTCAACCTTCTGGGCTCAAGCAATCCTCCTGCCTCAGCCTCCTGAGTAGCTGAGACTACAAGTGTGTGCCACCATGCATGCCTAGCCAATTCTTTTAAATTAGATTTTTGATTTTTTTTCGTTTTGTTTTTGAGATCGAGTCTCGCTCTGTCACCCAGGTTGGAGTGCAGTGGCGCGATCTAGGCTCACGGCAAGCTCCGCCTCCCGGGTTCAGGCCATTCTCCTGCCTCAGCCTCCTGAGTAGCTGGGACTACAGGCGCCCACCACCACGCCTGGCTAATTTTTTGTATTTTGTTTAGTAGAGACGGGGTTTCACCGTGTTAGCCAGGATGGTCTTGATCTCCTGACCTCGTGATCCACCAGCCTCGGCCTCCCAAAGTGCTGGGATTACAGGTGTGAGTCACCGTGCTCGGCCTAGATTTTTGATTAAAAAAAAAAAAATTCTGCCTGAAAGTAACTTCCCCTTGACTTTAACTTTAGTGTTCTCTCTCCCTTTCTCTACAGACAAGCAGTGGGACTGGTGGTGGTTTCATTTGCCTTTTTATCAGCCATTGCTGGTTGTTTTGCTCCCAAAGCAAATAGTTCAATGAAAACAAAGTTGCATCACCTCGTATAGAGTTTGCGGGAAGCTGACAGAGCACAGGTTTGGAGTTAAGAATCCTTGCCTGTGTGGCTCTAGGCAGGTTCTTCACATGCTCATAGGAAGACAATGGGGATAAAATCCTTACTTCATAGGGTTATTCTGAGGATTTAATCAGATATAGTCTTGTAAGGGGGTTGAGGATTCTGTTGAAACAGCTCCCTAGCAACACTGTCCACACCGGCTTAGTGTTGCTCCCTGTTTTCGTTTTAGGTACCGCAAGCTTCCTGACCACCATTCCCCTGCCCTTTTCCAAGACTGCATGAATGCCTCCATTCACTTCCTGAAGGCCCTGGAAACCTATGGGGTGGACTCCTCCAGGGTTGTGGTCTGTGGGGAAAGCATCGGAGGCGCGGTGGTGGCCGCCATCACTCAGGCCTTGGTGGGCAGATCGGATCTTCCCCGGATCCGGGCTCAGGTTCTGATTTATCCAATTGTCCAGGCATTCTGTTTGCAGTTGCCATCCTTTCAGCAGAACCAAAATGTCCCGTTACTTTCCCGGAAGTTCATGGTGACTTATCTGTGTAACTATCTGGCCATTGACCTCTCCTGGCGTGATGCCATCTTGAACGGCACTTGTGTACCCCCAGATGTCTGGAGGAAGTACGAGAAGTGGCTCAGCCCTGACAACATCCCCAAGAAATTTAAGAACAGAGGCTACCAACCCTGGTCTCCCGGCCCTTTTAATGAAGCTGCCTATCTAGAAGCCAAACATATGCTGGATGTAGAAAATTCACCCCTGATAGCAGATGATGAGGTCATCGCTCAGCTTCCTGAGGCCTTCCTGGTGAGCTGTGAGAATGACATACTCCGTGATGACAGCTTGCTCTATAAGAAGCGCTTGGAGGACCAGGGGGTCCACGTGACATGGTACCACCTGGAGGATGGTTTTCACGGATCCATTATCTTTTTTGATAAGAAGCCTCTCTCTTTCCCATGTTCCCTGAAGACTGTGAATGCTGTAGTCAGTTATGTAAAGGGCATATGATAGTAACCCTGGGGCCCTGAGGAGGAAGGGGCAAGCATGGACTCTACCAGAAACTGGGTGCTTTAGTGAGTTCTATTTTATTGACTAAAGAGGTGCTACATCAATGCTTGGGGCAGCTGGGAAGGGTGAGAAGTAAGCTAACAGTCTTGCTTAGTATTCAAGAAAATCCAAACTGTGTCTGTTTCCTTCCAACACTAACAATGTCCATTGCTGGATCTAGCGACATTCTCTAACATTCCCATTCAGGTGAAATAAATATCAAAAGGAGAAAAAAATGCCTTTAAAAATTTCTCAAAGCCCTAACATATAAGATCTGTGCAGAATAAATGCCAACAACTGGTCATACTGTCAGTGGTGAATCTGTATCCATGATGACAAAGCATTGCTGGAGGGGGCATCTAATTGTTCCTGTGGCCAAAGGTCACTGGGTCAAATCTCGACTTTGATTGGCTTCAGCTGGTCTGAGAAATGCTGTTGCAATGAAATTCTACCCTTGACAATGAAGATCTCAGAGGGGATTGTGGGAAAGAGAGAGACAGGGAAAGAGGCAAGAGGAAAGGAACAGAAGAAAAGGGTGGGCTCTGGGGAACTGTGAGCTTTGCCTGGGCTCAAGTCTAATCTGAATTCCAAAAGCAGACCACTGGGTACTAACAGGCAGGTTCACCAAGTCAGGGATGTCTTGGGAACCTCTGGATGCCATCTGGAATATAGAAACTGCATTTTCTAAGGCAGTAAGGTACTAGCCTCTTTTCTTCTATGAGCTTGTATATTGTTCTCACTTTTTTTTTTTTTTTTTTTTTGAGACGGAGTCTCACTGTCGCCTAGGCTGGAGTGCAGTGGCACAATCTCGGCTCACTGCAACCTCTGCCTCCCGGGTTCAAGCGATTCTCCTGCCTCAGCCTCCTGAGTAGCTGGGATTACAGGTGCATACCACCAAGACTGGCTAATTTTTGTATTTTTTAGTAGAGATGGGGTTTTACCATGTTGACCAGGCTGGTCTCAAACTCCTGACCTCGTGATCCACCCACCTTGGCCTCCCAAAGTGTTGGGATTACAGGCCTGAGCCACCATGCTAGACTATTCTCACTTTTATAAAGAACCATGCCATTGCTTAGCCATGCCAATTTCTCTGCTCACAGAGAAAAGGAAGGGAATCTTTGTATTGCATGTTGGAGGTGACCCACACTAGTGTTTGCTTGGGCCCATGTTTGCTAGATATACCTATAATACCCCTGGGCCTCAGTGCTGTCAGTCTCACTAAAGTCCCACCCAAATGCCGAAGCTGGAGGCTTTCCCAACTGTAGCCTCAGTGGGTACCAAAGACCTCACCTATGACCGATGGAGGAGGGGGTCCTACAGATGTCTTGGTTCTTTGCAATAAGAGCAGGCATCCACACAGGCAATTTGGGTTAGGCCCCTGGGGGCATGAGCAGACATTGTGACTAATGGGTTATATGTAAGCAGCTTTGATGGAAGGGTGTGTTAAGTATCTATTGGTGTGTAACGTTATTACCACAAACATGGTGGCTTAAAACAATACACATTTATTAGCTCACAGTTTCTGTGGGTCAGGAGCCTGAGTACAGTTTAGCTGAGTTGTTGGCTTAGTCAGGGGCTGGGTTGGCAGCCTCTTGCAGGGCTACGATCAAGGTGTTGGGGCTGTGGTCTCATCTGAGACTCAATTGGGGAAGGATCTACTCTCATGCTTGGTCAGGCTGTTGGCAGAATTCAATTCCTTGTGATTATAGACTGAAGATTTCAGTTTCTTGCAAGCTGTGGTCAGAGGTCAATCTCAGCTTCTAGAGGTCACCCACAGTGTCTTGACACATGAAATTCTCCAAATGACTGCAAGGGAGAGACAGACTCCAGCAAGGTAGCTACTAGAACTAATGTAAGGTAATCACAAACACATATCACATACATGCCATCACCTTTGCCATATGCTATTGGTTAGAAGCAATTCATAAGCCTTTTCCACACAAAGGGATTTCATAAGGGTATGACCACTGAGGAGTGGGGACCATGAGGCCACCTTAGAGCATGTCTTCCACAGAAGTCCTCACCAGAAGATGCTGGGAAGAACAGTCAACCCAACTTCTCAGCCTGAGAAACTCAGGATGGTCTGTAACCATTGGCCTGACCTGGAGCTAGTGACAAATGGTTCCCCCAGTAGAGTCCTCTCTTCTTTCCCCAACTCTCCCTTCTCCCACTCCCATTACTCCCATCTGGCCTTCCCTGGGTGGAATAATTTGCACCTTCTTCTAAGCTATTCCTAGCATATTTTTATGACATAAACTCTATGTCCTTGTATTAGGTAGGGTCCAATCAGGAGAAAGAAACCATATCAGCAGTCTTCTTCTTTTGTCTCGTAAGTCTTTATCAGCCTCTAAGTACAATCAAATTTTCGTAAGACATTTTCTACCTCTGAAAACCTAGCTAAAACTTATATCCAGGAAAACTTATAAGAAATTGTGAACACAGAAGTCACTAGACACTAGTTCTGAATTGACACCAATCTTGAGGACAGTTTTTCTATGGCTTTCCCAGTCAAAGTAGGGGCTTTCTGTAGTCAGGTGACAAATGAAGTCCTGCCTCAAGTCCAACTCACACTGGACCCAATTTCTCCACAGACACGTGTTCATTTTATCTCTAGTGGTTCAATATATCATTGAAATAGACATATGGGGAAACTGGCAGAATTCTACATTGGCTGTATAATCAAAGAGATGTGGGTCATTATGGCAGGAAGCACTATGTGGAAGGCCCTGGACCTTCCCCTGCCTACCAAGATAATAAGCCGGAAGCAGTGCTGCACCCCACAGGGAACTACAGATTCATACCACCCTAGGAGACTTCAAAAAAGCACCTGTCACACCCTGGTCTAATTCAGCAGTTTGAAATGTGCAGAAGTCTGATCTATCTTGGAGAATGCATATGAGTGATTCTAAAATTACTCATGCAATGATTTCGACTGCAGCTGTTCTTCCAGCTGTAGCATCATATTGGAACAATTAAACCCAGCTCCTGGCACTTGGTAAGGAGCTACTGACCTGGCAGATGCCTTTTGTTTCATACCAACTTGTAAGGGATACCAGAAGCCACCTGCCTTTATCTGGCGATGGTAACAGTATACATTTACCATCCTGCCTCAGGGCAGTGCCAATACTGCTTTCTGCTCTAATATAGTCCTCAGAGATTGTAATTGCTTTGACAGTCCAGAAAGCATCATGACAATCCATTACGTTGATGGCATTATGCTTATTGGATCTGTTAGGCAGGAAGTAGCATGTAGTTAAGAATACCTTAGGAAGACATATGCAAAGTGAAAGAAACTCCAAAACAATTAAGGGACAGCCACATCAGTGAAGTTTCTGGTGGTTCGGTGATGTGGAGAATGTTGAAATATTTGCTCCAAGGTGACAGACAAGTTGCACACTTGTGCCATGTCCAATGAAAAATGCACAATGCTTGTTAGGGCTTTTGGATTTTGAAGGCAACATATAGCACATTTGTGCCAGCTATTTCCATCCAGCTAGAAAATTCCCCATAGCCTGCCTGCCTACCTGCCTGTTTCAAGTGGGGAGCAGAGCAAGAGAAGGCTCTGTAGCAAGCTCAGGCTGTTATAGAAGCTGCTCTGCCCACTTGGGAACCCTAACATTGACTGGATTACTGGCATACTATTAATGCCAGCCAGCCAGTACATTCAGTAAAGGCACTGTCAACCTGTGCCCTCCAATGGATATAGGTTCCACTTGGTGAATCCCCAAATTGTAAACAGTGCTTTCTCTTTCGTTTTCTCTCTCTTTCTTTCTCTCTCTCTCTCTCTCTCTCTCTCTCCTTTTTTTTTTTTTTTAGAAAGGGTCTGGCTTTGTTGCCCAAAGTCAGAGTGCAGTAGAGAGGGAATGCAGTGGTGTGATCTTGGCTCACTGCAACCTCAGCCTCCTGAACTCAAACCATCCTCCCACCTCAGCCTCCCCAGTAGCTGGGACCACAGGCACTCTCCACCATGCCAGGCTAATTTTTTGATATTTTTGGTGGTGATGGAGTTTCGTCATGCTGCCAAGGCTGGTCTCAAACTCCTGAGCTCAAGTGATTCTCCCTCCTCAGGGAGAATCCCAAAATGCTAGGATTATAGCTGTGAGCCACAGCACCTGGAAAACAGTGCTTTCTTTCGAGAAGTACCATGTGTGCCCCTGGGGCTGAAGTTCTTATGTGGAAGCCCCGTATTAACATGTCCTGTTTGCTTCAAATATAGTAACTTGTATTTTTCCTAGGGGGAGAAAGCCTTGTGTGTGTTTTTTTGCATTTTTAAGGAACATGGCCCTGAGATGCACCCAGGCCAACCTCACCTTGCCACCCAGGGTTACTGTGAACGATAGCATTACCTTAGATTTCCTTGTTATGGGCCAAGGTGGAGTCTGTGTCATTGCTATTACATCTTGCTGTGGCTGAATCAATGCTGCCAGCCAAGCAGAAAAATCAACACAAACACTTATAAGGCAAGCCACCTAGCTTTCTATGGTAAGCCCAGATGGTTGATCAGATTTGTTTAACTGGTGAGATCTCTAGTAGATTAGCCTGATCCTGCTGCTTGGAGTCCTGTAGATAGTAGCTTTTATTAAATGCTTTACAAGATAAATTGGAGATACCCTCCATCCTCAGCTTTTGTCAGTCAGACTAACCAGAGTGGCTAAAGGCGTGGGATACTCATGGAAAAATCTCCCAGAAGCCAAGGTCAAGTAGAAATGAGTGCTGAAGATTGCAGGGAGACCATTCTCCCTGGGTCTCTCACATTTCCGTGCCTCTTGTGAACAGAAGCACTGATGGCCTTTGATCCAGATTTTCTTTTTGAGGACGTTTGTAGAGTAATCAACCTTGGAAGATATAATGTTCTCTCTTGCACCAGGGGGCAAGTTTATTTACTGTCTAGTATCATAAAGATACTAGATCTTTTGGATATTAGATATTTGTCAGGTGGGTAGATTGCAAAAGTTTTCTCCCATTCTGTAGGTTGCTTGTTCACTCTGATGCTAGTTTCTTTTGCTGTGCAGTATCTCTTTAGTTTAATTAGATCCCATTTGTTCATTTTGGCTTTTGCCGCAATTGTTTTTGGTGTTTTCATCATGAAGTTTTTGCCTATGCCTATGTCCCAAATGGTATTGCCTAGGCTTTCTTCTAGGGTTTTTATGATTTGGGGTTTTACATTTAAGTCTTTAATCCATCTCGAGTTAATTTTTGTATAAGGTGTAAGGAAGGGGTCCAGTTTCAGTTTTCTGCATATGGCTAGCCAGCTTTCCCAGCACCATTTATTAAATAGGGAATCCTTTCCCCTGTTGCTTGTATTTGTCAGGTTTGTCAAAGATCAGATGGTTGTAGATGTGTGGTGTTATTTCTGAGGTCTCTGTCCTGTTCCATTGGTTTATGTGTCTGTTTTGGTATCAGTACCATGTTGTTTTGGTTACTGTAGCCTTGTGGTATAGTTTAAAGTCAGGTAGCATGATGCTTCCAACTTTGTTATTTTTGCTTAGGATTGCCTTGGCTATATAGGCTCTTTTTTGTTCCATATTAAATTTAAGTAGTTTTTTCTAATCCTGTGAAGAATGTCAATAGTAGTTTGATGGGAATAGCATTGAATCTATAAATTGCTTTGGGCAGTATGGCCATTTTCATGACTTTGTTCTTCCTATCCATGAGGATGGGCAAAGGATATGAATAGACACTTCTCCAAAGAAGACATTTATGCAGCCAGCGAACATATGAAAAAAACTCAACATCACTGATAATTAGAGAAATGCAAGTGAAAACCACAACGAGATACCATCTCATGCCAGTTGGAATGGAAATTATTAAAAAGTCAAGAAACAGTAGATGCTGGTGAGGCTGTGGAGAAATAGGAACACTTTTACATTGTTGGTGGGAATGTAAATTAGTTCAATGTCTTCATTGTGGAAGACAGTGTGGGGATTCCTCAAGAATCTAGAACCAGAAATACCATTTGACCCAGCAATCTCATTATTGAGTATATACCCAAAGGAATATAAATCATTCTACTATAAAGGCACATGCACACTTAATGCACACTTATGTTTATTGTGGCACTAATCACAATAGCAAAGACACGGAACCAATCCAAATGCCTATCAATGAGAGACTGGACAAAGAAAATGTGGTACATATACACCATGGAATACTTTGCAGCCATAAAAAAGAATGAGTTCATGTCCTTTGTAGGGACATGGATGAAGCTGGAAGCCATCATTCTCTGCCAACTAACACAGGAACAGGAAAGCAAACGCTGTATGTTTTCACTCGTAAGTGGGAGTTGAACAATGAGAACACATGAACACAGGGAGGGGAACAACACACATCAGCGCCTGTCAGGGGGTGGGGGGCAAGGGTAGGGAGAGCATTAGGACAAACACCGAATGCACGTGGGGCTTAAAACCTAGATGACGGGTTGATAGGTGCAGCAAACCACCATGGCACCTGTATACCTAACTAACAAACCTGCACATTCTGCGCATGTATCCTGGAACTTAAAGTTTAAAAAAAAAAAAAAAGATAATAGGGAAAAGATTAGGCAGGTTTGCTTGCTTATAGAAGATTTGGAGTCCCTGAAGTTCAGAGTTCCTCACCTGTGATGCACCCCTACCATGCACACCATCCACCTGGGCTTCTCTGTCATTCCCATGGGATCTGGGACGCAAGGAGAACCAACGCTAATGTGAAGTTCATTCTGTTTGCCATGCTATACATAATAATCATCTTTGAGCCTGACATCTCATGTTTTCTGGCAGTATCCATGAAACTGTGGCAGTCTAACTTGTTAGTTTGCAAGTAGGATAAAAATCTGAGACCTATTCCCCAGTTCTTGACACACCTTTGACATAGTTCTGCTTTGTCACCTGAAACAATGTTTTTTTTTTTTTTTTTTTGAGACGGAGTCTCGCTCTGTCGCCCACGCTGGAGTGCAGTGGTGTGATCTTGGCTCACTGCAAGCTCCACCTCCTGGGTTCATGCCATTCTCCTGCCTCAGCCTCCCCAGTAGCTGGGACTACAGGCGCCTGCCACCACGCCTGGCTAATTTTTTTTTTTTTTTTTGTATTTTTAGTAGAAATGGGGTTTCACCGTGTTAGCCAGGATGATCTCGATCTCCTGACCTCATGATCCGCCCGCCTAGGCCTCCCAAAGTGCTGAGATTACAGGCGTGAGCCACCGCGCCCGGCCAACAATGTTAAGGTTTGTCAGTAGAAGGTGCTGGAGAAATATTGGAAAAGGACGGGCTTCTCGTCTTAGTTCTGGTGTACTCTTCTTGCCAGATGTCTGCAGTTTGTGTTTTCTCTACCAGGGGTTCCTGCAGCATTCAGTTTTGCCAGCATGTGGGTCCCACTGAGAAAGGCTTCTCTGATGCCTAGCTCCTACAGTACCCAGCAGCCGTCACACTCGGAGACCAGCAGCCTCCTTTGGTAACATTCAGATGGTTTTGCAGCAGAGTGTCACCAACTAGGCACTCTCCCATGAATGGCTTTTTGGCATCTTTTCTAGTTATCTATGACCATGTCCTCTAAAATAAGGTCAGATCTTGACCTAGGAGCAGTGGCTGTTCCTTATATCTGTGACTCCCTGTTTCTGTCTCCTGGGTTGACCTTGACTAACACAGAATCTAAAGTACTTACTACTTTCTGCTCATATGATCCAGTCAGTACGATGTCATTGATGTATCAGATCAGTGTGACATTTAGAGGAATATCATGATCGTAATCTCTGAAGAGTATATTATGGCAGAAAACAGAATTGCCATAGCCCTGAGGTGAGACTGTAAAGGTATACTGTTAGCCCTGCTAGATAAAGGCAGGTAGCTTCTGGTATTCGTTACAAAATTGGTATGGAACAAAAGGCATCTGCCAGGTCAGTAGCTGCTTACTGAGTGCCAGGAGCTGTGTTTACTTGCTCCCATATGATGCTACAGCTGGAAAAACAGCTGCAATTGAATTATAAAATTACTGCATGAGTAGTTTTAGAATCACCCACAAACGTTCTTCAAGATCAATCTGATTTTTGCACATTTCAAATTGGTGAATTAAATCAGGGTGCAATAGGTGCTTCTTTGAAGTCTTCTAGGGTGGTATGAATCTCTGCAGTTCCTGGGGGTAGGATGGGGCAGCACTGCTTCTGGCTTATTGTCTTGGTAGGGAAGGGAAGTCCAGGGCCTTCCACACAGTGCTTCCTACCACAATGACATTCATCCCTTTGGTCAGAGATCCAATGTAGGATTCTGCTAGTTTTCACATATGTCTATTTCAATGACACATTGAGGCACTAGAGAAATAACAAACACACGTGTCTTTGGACCAATTGGGCCCAGTGTGAGTTGGACTTGAGGCGAGATCTCATCTGTCACCTGATTACAGTAAGCCCCGACTTTGAGAGAACCACCAGCACTGCAGGCCCCTGGGACAAGTCTTAATTTAGAATCTATGTGTACCGATTCCTGAACAATTTGAATGTTTCCTTTTCTCCTGTGCACAGTCACTCTGGTAAATGACTGCAGATCCCTTTGGGGAGGGCTTGGGGAAGATTTAGAGTGTATACTTGAGGCAAAGCTGGAGGGTCCTCCCTCAGGGAGACCTAGCCTCTACTTTTATCAAGGGTTTCTGTGTCTGTGGATTGACTTAGGTTTGGAAACTGGATGAGAGGTCATGGCTCTACTGTAGTGACAAGTGGTTTATAGGCACTGGACCTGGAGCTTTTTTTAAATTAAAAAAATCACTCTAATAAACTGAAGGTATATTTCATTCCTGAGACACCATGATCACTTGGCCACTACCTAGATTTCTGTGGGCTGAGGGTTCTGATTACTGGGACATCCCTCTTGCTTTTTTTTTCTTTTTTTTTTTTTTGAGACAGGGCCTTATTCTGTCACCCAGGCTGGAGGGCAGTAGCATAAACATGACTTGCTATAGCCTCGAGCTCTTGAGCTCAAGTGATACCCCTGCCATGGCCTCCCAAATAGCTGGAACCATAAGCATGTGCCACCATGACCAGCTAATTATAAAAATTTTTTTTGTAGAGACAGGGTCCCACTATGTTGTCCAGGCTGGCTGCAAACTCCTGGGCTCAAGCAACCCTCCCACCTCAGCCTTCCAAAGTGCTGGGATTACAGGCGTGAGCCAGCGTAATCTGTGAGCCAGGATTACAGGAGAGATGCCCAGTGTCTCTCCTGCTTTTTATGGTAAATGCACTCACCTTGCTCTTGGTGATGAAGTGTTGCCGCTAGTCCTCTACTGCTCTGTGATATTGTATTACTCAGGGTTCTCTAGAGAGACAGAACTAATAGGATAGATACACATCTAAAGGGGAATTTTATTAAGTATTAACTCACATGATCACAAGGTCCCACAATAGGCTGTCTGCAAGCTGAGGAGCAAGGAGAGCCAGTCCGAATCCCAAAACTGAAGAAATTGGAGTCCAATGTTCGAGGACAGGAAGGGTCCAGCACAGGAGAAAGATGTAGGCTGGGAGGCTAGGCCCATCTCATCTTTTCACGTTTTCTGCCACTTTATATTCTAGCTGCACTGGCAGCTGATTAGACGGTGCCTACCCAGATCAAGAGTGGGTCTGCCTTTCCCAGCCCACTGACTCAAATGTTAATCCCCTTTGGCAACACCCTCACAGACACACCCAGGATCAATACTTTGCATCCCTCAATCCAATCAAGTTGACACTCAGTATTAACCATCACAGATCCCATTATCTTGAATAAAGTTAGAAAGACCATCTCAATGTGGCCTCCTCCACAGTCATACCTGCTTACTAAGGAGAATAATCAGAGACTTTTTTTTTGTTTGTTTGGTTGTTTTGAGACCGGGTTTTGCTCTTGTTGCCCAGGCTGGAGTGCAGCAGCGTGATCTCGGTTCACTGCAACCTCCGCCTCCTTAGTTCAAGTGATTTTCCTGCCTCAGCCTCCTGAGTAGCGGGGATTACAGGTTCCCCACCCACACCCGGCTACTTTTTTGCATTTTTAGTAGAGACAGGGTTTCATCATGTTAGCCAGGCTGGTCTTGAACTCCTGACCTCAGGTGATCCACCTGCCTCGGCCTCCTAAAGTGCAGGGATTACAGGCATAAGCCACTGCCCCTGGCCTCAGACATTTTTAAGGGTATAGATGTCCTCCTCAAAAATGAGTTTCTTGGTGTGTTAGTGAGGGAATTGTCTACTGTGACTTCTTGGCATTTGTAGTTGGGGAGTGATCATGCAGGTTACAAAAGAGAAATCCAGTCCAACAGTCCCATCTCCATAAGACTTTGGATTTTCTTCTCCAAATAGTGCTGGGGAAACCCTGGCATCTCAACTTCATCAAATGTAAGCCATACCACTCTGCCCAAAGTTAAGTTTACAACCATGTTTTGGCCAGGTGCGGTGGCTCATACCTGTAATCCCAGCACCTTGGGAGGCCGAGGAAGATGGCTTGAGTCCAGGAGTTTAAGACTAGCCTGGGCAACATGGTGAAATCCCGTTGCTACAAAAAATACAAAAAATTAGTTGGGCATGGTGGCACATGCCTGTGGTCTCAGCTACTTGGGAAGCTGAGGTGGGAGAATCACCCGAGCCTGGAAAGTCAAGCCTGCAGTGAGCTATGATCATGCCATTGCACTCCAGCCTGGGTGACAGAGTGAAACCCCCGTCTCAAACAAATAAATAAATAAACATTAAAAATTACCAACACATTTTTAGGTTTTTGTACTCCCCTACTTTGGGTATTAAAAATATGTATTGGTTATCTACTACTACGTAGCAAATTACCCCAGATCTTTGCAACTAAAAACAGCAAGTATTCACTATTTCCCAGTTTTCATGGGGCAGCAGTCTGAACACAGCCTTGCTGGGAGTCTCTGGCTCAGGATCTCTCATGGGATGTAATCAAGTGTCAGCCAGGGCTGCCGTCATCTCAATGCTCAGCTGAGGAAAGATCAGCTTCCTTGGCCACTCATGTGGTTGTTGGCAAACTTCAGGTCTTCACTGGCTGTTGGTTAAAGACATCATTGTGAAGCAGAATGCTGTGTACCAGTTACCAGTTCCAGGGGAGAGCTCCAAACACTTCTGCCCATTGCATCTTGGTACTGGAATGGCCAAAGGAAACACAATCTAGTTAAACACTGAATGGAGCAAGGCTTGACTTACATAGAGAAGAGGCAGAGGATGATCAGCTTCAAATGTGGTACATATACACCATGGAATGCTACAACGCCATGACAAAGAATGAGATTATGTCCTTTGCAGCAACATGGATGGAACTGGAGGCCATTATCCTATGTGAAACTCAGGAACAGAAAACCAAATACCACATGTTCTCACTCATAAGTCAGAGCTAAACATGGAGAACTCATGGTCACAAAGAAAGGAAGAGACACCGGGACCTACTTGAGTGTGAAGGATGGGAAGATGGAGAAGATTGACAAACTACTTGTCGAGTACTATGCTCATTACCTGGGCGATGAAATAATCTGTACACCAAACCCCTGTGACATGCAATTTACCTATATAAAAAATCTGCACATGTACCCCTGAACCTAAAATAAATGTTAGAAAAAAATAAGTGTCAGTAGTGTGTCCCCATGGCCAGCAAAGCCCCCATGGCCAGTGAGTCTCTCCTGGGGTAGCTGACACAGGTCAATTGGTTACATGCACCTCTCTCATGCTGCAGTTGAAGGACCCCATTCCCTCCCATGGAGACAGACACAGCAGTGGAGTTGGCCAGGTGCCATGTGATGCCCGTGCTTAGTCCTCGATCTTCAGAAAAGGTAAAATAGACTAATGGTTTTTTCCCAAAAACTCACCAACCGAGCAAGTAATTATGCTCAATCCCCTTGGGCACTCTCTAGTTGGATGTCCTGGTTCCTCCCAATTCTTAGTCCTTTAATACTTATTTTTCTCCTTCTTTTATTTGGACCTTGTATCTTCTGTTAAGTTTCTCAATTTATACAAAACTGTATCCAGGCCATCACCAATCATTCTATATGACAAGTACTCCTTTTAACAACCCCACAATATTGCCCTTTACCACAAAATCTTCTGTCAGCTTGATCTCTCCCACTCTAGGTTCCCATGCTGCCCTTAATCTCCCTTGAAGCAGCCCTGAGAAACATCACCCATCATCTCTCCATACAATCCCGAAAAATTTTCACTGCCCCAACACTTCAACACTATTTTGTTTTGTTTTTCTTATTAATATAAGAAGACAGGAATGTCAGGCCTCTGAGCCCAAGCCTGCACGTATACATCCAGATGGCCTGAAGCACGTGAAGAATCATAAAAGAAGTGAAAATGGCTGGTTCTTCCCTTAACTGATGACATTCCACCATTGTGATTTGTTCCCGCCCCACCTCAACTGAGCCATTAACCTTGTGAAACCTTCTCCTGGCTCAGAACCTCCCCGACTGAGCACCTTGTGACCCCTGCCCCCGCCCGTAAGAGAAAAACCCCCTTTGACTGTAATTTCCCACTACCCAACCAAATCCTATAAAACAACCCCACCCCTATCTCCCTTCACTGACTCTCTTTTCGGACTCAGCCCGCCTGCACCCAAGTGAAATAAACAGCCTTGTTGCTCACACAAAGCCTGTTTGGTGGTCTCTTCACACAGACACGTGTGACACCCAGCACTTTGGGAGGCCAAAGCGGGTGGATCGCCTGAGGTCAGGAGTTCGTGACCAGCTTGGCCAACATGGTGAAAACCCGTCTCTACTAAAATAACAAAATAAAAAATAACTAAAAATACAAAAAAATTAGCTGGCATGGTGTCACACGCCTGTAGTCCTAGCTATTCGGGAGGCTGAGGCAGGAGAATTGCTTGAACCCGGGAGGTGGAGGTTGCAATGAGCTGAGATTGTGCCACTGCACTCCAGGTTGGGTGACAGAGTGAGACTCAGTCTCTCACACACACACACACACACAAATAAATAAAAATAAAAATTAGATGGGCGTGCATGGTGGTGCACACCTGTAGTCCCAGCTACTCCAGAGGCTGAGGTGTGAGGATTACTTGAGCCTGGGAGATGGAGGTTGCAGTGAGCCAAGATTGCACTGCTGCAGTCCAGCCTGGGTGACAGCGTGAGACCCCATCTCAAAAGAAAGTAAGAAAGAAAGAAAGAAAGAAAGAAAGAAAGAAAGAAAGAAAGAAAGAAAGCAAGAAAGCAAGCAAGCAAGCGAGCTTCAGGCTGGCTTCCTGACATCTAATTAAGTCTTCCCACATGCCAGACTCATACTAGTGCTTGACACAGGCTGGTGTTCTTGAGGCAGCCAACAGTCCTATGAAGTGGGGAGTACTATTATTATCCCCATTTGACAAACTTAGAAACTGAGGCTGAGTGCACATAACTTGCTCATGATCAGCATGCTGGCATCTGGCAGAGCCAGGATTCAAATCCAAGTGTTGCAAATGCAGGGTTTCTCAACCACTGTACTATTGGCTTGCTGGACTGCATAAGTCTTTGTGCATTGCAGGATGTTTGGCAATATCCCTGGCCTCTTGTCTATGACACTCCATCACCAGCCCTCTGCCCCTTCCTGAGTGGGGACAACAAAAATATTTCTGATATTCCCATATCTTCTGGGAGGTAAAATCTCACCTGTCTGAGAACCACTACTGTCTCACTCAAGCTGGGAGGCAGGAGACACAGCAGATATTGCTATTGTTACTGCAGATGTAGGACTTGGTTGTTAGGGAAGATTTCCAATGGTGACATCAACCTCTGACCAGACCTGGAAAGGCAAGCAAGCACAGTTTCCCAGATTTGCAAGAAAGAGGACAAAGCCTGTCTATTCATTCTCCCACTCCATAGGCATTTGCTGAGCACCTACAAAGTACCAAGCCCCAATCCGGCCTCTGGTGATAAAATGGCACAAAAAGAAAGTTCCTGTCCTCCCAGACAATAAACAGACAAGTGAGGCAGGTGATGATAAAGGTCACAGGGAAAACCAAGCAGTGGGGGGTGAGGAAGGTGGGGGATGGGGAAGATGGGGGATGGGGAAGGTGGAGGATGAGGAAGGTGGGGGATGTGGAAGGTGGGGGATGGAAAGGGTGGGGGATGGGGAAGGTAGGGCTGGGGAAGGTGGGCGTAGGCATGCTGGTGGGAGTTAAATTTTGAATAAGATTGCCAGGGATGGCCTCACTGAGAAGGCGACATTTGAGCAGAGACCAGCCAGAGGGGAGGCATGGAGCCTAGCCGAGGTCTAGGGGAAGAATGGTGTACAGAGAATGGCTTGCCGTACACCAGCTCTGGGGCCTCCTCCACAGGCTGATGGATGGATGATAAGCTGGAGTTGAATCACGGAGTGGGCGGATGAGGTCCGAAGGCCGCTGGGAGGAATCGTGTTTGTGATGTCCATTGTGACTTGGTGGCTTACCCAAGACTATTTCTACTTAGCAGTGCCAGATTGTAAGCTGGGACTCTAGAACTTTCTTTTCTGGCTGGATCCAGCTGGATAGGCCACTTTCTTCTCTGCATGGGCCCTGACCTAGAACCACATCCTCACCTGAGCCTGTGACTCACCTGGGCTGGGCCAGTGTTTGTGGGACCCAGGGAGGTGGGGGAGGACAGGTGTGACTTATAAGTGGAGGAGGTCTGCTGGCTCCGAACCGTGTCCTAAATGGTTTACACTGCACACAGCTTCCTCTCAGCCCGCTCCGAGCTGGAAGCAGCATGTGGGTCCTGCCCCTGGTCTTCCTCGCAGCAGCCTGCGTGTTCTCACTAGGGGTCACTCTGTGGGTCATTTGCAGCCATTTTTTCATTGTGCACATCCCTGCAGCGGTTGGCCACCCTGTGAAACTGAGAGTCCTCCATTGCATCCTCCAGCTGCTGTTGACGTGGGTGAGTTTTGTGCTTTATGTGTCCCCTCCAGCTGACCATTAAGGAAGGCGGCAGGAAAAATCACACACCAGAAACTTCTAGCTGAGTGAACACCGCTATCGTGGGGCCTGCAGTGACAGCTGATCGGACCTTGTGAAACGTGCATAATCCCTATTAGGTGGTTCTCAGCCTCTTTGGGTGTTTCTGAAGCTGGCCCTGGCTAATATCCACAAAATTCAAAGAATGACCTGCTTTCTCAGTTAACAGAAGCAAAAAACCAGTCTGGTTCTATTCACCTGAGTGTCTCCCAGCTGACTTTCTTTTTTTGTTGTTGGTTTGTTTTATTTTTAAAATTGAGGTAAAATATGCATATAAAATTTACCATCTTTCCTATTTTTAAGTGTACAGTTCATGTGTCCATAAATGTGTCCATATTATTCACAGCACTCGCCACTCTCAGAAGTTGTGAAGATACAAATGAATTTTCCTGAGTCTCTGGGCCCCCATTGCTATCTACCTGCTAGCTAGAGCCAGCAAGCCACAAAGTAAACGGGTAGCAGATGAGTAAATTAGTGCCGGTGAGCAAAACTACAGAATGTGACTTTAAAAATATGTCGTTGCTTCTGAGAGCTAGAAAGTTGCCTAAGGAATATAGTTTGATTCTGCTTCTGGTGTAATTTGTTAAAATACCTGTAAATGGAACTGTGTAGGTGTTGCCAATATGGATTTCTTGTACTTTTTCTTGTACCTTGACAGAAACTGAATATATAAAATATTTTTTGTAAGTTTCTTACATAACGAAAAGCAATTGCCAGTGCCTCTTCTCAAGAGACACCCTAGGCTGGGCGTGGTGGCTCACGCCTGTAATCCCAGCACTTTGGGAGGCCGAGGTGGGCAGATCACGAGGTCAGGAGATCGAGACCATCCTGGCTAACACGGTGAAACCCCATCTCTACTAAAAATACAAAAAATTAGCCGGGCGTGGTGGCGGGCGCTTGTAATCCCAGCTATGCGGGAGGCTGAGGCAGGAGAATGGCGTGAACCCGGGAGGCGGAGCTTGCAGTGAGCCGAGATTGCGCCACTGCACTCCAGCCTGGGCGACAGAGCGAGGCTCCGTCTCAAAAAAAAAAAAAAGGGAGACACCCTAGGTGTTTCTTCTATGCTGTTCAAAAGAATGTAGCTATTACCTAAAAGAGAAGATCCCGGGAACTCAAGGCTTCTGATCTCCAGAGTCAGCTTTTATAAGATGCAGTGACTGGGTCCTAGGTTTTCCTGCCCTTGACTCTCGGATTCTGTAGTCCAGGCTCCCAAATACAGTGACTCGATTTCCTCCTTTGCAAAGTAGGGAAAGGAGCTCCTACTTCACAGCATTTTGTGGAGACTCCATGAATAACCCTCTCCAGAAGGCTTATTAGAATGCCTGGCACAGAGGGAGCCCTCCGTAAATAGTAGCCATTGTTACTCTTTGTTGATTCTTTTATTTTTTATGCAAAGATGTGTTATGCAACTGCTGTGTGTCCTGTGCCAGTTCTGGGCTCTACGGCCAATGACAGGCGAGAGAGGTAAAGTTCCCACAGGTCTGCCTTTAGGGAGCTTGCAGGGTCCAGGCGGTGGGGGGCGGGGAAGTGGTCTATAAAGAAGCTAACCCACAAGTGAACAAGCTACAGATAAACAGCTTCCCAAAGTGGAGAATGCAAGGAGGACAGCAAACCCATCAGGGGAGCCAAGCAGCTCTTCTCTCCTGGGGCTCCTTGAGCCCCCGGGGTCACAGAACACAAGGGGGTCATGGATTTGGATGGGGTCAAAATTACCCCATTTTCACAACTAACTTCCAATTGAAATTCTTTTCATGAGGAATGAAGGCAACAAACCACAGTCCTGAAAGCCAAACCTCGACTTTGTCACCAAGAGGAATCAGACATAGTTGCATAGCCTATTAGATATTGTGAAAACTCATGTATTCTCCTCATTTCTTTGAAACTAGGGTAGTATCTGGCAGCAGTTAAATCTTATTACTCTATATGCTAGTAAGGAAGCACCTATATTATTATGACATACATTTTAATATTTTGATAAGTATATTTAAATAAAACTGTTTTCTTTATAATCCCATGTATTTATTTTATGTATTTAAAAATGTTCTGGGCTGGGTGTGGTGGCTTACACCTGTAATCCCAGCACTTTGGGAGGCTGAGGTGGGAGGATTGTTGGAGTCCAGGAGTTTGAGACCAGCCTGGATGACATAGCGAGGCCTCTGTCTCTCCAAAAAAAAAAAAAAAAAAGTTCTCAAATGAGGCCTGCAGCTTTTCACCCATGGCCAAAATGGCTGTGGCACAGACAAGGATTAGGAAACACTGGAAAGGATACCCAGAGGGGGAGCCCTCTTTATTTACGTATTTTTAACTCTTTTTTTGAGCTGGAGTTTCACTCTTGTTGCCCAGGCTGGAGTGCAATGGCGTGATCTCGGCTTACTGCAACCTCTGCCTCTAGGGTTCAAGAGATTCTTCCGCCTCAGCCTCCTGAGTAGCCGGGAATACAGGAGGTCACCACCACACCCGGCTAATTTTTGTATTTTTAGTAGAGACTGGGTTTCACCATGTTGGCCAGGCTGGCCTTGAACTCCTGACCTCAAGTGATCCCGCAGCCTTGGCCTCCCAAAGTGCTGAGATTATAGGCATCAGCCACTGTGCCTGTTTGTATTTTCAACTCTTTATGCAAACTTTGACATATACCAAAGGGGAACAGGGTGCTCACTCTCCAGTGTCACCATCACTGACTCCCGGCCTGTCTCCCTTCCCTGTGTCCCTAAATTTCTCTAACTTTTCCCTCATTTTCATTTATTTAACAAGCCAATGGACATCATATTATTTTATCCTAAAAATTTTCAGTAGGCATTTTCAAAAGATATGAACTCCTCCTTCCTGTTTTTAAAAAATGTACCCACACTATAGTTAGCTACACAGGCTTGGGGTGGCCAGATTGGCTGGGACGGCACAGGAAGGCCTCCCTGGAAACAGATGTTGTGCCCAGGCTGAGGTGGAGCAGGGCCTCATGGTGGAGGTGGGTGTTGCAAGTAGAGAGACCATCAAGGGTTCCCAGAAGCCTGGCTTGTAGTGGCTGCAGTGGAAGGTGTCAGGAGTGTGGGTTGAAGGGGATTGGCTGGTGCTGTGGCCACCTGGGCCTGCATGGGAGTGGATTTTCCTGCAGTTGTCCTGAGGGCACCGAGGACTTGAGTAGGGCTGTGATCCAATCTGACTGCAGTTTCCAAAAACTCCTTTTGCCACCTGTGGAGGGCAGGTGTGAAGGCCAGACTCCAGACGGCCTATGAAGAAACCCATCTCGACCCATTTCTTCTTCTCTCTCCAACAGGGGATGATTTTTGAGAAGCTCAGAATCTGTTCTATGCCCCAATTTGTCTGTTTCATGCAAGATCTGCTGCCGCTAAAGTACGACCCCGATGTTGTGGTCACGGATTTCCGCTTTGGGACAATCCCTGTGAAGCTGTACCAGCCCAAGGCATCCACCTGCACCCTGAAGCCTGGCATCTTGTACTACCACGGTGGCGGGGGTTTCATGGGGAGCTTGAGTAAGAACGCTTTTCTCAGATGTCCTAAAGGGTGGTGGCACCCCTTAACATAACTTGGAAGAATGGGCATCTTCCTGGGACTTAAAGTCTGCTGTTATTACCAGGGAACACCAGGGCAGTTCATGGTTTGCAGATCATTGAGGGGGCAAAAATATGGCATATATTGCCCTCTTATGTATCTCTTTATTTACATAAATGTAATCCTTAGTTAAATTAACAATACTGTAATATAAGGAAGGATACTGTAAGGTAAATATCCTGAAATGTACCCTTACTTGCATTTATATGTGTACATATGTATGTACATATAAATATATACATGTATATATCACTACTTTACTTATAATCACCACCTCTATTTAGTTGGAAATAAGGATATTTTAAATGAAAAGAATTAAAACACAGCATTTTGTTTCACATCAGGTTTTGCTAAGACAAATTCTGGTACAGACAAACAGGAAGATTTGAGAAAAATTAATGAGAAGAAAAAGTCACTATTGAGACAATTTTACTATCTTAATTATTACCCCCAGGGAATTGGGGGAGAGGAAACACCTTTATTTGCTTTCAGCAGTGCTTTCTAATCTGTGGAATGCCAGGGTCCCAGTGTGGGAGCCTCTGAGAATAAGGGATTTAATGCAATGGTGGTGTGGTTTGATCTGTATGAGAATGATAGTAACAGCCAATATTTATTAAGCAATATTTATTAATACTACTAATTACATGCAGGCACTGTGAGAAGCCTATATGTGGGTGATCTCATTCCAACCCCAACACTCTGTGAGTTAGATATTTTCATTATCCCAGTTCACAGATGAGGAAATCAAGCCTCAGGAGGTTAAGAGACTTGCTAGGCGCTATGTTAGCTCAAGCTAGAAAGAGGCAAAGTTGAGCTCTGAACTCCGGTCTGAATCCAGAGCTCACACCCTAAACCTCTGCATTCTACAGTCCAACAGCTTCACAGGTATTTTTAATGGCTTATAGGATGGATCGGAGGGTGGGCATCTTAGAGAAAGTTGTTCAGGCAGTACCACGAAGGAGAATCAGTGAGAAGATTGACCAGAAGTTTGCTGGAGTAGAGGAAAAGCTAGTCAGCCTCGGCCCAAGGGCTGTGTCTGTAGGAAGAAGACGGCGACAATGGCTGGCAAAGGAAGCCTTCCTAGTGAATGTTAAAAACCATTTATTTTCTAGAAACCCACCATGGCATATGCTCTCGTTTGTGCAAGGAGAGTGACTCTGTGGTTCTGGCAGTTGGGTGAGTAAAGGGGGGATCCCAGGGAGCCAGCAAGGAGCAAGGCTCTGATGTGGAGAGATGGGGTGGGAAGTAGAAATGGGAGTGGGGGGTGGGGGGTGGGAGCAGATGGGAGCTGGAGGAAGCCCAGAGGTGGGGATGGGCTGGGAGAAGCAAGTGAAGAGAGAAAAAGAAGGCGGCTGGGTGTGGTGGCTCACGCCTGTAATCCCAACACTTTGGGAGGCCACGGTGGGCAGAATGCTTGAGCCCAGGAGTTCAGACCAGCCTGGGCAACATAGTGAGACCCCATTTTTACAAAAAAATACAAAAATTAGCCAGGTGTGGTGGCATACGCCTGTAGTCCCAGCTACTTGGGAGGCTGAGGCGGAAGAAGCACCTGAGCCTGGGAGGTTGCAGTGAGCCGTGATTGCGCCACTACACTCAGCCTGGGTGACAGAACAAGACCCTGTCTTAAAACAAACAAAACGAAACAAGAAAAAGAGAGTGAGAGAAAAATAAGGGGAGGTGAAGAGAGATGGAGAGACAGAGAATGGGGAACCCCTTCCTCTGTGCCTGTGGGCCTTGGGTTTGTTTAAACAGAGGCGTTTTGTGCATTTGGAAGCTGGGTAGGAGATGGTCTTTTTCCAGCAGATCAGGTGCAGAGTTTCACTGCAGGAACACCTGGGCGACATAGCTCTTCTTTGAGTAAAACAACCCTGCACCTCTTTCTGCTAAATGCCTGTGGTACCCCGCACCATCACTCAAACAACCCGAAATGCTGCCACATTCACTTTCAAGTGCTCCCAAAAGGGAGGTCCCCCTGGCTGAGACCCACTGAAGAAAGTGAGAAAAACAAAAACAAAAGCAAACCCATTGTCTCTCCTAACGGATCTCTGACAGTCACCGCCCAGCCTGGAGTCTCAAAGAGGGCGCGGTGGGCATTGTGCCCCCTGCCCTGCTGCCTGATGCAGCATCACACACGCGGTTCCTCCTGGTTAAGTTCCCCTGTTTATTTAAAGGTACACAATCTAAAGAAATATCAGTTCTCTGCGTCTCAGTGGGGGTACATCTGCCAGCTTTCTTATGGCACTGCTACCTGAGGAGAGTAGAAAACTGAAGCTGGCCGCAGTGGCTCATGCCTGTAATCCCAGCACTTTGGGAGGCCAAGGCGGGTGGAACACTTGAGGCCAGGAGTTCAAGACCAGCCTGGCCAACATGGTGAAACCTTGTCTCTGCTAAAGATACAAAAATTAGCCAGGCATGGTGGCGTGTGCCTGTAGTCTCAGCTACTCAGGAGGCTGAGGCAGGAGAATCACTTGAACCCGGAAGGCAGAGGTTACAGTGAGCCAAGATGGCACCACTGCACTCCAGTCTGGGTGACAGAGTGAGACTCCGTCTCAAAAAAAAAAAAAAAAAAAGGAAAAGAAAATGAAGAGATGAGATGAGAGAGAGACCTGGATAAACCCTGACTCTACAATTCTCAGCTCCAGAAGGGTTTCTGCCATGGGGTATTGCTGGACACCTTATCATTCTGGTTGTGCCAAACCAAGAGTTCGTCGGTAGAACACGCTAGCAAGTCTCTGCCAGAAAGTTATTTTCTAAATCCAAGGTAGACAGGATTTTGGAGTTAAGGGCATTGCTTTCCAGGATGTCCTATTCCCAGGTGGCCTGAAATGGGGGTATGGAATGGAAACGGCTGACGGAAGTTTTATTTGTTGCTCCCATAGAGTGTTCTTCTTCTTCTTCTTTTTTTTTTAATTTGTGGCCAGCCTTTGAAAATAGTGAACTTTCTTACAAAACCTGAATTTCTGGAATCTCTTAGCAATACCAGGTAGGCAGGGCAGCAATGGTGTTGAGTGTGCATAGCTTGTTGGGAAGAGTGCTGTGTATCTCTGGTCTCTGATGGTACAGTCAGTCCTCAACATGTCAACAGGTTCTTGGAACTGTGACTTGGAGTGAAACCAATTTTACCTATTACAAAACCTAGGCTAATTGATATAAACAGAATTAAGCTCTGATGGTAGAATTCTGGTCACAAAACCACCAGCTAATTTATTAAAAATTTTTTAAAAAATTTATTTTACTACTTTTCTATTTTATAATTTTCTGTAATAGAGACGAGGTTTTGCCGTGTTGCCCAGGCTGGTCTCAAACTTCTGAGCTCAGGCAATCCTTCTTCCTCAGCTTCTCAAAGTGCTGAGGTTACAGATGTGAGCCACTATGCCTGCCCTAAGCTTCTAAATAAAGATGAAAACCTGCTAATATTAAAAATTGAAATAAATGTGAGCTATACATATATTTTAAAAAGATTAATAAAAACAAGAAGATAATTATTTACCCAATTTTTGGTGAATCAGTGAGTGATGGTGGTCATTCTGGTGGTGGGTTAAATCTAGGAATAAATGTTTGCAAGGTGAAAATTGTCAGGAGTACCTCTGACTGTCTCCCAGTTCAAAACCAAACACTCACAAGTGTGGCAGCTTCACTGAGAGCTTCTGTACTGCATCATTTATTTTTGTGCAGATGTATGATTATTGTAGACTTCATGCATTTTTTTTTTTTTTTTGAGATGGGATCTCCCTCTGTCACCCAGGCTGGAGTACCGTGGTGCAGTCTCGGCTCACTGCAACCTCCGCCTCCCGGGCTCAAGTGATTCTTGTGCCTCAGCCTCCTGAGTAGCTGGGACCACAGACGCACACTACCACGCCTGGCTAATTTTTTGTATTTTTGGTAGAGGCAGGGTTTCACCATGTTGCCCAGGCTGGTTTTGAACTCCTGAGCTCAGGTGATCCATCTGCCTTGGCATTCCAAAGTGCTGGGATTAAAGGCGTGAGCCACTGTGCTTGGCTGACTTTATAAATACATATATATATATATATATAATTTATTTATTTATTTATTTATTTTATTTTTATTTTTATTTATTTATTTATTTATTTTTGAGGCAGAGTTTCGCTCTTGTTGCCCTGGTTGGAGTGCAATGGTGTGATCTCAGCTCACCACAACCTCTCCCTCCCGGGTTCAAGGGATTCTTCTGCCTCAGCCTTCCTGAGTAGCTGGGATTACAGGCATGTGCCACCATGCCCAGTTAATTTTGTGTTTTTTGTAGAGACGGGGTTTCTCCATGTTGGTCAGGCTGGTCTTGAACTCCTGACCTCAGGTGATCCACCTGCCTCGGCCCCCCAAAGTGCTGGGATTACAGGCGTGAGCCACTGCACCCGGCTGACTTTATGCATTTTTATTTTGCAATAATTTATATTCCTTCATCTATTCGGTTTCCAACACACTTATTCCAGTTCAGGGTTGTGGGTGGCTGGATCCTATCCCTGCAGCTCAGGGAACAAGGCAGGAACCAACCCTGGACAGGACGCCCTCCTATCACCGGGCACACTCACCCCTACACCCACATTTACCTGGACTGGGACAATTTAGACATGCTCATGAATGTAACATACACATCTCTGGGATGTGGGAGGAAACTGGAGGACCAGGAGAAAACCCACACAGACATGAGGAGAATGTGCAAACTCCACACAAACGGTAGTAGCCCAGACTGGAATCATTTTTCTTTCTTTCATCAGTATAATGAAACAATGTTGAATGAAATGACATTATTTGAGGTCCTGCTTTTTTTTCTTCTTTGAGACAGGGTCTCACTCTGTCGTCCAGGCTGGAGTGCAGTGGCATGATCACAGCTCACTGCAGCCTCAACCTCCCAGGCCCAAGGGATCCACCTGCCTCAGCCTCCTGAGTAGCTGGGACTACAGATATCCACCACCACACCCAGCTAATTTTTTATATTCTTTGTAGAGATGGGGGTCTCACCATGTTGCCCAGGCTGGCCTTGAACTCTTGGACTCAAGGGATCGGCCCACCTCGGCCCCTAAAGTGCTGAAATTAAAGGTATGAGCCACCGGCCTGGCCAACCTGCTGTATATAAGTCTACAAGATTCCCTGTAACAAAATCTGTAGGTATGGCATGATTAATTAAAAACCCAAGCAGGCCTTGAAGTTGCTCATACAAGAATCATACAACAGGAAGCAGGAGCAGGTGACTCAGGGAAGCAACATGAGGCAGGTTCAGGAAGATGGGGCTAGTGTGGGTGATATTTACATTGTTGGCCAATTGGTGGATGTCTCGTGACACAGGTCCCCCATTAGGGCATTGAGACAGTAGGAATGGCACCTGCCTAGGTATGTGGGCTTTATGTGTCTCGTCTCATTTAAGCCTCACACCTAACTTTACCTGCTCAAGTTTCACAAAGGGAAGTGAACAGACTAGTTTGGGCTAAAAGATGCTAGACGTTGATATTTTTGGATCTGCTGGGGCGTTATCAACTGTATTTCTTGGTTCCTTTTTAGTTACCGCAAGTTACCCAAGCATAAGTTTCCAGTGCCAGTAAGAGACTGCTTGGTGGCCACCATCCACTTCCTGAAGTCCCTGGATGCATATGGAGTGGATCCAGCCCGGGTTGTGGTCTGCGGTGACAGTTTGGGAGGGTCAATAGCCACAGTGGTTTGTCAAAAACTTGTGGACAGGCCAGATCTGCCCCGGATTCGGGCTCAGATCCTGATCTATGCCACTCTCCAAGCCCTGGATTTACAAACCCCTTCATTTCAAGACAGGAAAAACATCCCACTGCTCACCTGGAGTTTCATCTGCTACTGTTATTTTCAATACCTGGATATCAGCTTCTCCTGGCAAGAGGTCGTCATGAAAGGTGCCCATTTGCCTGCCAAAGTCTGGGATAAGTACAGAAAGTGGTTGGGCCCAGAAAACATCCCTGAGAGGTTTAAGAAGAGGGGTTACCGACAGAAGCCCCATGAGCCCGTGAATGAAGCTGCTTACTTGGAAGTAAGTGTTGTCCTGGATGTGATGTGCTCGCCCCTGATTGCAGAAGATGACGTAGTGTCTCAGCTCCCAGAAACCTGCATCGTGAGCTGTGAGTATGATGCTCTCCGGGACGATTCGCTATTGTACAAGAAGAGGCTGGAAGACCTGGGAGTTCCCGTGACCTGGCACCATATGGAGGATGGTTTCCACGGAGTGCTCAGCACCATTGACATAAGCTTCTTGCACTTTCCCTGCTCCACGAGAATTCTGAGTGCATTAGTTCATTTTATAAAGGGACTGTGACTGTCTTTCTTCTCTGCTGGTACTGCGGTGTGGATTCCACTGGCATCCAGCCTCCCATAGGGCTCTCTGTTGCTGATTTAGGTGGTGCATAGTGGGGCTAGGGAGGGGGTAGAGATTGCTGTCACCTTTCTGGTCTGGGTTCTAGAACCACACAATGCGTGCTCCTGATGCCCAGAGGACATGGTAGAAAAGACAGGTTTGGAGGTGGGAGTGGGGCTCTCTGTCTCTCTTCTCTGTCAGGAAAACCTGGGCTGACAATCTTCGGTGGCCGTTTGTGGGAGTGAATCAGCAGGTAAGAGCTGTTCTCAGCCTCCCTAAGGGGCAGTTCAGGCTCCCAGATTGATCCAGACTGTGTGTGACTTGTGTCCACTTGACTGGACTTTGGAATAGCACAAGGGCATCATGTACAACCTCATGAGGCTTTCCCGATGTGGCTCAGAGGCAGGAGCTCTGATGCTCTAGGCTGCTGTGAGGTGGTGGTGGTGGTGGTGGAGAAACTGGCTTCACCTACCTTCTCTTCTGTGAACAGTAGTGACTTTTCCTGCTGTTTCTCAGCCTCTGGGATCAGAGTCTTCACTGCCTGGGCTGGAAACTTTAAGATAGAATGGATAGAGCTTCCACAGTGGTTGGCATCTAGTGGTGGATGAAGACAGCCTGCAGCTGCCCATCTTGGGGAGCTCTGGAGCTCCTGGAATCAAAGCCTGGCTTCCAACCAGAAGCCCCAAGGCAATGTTCTAAGAGTTTGAGAAGTTGGGAGGGAAGTGGGGTCCTGAGTTAGAGACCCATGAAGGCTGAGTCTAACCAGATAACCCTGTCCACAGTGCAAAGTCAAGACAGCCAAAGGAACAGAAGATGTATTCACGAAAACTTTCTTTTTTAAGACATGGAACCAACTCAAATTGGCCTCTATTAGAAAGAGAACAGATTGGCTTAGGTAGCGATGCATGCTAGGCATACATCAGGCAAGGTTTGATCCAGGAACTCACACAGTGCCATCAGCTGTCCTGTCTTCTCTGCTCTGCTCTTCTCTCCTCTGTGTTAATGCCAACTTCACCTCTTCATACGGTGGCACTGAGCAGCTTCATGCCTACCTTCTCCCAGGGTCAAGTTCATTATCATGGACTTGCCTCATTCTCAGCAGTCCCAGAAAAAAACCTAATTGCAACTTGATGGCTTTGTTGGCTTTCTGAGCAATGTGTCCAGTTGCCACAGCCAAGGGAATGGAATGACCTAACTCACCCTTCCCAAGTCCCATGCCATCCTGAGAGTGGAGGGTGGAGTCAATTCATCTTGATGCTTGGACTAAGCATGAGGTGGTGACAACTTCCCTAATCGAAGGGTAAATGGTTGTTGGGTGGACACCAACGCTTATTCTACTACAGAAGCTAAATTGAACCCTCAGGCAGGGTACGTGAAAGTGGCAAGAGATGTCAAGGACCACTGGGCAAGTTGGCCAATTGTTCCTCAGGAATGAAAATTCTTTTGAAAGGAATGGTCAGGGTCCCCTGCTGGCCCACCTGGTCTTCTGGAGGCTCTGAACTTGGTTAGTTAGTGGTCTTTACAGGCCAAGGTCAAGGCTATGGCACAAAAAACCCTGTGCATGCCCTTAACTTGCTTTCAGTTGAATATTTGGGCTGAACTATGAGGCGGAGAGGAATCCCGTTGGGTGGCTCCTCGCTGCATTCACAGTTGACCAGCATGGGGTTTGTTGGAGAAATAGGAACCATCCCCTGAAAACACACACTCTGGTAGCCACTCAACTGTTGAAGGGCACTGGAGTCCAATGGGTGAGGCCACCTCTGAGACAGGCCTCTGAGTTGAGGTTGGGAGAGGCTCCCTCCCTGGAGTGTTGCTTTTTTTGTTTCGCCCCTGCCTCTGGAGATGGATAGAGGAACATGAGCTGACCTTCTGGGAAGTTAGGTTGGTGAGGAGTTGCTGAGGCACTGCAGGGCCCTACCCAGTAGAGAGGAATGTATAACATTTTAAGAGGCTGAGAGCACCCCTGGTTGGGCTCATACCCATGGCAGCTTCCTTCTGCAGATCATGGGAGAAATCAAGTACTTTCACCTAATGGCTAGATGATTGATTTTGGGATGAAATTCTCCACTCCTCTCCTTTACCACATCACGACTATCCTTCCTGCAATACATCCACGAGAGTAATTGAGTGGAAAAGGGATAGGAATCAGTGTTCACCCAGGGCCAGCTACATGCTAGGCACTGTACTGGACAATTTAAATTTGCCACCTCTTATGTTCCTCACATTAATCTTACAGAGTAGGTACAGACATACCTATGGATATTGCAGATTCAGTTCCAGACCACAGCGACAAAGCCAGTGTGAAGAAAAGTAACCACCAAACCGGAATTCTACCCTCACAGAAAATATCCTTCAGAATCAAAGTGAAATAAAGATGTTTTCAGATAAATAGAAACTGAGGAAGTTTGTTACTAGCAGAACTCCTTTAAAGGAAATTCTAAAGGGTTCTTCAGGAAAAAGGGAAATGATCACAGATGGGAGGTCAGAGATGCAGAATGGAATAAAAAATAATGCAAATGGCAAATACGTGGGCAAATCTAAGTAAATGCTAAGTATAAAATGATAATAATAATAACTCATGTAATGTAAAATATGTAGGAGAGAGAATTAAAAGAGAAATAAAGTACATAATAGCATATAGATCTGGAAGGGACCAAATAGAGTTAAATTGTTCTAAGGTCCTTGAGTTTTCTGGGAGGAGGGTAAAAGTATCAACCAAGATTAGACTTTGCTAAGTCATGAGTGCACGGTAATTTCTTTGGTAAACACTAAAGTAATAGAAAATAGTTTAGTCCACTATGGAAGGCAGAAAAATAATATTTAAGGGAATTTATATCCTCAAAACAACAATTAAGGGAATTTATAGTCTTAAAAGCATATAGAAGAAAGGAATAAAGACTGAAAATTAATGAACTAAACCTCCATCTCAAAAAACTAGGAAACTGATAGCAAAACAAATCCAAAGAAAATATAAGGAAGATAATGAAAAAAAAAAGTTTTTAAAAGTATTTTTATACTTACTTTTATTTTTTTAATTATTTTTTATATCTTTAAAGGAAAATTTCTAAAATAAAACAATCACACAATAGAGATGATCAACCATGCCACATTTTGGCTCTTGGAAAAGACTGATAAAATTGGTAATATCTGGTGCGACCAATAAAGGTAAAAGAGAAATGGCATAAATAGTAAATATTAGGCATAAAGGGAACTTTAATACAGGCCCTAGAGATATAAAAAGATAAGACATTATGAGCAACATATGTCAAAAATTTTGAAAATTTAGGTGCAACGTGTAAATTCCTAGAAAAATACAACTTACCAAAACTGGAAAAGGAAACAGAAAACCTACGTAGTTTTGTACCTAATAAAGATAGTGAATCTAAAATCGAAAAGCCTTCCAACAAAAATAAAACCAAACAGAAACCTCTTGGCCCAGATGGTTTGATTTATGTAATATTCAAGGAAGAAGTAACACTCAGCCACACACACACACAAAACCTGATTTAAAAATGAGCAAAGGCAAAGAACTAAAAATAGAATTACAGTTAGACCTAACAATCCCATTACTACGTATTTACCCAAAGGAAAATGAACCCTTCTACCAAAAAGACACCTATACCTGTATGGTTATTGTGGCACTATTTACAACAGCAAAGACATGGAATCAACCCAGGCGCCCCTCAGTGCTGTGGATTGGATAAAGAAAATGTGGTATAGGCTGGGTGCAGGGGCGCACGCCTGTAATCCCAGCACTTTGGGAGGCCAAGGCAGGTGGATCACTTGAGCCTAGGAGTTCGAGACCAGCCTGGGCAACATGGTGAAACCTTGACTCTACCAAAAGTACAAAAATTAGCCAGGTGTGGTGGTATGCACCTGCAGTCCCAGCTACTCAGGAGGCTGAGATAGGGTGATTGCTTGAGCCTGGGAGGTTGAGGCTGCAATGAGCTGTGATCATGTCACTGCACTTCAGCCTAAGTGACAGAGTGAGACCCTGTCTCTGAAAAGATAAGAAAAGAAAATCGGTACATATACATCATGGAATACTACACAGCCAGAAAAAGGAATGAAATCATGTACTATGATATGGCAACATAGATGCAGCTGGGGGCCATTATCCTAAGTGAATTAATGCAGAAACAGAAAACCAAAAACCGCATGTTCTCTCTCATAAGTGGGAGCTCAACACTGGGGACACATGGACACAAACACGGGAACAGTGGACACCAGGGATTCCAAAAGTGGGGAGGGAGAAGGAGGGCAAGTGTTGAAAACTCCCTATTGGGTACCATGTTCACTACTTGAGTGGCAGGATCATTAGAAGCCCAAGGTCTAGGATCTTGCAATATATGCATGTAAAAACCTGCACATTCACCTCTTGAACCTAAAATAAAAAATGAAACAAAACAAAACAATGGGCAAAGGACTTGAATAGACATTTCTCTAAAGTAGATATATAAATGGCCAATGAGCGCATGACAAGACGCTCAATACCGTTAGTCATTAGGGGAAATTAAATTCACAATGAGATACCACTTCACACCCACGAGGCTGGTTATTATTTAAAAACTGAAAAATAACAAGTGTTGATGAGGAGGCAGAGAAATGGGAACCGTCGTGCTCTGCTGGCGGGAATGAGAAATGATGCAGATGCTGTGGAAAACAGATGCTTTTGTGGTTTGTGGGCCTGATGATTGGGTGTTCATGTACGTGTGTGAGATGTGCCACCCTCGAACCTTGTTATGATGTCAGCACATTACCCATCTGACCTGGAAAAAAAAAAGAGAGAAGAAAACAGTTTTGTGGTGTAAATTTCACTCCTAGGTATAAACCCAAAGAACTGAAGGCAGGGATTCAAACAGCTGCTTTTACACCAATGTTCATACCAGCATTATTTACAAAAGCCAAAAGGTGAAAACACATCAGATGTCCATCACCAGATGAATGGATAAACAATGTATTAGATACATACAACGGAAAGACCATTCAGCCATAAAGAGGAATGCAGTTCTGAACGTGCTACAACATAGATGAACCTTGACAACATTATCTCAGGGCAAGAAAACTGACACAGGAGGACAAGTATTGCATGATTCCATTTATGTGAACTACGTAGACTGGGCAAATTCACAGAGACAAAGTAGAATAGAGATTACCAGGGGTTTAGGAGAAGGGGAGAATGGGGAGTTACAGCTTAATGGGTACAGAGTTTCTGTTTGGGATGCTGAAAAAGTTCTGGAAGGTGTGGAGCAATGGAAACACC
This sequence comes from Nomascus leucogenys, assembly GCF_006542625.1. NCBI lineage: Eukaryota > Metazoa > Chordata > Mammalia > Primates > Hylobatidae > Nomascus > Nomascus leucogenys. Next base: position 13,456,590 of record NC_044404.1, read on the forward strand.
CGTACACTCATGGTGGGAATGTAAATTGATACTACTCTCTGGAAAATAATTGGCATTATCTAGTACAGCTGGAGACACATACATACTCTCTGATGTAGCAATTCCACTCCTACGTATTTATTCTAGAGCAGTGGGTTTCAAAGTGTGATCCACAGATGCTTGGAGGTCCCAAGTCCCTTTCAAGGGGCCTGGAGGGTCAAAACAATTTTCTTTTTTTTTTTTTCTTTTTTTTTTAGATGGAGTCTCGCTCTTGTTGCCCAGGCTGGAGTGCAATGGCGCGATCTCGGCTCACTGCAACCTCCACCTCCCTGGTTCAAGCAATTCTCCTGCCTCAGCCTCCCTAGTAGCTGGTATTACAGGTGCCTGCCACAATGCCCGGCTAATTTTTTGTATTTTTAGTAGAGACGGGGTTTCACTATGTTGCCCAGGCTGGTCTTGAACTCCTGACCTCGTGATCTGCTCGCCTTGGCCTCCCAAAGTGTTGGGATTACAGGTGTGAGCCATCGTGCCCAGCCGACAATTTTCGTAATAATACCAACTTGTTATTTGCCCTTTTCTACAGTGCTTTTTTTTTTTTTTTTTTTTTTGAGACAGAATTTTGCTCTTGTCACCCAGGCTGGAGTACAATGGCAAGATCTTGGCTCACTGCAACCTCTACCTCCAGGTTCAAGTGATTCTCCTGCCTCAGCCTCCCAAGTAGCTGAGGAGGTGTGCACCACCACCCTCTGGCTAATTTTTGTATTATGATTAGATACGGGGTTTCACCATGTTGGCCAGGCTGTTCTCGAACTCCTGACCTCAGGTGATCCACCTGCCTCAGCCTCCCAAAGTGCTGGAATTACAGGTGCGAGCCACTGCGTCTGGCCCACAGTGCTTACTTTGATGGTGCAAAAGCATTTGTGGGTAAAATTGCTGGCACCTGTGCACGAATCAAGGCAGTGCCATTAATTATATTAGTATCCTTTATTCTTCACTGCCACACACTCACAGTTTAAACAAAAAAATTAAGTTCACTTAAGAATGTCCTTTGATGAAGAAGTAACTGTTATTACTTTGATCAAATCTTGACTCTGAGCAAATGCCTTTTTAGCACTCTGTGGTGAAATGGGAAAGAGACACAAATAAGGCACTGATTCTGCACATCCGAGGGTGAGGGCTGTCTTGAGAAAGAGTATTTGTGTGGATTATTGAGTGGTGAACTGAATGAATTAGCCAGGCCTTTTTTTTTTTTTTTTTTTTTTAATGAAACACCATTTTTACTTGACAGACCATGATTATTCACAGACAAACCATGATTATTTAAATTTGAATTTTTTTTTTTTTTTTTGAGACAGCGTCTCACTCTGTTGCCTAGGCTGGAGTGCTGTGGTGTGATCTCGGCTCACTGCAAACTTCGCCTCCCAGGTTCAAGCAATTCTCCTGTCTCAGCCTCCCAAGGAAATGCTTTCTTGATGTTTCCTTTTTTTTCCAGATGGAGTCTCGCTCTGTCGCCCAGGCTGGAGTGCAGTGGCACGATCTCGGCTCACTGCAAACTCCGCCTCCCGGGTTCACACCATTCTCCTCCCTCAGCCTCCCGAGTAGCTGGGACCACAGGTGCCCGCCACCTCGCTTGGCTAATTTTTTGTATTTTTTTTTAGTGGAGACGGGGTTTCACCGTGTTAGCCAGGATGGTCTCGATCTCCTGACCTCGTGATCCTCCCACCTCGGCCTCCCAAAGTGCTGGGATTACAGGCGTGAGCCACCGCGCCTGGCCTTGATGTTTCCTTGAAAATGAATGAGGTAAGTCTGTCACTTCAAGGAAAACAACTGAGATTAATTGTTGCCAATAACAGAATTTTGAGCTTTCAAACTAGAACTAGAATTTTGGAAAACTGGTGTCCACCACTGTGAGCTTAACAACTTCCTAATAGTTCAATGCTTTTCTGAAGATATCAGTAATGATGTTAACAAATGTGATTTTTTCTTTTTTGAGACAGGGTCTCACTTTGTTGCCCAGGCTAGAGTGCAGTGGTGCAATCGCTGCTTACTGTAACCTTGACATCCTGGGCTCAGGCCATCCCCCTACCTCACTCTCCCGAGTAGCTGGGACTACAGCTGTGCATCACCACGCCTGGCTAATTTTTGTATTTGTTTGTAAAGATGGAGTTTTGTCATGTTGCCAAGGCTGATCTTGAACTCCTGGGCTCAAGTGATCTGCTCGCCTCAGCCTCCCAAAGTGCTGGTATTACAAGGTATGAGCCACTGTACCCAGCAGCAAGTGTGATTTTTAAAAATATTGTATAGTTTGGAAGATGTACACAGCTTAGTAAAGCAATGTTTTCCAGATGACCACCAAAATCACCAATGGGCAAAAAGTTTATTCAAATTTTTTGTTTTGGAAAATGGAGTTAATCTTTATTAAAAAATTACTTATGTTAACATGAAATGAGTTTTTTTGTTATTTGGAAATTAATAAATATATTTTAAATTTCTGTTTTAATTTCTTTCTTTTTTTGAGACAGGGTCTTTCTCTGTCACCCAGGCTGGCGTGCAGTGGCACAATCATAGCTCCCTGTAGCCTCAAACTCCTGGGCTCAAGGGATCCTCCCATCTCAGCCTCCTTAGTAGCTGGGACTACAAGCGTGCATCACCATGCCTGGCTATTTTTTGTGTATATATTTTTTTAAGAAATGGAGTTTCACCATGTTGCCCAGGCTGGTCTTGAGCTCCTGGGGCTCAAGTAATTCTCCTGCCTTGGCCTCCCGAAATGCTGGGATTACACGCATGAGCCACTGTGCCCAGGCTGTTTTAATTTCTAATATGGTAAATATTGATGAATATGACCAGTAACATGTTGATAAGCTCGTTTTCTGGGAAGAAACCAACAGCCTGATATGTAGCCTTTGCCAATTCTGTGGTGTAAATGTTCCCACTGCGACTGATGTCAAGCTGCCAGTGTGGCTTCACAGAGCATGGGATTGGGAAGAGATCGCAACTGGCTCTCATGAGCAGGTACAACCTGGCTCCAGCACCACTAATATAATCCACACTTAAAAAGCCCTCTGAGTCCTCAATAATTTTTATGAGACTAAAGAGGTCCTGAGGCCAAAATGTTTAAGACCCACTGCCCTAGAGAAATGGCTAAATTTGAGCACCAGGATATATGTATCATGTGATCTGAGAGACCGAAATAGACACCCCTGTATCAACTAAGACCCTAAGGCTAAGGAAACAAAAGCTACCTACAGGTTGAGGGTTCAGAGCTTGGCTGGCCTGGTAATTTTTTTTTTTTTTTGAGACAAAAGTCTTGTTCTGTCACCCAGGCTGGAGTGCAGTGGCAACATGATGGCTCACTGCAACCTCTACCCCCCGGGCTTAAGGAATCCTCCCAAATCAGCCTCCCATGTAGCTGGTACCACAGTCATACGCCACCACACCTGGCTAATTTTTGTGTATTTTGTAGAGACAGGGTTTCACCATGTGGTCCAGGCTTGTCTTGAACTCCTGGGCTCAAGCAGTCCGCCTGCCTTGGCCTCCCAAAGTGCTGGGATTATAGGCATGAGCCACCGTGCTTGGTCTCAGCATGGCAAATTTCTAATCTCCTGTGGCTATAGGAAAAAAGACCCTTGCTAAACTCCCTAATAATAGGGCCTGTCAGGCTGATTTACAACCCAGGCCACTACAACTCTGATTGGACAGAGGACTGGCCTTACAAACATTCTTTTCTGACAAGTTATTGCAGACCTATAGCCAGTTTCAGCCAGCTTATAGAGGCTGTGCACAAAGTCTCTTTGTGTCCTATATTTCACCTTTTGATATAAAGAGCCAAATTCCACTTCATTTAATATTAAAACCCAGCCCACACTTTGCAAACCGGTATCACCAATAAAGCTGTCCTGCTATTCAGCCATCCTGGTGGTCTTTCAGATGATGATCATGTACAAAACAGTCATAGCAGCCACGTCTATATGCAACATGGGTGAATCTTAAAAACATTAACGATATTGGGGAAAACAAGCCAGGCTTGAGTAAATACATACGATAGGATTCCATTTATATGTAGTCCACAAACACGCAAAGCTAAACATTATCGTTTAGGAAAGATGTATGTTACATACATGTTTTTCCATTGTGCATGTGCTCAGTTCCACTCATAAGTATGTATAGCTTCCTCCCAAACCTGCTGAATATATATAAATACAGGCCTTGTGTAGCATGAAACCCAACCTGTCCTTCCTGTCTTGGAAGAGAGAGTACCTTTGATCCAATGTAGAGACTGTCTCTCTGTGCAGTTTGCGAACTACTATCACCATTAAAGCTCTTCTTTTTACTATTTAGCCATGCTGGTGGTCTTTTCAATGACCATCATGTATAAAACAGTCATAGCAACCATGGCTACATGCAAAATGCGTGAATCTTAAAAATATTAACCCTACTGGGGAAATCAGACTCATTACATACTGTAGGATGGAAATTATATGAAAGTCCACAAATAGGCAAAACTGAACATTATTGTTTAAGAGCATACTTTGGCATTAAGCATATAAAGAAAAGCAAGGAAGTGATTGCTATAAAAGTCAAGAGAGTGGTTTCCTTTAGGGGAGGAATGGGTTGTGAGTGGCAGGGGCATATGGAGTACTTTGGGCGTGCTGGCAATATTTTATTTCTTGACCAGTTCAGTGTTTTTTGTGGGGTTTTGCTATTCCATAATTCATTTATCTGTACATTTATTTTTAAGGTACTTTTTGATATTTGTGTTTTATGTGACAATAAAAGGTTTTAAAAATTGAATTATACCAGGCTGGGTGCAGTGGCTCTTGCCTGTAATCCCAGCACTTTGGGAGGCCGAGGCGGATGGATCACGAGGTCAGGAGATCGAGACCATCCTGGCTAACACGGTGAAACCTCGTCTCTACTAAAAATACAAAAAATTAGCCTGGCGTGGTGGCAGGCGCCTGTAGTCTCAGCTACTTGGGAGGCTGAGGCAGGAGAATGGCATGAACCTGGGAGGCGGAGCTTGCAGTGAGCCGAGATCATGCCACTGCACTCCAGCCTGGGTGACAGAGCGAGACTCTGTCTCAAAAAAAAAAAAAAAATTGAATTATACCAAACACATGCCTCCTCTGCATGTTAATTGGAAGGACACCTCCTGTTCCTAGCTCCAGCCCTGCCCCAACTGTGGTCTCTGCTAAATAAAGGTTTATTCTAATCTGCAGAACATCCTTCATGGTCTTTTCCTGCCGCAGGCTTAGTTTCAAGATGGAACACATAGTTTCGTGGAGTTCCTCTATTTTTGTTTAAAGGCCATTGGAAACTTTCTCTGAATTGCCTACTGAAATCCAGCCTCTTCATTTTTAGCAAGCAATACTATAGCACACAGAGTTTTGTTTAGTTAACTTAACCACATGCTATAGGCATCTTTTTAAGTCAGCCTTTAAAACTCTTGCAGAGGATTTTATTATATGGATGTATCACAATTTATTGAACCAGCGCTCTGCTGATGGATATCTTGGTGCTTTTTGACTTTTTTTTGCCTAACGAATGAGCAAGACAAAGGCCCTTATCTCATTGGACTGAGCTCTATGGGGATGGTGCCCAGGTCTAATTGCTAATGCATTGCAGCTGTAGCTAAGCACCTGCCATAGAATGGGAAATGATTGTGGAATGAATGAAGACTGAGCGAATGAAGCATATTATACCAGTGCGAGCACAAAGACAGAATTCTTTGTGCAAGCCCCTACAAAGTAGCAGATAGGAAATGAACGGAGCCCACTGGTTTAGGTCTGAACCAGCGTGGATTTAAATCCCATCACAACTGCATGACGTTAGGCAGCTACTTAATCTCTTTGCTTCAGTGTCCTCATCTGTAAAATGGGTATAATAATGGCATCTGCCTCAGAGCGCTGCTGTGAGGATTAAACAGGTGAATAAATGTACATAAATGTCTTTGATTGGAGCAAGCACATCAACATTCATTAAATAGTAGCAGACTTTAACTCACCCCAAATGTAAAAGTGTAGCAAGGATGATACTAGTATTGCGGTGATAACACAGAAACCAGGTTCTTCTGGCGAACTGCTTTTGTGGTGGTGGTTGGTTTGATTTGTTTCTGTGAGGTCAATTTTGCTTCTGCAGAATCAGTTGTTCTCTTACAGAGAGTATTTATACTCAGAGTCTGTCACCATGGAGACAGTCAACAGTAGAGAATCCAAGATAGATCACCTCTCCCTAAAGGCTGAAAGTGAACTCTTGGGGCCGTTTTATTCTGTGAGGTTAGCAAGGAGTCGTCTACTACCCATTCAGGAGGCCAGCTGGGAAGACAAAATAGGCACCCCAAACTCAGCAACTTCATAACACCTTCCTCTCCCCCTGAAGCCTTAAACTGCGTCAAGTCAAAGAAACCTGGGGCAAATCCTTAACATGTTTTTGACTGCAGTAAATCCACAGCCACTCTCTACTCCAAGCTGGCAGATTGAGACCAAGTATTCAACGAAAGTGCTCACTGGAAATTGGATGGAAGAAAGGAGAAAGGTAAGGAAATGAGAGAGGTTGGAGAGAGGGCTCAGAGGGAGGACTGATGGGGAGAGGCAGGAGGGAAGTTCATCACTATTTTCAAGTGGAGGGCAGCAGATGATCGCATCTTAAAAACGTGGCATTGGGGTCTTTGTGCTCTACAAAGGATAGTTACATTCAAGCAATCATCAATATTCATGCATTTTGCATGGTTTCTATGACTGTTTTATACATGATGGTTATTGAAAAGACCACTGACACTCTCTTACAGATATAATAGGGGCATGGAAAATATTGTAACGGTGTCAATATAGTTGTGCCTCTCAGCACTCTTCTCAGTGAAGTGTTTCTAGGCATCTGGATATTTTCTGTCCTTAATTCCTTTGTACCTTGATTTGAAGAACATTTGCTCTCCTCATTCTGGCTCTTCCCAGAATATGGTACCTCCTGAGGCCAGCTTGCCACTCTCTGCACTGATGTCCACGGATTTGCTGCTGCTCTTTGGCACCTTTCCACAATCCTGCCCTACTAATGTATTTCAATTTTTACTTTTTTTTTGAGACAGTCTTGCTGTGTTGCCCAGGCTAGAGTGCAGTGGCATGATCTCAGTTCACTGCAACCTTCACCTCCCGGGCTCAAGGGATTCTCCTGCCTCAGCCTCCCAAGTAGCTGGGACTACAAGTGCATGCCACCATGCCCAGCTAATTTTTTGTATTTTTAGTAGAGATGGGGTTTCACCATGTTGGCCAGGCTGGTCTTGAACTCCTGACCTCAAGTGATGTGCCCACCTTGGCCTCCCAAAGTGCTGGGATTACAGGCATAAGCCACCGTGCCTGGCCTCAATTTTTACTTTCAAACAGAACAATTTGCCTCTTGGTTTTCCTCTGTGTTTTAAAGGTCTTTGGAAAATACTTTGCCTGAGTTGGTAGAGTTTCAAGTTGGCATACTTGAAATTGAATATCTTCATTTGTGTTTGGCAAGACTGAGCCACTTAAAGTTTTTCAGAGACATCTAGACTTCCCCATGTCTTCTTGGGAAGTGGGAAAGGAAAAGAAGGTGAAATAGAATACTCAGCTTTGGTATGGGGAAAAGAAGGGAAGGGTAAAGGGCGTTTTCATGGAGAACATTAGTAATCACCACCTCTCTGGCCAGATACAACCTTCAGTCATCATCAGCTACAAATGTACTTGGCCTTGTTCGATGAGCAGGTGTGTGCAAGAGAAGTTCCAAAAGCAAGAAGAACTGGTTGAAAATACCTTCAGGTGCCCATGGGTGATGCAGTACTCAGGGATATTATGGGCTGGTCTCACACCTAGAGAAGATTGCATAAAAATAGTGGAGTTGGAGTGATGTTAACAAGGTAGCAGACTGAGAAGCTCCAGGTTCTCATTCCCCATGGAAACATTAAAGAAAAAAACACGAATACGTTATAGGAGCTCTGGAAAACAGTCAAAGATATATAGCGACCAATCAAATGCCCAATCAAGAAGAAGACACATTCAAAATGAATAGGAAATTCCATGATGTTTTTACTTGTCCTTTCCCACTACCACCCCAGCACAGCACAGCATAATCTGCATTTTAGGGTAAGTGGCAGCTCGGCTCCAAGTTCCCTCCTTCAAATCCAGAGTGAGTGGAGCAACATTTGAACCTGTCTGGGGCTGCCTGAGGGATTGCTCTCTATTTCATCTAACTTGGAGCCCAGATGAAAAGGTGGCATAGTTCAGATCTCAGGCTGGGAAAAGCCATGGAAAGCAATGATAGGCACAGCTAGTGAAAGCTGCCAGGGGATTACACATCTATAAATATCTGGGGCAAGAGATTATGGATAGAGGAATACAATAGAACATCTGAAGTCGAAGAAGAAGCAGGGGTGAGACTTTTTTTTTGGAAATTAAAACATTCAAAAGCAGCTGTGTATGCAGGGGAATTAAAAAAAAAAAAACCACACACAGGTCCAGGCAAGATGTACACCAGAAAAGACTTGAGAATATTTTAAGCCTTCATGTTGGGCTGACCCCAAGACTCAGAACATTATCTGCTAGTTAGAAAAGGTCTTCCCTGCACAGAGCCAGTCTACAAATACTGGAAGAGTTGGCTGTTTTTCAAATACCCAATTTCCAATGAAAAATCACCAGACATACAAAGATACAGGGAAAAAAAATGGCCCATCCAAAGGAAGAAAATAAAGCGAGAGAAACTCTCCCTGAACAAACACAAGCATCAAGGTACTAGTCAAATACTTTAAAACAACCATCTTAAATATGGACATATAGGTAAAGGACACAAAGAACTAAAGCAAATCAGGAAAACAATACATGAGCAGAATGAAAATATCAAAAAGGAGATTGAAATTATAAAAAGGAGTCAAACCAGTTTTAGAGCTGAAAAATGCAATAACTGAATTGAAAAATGCAATAGAGGGATTCAGCAGAAGATTTGAATAGGCAGGAGAAAGAATCAGCAAATTTAAAGGCAGTGAACAGAGCCTAAGGGACTTATAGGTAACTATGAAGCAGATTAATATATGCATTAAGAGAATTCCATAAGGAGAAGACAGAGAGAGAAAGGGGCCGAGAGAGTATTTGAAAAAATAATGACTAAAATCTTCCTAAATTTGAGGAAATACATAAATCTACAAATCCAAGAATTTCAATGAATGCAAAGTATGAAAAATCTAAAGAGACCGTAATTGAAACACTTTATAATTAAGATACTGAAACCCAAAAACAAAGAGAGAAACTTCAGAGCACCAAGAGAGAAGTAACTCATCAAGAACAATGGCTCCTTAGTGAGATTATTAGGGGATTGGCCAGATGTGGTGGCTTAGGCCTGAATCTCAGCACTTTGGGAGGATAAGGCAGGTAGATTGCTTGAGCCCAGGAGCTCGAGACCAGCTGGACAACATGGTAAAACCCTATGTCTACAAAAGATACACAAATTAGCTGGGCACAGTGGTATATGCCAATAGTCCTAGCTACTCAGGAGACTGAGGTGGGAGGATCATCTGAGCCTGGGAGGTGGAGGTTGCAGTGAGCTGAAATCATGCCACCGCACTCCAGCCTGGGCGACAGAGTAAGAGTGAGACCCTGTCTTTAAAAAGCACAAAAAAACAAAAACAGATTATTATGGAATTTTCTCGGCAGAAACCTTGGAGCCTGGAAGGCAGTGGGATAATACATTTAAAGTGCTGGTAAAAAAAAAAAAATACTGTTATCTGATAATTCTGTATTCCACAAAACTGTCTCTTAAAAATGAGGGAGATGTTAAGATATTCCCAGATACACAAAAGCTGAGGGTGTTTATTGACAGTAGACCTACCTTGCAAGGAAGACTAGAGAGAATCCTTCAAGTTGAAACAGAAGGACATTAGACAGTAACTTGAAGCTGTACAAAAATATAAAGTTCTCCAGTAAAGGTAAATATGTAGACAAGCTTAAAAGCCAGGATTATTATAATTTTGGGATGTAACTCTACTCTTTATTTTTGACAGAATTTAGAAGACAAATGCATAAAATTATAAATCTATGTAAATGAGTCTGCATTATGTAAAGATGTAATTCGTGCCTTCAATAACATAAAGCAGAGGGAGGCAGAGCTATAAAAGAGTAGAGTTTTGGTATACAATTTCAGTTGGTTGCATTTTAAAATATGTTGTTTTAACTGTAGAATATTGTGTATAATCCCCATGGTACCTACAAAGAAAATGCCTATAGAATATTCACAAAAGAAAATAATAAGGGAATCAAAATGTGGCCCTCAAAAATTAAACACAAAAGAAGACAGTAAGAGAGTAAATAAGGGGCAAAAATCTACAAGACATACAGAAAACAAATACTAAAATGGCAAATATAAGTCCTTCCCTATCAGTAATCACTTTTAAATGTAAATGGATTAAACTTCCAAATAAAAGGCCTACATTAGCAGAGAGATTTATAAAACAGGATCCAACTATATGCTGCCTACAAGAGACTGACTATAGATTGAAGTATATATGTAAGTTGAAAGTGAAAGGAAGCAAAAAGATATTTTGTGCAAATAGTGTCAGAAGGGAGAGGTATGGCTAGGTTTTAACTAACCTAAAGTAGGCTTTAGGTTAAAAACTATTATGAGACAAACAGGGACACTATATATTGATAAAAGGGCCAATTCACCAAGAAGAAGGTACAATAATTACACACATGTGTACACCAAATATTAGAGCTCTGAAATATATGAAGCAAAAATGGACAGAATTGAAGGGAGAAATAGATGGCTCTACAGTAATAGTAAGGTACTTCAATACCGCACTTTTAATACTGGATAAAAAAAAGAAGATCAATAAGGAAACTGAGGACTTGAACAGCCCTATAGACAAATTGGACCTGACAGGCACTCCACCCAACAAAGGCAGAATACACATTATTTTTTTTTTCTCAAGTACATTTGGAATATTCTCCAGGATAGACCATATGTTAGATTACAAAACAAGTTTTAATAAATTATAAAGATGAAAATCATACAAAGTATCTTTTCTGATCACAAATGAAATGAACTTAAAGATCAACAGCAGAAGAAATACTGAAAAATCCACTAATATGTGGAAATTAAACAACACACTGTTTTAAAAAAATCAGTAAAGAAAAAAATCACAGAAAAATTAGCAAATAATAATGAAAATACAACATACCAAAACTTATGGGATGCAGTGAAAGTACTGTTAAGAGGGAAATTTACAGCTGTAAACACATTAAAAAAGAAGAAATATCTCAAATTAACAACCTAGCTTTACACTTTAAGAAAACAGAAAAAAAAGAACAAACTAAATGCAAAGCTAGCAGAAGGAAGGAAATTAAATATTTAGAGAAGAGATAAGTAAAATAGGAAATAGAAAAACAACAGAAAAAATCAATAAAACCGAGTTGGGACTGGGCGCGGTGGCTCACGCCTGTAATCCCAGCACTTTGGGAGGCCAAGGTGGGCGGATCATCTGAGGTCAGGAGTTTGAGACCAGCCTGGCCAACATGGCGAAATCCTGTCTCTACCAAAAATACAAAAATTAGCTGAGTGTCGTGGTGCATGCCTGTAATTCCAACTACTAGGGAGGCTGAGGCAGGAGAATTGCTTGAACCTGGGAGGCAGAGGTTTCAGTGAGCCAAGATTATACCACTGCACTCCAGCCTGGGTGACCGACCGAGACTCCATCTCTAAACAAACAAGTAAGCAAACAAACAGAAAACCAAGTTGTTTTTTTGAAAAGATCAATAAAATTTACAAATGATTATCTATATCGACTAAGGGAAAAAGAAAAGATGCAAGTAACTAAAATTAGAAATGAAAGTGTAAAATAATTACCAACTTTTTTCTGACATAAAAAGATAAGAGAATACTGTGAACAGTTTATGCTGACAATTGGATAACTTATATAATTCTCCATGAAATGGAGAAATTCCAAGAAATACACAATCTATCAAGACTGAATTATAAAGAAATAGAAAATCTGAATAGATCTATAACTAGTGAAGAGATTGAATTAGTAATCAAAAATCTCCCAACAAAGGAAAGCCTAAGACCAAATGACTTCAGTGGTGAATTCTAACAAATATTTTAAAAATAATTAACATCAGTCCTTCTCAAATGCTTCTAAAATATTGAAGAGGAGGAAATAAATTCTAACTAATTTTATGAGGCCAGCATTACCCTGATACTAAAGACAAAGACATCACAAGAAAAGAAAACTACAAACCAATATTCCTTATGAATATTGATGCAAAAATCCTGAAGCAAATAGTAGAAACCCCAATTCAATATTATATTAAAAGGCTTATATACATCATGGCCAAGTGAGACTCCTTCCTGGAATGCAAGAATGGTTCAGGGCTGGGCATAGTGGCTCATGCCTGTAGTCCCAGCACTTTGGGAAACCAAGGCAGGCAAATCAGTTGAGGTCATGAGTTTGAGACCAGCCTGGCCAACATGTTGAAACCTTGTCCCTACAAAAAATACAAAAATTAGCTGGGCATAGTGGCACGTGCCTGTAGTCCCAGCTTGAAAATGGCTTGAACCTGGGAGGTGGAGGTCGCAGTGAGCTGAGATCTCACCACTGCACTTCAGCCTGGCCGACTCTGTCTAAAAAAAAAAAAAAAAAAAAAAAGTTTAATATATAAAAATTAACCAATATACTAGAATGAAGGAAAAAAAAACATGATCATCACGATGCAGAAAAAGTGTTGGGCAAAATTAAACTTCTTTTTATAAAAAAAAGCATTTGACAAACTAGGCATAGAAGGAAACTGCCTCAACATAATAACAAAAACCCACAGCTAACAATACTCAATGGTGAAAGATTGAAAGCTTTTCCTTTAAGATTAGGAATAAGACAAAGATGCCAGCCTTTGCCACTTTTGTTCAACATAGTACTGGAAATTCTAGCCAGAAAAATTAGGAAAGAAAAGGAAAAGCTTCCAAATTGGAAAGGAAAATGTAAAATTATCTCTCTTTTTGCAGATGGCATGATTTTATATATAGGAAACCCCTAATGATTTTATATGTAGGAAACACACATACATGTACCCATACACAAACTGTTAGAACTAATAAATGAGTTAAGCAAAGTATGCAAAAGTTGATTGTGTTTGTAAACACTAACAATGAACTCTGAAAAGGAAATTAAGAAAATTCCATTTACAGTAACATCAAAAAATAAAGTATTTAAGAGTAGGCTTAACCAAGGAGATGAAAGACTTATATACATTGAACAGTACAAAACACTGCTGAAAAAAATAAAGAGGACATAAGTAAATGGAATGACACCCTGTGTTCATGGATGGAAGACTTACTATTGTTAAGATATCAATACTACACAAACCTATCTACAGATCCAATGCAATCATTATCAAAAGCCCAGTAAAGTTTTTTTTTTTTTTGCAGGCATAAAATCCATCCTAAAATCCATATAAAACCTCAAGAGACTCCAAGTAGCCAAAACAATCTTGAAAAAAAAAGAACAAAATTGGAAGACTCACATTTCTTGGTTTCAAAACTTCCTAAAAGCTACAGTAATCAAGACAGTGTGATACTGGCATACAGACAGATACATAGACCTATAGAACAAAAGAAAGAGCCTAGAAATAAACATTTGTATGTATGGTCAAATGACTCTTGACGAGGATGCTAAAACCATTCAATGGGGGAAAGGACAATTTCTTCAACAAATGGTATTCAGTAAAGTGGATATCTATGTGCAAAAAAATAAAGTTAGATCCTTCCCTAATTCCATATACAAAACTGAACTCAAAGTGGATCAAAGACCTAGATGAGACCTAAAACCACAAAACTCTTAGAAGAAAACATAGGGGGCTCGGTGTGGTGACTCATGCCAGTAATCCCAGCACTTTGAGAGGCTGAGGCGGGAGGACTGCTTGAGGAAAGGAGTTCAAGACCAGCCTGGGCAACACAGCAAGAGCCCATCTCTTTTTTTTTTTTTTAATTAAATTAAAAAAGAAGAAAACATAGGGGAAAATTCTTATGACATTGGCTTTAGCAAGAATTTCTTGATATGACACCAAAAGCACAGGCAACACAAGAAAAAAATAATAAATTGGACATCATCAAAACAAAAAACTTTGTGCCTCAAAGTACACTAACAACAGGGTAAATGACAACCAATGGAGTGGGAGAGAATATTTGCAAATCATATATCTGATAAGGGACTAATATCCAGAATATGTAAAGGACTTCTATAACTCAACAATAACCAAAGACAAGCAACCTGATTAAAAAATGACAAAGGAGCTGAATAGATATTTCTCCAAAGAAGATGTACAAATGGCCAATAACCACATAAACATAGTCAACCTCGCTGATTATTAGGGAAATCCAAGTCAAAATTACAATGAGATACCACTTCACCCTTTAGTATGGCTAGTATCAAAAAACAGACAATAACAAGTGTTGGTGACGATATGAAGAAATGGGAACCCTTGTGCCCTAAATGGTACTGCCACTGTGGAAAACAATATGGGAGTTCCCCCCAAAAATTAGACATAGAATTACCATATGATCCAGCAATTACACTTCTGGTTGTATGCCCAAAAGAATCGAAAGCAGGGACTCAAAAGGATATTTGTACATTCACATTAATAGTAACTATTCACAGTAACCAAAAGTTGGATGTAACCCAAGTACCCACTGATGGATGAATGGATAAACAAAATGTGGTATAAGTGTATCATGGAATATAATCAAACCTTAAAAAGGAAGAAGATTCTGATACATGCTATCAAATGGATGAATTTTGAAGACATTATACTAAGTGAACTAAGACAGACACAAAAGGACAAACATTGTATGATTCTACTTACATAGGGTACCTGTAACAGGCAAGTTCATACAGAGAAAGTAGAATGATGGTTGCCAGGGGCTGCAGGGAGAGGAGAATGGAGAGTTGGTGTTTAACGGGCACAGTTTCAGTTTTGCAAGGTAAGTAAAGTTCTAGAGATGGATGGTGGTGATGGTTGCACAACAGTCTGAATGTCACTGAACCGTAGAGTTGAAAATGGCTAAAATGGTAAATAAATTTTATGTCGAATATATTTTACCATATTAAACTTTAAGAAAACTAATTAGAGAACAAAATGTAATTTGAAAAGTGAGAGAGTTGGAAAGAATGAGGAACAAAGAAGAGAAAGAAAGGGAGGGCGGGCCGTGGACAGTGGCTCATGCCTGTAATCCCAGCACTTTGGGAGACTGAGGCAGGTGGATCACAAGGTCGAGAAATCAAGACCATCCTGGCCAACATGGCAAAACCCCCTCTCTTCTGAAAATACAAAAATTAGCTGGGCATGGCGGCCCATGCCTGTAATTCCAGCTACTCAGGAGGCTGAGACAGGAGAATTGCTTGAACCCGAGAGGCAGAGGTTGCAGTGAGCCGAGATTGCACCACTGCACTCCAGCCTGGTGACAGAGCGAGACTCCATGTCCAAAAAAAATAAAAAATAAAAATAAAAAAAAGGGAGGAGGCAAAGAGGAGAGAAGAGCAGGGAGAGAGAAGATGAGAAAGGACACAGGTGCGGATGATGAGAAGGTGACCAGGGGAGCCAATGACAGCTCTTCCCGGGGGTGCCAGATGGCAGGCTCCCTATCCCCGAGCAAGCTCTTTTCCTGTGTTGGGCAGGATGTCCTGGGGTTTATATTTACCTTTTCCCTGCCCTTCTTCTGATGGCCCAGGAGGTAAGGGGACCCAGCAGAAGTTTGAGAAGTGGCATCTCAGAGGTTTTCCTGAATATTTTGTCTTTTCTAGTTCACCAGAGACACTGACAAGACACCCCAATCCATTTACAGAAAAGAATACGTCCCCTTCCCAGACCACAGACCGGACCAGATCTCCAGGTGGTACGGGAAGAGGAAAGTTGAGGTAAGAGGGAGTGGCAACTGGGACACTCAGGCCTGGACCACACCCAAAGCTCAGGGGACACCAGCCAGCTTCTTATAGGCTTAGTACCCTCTTGGGGGAAAACAGGAGTAGTCTCATTAATACCCTCCCAGCCCGGGGGCTGCAGATAGCACTAACCAATAATTACCTGTGTGGGCTGATGATCTGTTTAATCTCAAACTGGTAGCATTCCCTCCAACCTATATCCGAGCGCCTGGATCACACTCTTCCAACAGAATATAGGCAAAGAATGCAAGAAACAGCAACCAAAAGGTAAATGATGCATATAGTCAGGAATCACATAAGGCACTGCAAAAGCAGCTGGCAGTGATGTATTTGGACAAACAGTGTTGTGTATTAGCTGTGCTCCAGCTTCCTGTTCTTTCACATGAAAAGTCAAGCACCATTCACACACTGTATTGACTGGGCACTTGTCTGGGAATCATGGTGTTCCAGGTGTTGGAAGCAGAGAGCAGGGCATTGCAACCTCAGAACATGCCCCCCCACACCCAAGGAGGGGCATTTGAGACTTATTATTTTTTTATTTTTTTGAGAGGGAGTCTTGCTCTGTCGCCCAGGCTGGAGTGCAGTGGCGCAATCTCGGCTCACTGCAAGCTCCGCCTCCCGGGTTCACGCCATTCTCCTGCCTCAGCCTCTCCGCGTAGCTGGGACTACAGGCGCCCGCCACCACACCCGGTTATTTTTTGTATTTTTTAGTAGAGACGGGGTTTCACTGTGGTCTGGATCTCCTGACCTCGTGATCCTCCCGCCTCGGCCTCCCAAAGTGCTGGGATTACAAGCGTGAGCCACCGTGACCGGCCGAGACTATTATTATCTTTAGCAATCCCACTAGTGAGTATATAGGAGACAATTATTAACTTGGCATGCCAGAGGCTGAGATCCTGGCCCTTCCAGGAACAGCAAGGAAAGCCGTCTCCTACAATAACCCCTGCGGGTAGCTCCCAGCAGGCACACCCTGGGGAGAGCAAGCTTGTAGGTGCTCAGCCACTGGGTGCGCAGCCGTGCTCTGTCCCCACCGCACTCTGGGAGTTCCCTTGAGTTGTTTCTTTTGCCAGCCTGCTGCTCTTATAAGCGATTTCTGTCTCCCCACTCCCACCCCACCTGACCCTACTATACCTGCTTCAACTCAGGGTGGCAGCAGAGAGACATGGATTAAGGTCAGTGGACATCTTTTGGAATTGGGGCATTTTAGTGCTTGGAGGGACCCAAGAGATCATTCAGCTCAGTGGCCCAAGGTGTAAAGTGTCTTTTTCAAAGCTGTGTGGCTTGTTGGTAAGGGATGAAGCAAGTTGCTGCTCTGCAAATCAGGCAAAGAATGCCCTCAGATTCCATTCCTCATCTGTCAGGGTCGCCTATTTACATGCTGCATTTAGGGATCCATGTCAGGATAAGCAGCAACAGATTTTCAGCTCTGTGCTGGCAACCCCAGACGACTCCCTCATCCTCAGACCACACTGACATCTCCAAGCAAGCTGATGCTCTGGGGCTGCTGAGCTTCACCAGTAGTGCGCATTAAAGACACAAATGAATTTTAACATAAACAAGTCGAAGTTAGAATCCAGGATCTGGGGCTCTCAGCCTCCAACCATCCATGTATGTGAGGTGTTAACCCTAGTTTTCAGTACATTGTAGAACATTTAAATAGCCTTTGGACCCATTACAAGCTCCGACTAAGAGGTTAACGTACAGTCTGGTTAAAATTAAGAACTCTACCCCCCCACCCCCGCATTATCCTCTCCAACAGAACAGACGATTGAATATTCATTTCTTTTTTCTTTTCTTTTCTTTTCTTTTCTTGTCCCTTTTCTTTCTTTCTTTTTCATTTTTTTTCCTTTTTTTCTTTTCTTTTTTTTGAGATAGAGTCTCTCTCTGTCCCCCAGGCTAGAGTGCAGTGGTGTGATCTTGGCTCACTGCAACCTCGGCCTCCTGGGTTGGAACAATTCTCCTGCCTCAGCCTCCCAAGTAGCTGGGATTACAGGTGTGTGCCATCACACCTGGCTAATTTTTTTGTATTTTTAGTAGAGATAGGGTTTCGCCATGTTGATCAGGCTAGTCCTGAACTCCTGGTCTCAAGTAATCTGCCCACCTTGGCCTCCCAAAATGCTGGGATTACAGGTGTGAGCCACTGCACCTGGCCCTGAATATTTATTTCTAAGGTTTCTGTCCAAATTGCCTGCTTGTGGGGTGGGGCCCTGAACATAACCCTGCTTCCACACAGCTGCTTCAACTCTGTCAGCTCTTCTGTTTGCTTCATGTTGCCCTCCTTCTCCTAGGACAGCTTCCTTCTCCATCTCCCACTCCCACTTTGCTCTTCTTTCGTAGGCAAAAATGACTCCAAAGCCTGTATCCCCAACCGCCTCCTTTATCTAATTCTCACATACCAAGCCAATATTTCCTCTGCCTTAAATCACCCCAGGGCCAAGTAGTGGACACTAGAGACCACCCCTTGGGCCCAGAGCCCACAAAAACTATTCACACTAGTTTAGACTTGTCCACCTTGCCTTGCCCAATGGTTCCCATGGAAATCACAGTAAAGGCTCTGGGCCTGCCCCCCACCTTGTTCCTTCTGCCTCCTGACCAGAGACCAATGCTGGTTCTTCCTGATGTGGCCCTGCAGGGCATGGCGTGCCCTTCCTCTTGACAACTGTAAGTAACAAGCTCTCCTTTCAAAGGTAGCTGTCTCTGTGGCTGTCACTTTCCCAAACCCGAATAAGGAGAAATCCCAGGCACACAATAAAGACAGCAGGACCACACCCCAAATCAAGAGAAAGTGCAAGAAAATTCCTCCTGGCCTCTCTACCTCCCAAGCCACGAGGCTGCTTCTGCAATTCCCTCTGTTGATGGGAAACCCTCCAAGTCACTTTGGCATTAGAAATACACTATGGGGTACCTGGTGATGTGGATCTTGGGAATCCTGCTTAATGTCTGTGCCCACCCCCCTTGTCTTCCTCTGGCATTGTGATCTGACTTATTTATGGGGCCACCACTTGAAATATTGGGTGCAGCTGGCATTTCCAGACCATAGCAGACACAGGCCCCCCTGTCTGCTCCAGACAAGAGGGCAAGCATGGAAATCAACATTATCCCCCCTTGTAAATCAGTGCAGTTCCCCAGGATTCCCTTCTGGGCCCAAGAGGATTTTCTTAGGAAAAGCACTGATTCAGGCAAACATCCCAGAGTAAGGAGAACATGGCTTTCTTCTCCCTGTAAATTACTCCTCACCAAAGAAATCACTCCCCTAGTTTCCAGCTGAGCGAGCTGTAAATCCTGTGCAAGAGAAGGCAATTTATGGGATGTTCTCTGATTCTTCCCACAGTAGCAGACTGAAATATAAGGCACACATGTCAGGCTGGCTTTCACCATCTTGTCCTTGCCCTTAGGAACAGGCTTAGATGCATGAGACTTGAGACAAATCAGGCTGCAATTTCAGATCACAAGTGAGGTGGTGCTGACTCTTCCCATTCAGCAGGATGTCCTGGCTTTAATTTTAATGTGCCACCATAGCTCATTCTAGGAATGAATTGACTTGGCATGGGACCAGCCATACAGAGAACTGACTGCAGCTAGCTGGGATGTGCTTGAAAGTGGGATGCCTCAGAGTGGGATAAACAAGTGTGTTTCTGAAGACCTTTTGCCAGCCCACGGATGCCCACTCTCTCCATCAGCACCACAGACCCCTACATGTGGCAGCTCCTGTCTCCACCATGGCCAGGCGGATGCCTTGCTCCTGTCAGTAACAAGCCCACTGTGTCTATCTTTCCAGGGGCTCCCTTACAAACACCTGATCACCCACCACCAGGAGCCCCCACATCGCTACCTGATTAGCACCTACGACGACCACTACAACCGGCATGGTTACAACCCGGGGCTGCCTCCACTCCGCACTTGGAATGGACAGAAGTTGCTGTGGCTGCCAGAGAAGTCTGACTTTCCCCTTCTTGGTACTTTTATAATTCAGGGTGTTCCTCTGCACTGGTCTGTAAAGTTGCACAGACCAACGGAGCTGTACCCGCCTCATGCAGAAGGAGCCACACAGGTGACCCTGGCTCCAGGAGAGCAGCGGATGACGTAGTAGGGGCTGAGTTCTATTGTACCCTCAGGGCTGCCTCCTGTCCTTTCCCTTTGACCTGGGGTAATCTTGGCTATGTAATGAAGCCATCGCCTGTGCCCCATGGTGGCGGGCTTAGAGCACAGGTGGCACGGAGCAACATCCACGCATCCTTCCTCCCAGTCCTATTTACTACATGAATAATGACAGTATTTCCCAGGTAGTGCTCCCTGCTGTAATGATAACAAACACTGAGGATATTTCTGGCCTCGGAGAGTTGACATTCCGGGGGGGAAACAGATAAGACACCATTAAAAAGTAAGAACATTTAAGATCACATGGATAATTTTAGACAGGAATGTGCGCTATGGAAAGAAAACAGGTAATGGAGAGAAAGTGAGGTGGTGAATTTGTGAACCTCTTTTGGTTCACAAATTCCTCCTTGGAAAAGTGAGGGATGGTCTTTGTTGAGGAGATAGAGTTGAGTTGGGAAGAAGGGAGCCATACAGGGATTGAGGGGGAGGGCATTCCAGCGGAAGGAACAGTAAATGGAAAAGTTCTAAGGCAGGAATGGAGGAGGATCAAGTAGGGGCTCATAGGGCACAGCGAAGGGAATGAAATTTGTCCTACCCACAATCCCAAGACTTGGAATGCATTTTTGTAGGAGAGTGCCTTGATGTGATTTACATTTCAAGCCACGTCCACCCTAATGAGGACACAGAGCAGTGCCAGCTCTTTGTGGCCCTACCTTTTGATGCAAAGGGACATAGGTCAGAGGATGAGCTGCTGGTCACTCTGCATTACTTTTGCATGGGATTCTTCTCAACATCACTCTCAATGCACACAGCTTCCTTCCCGACAGGAGGGGGACAATTACTCAGGACCAGCGAGGCCACGCACAACCACACCATGGGACTGACTTTTCCAAGGCCCCCATGGCAGATCCTGGTCTCCCCTGAGCACCTGGGATGCAGGTGCACCTTGAGACCGCCAGGGGCTGGCTGAACCAATGCTCTCTGCAAGGCTCCTTCCCTCTGGGGCTCTGCCAGCCTTGGTCCCTGACAGAGCAGCCTGGGAAAATCTCCAGGGCCCCTGTTGCCCAGTCTCGTGGCCATTTAGAGCAAGACTCCTTCTGTAAGCCCCATTCAACTGGACCCTGGTTTCTCTTGCAGCTCCCCCTACAAACTATGGACTCTGTGAGCAGCTCAAGCAGAGATGGCTCACACCCAAGGCTGGCCTGAAGCAGAGCACTTACACTTCATCCTACCCCAGACCACCGCTGTGCGCTATGTCCTGGAGGGAGCATGCGATCCCGGTCCCTCCCCACCGCCTGCATCCTCTCCCACACTTCTGAGAGCTGCCACCCCAGTAGCAGCTCAGATAGAATCAACTGGAGACCACAGCATCACTGGACTTGCCAGACAACAAGTGACGCAGATAAACTCAGAGTACGAGATCTGGCCCGTCAAAGGTGCTCTCAGAATCATCATCTGCATTTGGTGGTACCTGTCTCCTCCTCAAAACCCACAGGTTCCTTTCTTTTCCATCCCACAATTAAAGCTCTTTGACACTATTGCAGGGCTATGTACGTGCACAAGACAGATTCAGACTGTCAGAGAAAACAGGAAGGGCCCTTAAGTTCTACCCTGTTGTTTCACAGGAAGGGAAACTGAGGCCCGGAGAGGTAATGTGACTTGCTGAAGAGTCTACTCCCATGGAGGAAATTAATCTGATCATGAAACCCATCATGAAAACTCCACAGAATGACCGAACGTGGTTCCCAGGAGGGCAGTGCTGCAGAGCTGGCGATGGGGACGGACCCCAGCTTGTCCGTCATTGCCAAGGCAGAGGAAGGTGTGCTCTGGCCCTGTGGGGCTCAGAAGAAGGGGAAGATGCGTTTCCTTTGTCTCTGAGCTCGCAAATTTTTTTTTTTTTTTTTTTCCTG
Source organism: Nomascus leucogenys (assembly GCF_006542625.1). Taxonomy (NCBI): domain Eukaryota; kingdom Metazoa; phylum Chordata; class Mammalia; order Primates; family Hylobatidae; genus Nomascus; species Nomascus leucogenys. The sequence goes on from NC_044404.1 coordinate 13,478,508, forward strand.
AGACGGAGTGTCGCTCTGTTGCCCAGGCTGGAGTGCCATGGCATGATCTTGGCTCTGGTCCTAGCCCAGGACAGGGGTCCACAACTGTGCATGCTCAGTGCTCGCACAGAGCTGCCACTTTGAAGAAATGCCAGCAGACACCTTTGGCCCTCTGCATGCTTGGCTCATGGGCACAGGTGTGTTTTGTCAGTGATTTTGTACTGCAGACCAATAATATGACTCCCAGTGTGGGAGCCTGAGTCTCTGCCATTGTTTTCACAGGACACCTGCTGGCCTCAGGCCACCTACCTTTGGCACCTACTAAGTTCCTTCCTTAGTCATCCAAGTGTCCATGTACGGACGCTGTCTTCCATCCCACCTGAAAGTCAGAGCCTGGCACAGGCTAAGTCCTCTATGTTTGTTGGATGAGTGAATGACAGGAGTTGAACAAACGAGTTGAATGAATGAATGACAGGAGGAGGAGCCAGGGAGTGCAGAAAGGTTGTCCCAGGAGACAGCTCTGGGATGGAGTGGAGCTGGCTGTCCTCACACCTCCAACATCCAGCCATTCTACTGAGCATCCATTGAGCCATGTCTGGGCCAGGCCCTGACCTCACAGAGCCTCAGCCCAGCAGTCAGGGAGGAGCATGAGGTAAATGGCTGCAGAACAGAGAGGTGCTGCAGCTGGAGGCCCTGGGGGACAGCGAGGGATTGCGGGGAGTGAGGGAGACCCAGGATATGCTAAGCAGGGGTGTCCAATCTTTTGGCTTCCCCGGGCTACATTGGAAGAAGAATTGTCTTGGGCCACACATAAAAAAAATGAACACTGGCCGGGCGCGGTGGCTCACGCCTGTAATTCCAGCACTTTGTGAGGCCTATACAGGCGGATCACCTGAGGTCAGGAGTTTGTGACTAGCCTGTCTAGCACAGTGAAACACTGTCTCTATTAAAAATACAAAAATGAGCTGGGCACAGTGGTTCATGCCTGTAATCCCAGCTACTCAGGAGGCTGAGGCAGCAGAATCACTTGAACCCGGGAGGCGGAGGTTGCAGTGAGCTGAGATGGTACCACTGCACTCCAGCCTGGGTGACAGAGTGAGACTCCGTCCCAAAAACAACAACAACAAAAAACTTATACTAACGATAGCTGATGAGCTAAAAAAAAAACCGCATTAAAAAAAACCCATAATGTTTTAAGTAAGTTTACAAATTTATGTTGGGCCACATTCAGCTTGCAGGCGGAGGGTTGGACAAGCTTGTGTGAAAGTAAAGGATGTCATGAGAGCAACGGGCAGGGGTTGACGGGTGATGAAGACCTGGCCTGCCTAGGTAGGGCCAGGGAGAATCAGGTAAGTCAAGGCCAGAAAGCTGAGGGAGATTACCCAGCTGAAGGGACAGGTGGGGAGGGAAGAGAGGGTGGCTTGGGCCATGGGGGCAGCACGTGTGAAGTCTCTGACTTGGGAAGAAGCTGAGCAGGTTCCTTAAAAGGCCAGAAAGACCGTGCATTGGTCTCCTTTTGCTGCTGGAACAAAATACCACAAACTCAGTGCTCTAAAGCAACACATGTTTATTTGACAGTTCTTATTATAAATGTGAATAAATGCACATTTATTCAGAATATCACAAGCTCAGTGCTTTAAAACAACACACATTTATCCTCCTGCAGTTCTCTTACGGGTAAGAGTCTACAGCGGTCCCCAGGGCTGCGTTCCTTCTAGAGGGTCTGGGGCGAATTGTTTCCTTGTCTTTTCCAGCTTCTAGGGCACATCACTGCTCCCATCTCATGGTGCCATCAGCCTGTCGAGAGCCAGCAGTGCAGCCTCTTCCTTCCTCTCTGTTTCCCCGTACGAGGATCCTTGTGACTACACTGTGCTCCGTGGATAACCCAAGATAACCGCCCTCTCAAGATCCTTAATTTAATCACACCTATAAAATTCCTTCTGAATCTAAACTAACATAGTCACAGGTTCCAGAATGAGGATATGGACATTCTAGGAGGGACTAGGAGAGAAAAGTTCTGTGCACCTGACACCTGCTCAGTCACTTAACCCCCCCTCCTACCCCCAATGTATCTGGTCCTTTCCAGGCAGCTGGGATGGTCAAGGAGCAGGGGCAGGGGGAATCCGATGAGGGCCACAGACTGTGACTGCCCTCACCTGGTCAGCACTGCTTCACCTTCCACCCACACGCATTAAAAAGTCACTGTGAATGTGAGAGTGACTAGAAACTCTTGAGCCGGAGTATTGTGTTCAAGGTCAACAATGCAACCAGATTCACAAGATGGGGTACACAACCAATAGCAGAGGCTCCAGTTGACCAGGGCGGAGGCTCTCCCTTGTTGTTCCCAAAGGTGAGAGTCTATTTCCTACAGTCCTGCTTCAACCCACCCCGTGGTTCTCAAACGTGAGCCACATCAGCTTCACCTGGGGGACTTATTGAAACACAGATGCTAGGCCCACCCCCTGAGCTTCGGAATCAGAAGGTCTCGGGTGGGGCTGAGAAGCTGGAATTCTAACGAGTTCCCACAGGAAGCTGGTGCTGCTGGCCTGGGGACTGAACTTTGGCAACCACGCCACTAGGCTGAGCTAGTCTAATTCTTTTTTGTTTTCTAATTAATTTATTTTTGTTGATACGTAATAGTTGTACCTGCTTTTGAGATACGTGTGACCATATGATACATTTGACCATATGATACATGTGACCATATGATACATTTATATAATCAAATCAGAGTAATTGGGATATCCACCACCTTAAATATTTCTTTTCCTTACACTAGGAACATTCCAGTTATTCTCTTCTAGCTATTTGAAATGTACACCAGGTCGGGCGCGGTGGCTCACACCTGTAATCCCAGCACTTTGGGAGGCCGTGACAGGTAGATCATGAGGTCGAGATCGAGATCATCCTGGCTAACACGGTGAAACCCCGTCTCTACTAAAAATAAAATAAAAAAAAAATTAGCTGGGCGTGGTGGCGGGCGCCTATAGTCCCAGCTACTCGGGAGGCTGAGGCAGGAGAATGGCATGAACCCAGGAGGCGGAGCTTGCAGTGAGCCGAGATCGCACCACTGCACTCCAGCCTGGGTGACAGAGCGAGACTCTGTCTCAAAAAAGAAAGAAATGCACACCTAATGTTAATATAGTATCACCACTGATCTATCAAACTCCAGATCTTATTTCTTCTAAGTGTATGTTTGTATCCATCAGCCAACCTCTATTCACCCATCCCCCTCACCCAACTCTTTCCGCTCTCTGGTAACCACCACTTTATTCTCTGTCATCATGATACACACTTTTTAAGCTCCCACGTATAACTCATAAGAACATGCGTTATTTGTCTTTCTGTGCTTGGATTATTTTACATAATGACATTATTTTACATAATGATTATTTGAACATAATGACCTCCAGTTCCATCCATATTGCTGAAAATGACAAAATTTCATTTTTAATGGCTGAATATTTCATTGTATAGCTATATGTACCACATTTTCTTTATCCATTAATCCATTCACGGACACTTAAGTTGATTTCATGTTTGGGATATTGTAAATAGTACTGCAATAAACATGGTCTTGCAGACATCTCTTTGATATACTGATTTTCTTTCTTTTGGATATATGCCCAGTAGTGGGATTGCTGGATCATATGGTAGTTTTAGTTTTTGGAGAACCTCCATGCAGTTTCTATATGTGCTATACTAATTAATTTACATTCCCATCAACAAAGTACAAGAGTTCTCCTTTCTCCATATACTCATGGGCATCTGTTATTTCTTGTCATTTTGATAAAAGCCATTCTAACTGGGATGAGATGACATGTCATTGTGGTTCTGATTTGCATTTCTCTGATGATTCGTGATATTGAGCATTTTTTCGTATATCTGTTGGCCATTTGTATGCCATCTTTTGAGAACTTTTGCCCATTTAAGAATTGGATTGGATCATTTGATTTTTTCCCATTGACTTGTTTGAGCTCCTTGCATATTCTAGTTATTAATCCCTTGTCAGATGGATAGCTTGTAAAAATGTTCTCCCATTCTGTGGGTTATCTCTTCACTTTGTTTCTGTTGCTGTGCAGAAGCAGCTTTGGTTGCCTACGCTTTTGAGGCCTTACACAAAATATCTCTGCCTCAGCCAATGTTCTGGAGCATTTTTTCAAGTTTTTCTCCTGGTTTCATAATTTCAGGTCTTAGCCTTACACAAAATATCTTTGCCCCAGTCAATATTTTGGAGTATTTTTTCAAGTTTTTCTTCTGGCTTCATAATTTCAGATCTTAGATTTAAGACTTTAAACCACTTTCCTTTTTTTTTTTTCCAGATGGAGTCTCACTCTGTCGCCAGGCTGGAGTTCAGTGGTGCGATCTTGGTTCACTGCAACCTCCACCTCCCGGGTTCAAGCAGTTCTCCTGCCTCAGCCTCTGAGTAGCTGGGACTATGGGCACATGCTGCCGTGACCAGCTAATTTTTGTATTTTTAGTAGAGACTGGGTTTCACCATGTTGGCCAGGATGGTCTTGATCTTCTGACCACATGATCTGCCCACCTCAGCCTCCCAAAGTGGTGGGATTACAGGCGTGAGCCACTGCACCGGCCCAAGACTTTAAACCACTCTGACTTGATTTTTGTATACAGTGAAAGATAGGGATAGACTTTCATTCTGCACATGGGTATCCAGATTTTCCAGCGCCACTGATGGATGAGACTGTCATTTCCCAGTTGTATACGGGCTTACTGCCTTTGTCAAAAATGAGTTGGCTGCAAATGTGTGAATTTATATCTGAATCTTCTATTCTGTTCCATTGGTTTATACACCTATTTTTATGCCAGTACCATGCTGATTGGGTTACTATAGGTTTGTAGTATATTTGAAAGCCAGGTAGTGTGATGCCTCTAGCTTTGTTCTTTTTGGTCAGGATGGTTTTGGCTATTCAGGGTCTGCTGAGGTTCCATATAAAAATTTTGGAATTATTTTTGCTATTTCTGTGAAGAATGTCATTGGTATTTTGATAGAAATTGCACTGAATTTGTAAATTGCTTTGGGTAGCATTTTCATTTTAACGATATTAATTCTTCCTATCTATGAGCATAAAATACCCTTCCATTTTTTCTTGTACCCTCTTCAATTTCTTTCACCAGTGTTTTATAGTTTTCCTTGTATTAATCTTTCACATCTGTGGTTAAATAAATTCCTAGGTATTTTATATTCTTTGTAGCTATTGATAATAGAAGTGATTTCTTGAGTTCTTTAACAATCTTTTAAGATTGTTTGCTGTTGGCGTATATGAATGCTATTGATTTTTGTACATTGACTTTGTATCCTACAATTTTACTGAAACAGACTTTTTGTTAGTCTTTAGGTTTTTATAAATATAAGATCATGTCATCTGTGTACAAGGTTAATTTGACTTCTTCCTTTCCAGCTAGGGTGGCCTTTATTTCTTTCTCTTGCCTTATTGCTCTGCCCAGGACTTCCAGTATTATGTTGAAAAAAGTGGTGAAAGTGAATCTTGTTCCAGATTTCAGAAGAAAGGCTTTCAATTTTTCCTCATTCAGTATGATATTGGCTGTGGGTCTGTCAAAAATGCCCTTCATTATTTTGAATTGTGTTCCACGTTGTGGAAAGTTTTTATCATAAAGAGTTCTTGGATTTTATTGAATGATTTTTCAGCATCTATTGAAATGATCATGTAACTTTGGTTCTTGGTTCTGCTAACATGATAAATCACATTTATTTATTTTCATATGTTGAACCATCCTTGCACCACTGAGATGAGTCTTACTTGATGAGTGTAAATGATTTTTTAATGTGTTACTGATTTGGATAGCTAGTATTTTTAGAGGATGTTTGCGTGTGTGTTGATCAGGAATACTGGCCTGTAGTTTTCTTTTTTGGTTGTGTCCTTGTCTGGTTTTGGTATCAGAATAATGCTGGCAGCTCGTGTATTTCTATTTTATTTGTAAAATCTCTTTGTAATAACAGATTGTGCAGTGAAAATAAACATAGTAAACATTAGACCTGATGCTCTGGACCCCAGTTCTCACACAAGCCTCTGACTGTGGAATTTTATTACAAAGCATTAAAATAAACAGCACATTGGTGGGGACTAGGACAAATACTGGGTGAAATGAGACAGAAGGAAGCCAATGACCCCAGGTCCCAGCTGAGTGGAAAGGAGGCTTTTATCAGCTGGGAGCTATGGGAGAACCCCAGGCCCAGTGGGCATTGCTGCAATGACCGCATGGTATGTATGTGTGTATGTGTGTGTGACCACCTAGAAAGTCACAGCTCTCCAGGATGAGCTGGTCCCATAGCAGAGAAAAGTAAAACTCCCATATCCCTGGCAGGACAAATCTCCCAGGAGTTCAGCAAGAAGACTTGGGATCTCTGGACAGGAGGGCACTTGGTAAAATCCCTCATTTGAGGTTGATGTGAAAACTTGAACTCAAGATCCTGAGGCCCTACATCCTTCCCACTCCCCACAGGGCTCCTGCTGAGCCAGCACTGACTCCCAGACACAAGAGCCCAGGGAGAAGTTGGGAGAGAAGAAAACCTGCTGGGCCCTCAGGGCATGGAGGACCCCAAACCTGCTCCCAAACCCCACATCCAAAGGAGAGAGAGGGATCACCTGAAGCACAGACCAGGGGTTGGGTCCTGGCCCCACTGTCTCCTCCTGATCCCAGAAGCCAGGGGTGTGGCCACAGGCGCTCCATCAGCTCCTCATGCACCCCCAACCCAAGATGAACAAACTCCTCCAGACTCCCTGGCCCACCCCAACTTAGAGAAATTAGGAGAATTCTCCAAGGGGGAGAAGACACCGGCTGCCCCTGCGGTGCTGTGCCCGGGAGGAAGACGATCACTGTTCAAACTGCCTTGGCAAGTTGTTTCAAAGAAATAAAGCCCTTGGATTCGCAGTGTTTTGAGTCACATTGCACTTAGCAAATGTTCGTTTTACTGTTTTTCACTTACCTGTATATTTACATTCAGCGGTGACAGAACTCCTCATATTCCAACAAAAAGTGATTAAAGGAATCTAATTGGGACATCTGTGATTATCCCCATGGAGTATTATGATTGCTCTGCACCGTGCAGCCTGCACAGTCATTTTTCTGACCGGGACAGCAGTGCTGAGCCTGGTGTCCTCTGCTGAGTTCATTTTCCAGCTTCCTTGCATTTGATTTGTCTTCCCTGGTAGCACCCGGAGTTGCAGGAAGCAATCCCAGGTACTCAGTAAATGTTTTTGAATGAATCAAGGGGAGAAGAGGCAGGGGGAGGCACAGGGTGTGGGAGGAGCCACATGTGCCAGAATCTTCTCTTCAGGCGTGTCGCAGAGAGTCCCCTCCAGGCACTCTTGTTGGGTCTCAGTGCTGGACATCGGAGGATTTTTCTGACTGAGGATCATTGTGTCCCTTCTGGATCCACTGGAAAGCTCTGGGCAGCCAGATGAGCCTTGGTTTGACTTCCATCCTCCATGATATTCCCTTTGCTTGGCGGAGGAGGTTTGGAATAACTTGGGTGACAGGGACTCTGAGCCAGACCCCACTCTCTTTCATTCCCTCCTGAAAAGCCCAGTCCTCCCAGTCCCATAAGGCTCTGACCAGTGGAAAGACGGAGCTGCACAATTTCCAAAGAGAATCCTTTCCTTGGGCTTATGCCACAGCTGCTTCCCTCTGACCTGCCGCTTGTCTTTGGATCCAGGATGGACTCTCGCCATCCGCTCTTCCTCTCCTGGGACTCCCCACTCTCCTGACTCTGTGCCCCTGGGGCAGAATGGGGCAGCCACTAAAACCTCATGCAGACCAGGGCACATAAAGGGTCTTGGGAACTCACAGTCCCAAGTCCAAGCCCCAGTGCCCCCATGGTCTCACACACAAGTCCCTGCCTTTCAGAGACACAGCTCTATGAGAGCCAGAGAACCTGGCTGCCTGCCCTGCTGCCACCTCCCTCCTTCCCCTTTATTTCAGCCCCATCATCTCCTCCGGGTCACTCCCCTTCTTGGCCCCACTCCTACTTTTAGTCCCTCTGGCTCTGTCCAGCCTGGAGTGAGGGTGAACACCTCCTCCCACCCTAGGCTCTGGGCACCTCCCTCAGCATCAAGTGTCTGCTTTTAGGGTGACCTTGTCCTCGGACTTGGTTGGAGGAAGCAAGAGAGGAAGCCCCTGGTTTAGTGCACGATGTTCATGGATCTGATCTGGAATCAGACCCTGTTGAGGACTAGAGAAGGGCAACAGGGCCAGAACAGAGATTTTGGCTGTTAGAAATGCACAGAGGGCAAACAGCTCAGGCTAAGAAGAGACCTGACTCAGACAGAAACAGACTTACTGCATTCCAGGTGCAACCTTGTCAGCTCTAAGGCTGAGCCAGGGGAGCCTGGGAAGGGATGGCCCCTGCACCGGGACCTTTCCCAGGACCCCTTCTCAGCCTGGCACCTGTAGGAAGACCAGAGGAGTCAGGTCTCCTTCTGCATGCCAGGCAGGGTCACCCTCCAGCAGTCCCAGGGGCCTCTTTAGGGCCAGAGCAGCAGCTGAGGAACTCCCTGCTTTATGGCTTCTCATGTTCACCAAAATAGCTCAGGAGAATTTTGGGAGAATTCCTTAATGACTGCTCTGGGGTGAGGGTGTCCCAGCACTGTGGCCATGTTCTGTTGTTCAGGAGATTTGGGCTGATGTATCCAGGATGCATAAAGAGACGCCTGCCTTGACAGCTCAGGCTGGAGGAGGGAAACAGAAGCTCAGAAATATTCTAGAGACCCTGAGCAAGGGCCTGGGGAGCTTTGGTATTCCGGTGGAGAGTCTGTGAGTGGAGAAGGGGTCAGGTCATCTTCTCAGAGGGGCTCTGAAGGCTGCTCTGAGTTTGACAGCAGATGAGTGCCTTGAGAAGAACAGGTGACAGGACGTGGTAGAAATGCCCCCAAGTGCGGGATTCTCGCTGGGGTCCTGGGGGTGGTGCTGGACCTTCTGAATTGGGTAGGAAGGGAACGTCTGTCAATCAGTTATTTTCAACATTTAGGTTATTGAACCCCTTAGGGGATCCTCTGAGCCCTCACCTGAGGGGGCTGCCAATCCTTTGCTTCCTGAACATGGGCAGGTTCCTCTCCCCAGCCAAGTCTCAGGGTCACCACGTTCAAAATGGGGACTATAGCAACATGCCTTAGATTCTTCGTGAGGGAGAGCTGAGATCTTGGATGAATGGTACCAGTCCCTGCTGTGCCTTGTGGTTGCTCAATCAACAGAGACACTCACGATCACCTTTGGTGCTGAGCTCAACCTCAGCCTCAGGCTCACAAAGTGAGGGCAGGTGAAGTAGAAGCTGCACTGAGCACGTTTCAGTTTAACTCGATTGCACACATAGCAGGGCATTGATAGTGAGGTCGGAAATGTGGAGAAAGAACATTTACAGAAATATTCCACGATAGAGAACATCCTTCAAAGTACTCCAGTTTTGGAAGCCAGTGGCATCTCCGAGCTGTTTGAGTTTCATATGGAACGAGAGAGAAAGGCCTGGAGGACTTTCTGGAGGCGGGGGATGTTCTTGCTACTTTGTGCCCTAAAATATCAGAAGAATCACTGTGTGATCCTGCTTAGGATGGGAGCCATCCCTGAACTTAGCAGATCTTTTAACATGAAATAGAGCTTCCAGCTTTTGGGGGGGGAAATGTATTGTATGTTTGCACGCAATACAACCATATGTGTGCACCATTCTTAAAGACAGGAAGGCTGAGTTTCTCTTCCTTTCTTTCTTTCTTTCTTTCTTTCTTTCTTTCTTTCTTTCTTCTTTCTTTCTTTCTTCTTTCTCTCTCTCTTTCTTTCTTTCTTTCTTTCTTTCATTTCCTTCTGTCTCTCTCTCCTTCCTTCCTTCCCTCTTTCTTTCGTTTCCTTCTGTCTCTCTCTCCTTCCTTCCTTCCCTCTTTCTTTCCTTACTTTCTTCCTTCCTTCCTTCCTTATTTTTGAGACAACGTTTCACTCTGCTGCCCAGGCTTGAGTGCAGTGACATGATGACAGCTCACTGGAGCGTCAGCCTCCTGGGCTCAGGTGATCCTCCCACTTACACATCTTGGGTAGCTGAGACTACAGGTGCACACCACCGTGCCTGGCTAATTTTTTGTATATATATTTTTTGAGACAGATTTTTCTACGTTGCCCAGGTATATCTCAATCTCCTGCTCTCTAGTAATCTGTTCTGCCTTGGCGTCTCAAAGTGCTGAAATTACAGATATGAGCCACCACACATGGCCTGAGTTTTCTTTGTATGCCTAATGGTGTCACTTTTATCAGAATCTCTCTGTTAAATATTAGGGACAAGAGAGGACTTTAAGGATAACAGAACATTAAGTATCAAAATACACTGGGGAAGGGGCTGATGGGATTGATGAGGATGAAGGGCCCTGGGAAATGCCTGGGGCTGAGGATTGCTGGAAATGTCCCACTGTGGGAAGATCCCTGAATCTAAAGGAAAGGTTTCCAGACCATAGCGCCATGACAGGGAGACATGGACCCTTGTTCACTTTTCTCCCACATCCTGCAGAGCCCACAGCTTCCACTGTCCAAGGCTTCCAGCTTGGGAAAGTCTCCCTTTCCAGGTCTGACCACACTGCTTCTGTCTGGCCTCTGCTCCAGCTCAGATTCTCAGATTCCATCTTCCCAGGCTGATTTTCTGAGACAAGCCCATCATTTTTGTGAGTAAACACGCTTTCCCTTCTAGTAGGGGCCGCGACTGTATCTGTCTCCTCTGCCCTCAAAGACAATGTTGTGTTTGAAGAGTCTGCACTGTCTCTTTTGTAATTATTCTCCTTTTAATTTTTAAACTCAATCTAGACAGTCTTTCAATCCTTCTGTCTAGACTCCCACAAAATACCCACCAGGTTTTCTGCGGTCTTGGTTCCTTTCCAGGGTTCTACTAGAATACCCAGTCCCATCCTGCCCAGCCTCCACCTCACTTTGTCATTCTGTCCTGATTTCCCTCAGTGAAGCCTTGACCGTAGTCTTGTGATCAATCACACCCTCAGTGGTTCCCCTCTTCAACCTGAACCCACATATGACCTGCCATGTTATAAAACATAAAACCCAGGTGACTGTTGGATAAAGGAGCTTTTTAATCCGTTTTCTTAGGGTTGACATCACCGTCTTTTTAAAGCTGTCTTAGCTCTGAAACGTTTTGATAATTTCAATGTGGCCAAATATTCTCCCATAAAGATATCATTAGGTTTTGTTTTTTCTTTCTAATGCCAGGAACAGATTAAATCTTCCATGTCACTGTGAAGGTCACATATTAGTCAAACTTCATCAGTGTTTGGGGAATAAATGAATTAATGAGTTTTGGACTTTCACCCTATCATTTATTCTTTCACTTTCATAAATGCACATCTAATTTAATCAGTGAATCAGAAGAAAGCGGGAAACTCAATCAGGATTAACTAGGAGGAACTTCGGAATCTAATCAGGTATCACTTTCTGATTGGAAGCTGGTGATTGAGAAGGGGAGGGTGTGGTTAGAAACATCAATAAAAGCTCCTGAGTTTGCCAAGGGGAGACCCAAAGCCTTGGTGCCTGGAGCTACTGCTTGGTTCTCTGAGACGTCCCAGCATCCTGCAAACGGAGTCCAGATCTGGTAAGTCACCACCTTCTTAGGAACATGCCCGTCTGATCTGCAGCCAGCCAGTCAGGGATGGTGACGCGCAGCCCAAAGTGGCACAGACAATTTCTTGTCTGTTTTTTCAATTAAACAGATGTAGGTTTTGATTTTTCCTCTGAATATACTTTTGACTTCATCCCTCAAATTTTGATTTGTGCTTCATTTTTCTCATTTCACAACTCTTATTGAAGCAGTTTTTTTAAAAAGATATTAAAAATTTATGATTGGATGGATTTTTATGTCTTGACATGTGAAATTATTAGTTTCTGTGCCCTTCAGCAATAGTTCACACACTTGGTGGTGGTGTGATTTTATTAGTCAGGCTTCCATTTTTACAGAAACCTTAGATCTCCCGTACACCATTCTCAGTAGTCTTGTTCTGAACATGGGATTTATCTCTTCCCTTAGACTCTGTCCCTAAGTGGGTGATTGTGAGTATGTGGAAGGGATGTGTATTGGATCCTTCACCTGAGACTTAGTGTTTCCATCCCTACCTTCCAAGTGCTCTAGAATACTGCCACAATGCTTTTATAATTTCTCTTATAATTTTTCAAAATAAAAACAAACGGCGTTGATTTTAGGGGGTCACTTTAGTCTTCCCCAAGCATGCTAATTGTGTAAACTGAGAATGCAGGCTGTGTGGGGCCACAGGACACTCTCATTCTCATTGTTTTAGGGTGGTAAGTAACAAAAAAATGTCCTTCAAAAAGGTGGAGCTTAGCTTTCAGGATCCTGAATGACAGATAGCGGTAATCCTGAGATTCAGTGGAGCAATGCATAGAAATTAATGGGCCACTGGTCACCTTTTCCCCTCCTCGGTGTTTGGAAGACATTCTTTCTGGCAGTCGCAGGGGCATACATACAGATTTGTGGCCACCAAGTGGAGAATGGAATCGGGGGGAATGGAGGGCTTTTCCACCTCCACCAGAGCAATGAGATTGGCAACAGGAGGAGACGAGGTGATCGTATTTGGCTGAGAGTGATGCCTTTTCTATGGATTTGTCCTCTAGGGTTTTCCCTTGCAGATTCATCAAGATGAGCATCAGCGCCCCACCCAGACTCCTGGAGCTGGCAAGGCAGAGCCTGCTGAGGGACCAGGCCTTGGCCATCTCTGCCATGGAGAGGCTGCCCAGGGAGCTCTTCCCCACACTGTTCGTGGAGGCCTTCAGCAGGAGATGCTGTGAAACCCTGAAAATGATGGTGCAGGCCTGGCCTTTCACCCGCCTCCCTCTCGGGTCCCTGATGAAGTCGCCTCATCTGGAGACCTTAAAAGCTGTGCTGGAGGGAGTTGATGTGCTGCTGGCCCAGGGGGTTCGCCCCAGGTGAGGTGACCCAGGTGGTCAGGTGGGGAGGGCCCTGTTGTCCAGGGTAGGGACAGCTGTTTCAGGAGGGGGAGGGGCACAGTGGAGGCCCAGAGGCTTCTGATGGTGCCAGTGAGGAAGCTCAGAGGGGCCTTGGCCATTCCCCAGCTCCTCTGGGAAAGGACTGCTCACCATGCAGGGTCCACTGAGGAAACAGGAACTACTCCTCTAGTGGCACTGAAAGCTACAGGCAATGGGGATGAGGCAAAATCCAGGGGGAAAAGGGGTTGGACAAAATCAGAGAGGGAAAAGTGGCAGGGAGGGGAACAGCTGATGTCTGGGATGTAAATAAAAGCTCAGGTCCTTGCCTTACTTTGGAGCCTCTCTTCTCCTTTACCCACAGGTGGTCAAAACTTCAAGTGCTGGACTTGAGGAATGTGGATGAGAACTTCTGCAGCATATTGTCTGGAGCCACTGCATCCTTCCCGGAGGCTCTGAGTCAGAAGCACACAGCAGAGAGCTGTCCAGGGACAGGCGGGCAGCAGCCCTTGATGGTGTTCGTAGACCTTTGCCTCAAGAACAGGACACCGGATGAATGCCTCACTCACCTGTTAGAGTGGGGCAAGCAGAGAAAAGGCTTGCTGCATGTGTGTTGCAAGGAGCTGCAGGTTTTTGGAATGCCCATCCACAGGATCATAGAGGTCCTGAACATGGTGGAGCTAGACTGTATCCAGGAGGTGGAAGTGTGCTGCCCCTGGGAGCTGTCCATTCTTGTGAAGTTTGCCCCTTACCTGGGCCAGATGAGGAATCTCCGCAAACTTGTTCTCTTCAACATCCGTGCATCTGCTTGCATCACCCCAGAAAACAAGGGGCAGTTCATTGCCCGATTCACCTCTCAGTTCCTCAAGCTGGACTATTTCCAGAATCTGTCTATGCACTCTGTCTCTTTCCTCGAAGGCCACCTGGACCAGCTGCTCAGGTGAGGAAGGATGGGGAGCTTTCTCTTCAGACCACAGCAGAGCCTTTCTTTGTTACAGTAAACACCAGTGGGTATGCACTGTGAGCCAGCCTGTGAGGAGGTAACAGTGAAGGGACACTAGAATGTCCACACATTGTCCTGTTAGTGGCTCTGTCCTGATATGGGTATCACACAACCATCCCAATAAAGTCAGAGGGATCTCCTGGGCTAGATGCTATAAAGAAGGTGCCAAGCTAGGAAGCTACTGCAGGGTTTAGATCTAGTGAGAGTGCATTTGTGAATTCCTTCTGAGGATGTGTGTCTAAGTTAAGATGATGGGAACTAGGGAGGCAAAGAGGGCACTAAAGAAGAGAATGCCCATCACACTCCTATATTTTAAAATATAAGATCTATCCTCACCTGCCTAGTGAACAGGCAAAATCCTGTGTCTCCCTGCCAGCTCCCTGTTTTGAGCTCCAGGTCAGGTAATTAATTTATGGGAAATACATGATGATAGAATAGAGGGTGAGGGAGCAGGAGTGAAGAATGGTGAAAGTGAAAGAGGTTTGTTGTGATACAGGCATGTCAGGGTTCCCTGTAGCCTGGCCACCCCAGCTGATGTTGCAGGATCCTGCCTGGGTTTGTCATTTATGCCTGTGGCTCCACTGGGCTCCTGTGGCCCAGAGATGTGGTTTCCTACCTGACACATGAGGAAAGGGAGGCTTAAAGTTCATGGACTTGATCCCGTCACCTCGGTGATGAAGGACTGAGCCTCGATTGGGACTGCACTGAAGGAGCAGAGTCTCCATTCCCACACCCCAGGTGCTGACTATCCTCGGATGAACAGAGCAGCCTTGGATTGTGAACAGTGTCATCTCTCACCTTGAGGTCTTCCCCACCACTCTCCTCTAACTCCTTTTTGTTCTCTCCCAGGTGTCTCCAGGCCCCCTTGGAGATGGTCGTAATGACCGACTGCCTGCTGTCAGAGTCAGACTTGAAGCATCTCTCTTGGTGTCCGAGCATCCGTCAGCTAAAAGAGCTGGACCTGAGGGGCATCACACTGACCCATTTCAGCCCTGAGCCCCTCGCAGTTCTGCTGGAGCAAGTTGAGGCCACCTGCAGACCCTGGACTTAGAGGATGTGGGATCGTGGATTCCCAACTCGGCGCCATCCTGCCTGCCCTGAGCCGCTGCTCCCAGCTCAGCACCTTCAGCTTCTGTGGGAACCTCATCTCCATGGCCACCCTGGAGAACCTGCTGCGCCACACCGTCGGGCTGAGCAAGCTAAGCCTGGAGCTGTATCCTGCCCCTCTGGAGAGTTATGACGCCCAGGGTGCTCTCCGCTGGGGCAGATTTGCTCAACTTGGGGCTGAGCTGATGAAGACACTGAGGGACTTAAGGCAGCCCAAGATCATTGTGTTCAGCACCGTCCCCTGCCCTCGCTGTGGCATCAGGGCCTCCTATGATGTGGAGCCCAGTCACTGCCTCTGTTGAATGCTGCCATCAGGGTGGATATATTTCAAGCTTTCTTCTGGTCATTTGGGAACCGAATCATAGGCCATGAGTGCATATTAAAGGGAGCACAGACCCATCATTTCAGATGCCTGTTCAGTGTGAACGGGAAAGGAACGGGGATGCAGGAGGGGCAGGACTTGGGGAAAAGTTGACTTGGAGTGGATGGGCTCTTTAGAGACCTGTGTCCCAGAGAACCAGAAATGGGAATCTGAATTGCTCGAGTGAGAATCAGGTAGGAGAGACACTTGAGAGGGTTACCCCCGCACAGATGGTTGTAATGGAACTGGAACGGTCACAAATAAAGGAAACGGAGTGGAAACTTTCTGGTGTCCTCCATAATTGCTTAATGTGGCTTAACAATTAAACAATTTAAACCTAAAAAAGTCCAGTTACTGATAGAGGAAATAACACACTGATTTGTCTGTGACTGATGAGGTTCAGCTCACAAAAATCAAGCCATCAAAATGAAATTTGATCATTTGGATCAATTCCCTCCTTTTCTTTACTTCTCTCTGGGCATCTGTTACCTTCCTGCTATTCTCTGTGCCTGTTTAGTGGGTTAATACACACGAGAGACACACACAGGGCCTGGAACATTCTAAGTGGAAAGTGAGTATCAGCCACTGAAGTTAAGCCCCTTCAGGTGCCCTCATTCTGCCACGATGCAGAGACCCTGTTCATTCTCAATGGCTGCATTCACATCCCTCAGTTCCTGACCATTACATGTGCTGAGAAACGACTTCACAGCCCAAGGCGTGGCCCCTGCCCTGGAAGGGGAGCTCCACACTGTATGAGCAGGAGCCTCATGGCATCACCAACCCATGCCTGTCCTCATGGTGGGTAGCAGCCTTTGCTGAATTAAAGTAGTTGTGGCCAATAAAGACATCCATATTCCCTTTTAGCAAAATGCTTGCATTATGTAGGCATATAATACCTATAACATCAATGACAGACCTTTGCTTAACTCCTCCTTTTTCTCCCTGTCAAGGAAGACTAGTGCACTGTGGTAGGAATCACACATCCTCAGACAGTGGATAACGATCAACTGCCTGTGGGTAGTTAATGATCACACCTGTGCTGAGGGACCCTCCAAAAAGGGCACCTAAGTGCAGAACCCCGCTGAGGACTCAGGGGCTGGTGTTTTTGGGCACGAAACAGCCAAGAGGCTCATTTTCTCTGTAAAATGAAGATGATGACGCCACCACCCTATGAGACCGTTGTAGGACCCAGTGAGATGGTGCATGGCTAGGACCTGGAATGGGGCCTGGCATACAGTAAGAGCTCAATACCTGCATCTTGTTCTTTTTGTTTCCTTCCTAATAGAAGTCCCAGCATTCTTCACCCTTCAATCTCACCTTCTATTCCTGACAACAGGGAGGCAGCAGGAACCCAGGGCAGGCAACGGGACTCAACTTCTACACACCACCACCACTTAATTGTGATTCCCCCAAACAGCAGAGCCTCAGCAGCCAGCAGAGGGTGGGGTGGGCGGGGCAGGACTGAGTTCATCTCTAGTGATCATGAGATAAAAATTTCCAACCCATGAGACTCATGTGCCCTCTGCTGGTTGGTCAGACCATCTGGTGTAATTTATTGATGCAAACAGGGTGATATTGAGTGGTGTCTCCAAAAATCTGCTGTTATGTAAATGTTTATAGAGAATAAATAATTGCGATTTATATATAACACATTTTATATATATTGAATATATGTATATTGAAATTTTAACTTATAATGGGAATTTAGTATTTTAAAGTATGTAGTGCAATATTTTAAAAAGGTTTGTGGCCTTTTTAAAAGGCCAGTGGCTTAACTTCACGCAGTGGCTCACGCCTGTAATCGCAGCACTTTGGGAGGCCGAGGTGGACTGATCACAAGGTTAGGAGATAGAGACCATTTTGGCTAACTCGATGAAACCCCATCTCTACTAAAAATACAATAAACTAGCCGGCATGGTGGTGGGCATCTGTAGTCCCAGCTACTCGGGAGGCTGCGGCAGGAGAATGGCGTGAACCCAGGATGCAGAGCTTGCAGTGAGCTGAGAGCGTGCCACAGCACCCCAGCCTAGAGGACAGAGTGAGACTCTGTCTCAAAAAAAAAAAAAAAAAAAAGAAAATGTTTGTGTTGGCCTGGGCAGCACATATACTAAAATTGGAATGATACAGAGAAGATTAGCAGGGCCCCTGCGCAAGGATGACATGCAAATTCGTGAGACGTTCCATATTTTTCAGGAAACAACAGATGCTGGAGAGAATGTGGAGAAATTAGGCACGCTTTGACACTGTTGGTGGGAGTGTAAATTAGTTCAACCATTGTGGAAGACAGTGTGGCGATTCCTCAAGGATCTAGAACTAGAAATATCATTTGACCCAGCAATCCCATTACTGGGTATATACTCAAAGGATTATAAATCATTCCACTATAAAGACGCATGCACACTATGTTTATTTTGGCACTGTTCATAATAGCAAAGACTTGGAACCAAACCAGAAGCTCTTCAGTGATAGACTAGATAAAGAAAACATGGCACATATTCATCATTCAATACTATGCAGCCATAAAAAACGATGAGTTCAGGTCCTTCTCAGGGACATGGATGAAGCTGGAAATCATCATTCTCAGCAAACTAACACAGGAACAGAAAACCAAACACCACATGTTTTCAGTCATAAATGGGAGTTGAACAGTGAGAACACATGGACACAGGGATGGGAATATCATACACCGGGGCCTGTCCGGGTGTGGGGGTGTTGGGGAGGGATAGCATTAGGATAAATACCTAGTGTAGATGACGGTTTGATAGGTGCAGCAAACCACCATGGCATATGCATCACTATGTAACAAACCTGCATGTTCCGTACATGTATCCCAGAACTTAAAGTATATTTAAAAAATGCTTAATGTGGTTTTGAGTCTCAAATAAAATGACACCTTCAAAACTGATTTTGAAGATCAATGAATAAGAAATGCTCTCTTTTAAAAGTATTTAAATTTATAGAATTTTGGAGCTGGCAGGAAGTGCAATATTTTTAGGGATACATGATTTATTTTCTCAGAGCAGTTATAAGGTTGCAGTGAAGTTGAGCAGAAAGTAGATCATTCCCACATACTTCATGACCCCACACTAGCGTGGACTCCTGAAGGATCAACATCCTGCCCCAGCAGGGTCCATTTGCTCCAATGTATGAACCACACGAACAATCCTTATCACCCAAAGTTCATAATTAACATTAAAGGTTCACAGTTGGTGCTGTGTATTCTATGAGCTCTCATGAGTTGATGGTGACATGTATTCACTCTTATAGCATCATGCAGAGTAGCTTCAGTGCCCTAAAAAATCATCTGTTCTCTTTCTATCCTTCCCAAGGTACCCCGACTCCTGGCAACCCCTGGGCTTTTTACTGTGTCCATAGATTTGCCTTTTCCAGAATGTCATGTGGCCTTTTCATGTTGGCTTCCTTCACTTGGTTATGGGCATTTAAGCTTTTTTATGTCTTTTAGGACTTAATAATTTGCACTGTCAGGATGCGCTACAGTAAACACATCCATTTATCTGCTGAAGAACATGTTGGTCCCTATTAAGTTTTGTCTATTGCGAATGTCTTGGTTAAAAACATCCAGGTTTTAGGTTTTCTCATTTGGGTAAATGCCAAGGAGCGTGGCTGCTGGACCACGTGCCTAGGTTGTGTCTGATAATGATTTTTTTCCTTGACAATCTCATGTGGTAGACAGAGATTGTTTCTTCAAGGGTAGGGACTGTGTCTCTGTCACCCTGTGGTCCCACAGCACAGCACGGAGCCTGGCAGGTGGCTGTAAATGCTTATTGATCACATAGTGCTTAGAAATCACTTTATAGCCACTACAATGCAAATGTCGGGCAGTCGACATGAGCTGCCACCAATAATACAAACACGTTGAATATGGATGAAGTCACCCTCCTGATGCCATGGTCACTACCTGTGTGTCACGGCAGTGCCGTCATCACATGGATGAGCTTCATCTGTTTTTTACAGATTTCCCCTCATGTAATACAGGACACAGTCTTTAAACAAGGAGTCACCAGGGTTCCTGATGGCCACTGGCCTGAGTCTGTCCCCTTGGAACTGAGGTCCCTCATAACTGCACTTACCTACCACAGGCGTACCTGTAAGCACCACTAGAGGGCGAGCATCTTCACCAAACCTGATGGACCCATGGAGTCTGATCTGAATGTCTCCCTGCTAGGCAGGGGTCCTCAGAGGAATCTTCTATCGAGTCCAGATGGAGGGAACTGGAAGAGTCTCCTCAAACCCAGGACCAACAAAGAGATTCCCTCCAAGATCCCAATTAGGGAGCCAGGACAGGGACTGAGAGGGAACTGGGAAGGGAAGGCACCGTAGGTCCCAAAACCTGGAACTGATGGAGAAGGTCCCCTCCAGAGACTGTTTGGAGAGAACCAGCTGGGAAGAATTAAAGTCTCTGAGATATTCCACCTAAGAGCTGGACATCTGAATTCAGGAAGACTTACCTGAGGCCTTCCCATGGTGCCACCGAGAAGAGCTCACGGGGCTCTTGCCAGTGCAGGATGCATTGGTTCTGGAGGCATCAGGAAGAGATCAGAGGTCCCCTTTAATCCCACTTCTAACACCAGTGACGTCCACTAAAAATCGTGGGGTCTACAGATTTAGAAAAAGGGAGCGTAATTTCTTCTAAAGGTTTCCAACCTACTCGCTGGGAAATGGGCCTCCAGGCAGGACCTGAGGCAAGCGCTTGGAGGGAGGGAAGGTGACCAGGAATCTACGCTGAAGCTGTTGGCAGCCAAGTGTGCATATTCAGCAGGTTATTGGAGCAGCTATGAAAATTCACAGGGTGGGGGATGCATGCATGTATGGTCAGCAAATATACATGTCACATACATCCCAGCTTCACCTGGTGGTTGAGGCTTTACATTTAAATGCATTATAATTAGGTTCTCTACATCCAAAGGTGAAGTTGGGACATGAAGGTCCCCAATTCCTGTCTAAAGGGCCTGGGGAGTCACCTCCTACAAATCACAAAGTCCCCTCAGAGGGGGTTTATTTAACTCTATGAAAAGTGGCTTGAGGCCGAGCGCAGTGGTTCACACCTGTAATCCCGGCCTTTTGGGAGGCCGAGGCGGGCAGATCACTTGAGATCAGGAGTTGGAGACCAGCCTGACCAACATGGAGAAACACCATCTCTACTAAAAATACAAAATTACCTGGGCATGGTGGTGCACGCCTGTAATCCCAGCTACTCGGGAGGCTGAAGCAGGAGAATCGCTTGAACGCAGGAGACGGAGGTTGTGGTGAGCTGAGATCACACCACTGCACTGCAACGGGGCAACAAGAGCAAAACTCGGTCTCAAAATACATAAATAAATAGATAAATAAATAAATAAATAAATAAAATAAAGCGGCTTGTTTTCCAGCCTGACTCAGGGTGGCCCAGAGTCTTCTGATGGTGCTGGTGAGGAAGCTCAGGGAGGCTTTGGCCATTGTCCAGATCCTCAGAGAAAGGACTGCTCACCGTACAGGTTCCACTGTGGGAACAGAAACCTGCTTTTTCCCAGTGGAAGGTAAAGGGACTAGAAGTGGGGAGCAGTCTGAATCAAAAGAGAAAAGGGACCGAGAAAAGTCAGAGAGAGAACAGGGAGCAATGAGAATGAAAGCAAAGGTCAGGGATGGGTCCTTCTAAATTCTGAGCCTCTCCCTTACTTTACCTACAGGAGGTGGAAACTTCAAGTGCTGGACTTGCAGGATGTTGATGAGAATTTCTGGGCCGGATGGCCTGGAGCCTGGGCCCTGCCCTCCTCCACAGAGGCCATGAGTAAGAGGCAGACAGCAGAGGACTATCCAAGGACCGGAGAGCACCATCCTTAAAGGTGTTCATAGATGTCTGCCTCAAGGAAATACCCCGGGATGAATGCCTGAGATACCTCTTTTGGTGGGTTTACCAAAGGAGAGGTTTAGTACACCTGTGCTGTAGTAAGTTGGTGAATTATCTAACACCCATTAAATATCTCAGAAAGTCATTGAAAATAATCCACCTGAATAGTATTCAGGAGCTGGAAATTCACAACATGTCCTGGCCGTGTCTGATAAGAAAGCTTCATTGTTACCTGAAGGAGATGAAGAATCTTCGCAAACTCGTTTTCTCCACGTGCCATCATTATATGTCGGACAATGACCTCAAGGAACGGTTAGTCGCCAAATTCAGCTCTGTGTTCCTCAGGCTGGAACACCTCCAATTGCCTAAAGTAAAATTGATCACCTTCTTCAGTGGCACCTGGAACAGCTGATCAGGTGAGAAAGGATCGTGCACTTTCTCTGCAGACCACAGCACAGCCTTTTTTTGTTACAGCAAATGCTAGAAGGCATAACTTTTGTGTCAGCCAGTGGCGACGTCACAGTGTAGGGGACACCAGAATGTCAACACATTGTCCCATTCAGTGCTCCATATCCTGGAGTGGCTATCACAGGATCTCTGCAATGAGGGCAGCGGGGTCACCTGAGGTAGAGGCCAGAGAGATACATCATGTACAAGCTAGTTAGTGGGGGTTTCAGCTCTACTGGGGGTGCACGTGTGAATTTCTTGTTACAAAGTGTGTTTCAAGTTGATATGATAAAAAAGAGGTAATAGAGGAGGGTATGAAAGGAGGGACAGTTCATCAAACCTGTGCATTTCACAGTAGAAACTCTGTCCTCACCAGCTTAGTGATCACAAATGATCCTGTCTCTAATTCCCTGTCTGTGAAACATTGTTTGGAACCCCAGGAAAGGAAACTGACGTGGGAAATGTGTGCTTCTTGAATGGAGGGTGAGGGAGTAGGTGTGAGAGTAGTAAAAAGTGATAGGTGGTTTGCAGACGCAGGCATGTCAGGGAGCCCCTGCCGGCAGGTAGCCCTAGCTGATGACCCTAGACCTTGTTCAGTTGAGTTCTTTGTGCACGTCTCCCACTGGGTACCTGTGGCCCAGAGATGAACTTTTCTGCTAAAAGAAGAAGAAAAGAGGCTTTAGTGATTTTGTGGCCTTGGTGAAAGGGCCACAATGGTGGCAATGGTGAAAGGGTTGAGGCTAAACTGGGACAGCCCCTGAATGATCAGAGTCCTCATCATGCAGCAACTTGCATGTGGACCATCATCACATGATGGGAATAAACTTGTGTTTGGGTGAAGCAGACATTTCCCTTTAAGTTATTCCCCACTACCTTCATCTAACTAGTATCACTGTCCAGAACTAACTTCTTGATCTCCACAGGTGCCTCCAGAACCCCTTGGAGAACTTGGAATTAACTTGTGGCTACCTATTGGAAGAGGACGTGAAGTGTCTCTCTCAGTACCCAACCCTCGGCTACCTAAATCATCTGAATCTCAGCTATGTGCTGCTGCTCCGCATCAGTCTTGAACCCCTCGGAGCTCTGCTGGAGAAAGTTTCTGCCACTCTCGAGACCCTCGTGTTGGAGGGCTGTCAGATCCACTACTCCCAACTCCGTGCCATCCTGCCTGGCCTGAGCCGCTGCTCCCAGCTCACCACCTTCTACTTTGGCAGAAATTGCATGTCTATGGACCCCCTGAAGGACCTGCTGCGCCACACCAGTGCGCTGAGCAAGTTAAGCCTGGAGACATATCCTGCCCCTGAGGAGAGTTTGAATTCCTTGGTTCATGTCGATAGGGAGATCTTCACCCCACTTCGGGCTGAGCTGATGTGTACACTGAGGGAAGTCAGGCAGCCCAAGAGGATCTTCATTGGCCCCGCCCCCTGCCCTTCCTGTGACTCATCACCACCTGAGGAACTGGAGCTCCATCTTTGCTGCTAGGGAAGGCGTGTCCAGCAGGGTAGATACATCGAAAGTTCTCTTCCAGGCACTTGGACACTAAAATCTAGTATGTAGGTGCAAGTTATTTTTGTTTTTTCTTATTTCCTTTTTTAATAATTCTAAAATTGTATTAACATTTGAAACAGGGTTTCACTGTGCTGCCCCAGCTGGTCTGAAACCGCTGGGCACATGGGATTCTCCCGCCTTGGCCTCCTAAAGTTGTAGGATTACTGGTATGAGTGATTGTGACCAGGCCACATGCAACTTAAAGGAAGCACAGAACTCTGCTTCAGGCAGGTGTTCAGTACCAGGGAAAAAAACATAACAGCAGGGGGCAAGACTGGAGGAAAATATTGAGGTGGAGTCAATGAGACCTTACAGGACCCATGTCCTACAGAGTCAGAAAGAGAAGCTAATGTTCTACAGTGATGACAACGTTATCCCTGCAGGGATGGTCACCAAGAAATATCAGAAATGAAGAACCTCAGTGAAAACTTTCTGGTGTCCTCTGTATTTGATTGACTTGTTTTCGCGATTATACATCAGAAATCTCTAGTTATTGAGTTACTGATGGAAAACTATCGACGTACTCTGTTGTCTGTGATTGAGGTTCAGCTGTAAAACATCTAATTCCCACCCATTCTTGATCTTTGCTTTTTTTTTTTTTTTTTTAAAAACAACATCTTGCTTTGTCACCCAGGCTGCAGTGCAGTGGTCCCATCTGGGCTCACTGCAATCCTGTCCTTCAGGGCTCAAGTGATTCTCATGCCTCAGCCACTCTAGTAGCTGTGATTGCATGCAAGTGCCACCAAGCCTGCTACTTTTTGTATTTTTAGTAGAGATGGGGTTTTTCCATGTTGACCAGGCTGGTCTTTTTTTTTTTGCACACAAAACAATAAACATTTTCTAAAAGTACATACAAGCAAAAAGATGCATATCAAACATATTAGGAAGGTTGCACATGGGAAGATGGGGAATAGAAATGGGGGGTGGGAATTAAAGAAAATAAATGAGAGAGGGACTTTGTATGGAACCATGATAATAACTCAATCCTCTATTTGACAAAGAAGAAGGAGAAGGAAGAGGAAGAAAAAGAAAGTGGGATAAAGGATCAGAAAGAGAGGAAAATAGAAAAAATTAGAGTATGACTCCAGGGTAGACCTGTTTTGTTGTTGCTTGGTTGGTTGGTTGGTTTGTCAGTTGTATTTTTCATATGTTTCGCCATGTTGGCCAGGCTGGTCTCGAACTCCTAGCCTCAAGTGATCAACCCGCCTCGGCCTCCCAGAGTACTGGTACTACAGGTGTGAGCCACCACGTCCAGCCCCCACATTGCTTCTGGCCTCTGTGGTAGACCTCCCAGAAGGGGTGGCCGGGCAGAGGCGCTCCCCACATCCCAGACGGGGCGGCCAGGCAGAGGCGCTCCTCACTTCCCAGATGGGGCGGCTGGGCAGAGGCCCTCCTCACTTCCCAGACGGGGTGCCCGCCGGGCAGAGGCCTCCTCACTTCCCAGAAGGGGCGGCCGGGCAGAGGCGCTCCCACTCCCAGAAGGGGCGGCCGGCAGAGGCGCTCCTCACTTCCCAGAAGGGGCGGCCGGGCAGAGGTGCTCCTCACATCCCAGACGATGGGCGGCCATGCAGAGACGCTCCCCACCTCCCAGACGGGGCGGCCGGGCAGAGGCGCTCCTCACTTCTTCCCAGACGGGGCGGCTGGGCAGAGACGCTCCCCACCTCCCAGACGGGGCGGCGGCCAGGCAGAGGCTGCAATCCCAGCACCCTGGGAGGCCAAGGCAGGCGGCTGGGAGGCGGAGGCTGCAGCGAGCCAAGACCACGCCACCGCACTCCAGCTCGGGCGACACCGAGCACCGAGTGAGCGAGCCTCCGTCTGCAGTCCCAGCACCTCGGGAGGCCGAGGCGGGCAGACCACTCGAGGTCAGGAGCTGGAGAACGGCCTGGCCGACATGGCGAAACCGCGGCTCCAGCCAAAGGAGAAAAACCAGGGAGGGGTGGTGGCGCGCGCCGGCAATCCCAGGCAGCCCGCAGGGCAGGGCGGGAGAATCACGGGAGCTGGACGCAGGGAGTCTGCAGCGAGCCGAGTGTACTCCAGCCTGGGCCACAGAGGGAAGAAAAGAAAGAGAAAAAGAAAGAGAGAAAGAAAGAGAGGGAGAGAGAAAGAAAGAGAGGGAGAGAGAAAGAAAGAGAGGGAGAGAGGGAGGGAGGGAGGGAAGAAAGGAAGGCAGGCAGGCAGGCGGGCAGGCGGGCGGGCGGGCGGACGGGCGGGCAGGCCCGACCAGGCTGGTCTTGAGCTCCTGGCTTCCAGTGATCTGCTGACCTTGGCCTCCCAATGTGCTGGGATTACGGGTGTGCCAATGATCTCCACCCATTCTTTACTTCTCTTCAGTCATCTGTTTTTTCCTTATATTTTCGCCTGCAAGGAGCAGCTCAGTCGGGCACAAAGGGATGGGCAGAGAGGGTCCCCGAGGAGAAGATGGGCTTGAGGTGGTAGGCGGAGCTGGGGTCAAGCTACAGGGGCCTTTGCTGGGAAGCAGAAATGGCACCTAGTTCAATGACCTGGCCAGCTATGGGGCCACTGTGCCCACCCTGCTAACAGTGCCAAGTTCCTGGGTCTCGAAGGGAGATTCTGTGCTAATCCTCCTGAGGCTGCATTTCCAAGATCTGCTCCCCACAGGGGTGACCACAGAGCCTGATGTTATTAATTGCTGGGTCTGGGGGCCACGATCCACTCCTGGAGGTACCCCACCTTGGCAGGGTTGTGAGCCAGGCCTGTGCCCCATGTTCCTGAGGCAGCCAGCTGTGCCACCCATACCCTCTCATGGCTAAATGGGACCCGCTGCCAGGTCTGGAGCCTCTACAAAGCCTCAACCAAACTCCTCACTGCCTGCTGTTAGCCTGCAATATTCTTAACTAGAGTGCAGTTGGGGCTCATTAAACCAGACCCAGAAGCATTGGGTGTGTTTTTGCAGGGTTGGCCAGAGCTGCTGTGAACTTGCATCTCACCTGTCACCTCTGTGGGGAAACACAGAGAGAGGGCATAGCTGAGGCTACATACACTTTGGAGCTGATGGGAGCCTGGGACAAGAGGGGGTCCTGGCCTCCCAAGTTGGCAGGAGAGGAGCTCCAAAGGCGCAACTGAAGCTGCCCATGTCGCAGTTCCAACGAAGGTCCCCCAGTGCTCTCAAGGGCCCAGGAGGCCTCCCCTTCCCCTGCAGCATGAGGGTGTCTGCTCCCACTGTGTGGTCCCTCCTGGCACCTGCTCTAATTTTGTAGCAGGGTTGGGGTCAATCTTGTATGCTGTCACAGCCCAGGTGACTGTGTGCATGCTAGCGTTAGTGCTGATGCACCGTCCCCCTGCTGTCCTGAACACTCTGGGCTTTGGGCCCTGATGAGCATGAGAGGGAGGCTGAGAGGGGGCTGAGGACAGATCAGTGCTGGCCTTTGCATGCTCCTTGGTGCAAGTGACCTGGGCACCATGGGTGGTGGTTGAAGGCAGACAGACTCCTGGATGGGAGGACGAGGGTACCTGGTGAGGCTCTACCTTGTGACCAAGGAGGGCTGAAGCCTGTTGGCTGGACCACCAGTGCTATGGACCAGAATGTGAACATGTGGTGCCTTTTCTGTGCCTGCCAATGGCTACCTATGACCCAAGCAGCACATACTTCCTTTCCCATGATGCCCTAAAAGCCCCAGGCTAATTTTTTGTATTTTTAGTAGAGATGAGGTTTCATCATGTTGGCCAGGCTGGTCTCGACCTCCTGACCTCATGGTCGGCATGCCTTGGCCTCCCAAATTGCTGGGATTACAGGCATGAGCCACCACGCCTGGCCATTAATCATTCTTAAAATATCACATTGCATTCTTTAAAAGTTTTATATCTTTCATATACATAAATTACAACACAAACATTTATACTCAACTAGTATTTACATTATAGTAAATTGTCTTTTCTTGCTCTGTTGCCCAGGCTGGAGTGCAGTGGCACGATCTCGGCTCACTGCAACCTTCGCCTCCCAGGTTCAAGCGATTGTCCTGCCTCAGCCTCTTGAATACCTGGGATTACAGGCAAATGCCACCATGCCCAGCTAATTTTTTGTATTTTTAATAGAGACGGGATCTCACCATGTTGGCGAGGCTGGTCTCAAAATCCTGACCTGAAGTGATCTGCCTGCCTCAGCCTCCCAAAGTGCTGGGATTACAGGAGTGAGACACCATGCCTGGCCATGATAATAAATTTCATTTTATTTTATTATTATTATTTTTTTCAGACAGAGTTTCACTACTGTTGCCCAGGCTGGAGTGTAATGGCTCAATCTGAGCTCACCACAACCTCTACCTCCCACGTTCAAGCGATTCTCCTGCCTCAGCCTCCGGAGTAGCTGCAATTACAGACATGCGCCACCACGCCTGGCTCATTTTTTGTATTATAAGTAGAGAAGGGGTTTCTTCACGTTGGTCAGGCTGGTCTCAAACTCCCGACCTCAGGTGATCCGCCTGCCTCAGCCTCCCAAAGTGCTGGGATTACAGGCATGAGCCACCGTGCCTGGCTCATAATAGTAAAATTTTAAAAATACCATAAAATATAATCCTTGCAACACGAAATTACACCATCTGGTCCGATCTACCAGCAGATGGCACCCGAGATGTATGGATTGGAAATTTTGATCTTCTTAGGAATGAATCCAGTCCAGAAATGCCCACCCCGCCCCCTGCTGGCTCCTGGGGCTCTGCTGTTTGGGGGAATCGTGATGAAGTTGTGGCAGAGAGTAGAAGATGAGCCCCATTGCATGCCCTGGGTTCTTGTTGCCTCCCTGTTATCAGGAATAGGAGGTGAGATTGAAAGATGAAAAATGCTGGTCCGTCCGTCCGTCCTTCCTTCCTTCCTTCCTTCCTTCCTCTTTCTTCTTTCTTTTTCTTTTCTTCCCTCTGTGGCCCAGGCTGGAGTACACTCGGCTCACTGCAGACTCCCTGCGTCCGGCTCCCGTGATTCTCCTGCCCTGCCCTGCGGGCTGCCTGGGATTGCCGGCCCGCGCCACCACCCCTCCCTGGTTTTTCTCCTTTGGCTGGAGCCGCGGTTTCGCCATATCGGCCAGGCTGGTCTCCAGCTCCTGACCTCGAGTGGTCTGCCCGCCTCGGCCTCCCGAGGTACTGGGACTGCAGACGGAGGCTCGCTCACTCGGTGCTCGGTGTTGCCCGGGCTGGAGTGCGGTGGCGTGGTCTTGGCTCGCTGCAGCCTCCGCCTCCCAGCTGCCTGCCTTGGCCTCCCAGGGTGCTGGGATTGCAGCGTCTGCCTGGCCGCCCATCGTCTGGGTTATGAGGAGCTCCTCTGCCTGGCCGCCCCGTCTGAGAGGTGAGGAGCGCCTCTGCCCTGCCCCCACCCCGTGTAGGAAGTGAGGAACGTCTCTGCCTGGCCGCCCATCGTCTGGGATGTGAGGTCTGCCCGGCCGCCACCCCGTCTGGGAAGTGAGGAGCGCCTCTGCCCGGCCGCCCCGTCTGGGAAATGAGGAGCGCCTCTGCCCGGCCGCCCCGTCTGGGAAATGAGGAGCGCCTCTGCCCGGCCACCCCATCTGGGAAGTGAGGAGCGCCTCTGCCCGGCCGCCCGGTCTGGGAAGTGAGGAGCGCCTGTGCCCGGCCACCCCGTCTGGGAAGTGAGGAGCGCCTCTGCCCGGCCGCCCCGTCTGGGAAGAAGTGAGGAACGTCCTGCGCGGCCGCCCTTCTGGGATGTAAGGAGCGCCTCTGCCCGGCCGCCCCGTCCGGGAAGTGAGGAGGCCCTCTGCCCGACCGCCACCCCGTCTAGGAAGTGAGGAGTGCCTCTGCCTGGCCGCCCCGTCTGGGAAGAAGTGAGGAGCGCCTCTGCCTGGGCGCCCCGTCTGGGAAGAAGTGAGGAGCGCCTCTGCCCAGCCACCCATCGTCTGGGAAGTGAGGAGCGCCTCTGCCCGACCGCCCCGTCTGGGAGGTCTACCACGGAGGCCAGAAGCAATGTGGGGGCTGGACGTGGTGGCTCACGCCTGTAGTCCCAGCACTCTGGGAGGCCGAGGCGGGTTGATCACTTCAGGCTAGGAGTTCGAGACCAGTCTGGCCAACATGGCGAATCATATGAAAAATACGACCAACCAACCAACCCAGTGACAACAAAACAGGTCTACCCTGGAGTCATACTCTAATTTTTTCTATTTTCCTCCCTTTCTGATCCTTTATCCCACTTTCTTTTTTCTTCCTCTTCCTTCTTCTTCTTTGTCAAATAGAGGATTGAGTTATTATCGTTGATCCATATAAAGTGCCTCTCTCATTTATTTTCTTTAATTCCCACCCCCCATTTCTATTTCCCGTCTTCCCATGTGCAACCTTCCTAATATGTTTGATATGCATCTTTTTGTTTGTATGTGCTTTTGGAAAATGTTTTGTGTGCAAAAAAAAAAAAAAATTAAAAAAAAAAAGAAAAATGCTGGGACGTCTGCTGACAAGAGAAAAAAGAACAAGATGTATTGATCTTACTGTATGCCAGGCCCCATGCCAAGCCCTAAACATGAACCATCTTATTGGATCCTACCAGGGTTCTATAAGCTGTTGGACATCATCATCTTCATTTTACAGGAACCTGAGGCTAAGATCCCTGGCTAAGATCCCTAAGATCTTGGCTAAGATCCCTGACAGCAACACCAGCCCCTGAATCCTCAGCAGGATCCTTCACTTGGGTGCCCGTTATGCAGGCTTCCTCAGCACAGGGAAGGTCAGTTGATCGTTATCCACCCTTTGATGATGTGAGATTCCAGAACTCGCTGCACTAGTCTCTTCCTTGATAGGGGAAGAGGGGAGGTGTTATGAGAAAATCTCTCATTGATCTGACCTAGCTCCCCAAAAAGATGTAACTTTTTAAATGTCAGATGGAAATATTTAAAAAGTGTTACATGCCTGTATAGTTTTAGTATTTTAGTTAAAGGGAAAGTGTCTGTCTTTACTGGCTACAACCAGTTTAATTCAAGAAGGGCTGCTAGTCATCAGGGGAACAAGCAAGTGTTGGTGCTGCCCAGAGCCTCCAGCTAATACACAATACGGACATCCCCTTCCAGGGCAATGGGAAGAGAGTGGCTCCTTGTGCAGTGAAGATGACGTCCACCAACTAAGGCTTCTGGAACCATGTGGAGACTCACAAGGAGTGGCCGGCTCTCAGCATCTGGCTAGAAGTGAAAGACCCTGAGAAGAAGGTGCTTTCCGTGTGGATTGGCTCACTGTTCCTGCCCACTAATGTTCCAGGCCCTTGGTGTCCACCTAGTGTGTATTAACCCACTGAACGGCCACAGAAACTAACAAGGAATTAACAGACATCTAAAGAAGTGAAGAACTGGAGGCCAAGCATGGTGGCCCACGCCTATACTCCCTGCATTTTGGGAGGCCAAGGCAGGAGAATCACAAGCTCAGGAGTTCCAGATCAGGCTGGGCAAGACAGTGAGGCCTTGTCTCTACTAAAAAAAAGTATCCAGGTGTGGTGGCTCACACACCTGTAGTCCTAGCTACTCAAGAGGGCTGAGGTGGGAGGATCGCTTGAACCCAGGAAATTGAGGCTGCGGTGACCTATGATTGTACCACTGCACTCTAGCCTGGGTGACAGAATGAGACCTTTAAAAAAAACAACAACAAAAAAAGCCTGACACAGTGGCTCACACCTGTAATCCCAGCACTTTGGTAGGCCTACTTGCCTAGATCACCCAAAGTCAGGAGTTTGAGACTAGCCTGACCAACATAGTGAGGAAACCCTGTCTGTACTGAACACACAAAAATTAGCTGGGCATGGTGGTGCGTGCCTGTAATCCCAGCTACTTGGGAGGCTGAGGCAGGAGAATCATTTAAACCCCAGGTGGTGGTTGCAGTCAGCCGAGATGGCACCATTGCACTCCAAACTCCAGCCTGGGCAACAAGAGTGAAACTCTGTCTCAAATAAAAGAATGGGAGGAAACTGATTAAAATAACCAAATTTCATTTAAATGCCTTGATTTTCTTGGGCTGCATCTTAGTGATTGGACAACTCAGTGCCTTTTGTTTTTTCCATCAATAACTGAAGATTCCTGAGGCTTAAACTGGAAAACAGGTTATTTGATAATAGAGGACACCAGACAGTTTCCACTCAGTTTCCCTTTATTTCTGTTTCTTTACAACCATCTATGCGAGAGTAACTCCCTCATGCATTCTCAAGTCTGAATTCCACCCTAGACATTCCCATTCCCATTTTCGACTGTATAGGACACAGGTCCCCAAAGTCCCTTTGAATCCAGATCAACATTTCCCCCAAGTCCGGCCCCTGCTTGATCACCTTTCCTTTCCCACTTTCAGAGCCCATGTCTGAAACGATGGGTTCTGTGCTCCTTTTTTAGGATGTACCTAAGACGTAGGCTTTAGTTTCCAAGTGTCCAGAAGAAAGCGTTTGACATATCCATCCAAATAGGCAGGTATTCGACAGTAGCATTGATCTGCCTCCAGGTCATAAAATGACCTGTTGCCGCATCGAGGGCAGTAGTTAGTGCGGAACAAGATCCTCTTGGGGTGCCTTAAGTCCCTCACTCTCTTCACCAGCTCAGCCCTAAGTTGGGCAAATCTGCTCCAGCAGAGAGTACCACCAGCGTCATAACTCTCCCGCGGGGCAGGATACAGCTGCAGGCGTAAGTTGTTGAGTCTGATTGTGTGGCACAGCAGGTTGTCCAGGGTGGCCATGGAGATGGGATTTCCACAGAAGCTGAAGGTGGTGAGCTCACAGCAGCGGCTCAGGGCAGGCAGGATGGCGTTGACTTGGGAGTCTACGATGCCACAGTCATCTAAATCCAGGTATTCAAGGGTGGCTGCAACTTTTTCTAGGAGAACTTGGAGAGGCACAAGACTGAAATTGGCCAGTCGGATGCCCCTCAGATCCAGGGTCTTTAGTTGACTGACGCTCGGGCACTGGGATAGATGCCTCAAGTCTGATTCCAAAAGCACACAGTTAGTTATTGCGAGGATCTTTAAAGAGGTCTTCAGACAGCTGGGGAGAGAGAATAAGAAGTGAATTCTGGGGAATCATAAGGGTGAGTGGAGGGTGGTGGGGAATGGCTTCAAGGTGATGGACGGAGACCATTTTTGCCCAAGCCCAGGGTCATTCCGATGGCCTGATGGTCAACACTTAGGATGATGCATGAAGAAGAGCTTTGCCACTAAGGTCAATTCCACTTTAGGCCCCGTGCAGTAACTCACATCTGTAATCCCAGAAGTTTGGGAGGCTGAGACTGGTGGATTACTTGAGATCAGGAGTTTGAGACCAGCCTGGCAATCCTGACAAAACCTCCTCTCTACTAAAAATGCAAAAATTAGTCAGGTGTGGTGGTGGGCACCTGCAATTCCAGCTACTTGTGAGGCTGAAGCAGGAGAATTGCTTGAACCCAGGAGGTGTAGGTTGCAGTGAGCAGAGATCATGCCACTACACTCCAGCCTGGGTGACAGAGTGAGACTCTGTATTAACAAAAAAAAAAGAGAAAAAATTACTCCATTTGAGGCTGAGTCATTTCACCATCATCTATAGGAATGGATCAAGTTCACAGAATCCCTACAGCTCCCTTTCCTCATCTGTCAGGCAGAAAACCACATCTCTGGGCCACAGGAGCCCAGTGGAGATGCAGGCACAAGGGACAAATCCAAGCAGGATCCTGCAACATCAGCTGGGGTGGGCAGACTGCAGGCGTCCCTGACAAGCCTGTATCATCAGCAAACTTTCTATCACTTTCACCATTCTTTGTGCCTGCTCCCTGACCCTGTTTCAGAATCATGCATTACCTAGGTATTTAATTTACCTGGAGCTCAAAACAACGTTTTACAACAGGGAATTAGAGATGGGATCATTCATGATCACCAAACTGTGGGGCACAAAGCTGATTTTCTGAAATGTGCAGGTTTGCTGAGCATTCCCTTCTTCAGTGCCCACTTCACTTTCCTACTTCCCATCATCTTGTTAAAAATTATCTTGTTGGCTGGGCGCAGTGGCTCACGCCTATAATCCCAGCACTTTGGGAGTCCTAGGTGGGTGGAAAACCTGAAGTCAGGAGTTCAAGAATAACCTGGCCAACATGGTGAAACCCTGTCTCTACTTAAAATATAAAAATTAGCCAGGTGTGGTGGCCCACGCTTGTAATCCCAGGTACGCGGGAGACTGCGCAGCAGAATCGCTTGAACCTGGGAGGCAGAAGTTGCAGCGAGCTGAGATGTCACAACTGCACTCTAGCCTGGACGATCAAAGTGAAAATCCATCTTGGAAAAAAAAATTATCTTGTTTGTTTTTACTTTTATTTATTCATTTCTGACAGGGGTCTTGGTATGTTACCCAGACTGGTGTTAAACTCCTAGGCTCAAACTATCCTCTTGCCTCAGACTCCCGGTGCTAGGATTACAGGCATGAGCCACCATCCCTGGCCTAGTTTTCATCATCTTAACTTAGACATACATCCTCAGGAAGAATTCACAAAGGCACCCTCACTAGATCTGAATCTCCCAGTAGCTAGCTTCCTAGCATGGCAGCCTCTTTATAGCATCTCCCCTAGCTGATCCCTCTGCCTCTATTGAGATGGTTGCATGATACATATTTTAGGACAGGGCTGCCAACAGGACAATGCATGGACATGCTAGTATCCCCTTCACTGTTACATCCTCATAGGCTGGCTCGCAGTAGATGCCCACTAGCATTTACTGTAACAGGCTCTGCTGTGGTTTGCGGAGAAAGCTCACCACCCCCCCCTCACCTCAGCAGCTGGTCCAGGTGGCCTTCGAGGAAAGAAACAGAGTTCATAGAAAGCTTTTGGAGGTAGCGCAGCTTGAGGAACTGAGTGGTGAATTGGGTAACAATCTGCTTCTTCTGCTCTGGGGAAGTGTAGCGAGAGACATCCATGTGGGAGAGAACGAGCTCCTGAAGATTCTTCATCTGGCCCAGGTATGGGGTAAACTGTGTCAGGATGGGCAGTGCCCACTTGCAATTCACTTCCGCCTCCTGGATACAGTCTAGGTTCACCATTTTCAGGATGCTTCTGACATTGTGGAAGGGCGTTCCCAACATTCTCAGCTTCTTACAGCACAGGTGTAGTAAATCTTTCCTCTGCTTGACCCACAGAAGGAGGTAGGTGAGGTATTCATCCAGAGTCCTGTTCTTGAGCCAAAGGTCTATGATCACAGTCAAGGGCTGCTGTCCTCTCATCCTTGGACAGTCCTGCACTGGTTTTCTGTTCCTCATGGCAATGGGGAAGCACCCATGGGCCATGGCTTCAGACCAAACCATCCAGAAGTTGTCAGAGACATCCTGTAAATCCAGCACTTGAAGTTTCCACCTCCTGTGGGAAAATAGAGGTGAGACTGAGAAATTAAGGACTCATTTCTGAACTTAAACTCCACATCCTGGATAGCAGCTCCTCCCCTCCCTGCTTCCTGTCCCTCTCTCTGACTTTTCTCCACCCTGTTTTCCCCTTGCATCCTGCCCACTTCCACAGTTTTTTTTTTTTTTTGAGACCAAGTCTCCCTCTGTCGCCCAGGCTGGAGTGCAGTGGTGTGATGTCAGCTCACTGCAACCTCCACTTCCCGGGTTCAAACGATTCTCCTGCCTCTACCTCGCAAGCAGCTGGGATTACAGGAGCCCACCACCATGCCCAGCTCATTTTTGTATTTTTAGTAGAGTTGGGGTTTACCATGTTGGACGGACTGGTCTCAAACTCTTGACCTCAGCCTCCCAATGTGCTGGGATTACATTGTGAGCCACTGTGCCCGGCCCAGTTCTCACTTTTCATGGTGTCTTTCAGTGCCATTAGAGGAGAATTCCTGTTACCTTGCGTGGTGAGCAGTGCTTTCCCTGAGGAGCTGGGGAATGGCCAAGGCCTCTCAGCTTCCTCACCACCACCATCCTCCCTTGCGCCTCCTCACTTCTCATGAGCCAGCTGTTCCTTCTGTTGGACACTTGGGCCCTCCCCACCAGCCCACCTGGGCCACCTCACCTGGGACGAACCCCGTGGGTAAGCAGTGCATCAAGCCCATCGAGCACAGCGTGGAAGGTGTCCAGGCAAGGCATCTTCATCAGAGGCCTCAGAGGGAGGCGGCAGAAAGGCCAGGCCTGCACCATCAGCCTCAGGGACTCATAGCGTCTCCTGTTGAAGGCCTCCAGGAACAGTGGGGGGAAAAGTTCCGTGGGCAGCTCCTCCAGGGTGGAGATGGCCAAGGCCTGGTCCCTCAGCAGGCTCCGCCCTGCCAGCTCCAGGAGTCTGGGTGGAGTACGGATGCTCATCTTCATGAATCTGCAAGGAAAACTTCCAGAGGACAAACCCAGAGAAAAGGCATCACTCTCAGGCCAAGCCCATCAATCTCATCTTCACTCAGGGCCAAAGTCACGGCTCTGGCAATGGTGAAAGAGTCCTCAGTTTACTCCAATTCTACACTGTACTCAGTGGCCATTAAGCCAGCATTCTGCCTCTGCTGCATCAGCATGAGGGTCTCCCAAGCAGTGAGGAGGCAGGGCCACCACTAGCGCTTCCTTTCTATCCAGTGCTCATCCAGTGACTAGTGAGTATGGAGGAACCTGAAAGCTAATCCTTCCCACCGTTGGGGGAAATTACTAATTACTCAAGGTTCTAAAACAATGGGGATGGGAATGTCACACGCCTACATGCCTACATTCTCAGTTCCTACAAATAAGCTGGTTGGGAACATTCATGGGGCATCCCTAGAATAGGTTCTATTTGTTTTATTTTCATTATTTAAGCTTTCTTTCCCTTTCTATCTCTTTCTTCTTTCCTTCTTTCCCTCTCTCCCTCCCTTGTTTCCCTCTCTCCCTCCCTTGTTTCTTTCTTTCCCCCTCTTTCTCCCTTCTTTCTTTCTTGTCTTCTTTCCCTCCCTCCCTTCTCTCATTCTCTCTCTCTCTTTCTCTCTGTCTCTCTCTCTCTTTCTGACAGGATCTTGCTCTGTCACCCAGCCTGGAGTGCAGTGGTGGGATCTCAGCTCAGTGCAGCCTTGACCTCCCAGGCTCAAAGGATTCTTCCTCCTCAGCCTCCCAAGTAGCTGGGACCACAGTTATGCATCACCACACCCAACTAATCTTTTATTTTTTGACTTTTCGTAAAGACAGTGTATTTTGCTATGTTGTCCAAGCTGATCTTGAATTCCCAGTCTCAAGCAATCCACCCACCTCGGCCTCCCAAAGTACTGGGATTATAGGTGTGAGCCTCTGCCCCAGCCTCATTATTGAAAATTTCAGTGAGAAGCTTTGAAACCTATGTGACACTGTTACCCATCATTTGCAAGATAGATGCTTCCAATGCACACCTCTTACACATATTAAAAATGAACCACTTTGGCTGGTTGCAGTGACTCACACCTGTAATCCCAGCATTTAGGGAGGCTGAGGCTGGTGGATCATCTGAGATCAGGAGTTCAAGACAAGCCTGGCCAACATGGTAAAACCCGACATCTACTAAGACAGGAAAAATTAGCCAGATGCAGTGGTCTGTGCCTGTAGTCCAAGCTACTAGGGAGGCTGAGGCAGGAGGATCACTTGAACCCAGGAGGCAGAAGTTGCAGTGAGCTGAGATTATAGCACCGCACTCCAGCCTGGGAAATAGGCTAGATTCAAAAGACAGACAGAGAGAGAACTACATTTCCTTAGACTTCTTAATCTACCCAGTTAAACCTGATTGGATTTTTGGCTTTCTTCCAGATTAACTAATCGAATTAGATATTCATCCATCAAAATGAAAGATTTAGGGATAGGGTGAAAGTCCGGGACTCAATCACTGATTCCCTCCACAAACATGGAGTTTGACTAATATGTGCCCTTCATAGTCCTGAGTGTGAGATAGGGAAGGGTTGAATCTCTTCCTGATATTAGACAGAAAGGAAAAAAACTTGCAAGTATCTTTGCTGAGGGATCCTTGGCCACCTCAAATTTATCCAAATATTTCAGAGTTAAAAGAGTTTTACAAAGACAGAGATGACAGTCCCTAAGAAAACACAATAGAAATCTTCATGTATCCAATGATCACCTGGGTGGCATAATTTGTTTTGGTGTTGAGGGAGCTGAGTCTCACTTCGTCGCCCAGGCTGGAGTGCAGTGGCGCCATCTTGGCTCACTGTTACCTCTGCCTCCGAGATTCAAGCAATTCTCATGCTTCAGCCCTCCATGTAGCTGGGATTACAGGCATGCACCTCCACACCCATGTCTCCATTTGGGTGGAAGAGGATGGGATTGGTGTAAAATTAAGGTTAAAGATCCTTTTTGGTTAAGATTTTGTTTTTGGCCGCGCGCAGTGGCTCACGCTTGTAATCCCAGCACTTTGGGAGGCCGAGGCGAGTGGATCACGAGGTCAGGAGATCGAGACCACGATGAAACCCCGTCTCTACTAAAAATATAAAAAATTAGCCGGGCGTGGTGGCGGGCGCGGTGGCGGGCGCCTGTAGTCTCGGCTACTCGGAGAGGCTGAGGCAGGAGAATGGCGTGAACGCGGGAGGCGGAGCTTGCAGTGAGCCGAGATTGCGCCACTGAACTCCAGCCTGGGCGACAGAGCGAGACTCTGTCTCAAAAAAAAAAAAGATTTTGTTTTTGTTTTTTGGACAGGGTCTCTCTCTTTTGCCCAGGCTGGAGTACAGCAGTGGTGTGAGCATGGCTCACTGCAGCCTCAATCTTCTGGGCTCAAGTCATTCTCCCACACCAGCCAACCAAATAGCTGGGACTACAGATCCATGCCACCATGCTCGGCTAATTAAAAAAAAAAAAAAATGTAGAGGCCGAGCACCAGTGGCTCACGGCTGTAATCCCAGCACTTTGGGCGGCCAAGGCAGGTGGATCGCTTGAGGTCAGGTGTTCGAGACCAACCTGGACAGCATGGTGAAACCCCCCCTCTACTAAAAATACAAAAATTAGCCAGACATTGTTTCAGATGGCTGTGATACCAGCTTCTGAGGATGGAGACTGAGGCATGAGAATTGCTTGAACCCGGGAGGTAAAGGTTGCAGTGAGTTGAGATCGTGCCAACGCACTCCAGTCTGGGAAACACAGCGAGACTCCATCCCTGTCCTCAAAAAAAAAAAAAAAAAGTTGTGTAGAGGAGGGTTTTTGTCATGTCGCCCAGGTTGGTCTCAAACTCCTGGGCTGAAATGATCCTCCCACTTTGTCCTCCCAAAGTGTTGGGGTTAAAGGCATGACTCACTGCTCCCTTCAAGAATTTTGAAATGACATCAACCAAAGCACAATCAACTTTTTTTGAAATAAAGACAGAACTGCATTTAAAGGAAAAAATTCAAAGCTTCAAATTGTTCATATGAAAAAAGAAAAAGGACAGGATATAGCTCTGTGCCATGGTAGGCTGCACGGTCAACATCCCAGACCGGCTGTCTGTAGTCAGATGGGAGTGTCCTTCCAGAAATTAGTGACTTACCAGATCTGGATGTAGTTTAGAAGGTGCTCAGACCTCAGGAAGAAACAAGCAGGAACTCCAGGCTTGAAGACGTTGGGTCTCTCCTGTGGGTCTTTAGAAGCTTTTATTGACCTTCTAATCACAACTCCCACCCACACCCCTCCACATATCCGCTGCTAGCTTCCAATCAAAGAGCGATATCTGATTGCATTTCTGAAGCTCCACCCAGTTAATCCTGATTAGGTTTTTGGCTCTCTGCAGACTAATGGATTGAACCAAATGAATTTCATTTCATCTTTTTTTTTTTTTTTCACACGGTCTCCTTCTCTGTTAAGTTTACCATATATTTTGTTGCCACAGAAGATGAGTAACTTGGTTTTATGGACAGGAAGGGTGAAAAGGATCCCATTCCTCAACAGCTGGGGGTAGTAT
This sequence comes from Nomascus leucogenys, assembly GCF_006542625.1. Taxonomy (NCBI): domain Eukaryota; kingdom Metazoa; phylum Chordata; class Mammalia; order Primates; family Hylobatidae; genus Nomascus; species Nomascus leucogenys. Next base: position 13,517,548 of record NC_044404.1, read on the forward strand.
GAAGGTCATTGTTATTCTTTGTCATATCTGCACCTGCATATTGCCTGTGAAAACCTGAAGGTCTCATTGGGCAGGCTGAAAAATTAGCCACCAGTGGAAGGTCTTAGCATTGGCTTACATCCTGTCCCTGAGTAAAGAATCTGGTAGTGAGTTCATGAGTGCTTCAAACTCTACAAGTACTGATGAAGGCTTCACCCGCTGACAGTGAGAAGGACACTGATTTGATTCTGATCATGAAGTCTTGCTGGTCGTCTTGCAAGAAAAATGTTTCAGCCTGTTATGTTGTCATCTAAAGCCAATGATTGTAACCCCTGTCTTGCACCTTCCAATGGGAAAAACAAAAACAAAATCTCAACTCTATTTGAGCCTTGCCAGGTCAATAAAACAAAAGAAAATTAAAAAAAAAAATTGATAGAAGGAGTCCCATTCCCTTCTTTCAACCTCTCTTACAAAAGCATTACAACTTGTAACAGACTTTGGAAAACACTCACTTTGTCAGTGTGTGTCTTCCAGGTTGATCTTCACATTTAGCTTCCAATAAAGCTTTATTTAATTATTTCTACCTCAGTGGCCTTAACTTCTATTGATACCAGGTTGCATGGTAATGGATTGCATTGGGGAGGGAACAAAAAATATTTCTATGAGTTTTATAAAGTAATCTTTGCATGCACTCTGCGTTGAAGAATAATAGGTTCCTCTCCAAATATGTCCTGAGTATTGATGCATCCAATAAATAAAACCATTATGTATTTCATATAGTAGAGCTATAGATGCATTCTATTTGCCTCTAGAGTTTCCAATGAACCAATGTCTAGTTTCAGTAAATTCTCTGATTATATGGCAGAGGGTAACATGGTCATGTTCTGATTCTATGTCTATGTCGATACCTATAGCATTCCAGTCTTCATAAGGTGTGTCAAACCAAAGAGTTTGATTCTAGTGGGAATCTGGGACACTACCTAGATTAGACCCAGTTTCACTAATGTTTTTTATGCATAGAATAAAATACCAGTAATGAAATCAATAGTAGTCATAGGCCACCCATTTGCACCTATAGCTTCTTCTCAGTGCCAAGTCATTTAATTAGAAATGTTAACCAACCTTCCAAAGGAAGAATAACAAATCTTATCGTGAAGTTAGCATCCTCAATTTCTACCCAACTGTTTATGAGAGCATGTTCTACTATTTAGCTGTGCTCCTTCCCTTTCATGTAAATGACTCCATAGCCAGCAATTGCTTTGGTTAGTGAGAGTGGCTGCATTTTGAACAGGAGACCTTAGAAAGTGTTTGGTTTGAGTGGAGAAAGTACCTAACAACATAAAATATAGGTCTGAGCATTTTGTTTTAATACAAAACAAAAGCAAGTCTCAGTCAATGGAAGAAGATCAAATGGAGTCTTGTTCCATTGTCTTGGAAAACTGTCTACCATGTGATGATGTCTGCTTCTTTTCAAGGCTTTTCCTTGGTTATCCTTAATTTTAAGTCACCTGGTACGGTCCCATCCAATGCCAGTCATGGGCAGATTCCCCTTGGTATCATTTCTAAAGGACGCAATCTCAAAATGCTAGGGCATGAAGGTCTAAGCATCACTGAAAGCCTCCTTCACCTACTGGAAAGTCTTTGAAATACTGCATCAAGGTCTTGCAGTATTGAGTCATGTTGTTACTGAACGATGGGCTTACTGTCCTAAGTGCATAGAAGTCCTTTGAGAAAAGAAAAAAAGATTAGGCTGGGCAAGGTGGCTCAAGCCTATAATTCCAGCACTTCAGGAGGCTGAGGCGGGGAGATCACGAGGTCAGGGGTTCGAGATCAACCTGGTCAACATGATGAAACCCCGTTTCTGCTAAAAATACAAAAATTAGCTGGGTGTGGTGGTGTGTGCCTGTAATCCCAGCTACTCAGGAGTCTGAGTCAGGAAAATCTCTTGAATCTGGGACGCAGATGCTGCAGTGAGCTGACATAGCACCACTGTACTGCAGCCTGAGCGATACAGACTGTGTCTCAAAAAAAATTATTAATAATAATTCAGTTTTCTTTGTTAGTTTAGCTAATTTTAGCTTCAAGATACCATTTGTTCACTCAACCTTTGTAGAATACCAAGGATAATGAAGTTAATGGTAGTGCCATTGGATCTGTAAAATCTTATCTGTGTGATCACCTGTCTAGTGAAGTGCGTTCTCCTACCATGGGAGATTTCTCCAGAGATGCCCCAGAAAGGAAACGCATTTTATAATCATTTATGTACCATGACCGTGACATCAGCCTTTGTAAAAATGGAAGCTACAACCCATCCTGGAAACAGACACGCAATCACAAGAATTGTAGCCTTTTTACATGGCTCACTGTCATCACTGGTCCATGACATTCCCTTTTCTTGCAGCTATATGTGTGTATGTCTACCTACTCATATCTATATCTACACCTATTTTTTATTACCGTGATTCACTTCCACTCCCCTTTCCATAGATAGCCACTCTACTCTTTGACCAAGCCTTGAATTTGCATGTGACCTCTTAGAATATAAGTATATAGAAAGTATATAGAATATATACTTGAATTTTGTATGTGTATTTATATTAATCCACATATATGCTATAGTGTATGGTGCTACAGAAAAGGGCCTGACAATTAATTGTCCAGTCCTAGACACTTTGGAGAGTGAATGGACATGTTGTTATAATTAATTTTTTTTTTGGAGATGGAGTCTCACTGTCGCCAGGCTGGAGAGCCATAGTTTGATCTTGGCTGACTGCAAACTCTGCCTCCTGGATTCAAGTGCTTCTCCTGCCTCAGCCTCCTGAGTACCTGGGATTACAGGTGCCCACCACCATGCCCAGCTATTTTTTGTATTTTTAGTAGAGAGTTTTGCCATGTTGGTGAGGCTGGTCTCGAACTCCTGACCTCAGGTGATCCGCCCACCTCAGCCTCCCAAAGTGCTGGGATTACACATGTGAGCCACCCCAGCTGGCCTTGTTATAATTAAGATTTTCAGAACAATAGGGGTGTATGAAGTCTTATAATCACCTTTACCATAGACCTTGGTCTCTTACCTAAGTTTGTAACTAATATACTTTTCAAATATAATAACAATAAAAATATCCTTGCTTGCCCTATGTCAAATCCAGCTGGAAGTATTTAAATAGATTAACTTACAGCACTCTGTGAAGTCAATATTGCTATTATCCAATTTTATAGGTGAATGAGCGAAGGCACAGAGAGGTTAAGTAAGTTGGGTAAGATCCATTGGCCACTGAGCCAGTGTTTTTTTTTTTTTTTTTGAGACAGAGTCTCGTGCTGTCGCCCAGGCTGGACTGCAGTGGCGCTATCTCCGCTCACTGCAAGCTTCGCCTCCCGGGTGTCACGCCATTCTCCTGCCTCAGCCTCCTGAGTAGCTGGGACTGCAGGCGCCTGCCACCATGCCGGGCTAATTTTTGTATTTTTAGTAGAGACAGGGATTCACCGTGTTAGCCAGGATGGTGCTGAGCCAGTTTTGAACCTAAATTAAACAGTCTGGATCTGCTGGAACTGGAGTCTTTACTACTAACCAAAATACCTACGTGCCTCTAAATCCTAAGTTGCTGAGGGTCTTCCCTTGTTTCATATCTCAGTAGGAAGGGAGCTAATGTTTATCCATTACATCTGATGTTTAATGCAAGTTTTCAACATACCACATTTCAGTTTCCAAAATATGTTACGATAAATTTAATTTGAGTTTTCTGCAATTCTTTTCTGCATTTTGTAGGAACCTTGCTTTCCCCCCTTAGTTTGTCAGTGTGCTGAATTACACTTAGATTTTTCTGTGATTGTCTGGCATTCCTGGAATGGCCATTGTATATTACTATACTGCTTTCTTTCTCTTTTTTTTTTTGAGGTGGAGTTTCACTCTTGTTGCCCAAGCTGAAGTGCAATGGCACGATCTCGACTCGCTGCAACCTCCACCTTCTTGGTTCAAGCGAATCTCCCGCCTCAGCCTCCTGAGTTACTGGGATTACAGGCATGCGCCACCACAGCTGGCTAATTTTGTATTTTTAGTAGGGATGGGGTTTCTCCATGTTGGTCAGGCTGGTCTCGAACTCCAGACCTGAGGTGATCCACCTGCCTCAGCCTCTCAAAGTGCTGGGATTGCAGGCATGAGCCACGGCACCTGGCCTATCTATTACTTTCTAATGCAGTGTTGCATTTCGTTAGCTGATAATTTATCAAGCACTTTTTCTGGCTGACCACGGTGACTCATGCCTGTAATCCCAGCACTTTGGGAGGCCGAGGCAAGTGGATCACCTGAGGTCAGGAGTTCGAGCCAACACAGAGAAATTCCGCCTCTACTAAAACTACATAAATTAGCTGGATGTGGTGGCGTGTGGCTGTAATCCCAGCTACTAGAGAGGCTGAGGCAGGAGAATTGCTTGAATCTGGGAGTCAGAGGTTGCAGTGAGGTGAGACTGTGCCACTGCACTCCAGCCTGCATGACAGAGTGAGTCTCTGTCTCAAAAAAAAAAAAAAAAACAGAAGAAAAACTTTTGCCAAATAAGTTTAAATTTACTTTGCTTCTAATATCCTTAGCCATTTTTAAAATATGGGTTACTGCTCTCTTATGAAATGAATTAGACAGCTTTCCATATGTGCCTTTCTTTCTGGAACATCTTGTACAAAACAGAAAATACCGGCCAGGCGCAGTGGCTCATGCCTGTAATCCTAGCACTTTGGGAGACCAAGGCAGGTGGATCACTAGCTTCCAGTCAAAAAGTGGTATCTGATTGCATTTCTGAAGCTCCACCCAGTTAATCCTGATTGGGTTTGTGGCTCTCCCCAGATTAATGGATTGAATCAGATATCCATTCATATCAGATATCCATATTAATTGCATGAATCAGGAAATTGACAGTGTTAGGGATAGGGTGGAAGTCAAGAATTCATTCATTCAAGGCTGGGTGAGGCAGCTCACACCTGTAATCCTTCCAGAAGGACTTCCCTGTACCGGTTTAGCCTTTGCATACCCTGTCTTTCATTTGGGTCCCACTGGGGGTCTGTTCCTGGTAGTTGGATCCTCACATACCCTTGGGGATTTTGTAATCAGCTGGAACGTGTTCTTCCAGCCACTTAGTTGCTACTTGGAGCACTCTCCTCCTTTCATCTGTATTAAGGAGCTACATGAGCACCTGGTGGCAATCAGCCCAGGTGGGGTTGTGGGTCTGGATAACAGTTTGGAGCAAATCAATTATAGCTTGAGGCTTTTCGATATAGGATGGGGTATTGTTTTCCAATGGAGGAGATCGGCAGAGGTGAAGGGTTGGTACACAAAGGCACCCCTTTCCACCAAATGCCCATCCTCGTCTACTCCAGTATACCGTTGCTCTCTCAGGGACATTTGTATCCCAGTTCTAGGCTGCAAGCGGGCAGCCAAGGGAGGGTCTTGCGTCCTGAGGTCTTGCATCTTTTCTTCTCTACTCTGGGTAGCCTAGGGGTATGCAGGCCTCGTGGAAACTCGGGCGCAGTGGGCCCAGGAGTGGGAGGCCTTCCTTCTTGGTGAAAGGCGGGGGGGCACTGGCACAGTTTCTTGCCAGTGTTCCTTTGCTTAGTTTCTTTTTTTAAATGTTGTTTGCGATTTTCTGTCTTCCTGAGACCAACCACTACTTGCTGGACCTTCTGAATTGGGCAAGAAGGGAAAGTCTGTCAGTCAGTTTTTTCCAACATTTAGGTTGTTGAACAACTTAGGGGATCCTCTGAGCCTCTCACCTGAGGGGGCTGCCAATCTTGTGTTGCCTGAACATGGGCAGATTCCTCTTCCTAGCCAAGTCTTGGGGCCACCAACATGCTTTAGATTATTTGTGAGGGAGAGCTGAGATCTTGGATGAATGATACCAGCCCCTGCTGTGCCTTGTGGATGCTCAGTCACCAGAAACACTCACGACCACCCTTGGTGCTGAGCTCAACCTCAGCCTCAGGCTCACAAAGTGAGGGTCGCCGAAGCAGAAGCCCCACTGAACACATTTCAGTTTAAGTTGATTGCACACAAAGCAGGGCATTGACAGTGAGGTCAGAAATGTGGAGAAAGAACATTTACAGAAACATTTCAAGATAGAGAACATCCTTCAAAGTACTCCAGTTTTGGAGGCCAGTGGCATCCCTGAGCTGTTTGGTTTTCATATGGAATGGGAGAGAAAGGCCTGCAGGACTGTCTGGAGGTGGGGGATGTTCTTGCTACTTTGTGCCCTAAAATATCAGAAGAATCACTGTGTGATCCTGCTTAAGATCAGAGCCATCCCTGAACTTAGCAGATCTTTCAACGTGAAATAGAGCTTCCAGGTTTTGTGGGGGAAATGTATTGTAGGTGTGCACCCAATATAACAGTATATATGCACCGTTCTTAAAGACAAGAAGTCTGAGTTTTTCTTTTTTCTTTCTTTCTTTCTTTCTTTCTTTCTTTCTTTCTTTCTTTCTTTCTTTCTTCTTCCTTTCTTCCTTCTTTCTTTCTTTCTTTCTTTCTTTCTTTCCTTCCTTCCTTCCTTCCTTCTCTTCCTTCTTTCTTTCTTTCTTTTCTTTCCTTCCTTCCTTCTTTTTCTTTCTTCTTTCTTTCTTTGCACCTTTCTTTCTGTTTCCTTGTTTCTTTCTCTCTCCCCTTCCTCCCTCCCTTCCTCCCTCCCTCCCTTCCTCCCTTCCTTCCTTCCTTCCTTTTTTTTGAGGCAAGGTTTCATTCTGTTGACCAGGCTGGAGTGCAGTGGCACAATGGTGGCTCACTGGAGTCTCACCCTCCTGGGCTCAGGTGATCCTCGCATCTAAACTTCTTGGGCAGCTGGGACTACAGGTGCGCACCACCGTGCCTGGCTAATTTTTTGTATATATTTTTTATAGACAGAATTGTCCATGTTGCCCAGGCAGGTCTCAGACTCCTGCACTCTAGTAATCTATCTGCCTTGGCCTCCCAAAGTGCTGAAATTACAGATATGAGCCACCACACATGGCCTGAGTTTTCTTTGTATGCCTAATGGTATTGCTTTAATCAGAATCTCTCTGTGCAATATTAGGGACAAGGGAGGACTTTAAGGATGACAGAACATTAATTATCAAAATATACTGTGGAATGGGACGATGGGATTGATGAGGATGAAGGGCGCTGGGAAACGCCTGTGGGTGAGGGTTGCTGGGAAATGTCCCACTGTGGGAAGATCCCTGAGCCTAAAAGAAAGGTTTCCAGACCATAGCACCATGACAGAGAGACGTGGACCCTTGTTCACTTTCTCACACGTCCTACAAAACCCCACAGCTTCCACCCTTGATGGCTTCCAGGTTGGGAAAGTCTCCCTTCCCAGGTCTGGCCACACTGTTTCCCTCTGGCCTCTGCCCCAGCTCAGATTCTCAGATTCCATCTTCCCAGGCTGATTTTCTGAGACAAGCCCATCATTTTGGGGAGTAAACACGCTTTCCCTTCTAGTAGGGGCCGAGACTGTATCTGCCTTCTCTGCCCTCAAAGACAATGTTGTGTTTGAAGAGTCTGCACTGTCTCTTTCCCTTTTTAATTTTTAAACTCAATCCAGACAGAGTCTTTCAATCCTTCTGTGGAGACACCCACAAAATGTCCACCATGTTTTATGCTGTCTTGGTTCCTTCCCAGGGTTCTACTAGAACACCCGGTCCCATCCTGCCCAGCCTCCACCTCACTTTGTCATTCTGTCCTGATTTCCCTCAATGAAGCCTTGACCGTAGTCTTGTGATCAGTCACACCCTCAGTGGTTGCCCTCTTCAACCTGAACCCACATATGACCTCCCCTGTTAGGAAGCATAAAACCCAGGTGACCGTTGGATAACAGAGCTTTTTATTCTGTTTTCTTAGGGTTGACATCACCATCTTTTTAAAGCTGTCTTAGCTCTGAAACGTTTTGATAATTTCGATGTGGCCAAATATTCTCCCATAAAGATATCATTAGGTTTTGTTTTTTCTTTCTAATGCCAGGAACAGATTAAACCTTCCATGTCACTATGAAGGTCACATATTAGTCAAACTTCATCAGTGTTTGGGGAATAAATGAATTAATGAGTTTTGGACTTTCACCCTATCATTTACTCTTTCACTTTCATAAATGCACATCTAATTTAATCAATGAATCAGAAGAAAGCGGGAAACTCAATCAGGACTAACTAGGAGGAACTTCAGGATCTAATCAGGTATCACTTTCTGATGGGAAGCTGGTGATTGAGAAGGGGAGGGTGTGGTTAGAAACATCAATAAAAGCTCCTGAGTTTGCACAGGAGAGACCCAAAGCCTTGGCGCCTGGAGCTACTGCTTGGTTCTCTGAGAGGTCCCAGCACCCTGCAAACGGAGTCCAGATCTGGTAAGTCACTACCTTCTTAGGAACATGCCCGTCTGATCTGCAGCCAGCCAGTCAGGGATGGTGACGTGCAGCCCAAAGTGGCACAGAGAATTTCCTGTCTGGTTTTGTTTTTTTTTTTTTTTTTTTTTTTTGAGACGGAGTGTCGCTCTGTCGCCCAGGCTGGAGTGCAGTGGCGCAATCTGGGCTCACTGCAAGCTCCGCCTCCCGGGTTCACGCCATTCTCCTGCCTCAGCCTCTCCGAGTAGCTGGGACTACAGGCGCCCGCCACCACGCCCGGCTAATTTTTTTTGTATTTTTAGTAGAGACGGGGTTTCACTGGAGTGCAGGGCGTTGAGTTCGGCTCACTGAAAACTCTGCCTCCGGGATTCAAGTGATTCTTCTTCCACTGCCTCCAGAGTAGCTAGGATTATAGGACTGCACCACCACACCTGGCTAACATTTTAATTAATTAATTGTTATTATTATTATTATTATTTGAGACAGAGTCTAACTCTTTTGTCCAGACTGGAGTGGAGTGGTGCGATCTCCACTCACTGCAACCTCTGCCTTTTGGAGTCAAATGATTCTTAATCTTTTCATATTTAGTAGAGACAGGGTTTCATTATGTAGGCCAGGCTGTTTTCGAACTCCTAACCCCAAGTGATCTGCCTGCTTTGGCCTCCCACAGTGCCGGGATTACAGACATGAGACACAGCACCCAGTCAGTTTCTGGTTGAAATTTTTCAAAATAAAAAATAATGGCATCGATTTTAGGGAGTCCCTTTAGTGTTGTCCCAGCATGTTCATGATGTGAACTGAGAATGTAGGCTGTCTGGGGCCACAGGACACTCTCATTTTCATTGCTTTAGGGTGGTAAGTGACAAGAAAATTTTCCTCAAAGAGGTAGAGCTTGGCTTTCAGGATCCTCAGTGACACTTTGCAGTGGTACTGGGATTCAGTGGACCAATGGATGAAAATTAATGGGCCAGTGGTGTCTTCGACCCCTCCCTCCTTGGTGTTTGGAAGACATTCTTCCTGGTACCAGTGGAAGCAGAAATATAGATTTGTGGCCACCAAGTGCAGAGTGGAATTGGGGTAAAGTGGTAATTTTTCTACCTCTACCAGAGCAATGCTATTGGCCCTAGGAGAAGATGAGGTGATTGTGTTTGGCCTGAAAGTGATGCCTTTTCTCTGGATTTGTCCTCTAGAGATTTTCCTTACAGATTCATCAGGATGAGCATCCAGGCCCCACCCAGACTCCTGGAGCTGGTGGGGCAGAGTCTGCTGAGAGACCAGGCCTTGGGCATCTCTGCCGTGGAGGAGCTGCCCAGGGTGCTCTATCTCCCACTCTTCCTGGAGGCCTTCAGCAGGAGACACTTCCAGACTCTGACGGTGATGGTGCAGGCCTGGCCCTTCACCCGCCTCCCTCTGGGATCGCTGATGAAGACGCTTCATCTGGAGACCTTAAAAGCATTGCTGGAAGGGCTTCATACGCTGCTTGCACAGAAGATTCACCCCAGGTGAGGTGACCCAGGAGGGCTGGTAGATGGGGCTGAGGTGTCCAGGGAAAGAACAGCAGGGTCAGGCAGAGAAGTAGCCCAAGGATGATGGCCCAGTGTCTTCTGGTGGTGCTGGTGAGGAAGCTCAGAGAGGCCTTGGCCATTGCCCAGATCCTCAGGGAAAGGACTGCTCACCATATAGGGTCCGCTGTGGGAACAGAAACTTGCCTAGTCCCAGTGGAAGGTAAAGGAAATAGAAGTTGGGACCAGTCAGAATTGAAAGAGAAAAGGGACCGAGAAAACTCAGAGAGAACAGGGAACACCGAGGACAGGAGCGGCTGATTTATTGGATAAGAATGAAAGCAAAGGTCAGGGATTTGTCCTTCTAAATTCTGAGCCTCTGCCTTACTTTACCCACAGGAGGTGGAAACTTCCAGTGCTGGATTTGCGGGATGTTGATGAGAATTTCTGGGCCATATGGTCTGAATCCAGGGCCCTGTCCTACTCCCCAGAGGCCATGAGTAAGAGGCAGACAGCAGAGGACTGTCCAAGGACGGGAGAGCACCAGCCCTTGAAGGTGTTCATAGACGTCTGCTTCAAGGAAATACCCCGGGATGAATGCCTGAGATCCCTCTTTCGGTGGGTTTACCAAAGGAGAGGTTGAGTACACCTGTGCTGTAGTAAGTTGGTGAATTATCTAACATCGATTGAATATCTCAGAAGATCATTGAAAATAATCCACCTGAATAGTATTCAGGAGCTGGAAATTTGCCACATGTCCTGGCCACATCTGATAAGAAAGCTTTTTTGTTACCTGAAGGAGATGAAGAATCTTCGCAAACTCATTTTTCTGCAGGTGCCATCCTTACATGTCAATTACCAGGAGGAATCCTCAGTTGCCAAAATCAGCTCTCTGTTCCTCAGGCTGAAACACCTCCGGTTGCTTAAAATGAATATGGTCACCTTCCATAGAGGGCAACTAGGACAGCTGATCAGGTGAGAAAGGATCGTGCACTTTCTCTGCAGACCACAGCACAGCCTTTTTTTTGTTACAGCAAACACTAGAAGACATGTACTGTGTGCCAGCCAGTGGCGATGGCACAGTGCCGGGGACACCAGAATGTCAACACATTGTCCCATTCAGTGTTATGTGTCCTGGAGTGGCTATCACAGGATCACTTCAATAAAGGCAGAGGGGTCACCTAGGGTAGAGGCTAGAGAGGGACATCATGTACAAGGTACTTAGTGGGTGTTACAGCTCTGCTGGGGGTGCACATGTGAATTTCTTGCTACAAAGCATGTTTCAAGTTGATATGATGTAAACGAGGTAACAGAGGAGGGTATGAAAGGAGGGACAGCGCATCAAACTTGTGCATTTCACAGTAGAAGCTCTGTCCTCACCAACTTAGTGATCACGAATGATCCTGTCTCTGATTCCCTGTCTGTAGAAGGTTGTTTTGAACTCCAGGAAATTCAATTGACATGGAACTTGCGTGCTTCTGGGATGGAGGGTGAAGGAGTAGGAGTGAGAGTGGTAAAAGGTGATAGGTGGTTTGCAGATACAGGTATGCCAGGGAGCCCCTGCCGGCAGGTAGCCCTAGCTGATGTCCCTAGACCTTGCTGAGTTGAGTTCTTTGTGCACATCTCCCACTGGGTACCTGTGGCCCAGAGATGAAGTTTTCTGCTAAAAGATGAAGATAAAAGGCTTTAGAGATTTTGTGGACTTGACCCAATCACACAAGCAATGGTGAAAGGGCTGAGCTGTAATGTTTACTTTCAAAGCTAAGATTGTATTATTCTAAATATATTTTAAATTAGAAACGATTATTGTTGTGTCTTTAAAGTTAGTTTTTAAATCTCAACATTTGTTTTGAGATTCCAAACCAAGTTAAGTATTCTTTTCCCCACCACCTTGAGACGGAGTCTTGCTCTTTCACCCAGGCTGGAGTGCAGTGGCACAATCTCGGCTCAGTGCAACCTTCGCCTCCTGGGTTCAAGCGATTGTCCTGCCTCAGCCTCCTGAATAGCTGGGATTACAGGTGAACGCCACCTTGCCCAGCTAAATTTTTGTATTTTAAGTAGGGACAGGGTTTCACCATGTTGGCCAGGCTAGTCTCAAACTCCTGACCTGAAGCGATCTGCCCGCCTTGGCCTCCCAAAGTGCTGTGACCATAGTCGTGAGACACCACACCTGGCCATAATAAATTTTATTTTTATTTCTTTTTATTTTATTATCATTTTTTGAGATGGAGTTTTGCTACCATTGCCCAGGCTGGAGTGCAATGGCGCAATCTGAGCTCATCGCAACCTCCACCCCCCAGGTTCAAGCAGGTCTCTGGCCTCAGCCTCCTGAGTAGCTGGAATTACAGACATGCGCCACCACACCTGGCTAATTTTTTGTATTTTAAGTAGAGAAGGAATTTCTCCATGTTGGTCAGGCTGGTCTCAAACTCTCAACCTCAGGTGATCCACCTGCCTCGGCCTCCCAAAGTTCTGGGATTACAGGCATGAGCCACCGCGCCTGGCTCATAATAGTAAATTTCTAAAAATACAATAAAATATAATCCTTGCAACACTAAATTACACCATCTGATCTGATCTACCAGCAGATGGCACCCGATACCTATGGATTGGAGATTTTGATCTTAAAATCATTAAGTATCAATCCAGCCCTGAACTGCCCACCCTGCCCCCTGCTGGCTCCTGGGGCTCTGCTGTTTGGGGGAATCACGATGAAATCTGTGGCGACTTGAAGAACCTGAGCCCCGTTGCCTGCCCTGGGTTCTTGTTGCCTCCCTGTTATCGGGAATAAGAGGTGAGATTGAAAGACGAAAAATGCTGGGACTTCTGCTGAGAAGAGAAAAAAGAACGAGATGTATTGATCTTACTCTACGCCAGGTCCCATGCCAAGCCCAAAACATGAACCATCTTATTGGATTCTACCAGAGTCCATAAGCTGGTGGACATCATCATCCTCATTTTACAGGGAACCTGAGACTCTTGGCTGAGATCCCTGACAGCAGCACCAGCCCCTGAATCCTCAGCAGGATCCTTCACTTGGGTGCTGGTTATGCAGGCTTCCTCAGCACAGGGAAGGTCACTCATCACCCACAGGAACTTGATCGTTCTTCACCCTTTGATGATGTGAGATTCCAGAACATGCTGCACTAGTCTCTTCTTGATGGGGAGGGGGCATTATGAGAAAATCTCTCATCATCTTACAGCTCCCCAAAAAGATGTAATGTTTTATATGTGAGATTGAAATATTTACACGGTGTTACATGCCGGTATAGTTTTAGTATTTTACTTAAAGGGAATGTGGCTGTCTTTACTGGGTGCAATCAGTTTAATTCAAGAAGGGCTGCTGGTCATCAGTGGAACACAGAAGGGTTGATGCCACCCAGAGGCTCCAGTTAATGCACAATACGGACATCCCCTTCCAGGGCAGTGGGAATAGAGTGGCTCCTTGTGGAGCGAAGCTGACCTCCACCAACTAAGGTTTCCGGAACCATGTGGAGACTCACAAGGAGTGGCCGGGTCTCAGCTTCTGGCTAGCAGTGAAAGACCCTGAGAAGAAGGTGCTTTCCATGTGGATTGGCTCACTGGTCTTGCCCACTAATGTTCCATGCCCTGGGTGTCCACCTAGTGTGTATTAACCCACTGAACAGCCACAGAAACTAACAAGGAGGCAACAGATGTCTAAAGAGAAGTGAAGAACTGGAGGAGGCCGAGCGTGGTGGCTCAAAGCTATACTCCCTGCACTTTGGGAGGCCCAGCCAGGAGAATCACTTGGGCTCAGGAGTTCCAGATCATCCTGGGCAGCAAAGCGAGACCTTGTGTGTACTAAAAACTGTACCCAGGCCTGGTGATTCACAGGCCTGTAGTCCTAGCTACTCAGGAGGCTGAGGTGGGATGATCCCTTGAACCCAGGAAATTGAGGCTGCTGTGAGCCATGATTGCGCCACTGCACTCTAGCCTGGGTGACAGAGTGAGAACTTTAAAAAAAAAAAAAAAAAAAAGAGCAACACCTTTAAAAAACAAACAAACAAAGAGCCAGACCCAGTGGCTCACAGCTTTAATCGCAGCACTTTGGGAAGATGAGTTGGGTGGATTACCTGAGGTCAGGAGTTTCAGACCAGCCTGACCAACATAGTGATGAAACCCTGTCTGAACTAAAAATACTAAAATCAGCTGGGCATGGTGGCACATGCCTGTAATCCCAGCTACTTGGGAGGCTGAGGCAGGAGAATCTCTTAAACCTTGGAGATGGAGGTTGCAGTGAGCAGAGATGTCACCAATGCACTCCACATTACAGCCTGGGCAACAAGAGTGAAACTCTGTCTCAAAAAAAAGAATGGGAGGAAATTGATTAAAATAACCAAATTTCATTTAAATGCCTTATTTTTCTGGGGCTGCATCTTACTGATTGGACAACTCCGTGCCTTTTTTTTATTCAATAACTGAAGATTCCTGAGGCTTAAACTGGAAAACAGGTTACTTGACAATAGAGGACACCAGACAGTTTCCACTCAGTTTCCCTTTATTTCTTACTGCTTCTTTACAGCCATCCATGCAAGGGGAACTCCCTCATGTATTCTCAAGCCTGAATTCCACTCTAGACATTCACATTCCCATGTTCCACTCTACAGGACACAGGTCCCCAAAGTCCTATTGAATCCGTGTAATCTTTTCCCCCAAGTACCATCAGCGTCGTAACTCTCCCGCGGGGCAGGATACAGCTCCAGGTGTAAGTTGTTGAGTCTGATTGTGTGGCACAGCAGGTTGTCCAGGGTGGCCATGGAGATGGGATTTCTTTTTTTTTTTTTTTTTTTTTTTTTTTTTTTTTTTGAGACGGAGTCTCGCTCTGTCGCCCAGGCTGGAGTGCAGTGGCGCAATCTCGGCTCACTGCAAGCTCCGCCTCCCGGGTTCACGCCATTCTCCTGCCTCAGCCTCTCCGAGTAGCTGGGACTACAGGCGCCCGCCACCACGCCCGGCTAATTTTTGTTTTGTATTTTTAGTAGAGACGGGGTTTCACCGTGGTCTCGATCTCCTGACCTCGTGATCCGCCCGCCTCGGCCTCCCAAAGTGCTGGGATTACAAGCGTGAGCCACCGCGCCCGGCGAGAGATGGGATTTCCACAGAAGCTGAAGGTGGTGAGCTCTTTTTCCCCCCTACTTGGTTACGTTTCCTTTCCCACTTTCAGAGATGGTGTCTGAAACAGTGGTTTCTGTGCTCTCTTTAGGATATACCTAAGACCTAGGTTTTAGTTTCCATGTGTCCAGAAGGAAGCATTTGATATATCCGCCTAAATAGGCAGGTATTCAACAGCAGCACTGATCTACCTCCAGGCCATAAAATGACTTGCTGCCACATTCAGGGCAGTAGTCAGTACAGAACAAGACCCTCCTGGGGTGCCTTAAGTCCCTCACTCTCCCCATCAGGTCCGCCCTAAGTTGGGCAAATCTGCTCCAGCAGAGAGTACCATCAGCATCATAACTCTCCCGCGGGGCAGGATACAGCTGCAGGCGTAAGTTGTTGAGTCTGATTGTGTGGCACAGCAGGTTGTCCAGGGTGGCCATGGAGATGGGATTTCCACAGAAGCTGAAGGTGGTGAGCTCATAGCAGCGGCTCAGGGCAGGCAGGATGGCGTTGACTTGGGAGTCTGCGATGCCACAGTCATCTAAGTCCAGGTCCTCAAGGGTGGCTGCAACTCTTTCTAGGAGAACTTGGAGAGGCACAAGACTGAAATTGGCCAGTCTGATGCCACTCAGTTCCAGGGTCTTTAGTTGACTGACGCTCGGGCACTGGGATAGATGCCTCAAGTCTGATTCCAAAAGCACACAGTTAGTAATTGTGAGGATCTTTAACGAGGTCTTCAGACAGCTGGGGAGAGAGAGCAAGAAGTTAGTTGTGGGGAATTGTAGGGGTCAGTTGAGGGGGTGGGGGATGTCAAGGTGAAGGACGAAGACTATTTTGCCCAAGCCCAGGGTCATTCTGATTGTCTGATGTCAACACTTAAGATGCTGTGTGATGAAGAGCTTTGCCACTGAGGTCAATTCCATTTTAGGCCTGGTGCAGTAGCTCACACCTGCAATCCCAGAACTTTGGGAGGCTTAGACTGGCAGATTACTTGAAGTCAGGAGTTTGAGACCAGCCTGGCAATCATGCCAAAACCCCGTCTCTACTAAAAATGCAAAGATTAGCCAGGTGTGGGGGCACGTACCTGCAATTCCAGCTACTTCGGAGGCTGAGGCAGGAGAATCGCTTGAACCCAGGAGGTAGAGGTTGCAGTGAGCAGAGATCATGCCACTGCACTCCAGCCTGGGTCACAGAGCGAGACTCTGTATCAAAAAAATATATATATATCCATTTGAGCCTGTCTTTTCACCATCATCTATAGGAATGGATCTAGTTCACAGAGTCCCTAAAGCTCCCTTTCCTCATCTGTCAGGCAGAAAACCACATCTCTGGGCCACAGAAGCCCAGTGGAGATGCAGGCACAAGGGACAAATCCAAGCAGGATCCTGCAACATCAGCTGGGGTGGGCGAGCTGCAGGAGTCTCTGACACGCCTGTATCATCAGCAAAGCATCTGTCACTTTCACCATTCTTTGTGCCTGCTCCCCGACCCTCTGCTTCAGAATCACGCATTTCCTATGTAATTAATTTTCCTGGAGCCCAAAACAACCTATTACGACAGGGAATTAGAGATGGGATCATTTGTGTTCACCAAGCTGTGGGGCACAAAGCTTGTATTCTGAAATGTGCAGGTTTGCTGAGCAATCTGCTATTCAGTGCCCACTTAACTTCCCTACTTCCTATCATCTTCTGAAAAGTTAGCTTGTTGGCTGGGCACGGTGGCTCATGCCTATAATCCCAGCACTTTGGGAGGCCAAGGCAGGTGGATCACCTGAGATCAGGAGTTGGAGAATAGCCTGGCCGACATGGTGAAACCCTGTCTCTACTTAAAACATAAAAATTGACGGGGCGCGGCGGCTCACGCCTGTAATCCCAGCACTTTGGGAGACCGAGGCGGGGGGATCACGAGGTCAGGCGATCGAGACCATCCTGGCTAACACGGTGAAACCCCGTCTCTACTAAAAACACCAAAAAAATTAGCCGGGCTTGGTGGCGGGCGCCTGTAGTCCCAGCTACTAGGGAGGCTGAGGCAGGAGAATGGCGTGAACCCGGGAGGCAGAGCTTGAAGTGAGCCGAGATCGTGCCACTGCACTCCAGCCTGGGAGACAGAGCGAGACTCCGTCTCAAATAAATAAATAAATAAACAATACAATACAATACAATACAATACAATACAATACAATACAATACAATAAAAGTTAGCCAGGTGTGGTGGCCCACGCTTGTAATCCCAGGTACTCGGGAGGCTGATGCAGGAGAATCACTTGAACCCGGGAGGCGGAGGTTGCAGTGAGCTGAGATGGTGCAACTGCACTCTAGCCTGGACAATAAAAGTGAAACTCCTTACCCCCCCCCAAAATTATCTTGTTTCTTTTAATTATGTATTCATTTCCAAAAGGGGTCTTGCTATGTTACCCAGACTGGTCTTAAACTCCTAGGCTCAAGTTATCCTCTTGCCTCAGACTCCCAAAGGGCTAGGATTACAGGCATGAGCCACCATCCCTGGCCTAGTTTTCATCATCTTAACTTAGACATACATCCTCAGGAAGAATTCACAAAGGCACCCTCACTAGATCTGAACCCCCCAGTAGCTAGCTTCCTAGCATGGCAGCCTCTTTATAGCATCTACCCCAGCTGATCCATCTGCCTCTATTGGGATAATTGCGTGATACCCATTTCAGGACAGGGCTGCCAAAAGGACAATGTGTGGACATTCTAGTGTTCTCTTCACTGTTACATCCTCGTAGGCTGGCTCACAGTAGATGCCCACTAGCGTTTACTGTAACAGGCTCTGCTGTGGTCTGCAGAGAAAGCTCACCACCCTCCCTCACCTCAGCAGCTGGTCCAGGTGGCCTTCGAGGAAAGAAACAGAGTTCATATAAAGGTTTCGTAGGTAGTGCAGCTTGAGGAACTCAGTGGTGAACTGGGTAACAAACTCCTTCTGTTTTGAGGAAGTGTAGCGAGAGACATCCATGTGGGAGAGATGGAGCTTCTGAAGATTCTTCATCTCGCCCAAGTATGGGATAAACTGTGTCAGGATGGGCAGTATCCAATTGCAATTCACTTCCACCTCCTGGATACAGTCTAGGTTCACCATTTTCAGGATGTTTCTGACATTGTGGAAGGGCGTTCCCAAAATTCTCAGCTTCTTACAGCACAGGTGTAGTAAATGTTTCCTCTGCTTGACCCACAGAAGGAGGCAGGTGAGGTATGCATCCAGAGTCCTGTTTTTGAGCCAAAGGTCTATGAACACAGTCAAGGGCTGCTCTCCTATCATCCTTGGACAGTCCGGCACTGGTTTTCTGTTCCTCATGGCAACTGGGAAGCACCCATGGGCCATGGCTTCAGACCAAACCATCCAGAAGTTGTCAGAGACATCCTGTAAATCCAGCACTTGAAGTTTCCACCTCCTGTGGGAAAATAGAGGTGAGACTGAGAATTTAAGGACTCATTTCTGAACTTAAACTCCACATCCTGGATAGCAGCTCCTCCCCTCCCTGCTTCTTGTCCCTCTCTCTGACTTTTCTCCACCCTATTTTCCCCTTGCATCCTGCCCACTTCCACTTTTTTTTTTTTTTTTTTTGAGATCAAGTCTCCCTCTGTCGCCCAGGCTGGAGTGCAGTGGTGTGATCTTGGCTCACTGCAACCTCCACTTCCCGGGTTCAAACGATTCTCCTGCCTCAACCTCGCAAGCAGCTGGGATTACAGGAGCCCACCACCATGCCCAGCTCATTTTTGTATTTTTAGTAGAGTTGGAGTTTACCAAGTGGACAGGCTGGTCTCAATCTCTTGACCTCAGCCTCCCAATGTGCTGGGATTACATTGTGAGCCACTGTGCCCGGCCCAGTTCTCACTTTTCATGGTGGCTTTCAGTGCCATTAGAGGAGAGCTTCCTGTTACCTCCATGGACCTTGCGTGGTGAGCAGTGCTTTCCCTGAGGAGCTGGGGAATGGCCAAGGCCTCTCAGCTTCCTCACCACCACCATCCCCCCTTGGGCCTCCTCACTTCTCATGAGCCAGCTGTTCCTTCTGTTGGACACCTGGGCCCTCCCCACCAGCCCACCTGGGCCACCTCACCTGGGACGAACCCCGTGGGTAAGCAGTGCATCAAGCCCATCGAGCACAGCGTGGAAGGTGTCCAGACAAGGCATCTTCATCAGAGGCCTCAGAGGGAGGCGGCGGAAAGGCCAGGCCTGCACCATCAGCTTCAGGGCCTCATAGTGTCTCCTGTTGAAGGCCTCCAGGAAAAGTGGGGGGAAAAGTTCCGTGGGCAGCTCCTCCAGGGTGGAGATGGCCAAGGCCTGGTCCCTCAGCAGGCTCTGCCCCGCCAGCTCCAGGAGTCTGGGTGGAGTCCGGATGCTCATCTTCATGAATCTGCAAGGAAAACATCCAGAGGACAAACCCAGAGAAAAGGCATCACTCTCAGGCCAAGCCCATCAATCTCATCTTCACCCAGGGCCAGTCACGGCTCTGGCAATGGTGAAACAGTCCTCAGTTTACTCCAATTCTACGCTGTACTCAGTGGCCATTAAGCCAGCATTCTGCCTCTGTTGCATCAGTATGAGCATCTTCCAAGCAGTGAGGAGGCAGGGCCACCACTAGCCCTTCCTTTCTATCCAGTGCTCATCCAGTGACTAGTGAGTATGGAGGAACCTGAAAGCTAACCCCTCCCACCGTTGGGGGAAATTACTAATTACTCAAGGTTCTAAAACAATGGGGATGGGAATGTCACACGCCTACATGCCTACATTCTCAGTTCCTACAAATAAGCTGGTTGGGAACATTCATGGGGCATCCCTAGAATAGGTTCTATGTGTTTTCTTTTCATTATTTAAGCTTTCTTTATCCTTCTTCTTTCCTTCTTTCCCTTCCTCCCTCCCTTGTTTCTTTCTTTCTCCCTCTCTCTCCCTTCTTTCTTTCTTGTCTTCTTTCCCTCCCTCCCTTATTCTCTCTCTCTCTCTCTCTTTCTGACAGGGTCTTGCTCTGTCACCCAGCCTGGAGTGCAGTGGTGGGATCTCGGCTCAGTGCAGCCTTGCCCTCCCAGGCTCAAAGGATTCTTCCTCCTCAGCCTCCCAAGTAGCTGGGACCACAGTTATGCATCACCACACCCAACTAATCTTTTATTTTTGGACTTTTCGTAAAGACAGTGTATTTCGCTATGTTGTCCAAGCTGGTCTTGAATGCCCAGTCTCAAGCAATCCACCCACCTTGGCCTCCCAAAGTACTGGGATTACAGGTGTGAGCCTCTGCCCTAGCTTCATTATTGAAAATTTCAGTGAGAAGCTTTGAAACCTATGTGACACTGTTACGCATCATTTGCAAGATAGATGCTTCCAATGCACACCTCTTACACATATTAAAAATGAACCACTTTGGCTGGGTGCAGTGACTCACACCTGTAATCCCAGCATTTAGGGAGGCTGAAGCAGGTGGATCATCTGAGATCAGGAGTTCAAGACAAGCCTGACCAACATGGTAAAACCCGACATCTACTAAGACAGCAAAAATTAGCCAGGTGCAGTGGTCTGTGCCTGTAGTCCAAGCTACTAGGGAGGCTGAGGCAGGAGGATCACTTGAACCCAGGAGGTAGAAGTTGCAGTGAGCTGAGATTATACCACCGCACTCCAGCCTGGGAAATAGGCTAGATTGAAAAGAGAGACAGAGAGAGAACTACATTTCCTTAGACTTCTTAATCTCTACCCATTTAAACCTGATTGGATTTTTGGCTTTCTTCCAGATTAACTAATCGAATTAGATATTCACCCATCAAAATGAAAGATTTAGGGAAAGGGTGAAAGTCCGGGACTCATTCACTGATTCCCTCCACAAACATGGAGTTTGACTAATACGTGTCCTTCATAGTCCTGAGTGAGATAGGGAAGGGCTGAATATCTTCCTGATATTAGACAGAAAGGAAAAAAACATGCAAGTATCTTTGTTGAGGGATCCTTTGCCACATCAAATTTATCCAAATATTTCAGAGTTAAAAGAGTTTTACAAAGACAGAGATGACAGTCCCTAAGAAAACACAATAGAAATCTTCATGTATCCAATGATCACCTGGGTGGCATAATTTGTTTTGGTGTTGAGGGAGCTGAGTCTCACTTCGTCGCCCAGGCTGGAGTGCAGTGGCGCCATCTTGGCTCACTGTTACCTCTGCCTCGGAGATTCAAGCAATTCTCATGCTTCAGCCTTCCATGTAGCTGGGATTACAGGCATGCACCCCCACACCCATGTCTCCATTTGGGTGGAAGAGGATGTGATTGGTTTAAAATTAAGGTCAAAGATCCTTTTTGGTTAAGATTTTGTTTTTGTTTTTTGGACAGGGTCTCTCTCTTTTGCCCAGGCTGGAGTACAGCAGTGGTGCGAGCATGGCTCACTGCAGCCTCAATCTTCTGGGCTCCAGTGATTCTCCCACACCAGCCACCCAAATAGCTGGGTCTACAGATCTATGCCACCATGCTCGGCTAATTAAAAAAAAAAAAAAGTGTAGAGGCGGAGTACCAGTGGCTCATGGCTGTAATCCCAGCACTTTGGGGGCCAAGGCAGGTGGATCGCTTGAGGTCAGGTGTTCGAGACCAATCTGGACAGCATGGTGAAACTCCCCCTCTACTAAAAATACAAAAATTAGCCAGGCATGGTTTCAGATGGCTGTGATACCATCTTCTCAGGACGGAGACTGAGGCATGAGAATTGCTTGAACCCGGGAGGTAAAGGTTGCAGTGAGTTGAGATCGTGCCACTGCACTCCAGTCTGGGCAACACAGCGAGACTCCATCCCTGCCCTCAAAAAAAAAAAACGAAAACGTTGTGTAGAGGAGGGTTTTTGTCATGTCGCCCAGGTTGGTCTCAAACCCCTGGGCTGAAATGATCCTCCCACTTTGTCCTCCCAAAGTGTTGGGGTTAAAGGCATGACTCACTGCTCCCTTCAAGAATTTTGAAATGACATCAACCAAAGCACAATCAACTTTTTTGAAATACAGACAGAACTGCATTTAAAGGAAAAAATTCAAAGCTTCAAATTGTTCATATGAAAAAAGAAAAAGGACAGGATATAGCTCTGTGCCATCGTAGGCTGCACTGTCAACATCCCAGACCAGCTGACTATAGGTCAGATGGGAATGTTTTTCCAGAAATTAGTGACTTACCAGATCTGGATGTAGTTTAGAAGGTGCTCAGACCTCAGGAAGAAACAAGCAGGAACTCCAGGCTTGAAGACTTTGGGTCTCTCCTGTGGGTCTTTAGAAGCTTTTATTGACCTTTCTAATCACAACTCCCACCCACGCCCCTCCACGTATCCGCTGCTAGCTTCCAATCAAAAAGTGATATCTGGTTGCATTTCTGAAGCTCCACCCAGTTAATCCTGATTGGGTTTTTGGCTCTTCCCAGATTAATGGATTGACTCAGATATCCATTCATATCACGTATCTCTATTCAGTTCATGAAGCAAAAAACTCGACAATGTTAGGCATAGGGTAGAAGTCAAGAATACGTTCATTCAAGGCCGGGTGAGGTGGCTCACATCTGTAATCCCAGCACTTTGGAAGGACAAGGTGGGTAGATCACCTGATGTCAGGAGTTCAAGACCAGCCAGGTCCAAAAGGTGAAACCCCATCTCTACAAAAATACAAAAAATAGCCGGGCATGATGGCAGGTGCCTGAAACCCAGCTACTCAGGAGGTGGCTGAGGCAGGAGAATTGCTTGAACCCAGGAGGCAATGGTTGCAGTGAGCCAAAATTGTGCCACTGCATTCCAGTCTGGGTGACAGAGGGAGATTCTGTTAAAAAATAAAAAAATTCATTCATTCATGAACTCCACAGACACTGATGGAATTTTACTAATATGTGAACTTCATAGTCTTGAGTGTGAGGCAGGGAAGGATTTGATCTGTTCCCAACATTAGACAGAAAAATAAAATCTGAAAGTATCGTTGTTAGGAGATCTTCGGCCACATCAAAAGATAAAAATGCTTTATACTTAAAAAAGCTTTATGAAAACAGAGGAGTCGTCCCTACAAAATCAGAATAAAATCTCAATGTATCGAATGGTCTTGGGGATTTTATATAACCTAAGGAAGCAGATTATATGCTCGTTCTGGTGGAGGAGAGGTGCCACCGAGGGCGTGAGTGGTCTCAGGGCTTAGGTTAAGGTTTCTCTGGAAGAAATTGAAACCACATCTATAAACTTTATAAATTTAATCAGTGAAGAAGGGAGGGGGAGAAACAAAAATAAACCAAGCTTGCAATGCATTCAGCATTCATCATGGGTCAGCTAACTAATTTACCTGGAGCTCAAACAACGTTTTACAACAGGGAATTAGAGATGGGATCATTCACGTTCACCAAACTGTGGGGCACAGAGCTGATTTTCTGAAATGTGCAGGTTTGCTGAGCATTCCCCTCTTCAGTGCCCACTTCACTTCCCTACTTCCCATCATCTTCTTAAAAATTATCTTGTTGGCTGGGCGCGGTGGCTCATGCCTGTGATCCCAGCACTTTGGGAGGCCGAGATGGGTGGATCACGAGGTCAGAAGTTCTAGACCAAACTGACCAACATAGTGAAACCCTGTTTCTACTAAAAATACAAACACTAGCTGGGTGTGGTGGTGGGTGCCTGTATTCCCAGCTACTTGGGAGCCTGAGGCAGAAGAATCACTTGAACCTAGGGAGCAGAGGTTGTGGTGAGCCAAGATCATGCCACTGCACTCCGGCCTGGGCAACAGAGGGAGACTTCATCTCAAAAACAAGACAAACAAACAAACAAACAAAAAAAGACCGGGTTTCGCCATATTGGCCAGGCTGGTCTCCAACTCCTGACCTCAGGTGATGTGCCTGCCTCTGCTTCCAAATTGCTGAGATTATAGGCATGAGCCACCACGCCCTGCCCGTTTGATGAGTTTTAACACGTTTTCACTCATGAGAGACACAACACATTTTCATGACTCCTAGATGGTTTCCTGTGTCCTTTGTGGTTTATCACCCTATCTCTAGTTTGTGGAAACAACTGGTCTTTTTTTTTCTTTTTTGAGACGGAGTGTTGCTCTGCCACCCAAGCTTGAGTGCAGTGGCGTGATCTTGGCTCACAGCAACCTCTAGCTCCCAGGATCAAGCGATTCTCCTGCCTTAGCCTCCCGGGTAGCTGGGACTACAAGCGCCCCCCACCATGCCAGTCTAGTTTTGTATTTTTAGTAGAGACGAGGTTTCACCATGTTGGCCAGGCTGGTCTCAAACTGCTGACCTTGTGATCCACCCACTTTGGCCTTCCAAAGTGCTGGGACTACAGGTGTGAGTCACTGCGTGCGGCCTTTATTTTATTTATTTATTTATTTATTTATTTTTTATTTATGAGATGTAGTCTAGCTCTGTCTCTTCGGCTGGAGTGCATGATCTCAGCTCACTGTAAACTCTGCTTCCTGAGTTCAAGTGATTATCTTGTGTTCAGATGATTCTCCTGCCTCAGCCTCCCAAGTAGCTGCGGTTACAGGGGTGTAACACCACACCCGGCTAATTTTGTATTTTTGGTAGAGATGGGGTTTTACTGTCTTGTCCCGCTGGTCTCGAACTCCTGACCTCAAGTCATCTTCCTGCCTTGGCCTCCAAAAGTGCTGGGATTATAGGCATGAGCCACCGTGCCCAGCCCACTTGGTCTTTTTAGACTATTTTCTGGAATGGCATATAAATGGAAGCATACAGGATGCTGTCTTTGTGTCTGGTTTCTTTTGTTCTGATCGGTAATTTTGAGAATTATCTACATTGTTGTGTGCATAGGTAGTTTCTTCCTTTTTGTTACTGTGCAGCGTTCTACTGTATGGACAGACCACACTCTAGTCCATCCACAATCATTGTCCTGTACATGAGCAATTTGTCCGGATTAAACCTTCCTCTTTTTGGTCATTACAAACTTCAATTATCTCTGGTACTGTCCAACCATTTTGGTAGAAAGGCAAAGGTCAGACATATAAAGCTTTTGTTTCTGTAACAGCCACAAACTACAAAAGAAAAAACTGTCCACCAAGAGACATTCCAACAGGACTCATTGGAAAAGGAGAAATCCTGGACACCTCAGAAACACACAAACGCATTTTTAAGAATTGACTTTTGGAGGATTCTAAAAGACTGACTGATTCCAAAAGAGCTCCTGGAAAATACCAAGTACTAAAGACGAAGAAGAAAAATAAAATACTGAAGAAATAATGAGGGAGGAAAGTAAAAAGAATTGTGTGGTGACTGAGTTGACATCAACCATTTTCTCCTATTATCCTCATCACCTAATTAATCTGAATCTATTAACCGATGTGGTTAACCGTCCTCTTACCCTGAGATTGCCACTCCCTTTGCTAAACTACCTTTCCGTGGGGCAGTTAGACTAGTGCCTTACAAATGTAGCCACTGGATCAGGTAGGACTCTGCCCTGGAACTATTTACACACTCAAAGAGCTCCTGGGCTGCATGTGGCCCAAGGGCTGCAGGTAGAAGAAGCTTGTGATAAAGCTTAGGATGAACAAGCTTGTGGTAAAGGATAGGATGTTGAACATACCAGCAATGGTATTTTATATCCTTTGTAGCTATTGAAAATGGGAATAATTTCTTCATTTCTTTAACAGCCTTTAAGATTGTTTGCTTTTGGCATACACAAATGCCACTCATTTTGTATGTTGTCTTTGTATCCTAAATTTTTAGTTAAAGATCTTTTGTTAAAGATCCCCCTGCCTTGGCCTCTCAAAGTGCTGAGATTACAGGCATGAGCCAACTCACCTGGCCTTAAATGAACGAATTTTTGACTTCCACTCTATCCCTAATGCTGTGAATTTCTTGATTCATGAAAGGAATATGGATATGTGACATGAATGGATATCTGGTTCAATCCATTAATCTGCGGAAAGCCAAAAACCCAATCGGGATTAACTGGGCAGAGCTTCAGAAATGCAATCAGATATCGCTCTTTGATTGGAAGCCAGCAGTGGATACGTGGAAGGCGTGGGTGGGAGTTGTGATTAGAAAGGTCAAGAAAAGCTTCTAAAGACCCACAGGAGAGACCCGAAGTCTTCAAGCCTGGAGTTCCTACTTGGTTCTTCCTGAGGTCTGAGCACCCTGCAAACTGAGTCCAGATCTGGTAAGTCACTAATTTCTGGAAGGACACTCCCATCTGATCTACAGTCAGCCGGTCTGGGATGGTGACAGTGCAGCCTACGACGGCACAGAGCTGTATCCTGTCTTTTTGTCTTTTTTTCATAAGAACAGTTTCAAGCTTTGATCTTTTTTTTCTAAATGCAGTCTTGTCTTTTCAAAAATGTTGATTGTGCTTTTCTTTACGTCTTTTCAGAATTCTCGTTGGGGGCCATTCTGTGGAGAGACAAACACTTTGCTGTTGTGGCCGCATTTCTGACCTCGAGCCGCAGTCGGCTTCTCCACGTAGAACTCGGCAGCAGGAGACTTAGAATCGAATCTGTTCTTCCCTCCCACCTCCTGTTTTTGGCTTTTTGAGAAATCTTAGCAACCGACACGATGGCCAGCAACGTTACCAACAAGATGGATCCTCACTCCATGAACTCCCGTGTGTTCATTGGGAATCTCAACACTCCTGTTGTCAAGAAATCTGATGTGGAGGCAATCTTTTCCAAGTATGGCAAAATTGCAGGCTGCTCTGTTCATAAGGGCTTTGCCTTCGTTCAATATGGTAAGGAGAAAAATGCCCGGGCTGCTGTAGCAGGAGAGGATGGCAGAATGATTGCTGGCCAGGTTGTAGATATTAACCTGGCTGCAGAGCCAAAAGTGAATCGAGGAAACGCAGGTGTGAAACGATCAGCAGCGGAGATGTACGGCTCCTCTTTTGACTTGGACTATAACTTTCAACGGGCTTATTATGATGGGATGTACAGTTTCCCAGCACGTGTACCTCCTCCTCCTCCTATTGCTCTGGCTGTAGTGCCCTCGAAATGCCAGCGTGTATCAGGAAACACCTCACGAAGGGGCAAAAGTGGCTCCAATTCTAAGAGCGGAAAGTGGGGATCTTCCAAGTCTGGAAAGCTGAATGGAGATGACCTTCAGGCCATTAAGCAGGAGTTGACCCAGATAAAACACAAAGTGGATTCTCTCCTGGAAAACCTGGAAAAAACTGAAAGGGAACAGAGCAAACAAGGAGTAGAGGTGAAGAATGCTAAGTCTGAAGAGGAGCAGAGCAGCAGCTCCGTGAAGACAGATGCGACTCAGGTGAAGATGGAGTGTGAGGGGGGTGCAGATGACTCTGCTGAGGAGGGGCACCCACTGGATGATGATGATAATGAAGATCAGGGGGATGACCAGCTGGAGTTGATCGAGGATGATCAAAAAGGGGCTGAGGAAGGAGAGGATGACAGAGACAGCGCCAATGGCCAGGATGACTCCTAAGCACATAGTGGGGTTTAGAAATCTTATCGCATTATTTCCTTACCTAGGCGCTTGTCTAACAACAAATTTTTCACCAGATCCTCTCCCTTAGTATCTTCAGCACATGCTTACTGTTCTCCCCATCCTTGTCCTTCCCATATTCATTAATTCATATTGCCCTGCGCCTAGTCCCATTTTCACTTCCCTTGACGCTCCTAGTAGGTTTCCTAAGTCTTACCCTGTAATGTTTGCTTTTAATTTTGATACCTCTTTATGACTTAACAGTAAAAAGGATGTATGGTTTTTATCAACTGTCTCCAAAATAATCTCTCGTTATGCAGGGAATACAGTTCTTTTCTTTCATACATAAGTTCAGTAGTTGCTTCCCTAACTGCAAAGGCCATCTCACTGAGTTGAGCAGCTCCTGAAAGCAGCTTGGAGTTAGAAGTATGTGTGTTACACCCCATATTAGTGTGCTGTGTGGGGCAGTTCAACAAAAATGTAACAATGTATTTTTGTGAATGACAGTTGGCATGTCAAATGCATCCTCAGAAAAATAATTAGTGTTATAGTCTTAAAATTCGTTTTCTAAAGTTGATACTGTGGGTTATTTTTGTGAACAGCTTGATGTTTGGGACCTTTTTCCTCAAAATAAACAAGTCATTATTAAACCAGGAATTTAAAGAAAAAAATTTCTTGGTGGGAGCAGTGACTCATGCCTGTAATTCCAACAGTTTGGGAGTCCAAGGCGGGAGGATCATTTCAGCACAGGGGTTCGAGAACAACCTGGACAACATGGCACAACCCTATCTCTACAAAACATTTGTTTTGAGGGTTGGGGATGGTATCTGGCTCTGTAACCCAGGCTGGAGTGCAGTGGCACGATCTCAACTCACTCCAACATCCGCCTCCCAGGTCAGGTGATTCTCATGCCTCAGCCTCCTGAGTAGCTGGGATTATAGCCACCCACCACCATGCCCAGCTAATTTTTGTATTTTTGGTAGAAACAGGGTTTCACCATGTTGGCCAGGCTGGTCTCGAACTCCTAACCTCAAGTGATCCACCTGCCTTGGCCTCCCAAAGTGCTGGGATTACACCAGTGAGCCACCAATGCCCTCCCTCTTTTTTAAAAATTAGCCGGGCATGGTGGCATGCATCTGTAGTTCCAGCTACTTTGGTGGCTGAGGTGGGAGAATCCCTTGAGCTTAGAAGATTGAGGCTGCAGTGACCCATGCTCACACCACTGCTGTACTCCAGCCTGGGCAACAGAGTGAGACCATGTCAAAAAATAAAAACTTAACCAAACAGTTTTTTTAAAAAATCCAATTAATTCCCACCTATGAGTGAGAACATGTGGTGTTTGGTTTTTTGTCCTTGCGATAGTTTAGTGAGAATGATGATTTCCAGTTTCATCCATGTCCCTACAAAGGACATGAACTGATCATTTTTTATAGCTGCATAGTATTCCATGGTGTATATGTGCCACATTTTCTTAATCCTGTCTATCATTGTTGGACATTTGGGTTGGTTCCAAGTCTTTGCTATTGTGAATAGTTCCGCAATAAACATATGCGTGTATGTGTCTTTATAGCAGCATGATTTATAGTCCTTTGGGTATATACCCAGTAATGGGATGGCTGGGTCAAATTTTATTTCTAGTTCTAGATCCCTGAGGAATCGCCACACTGACTTCCACAATGTTTGAACTAGTTTACATTTCCACCAGTGTTCCTATTTCTCCACATCCTCTCCAGCACCTGTTGTTTCTGACTTTTTAATGAGAACACATGGACACAGGAAGGGGAACATCACACTCCGGGGACTGTTGTGGGGTGGGGAGAGGCGGGAGGGATAGCATCAGGAGATATACCTAATGCTAAATGACGAGTTAATGGGTGCAGCACACCAACATGGAACATGGATACCAGGATTCCAGGTTGATCCTCACATTTAGCTTCCAATAAAGCTTTATTTAATTATTTCTACCTCAATGGCCTTAACTTCTGTTGATACCAGCTTGCATGGTAATGGTTTGAATTGGGGCAGGAACAAAAAATATTTCTATGAGTTTTATAAAGTAATCTTTGCATGCCATCTGCATTGAAGAATGAATAGGTTCCTCTCCAAATATGTCCTGAGTATTGATGCATCCAATAAATAAAACCATTATGTATTCATATAGTAGATCTATAGATGCATTCTATTTGCCTCTAGAGTTTCCAATGAACCAATGTCTAGTTTCAGCAAGTTCTCTGATTATATGGCAGAGGGAGAGTTTTATCAAGAGATGTTGGCCGGGCACGGTGGCTCACCAGTGAAACAGTGAAACACCATCTCTAATAAAAATACAAAAAAATTAGCTAGGCATGGTGATGTGCACCTGTAACTCCAGCTATTCAGGAGGCTGAGTCAGGAGAATTGCTTGAACCTGGGAGGTGGAAGTAGCAGTGAGCTGACATTGCACCACTGCACTCCTGCCTAGGTGACAGAGTGAGACTTTCTCTCAAAAAAAAAAAAAAAAACCTTTGAGGACAAAACGTTGTTCACTCATGATTTGTATTTAATGTACTTCCACTAGAAGTGAGAAATTCTCATAGTTTACATAATATTTTAATATTATCAATCACTCCAAAGGCATATCTACTATTTGTAAAAGTACTAACTACTTTGACTATATGACAAGCTCCAGTAGGGGTGTATATTACTGTCAATTGTCTGATATAAACTCTAAAATAAACACAAAAGAATTAACCAACTTTTAAAACAGGAAAAACAGGCTGGGTGTTGTGGCTCATGTCTGTAATCCAGCACT
Source organism: Nomascus leucogenys (assembly GCF_006542625.1). NCBI lineage: Eukaryota > Metazoa > Chordata > Mammalia > Primates > Hylobatidae > Nomascus > Nomascus leucogenys. The sequence goes on from NC_044404.1 coordinate 13,547,667, forward strand.
CTGGGAGGCCAAATCCAGCAGATCATGAAGTCAGAAGATGGAGACCATCTTGGCCAACATAGAGAAACCCCATCTCTACTAAAAATACAAAAGTTAGACAGGCATGGTGGTGCAGGCCTGTAACCCAAGCTACTCAGGAGGCTGAGAAAGGAGAATCGCTTGAACTAGGGAGTAGGAGGTTGCAGGGAGCTGAGATCTCGCCACTGCATTCCAGCTGGGGCAGCAGACTGAGACTCCATCTCAAAAAAAAAAAAAAAAAAAAAGCCAGTGCGGTGGTGGCTGATGCTTGTAATCCCAGCAGTTTGGGAGGCCAAGACAGGCAGATCACGACATCAAATGATCGAGACCATCCTAGCCAACATGCTGAAACCCCGCCTCTACTAAAAATACAAAAATTAGCTGGGCATGGTGGTACCCGCCCATAGTCCTAGCTACTTGAGAGGCTGAGGCAGGAGAATCCCTTGAACCCAGGAGGAGGAGGTTGCAGTGAGCCAAGATCATGCCACTGCACTCCAACCTGGTGACAGAGACTCCATCTCAAAACAAACAAACAAACAAACAAAAAACAACAACAAAAAACAAAAAAAAGCTGGAAAAGTAAATTCTGAAAGAATTTCCATCTCTATGAGTTCATCTTCAGAAGTGATAGCATTTCCTGCTTGGCATTTTTCTCCTACATTTTTGGCGTAAGATCTATCAACAAAAAGTATGAACCTAGGTTTGTGTAATGGAATATCTTAAACATCAATAGGAGGAGTCAATAGTTCTGATGTCACACACACATGTATGGTCTTCTCCATCATCAGAAAATGGCAACAAAGTGGTAGAGTTATGCAGAGTGTAGCATTTGGAATGGAGATTTGAAGGTGACAAGGAAAGGATTTTGTAAGACATTAGTCTACAAGTTGAAAAATGTTGGTTCATGTCACAATATCTTTGTTTATTTATTGATTGATTGATGTAATTTATTTATTTTTTGAGACCGAGTCTTGCCCTCTCACCAGGTTGGAGTGCAGTGGCACGATCTCGGCTCACTGCAACCTCTGCCTCCCCAGTTCAAGCAATTCTCCTGCCTTAGCCTCCTGAGTAGCTGGGACTACAGGCGCCTGCCACTATGCCTGGCTAATTTTTTGTATTTTTAGTAAAGACAGAGTTTCACCGTGTTAGCTAGGATGATCTCGATCTCCTGACCTCGTGATCTGCCCGCCTCAGCCTCCGAAAGTTCTGGGATCACAGGCGTGAGCCACTATGCCTGGCCGGTTCGCATCAAAATTTAAGAGGTATTCAATTGCATATGAAACTTGTAGGTAAAGTTAATTTCTTTTTTCTTTAAAGCATGCATTTATTTATATATTGATTTATAATGTATTTATTAATTTTTTTTTGAGGTGGAGTTTCACTCTTGTTTTCCAGGCTGGAGTGCAGTGGCACGATCTTGGTTCACTGCAATCTCCACCTGCCAGTTCAAGTGATTCTCCTGCCTCAGTCTCCCAGTTAGCTGGAAATACAGGTGCAGGCCTCCACACACAGCTAATTTTTGTATTTTTAGTAGAGAGAGAGTTTCACCATGTTGGCCAGGCTGGTCTGGAACTCCTGACCACTGGTGATCCACGCACCTCGGCCTCTGAAAGTGCTGAGATTACAGGCCTGAACCACCCTGTCCGGCCTACACTCATCACTTTTAATACCTTCTACATCACATGAGGAAGAAGAGCAGAAACACTTGAGTACTTCACGAAGGTCAAGGTTGGTATAAGTTTGGATTCCAATATGATCAATTTCTGCTTCTAGGGAACCAACCAGTTCAGGTTAAGGAAGGTCAGGAAACTCTAGGGTTTTCTCTCCCTCCAAAGAAAGCTTTACCTATCACCTTAACTTAGAAAGCAAATCTCATCCCCGTGTTGGCACTTAGTAAAAAGTCATTCTTTTCTAAAAATGGTCCAAATGTCATTTGGACTGCTTCAAACACAGGAATTTTCTGAACTTCATGTGAAACCTCTCCTCACAAATATTTTCCTTACTCCAAGGGATCTGCTGATACATCAGGTTGGGGTGTAAACTGGATATGGCAGCCCTGGTATCCACCAACTCTGTACCAAAGTCTGCATTGATCTGCATCTCAGCTTCTCCACTTTTTAATTTGAGGGTACTATGGGAAATGATTTACCAGAGAGTTATTTGAAGTTCTATCAATACGGAGCCATCAGAAATGTCCTCGGTGGCTCATGCCTGCAATCCCATCACTTCAGGAGGCTGAGGCTGGGGGATAACCTGAGGTTGGGCATTGGAGACCAGCCTGACCAACAAGGAGAAACACTGTCTCTACCAAAAATACAAAATTAGCTGGCTGTAGTGGCACATGACTGTAATCCTAGCTACCTGGGAGGCTGAGAGAGTAGAATCACTTGAACCGGGAGGTGGAGGTTGCAGTAGGCTGAGATTGTGCCATTGCACTCCAGCCTGGGCAACAAGAGTCTGGGAACTACCGAGATTAGACCCAGTTACACTAATGTGTCCTATGCATAGAGATAAGTTACCAGTAATGAAATCAATAATCGTCATACGCCACCCATTTGCATCTATAGCTTCTTCTCAGTGCTGAGTCGTTTAATTTTAAATATTAACCAACCGTGTGTGAGAGCAGGTTCTACTATTAGTTGTGATCCTTCCCATTCATCTAAATGACTCCATAGCCAGCAATTGCTATGGTTAGTGATAGTGGCTAAATTTTGAATAGGAGACCTTAGAAAGTGTTTGCTTTGAGTGGTGAAAGTACGTAACAAAATAAAATGTAGGCTTGATCATTTTGTGTTAATACAAAACAAAACCAAGTCTCAGTCAATGGAAAGAGATCAAATGGAGTTTTGTTCCATTTTCTTAAAAAAGCTGTCTACCATGTGATGATGTCTGCTTCTAAGAAAGGCTTTTTTCCTTGGTTATCTTTAATTTAAACCACCTGGTATTCATGGACTACTATGCAGCCATAAAAAATGATGAGTTCATGTCCTTTGTAGGGACATGGATGAAACTGGAAAACATCATTCTCAGTAAACTATCGCAAGGACAAAAAACCAAACACTGCATGTTCTCACTCATAGGTGGGAATTGAACAATGAGAACTCATGGACACAGGAAGGGGAACATCACACTCCGGGGACTGTTGTAGGGTGGGGGGAGGGGGGAGGGACAGCATTAGGAGATATACCTAATGCTAAATGACGAGTTAATGGGTGCAGCAAAACAACATGGCACATGGATACATATGTAACAAACCTGCACATTGTGCACATGTACCCTAAAACCTAAAATATAATAATAATAATAAAAAAAGTTAAATCACCTGGTATAGTCCCAGCCAATGCTGCTCATGGGCAGATTTCCCTTGGGGCCATTTTAAAAGATGCAATCTCCAAATGCTAGGGCATGAAGGTCCAAACATCATCGAAAGCCTCCTTTACCAACTGGAAATAGGCTTTGAAAGGTCTTGCGGTACTGAGTCATATTGTTACTGAATGATGGGCTCACTCTCCTAAGTGCATAGAACCCGATACTACACCACCATAGTTTGAGAAAAGCAAAAAAGGCTGGGCACGGTGGCTCATGCCTATAATCCCAGCACTTTAGGAGGCCGAGGCAGTCAGATCACAAGGTCAGGGGTTTGAGACCAGCCTGGTCAACATGGTGTAACCTTGTCTCTACTAAAAATACACAAATTAGCTGAGTGTGGTGACCCATGCCTCTAATCCCAGCTACTAGGGAGGCTGAGTCAGAAGAATTGCTTGATCCTGGGAGGCAGAGGTTGCAGTGAACTGAGATTGCACCTCTGCAGTCCAGCCTGGGTGACAGGGCAAGACTCCAGTTTGGGAAAGAATAATAAATTATTAAGAGTTAACTGGGCTGGGCACAGTGGCTCATGCCTGCAATCCAGCACCTTAGGAGGCTGAGGCAGGCAGATCACAAGGTCAGGAGTTCCAGACCAGGCTGACCAATATGGTGAGACTCCCTCTCTACTAAAAATACAAAAATTAGTCAGGCATGGTGGTGCATGCCTGTAATCCCATCTACTGGGGAGGCTGATGCAGGAATCACTTGAACCCAGAAGGCCAAGGTTGCAGTGAGCTGAGATCACACCACTGCGCTCCAGCCTGGGCAACAGAGCCAAATTCTGTCTCAAAGAAAAAAATAAAAATAAAAATAAAAAAGAGTTAACTGACAAGGAGATAGGAGACAAGTCCCAAACCTGTCTCCCCAATCTGGGGATGGTGGAGCAAGCTCGCATGGCCTTTCCAACTGGTTTCAGGTGATGCCAATTCAAACAGTCAGCCAGGCTGTGTTAACGGTTAAGAGGTTAAACCTTTTTCCCATCGGACATGCCTGAGCAATTTGGGGTTTTCAATTTAAGCAATGGTTAATCTGTTGGAGTTGAACCCCTGGTTACACGATCAGAGCTAAAAGGTGCAGGGGATACATGAGGTTCTATTATCAAAGGCATAGGTTATCCAGCAAATACTTTATGATCAGTGCTTCTGATTGTAGTTGGTGAAAAAAAATACCTTATGAGGGATCTGGCTGTGTTTTCCCACAGGGGTGGTAAAATTGCATTAAAGTAATCCAGTCTTGCTGGGTGTGGTGGCTCACGCCTGTAATCTCAGCACTTTGGGAGCCTGAGGCTGGCGGAACACTTGAAGCCAGGAGTTGACCAGCCTGGGCAACATGGTGAAACCCCGTTATCTACTAGAAATACAAAAATTAGCTGGGTGTGGTGGCATGCCTGTAATCCCAGCTATTTGGGAGGCTGAGGCATGAGAATTACTTGAACCCAGGAGGCAGAGGTTGCAGTGAGCTGAGATAGCACCACTGTACTCCAGCTTGGGCATCAGAGACTCTGTGTCAAAAAAAAAAAAAAGTAATCCAATCTTTTTTGTTAATTTAACTAATTTTAGTTTTAAGATACCATTTGTTCACTCGACCTTTGTAGAATACCAAGGATAATGAAGTTAATGGTAGTGCCATTAGATCTGTAAAATCTTGTCTGTGTGATAACCTGCCCAGTAAACTGAGATCTCCTACCACTGGAAATTTCTCCAGAGGTGGACCAGAAAGGAAACACATTTTATAATCATTTATTCACTATGACTATGGCATCAGCCTTTCTAAAAAGGTAAGCTGCAACCCATCCTGAAAACAGACACACAATCACAAAAATTGTAGCCTTTTTACATGGCTCACTGTCATCATTGGTCCATGACAACCCCCTTTCTTGCAGCTATATATGTGTATGTCTACCTATTCATATCTATATCTGTTTCCTTTTATTACCATTACTCACTTCCACTCCCCTTTCCAGATATAGCTGCTCTACTCTTTGACCTAGCCTTGAATTTGCACGTGACCTTATATAAGTATATGGAAAGTACATAGAATATATACTTGCATTTTTATGTGTATTTATTTTAATCGACATATATGCTATAGTGTATGGTGATACAGAAGAGGGCCTCACAATTAATTATCCAGCCCCGGACACTTTGGAGAGTGAATGGACATGCTGTTATAATTATTATTAGTAGTATTTTTTGGAGATGGAGTCTTGCTCTGTGGCCAGGCTGGAGTGCAAAGGTGCTATCTTGGCTCAATGCAACCTCCACCTCTTGGGTTCAACTGCTTCTCCTGCCTCAGCCTCCCGAGTACCTGGGATTACAGGTGCCTACCACCATGCCCGGCTATTTTTTGTATTTTTAGTAGAAATGGAGTTTCTCCATGTTGGCCAGGCTGGTCTCGAACTCCTGACCTCAGGTGATCCACCTGCCTCGGCTTCCCAAAGTGCTGGGATTACAGGTGTGAGCCACCGGGCATGGCCTCTCACGTGCCTTTTTTAAATTGATGGGAAAATGACACCCAGGATAATTTATGGCCATTGTGGGAATTATTGGAAATCTTTAAGACTGTTTTTCTTACAAAACCACAATGGTAGGATTAAACAGTCTGAATGGAATGCTAGCATGTAGAGCCTTCTAAATGCTCCTTCTCTCCTTTTTTGGGGAATTTGGGATCTGCCTACTGATTACAATTGGATTTTTTTTAAACTGCTTGGTTAAGATTTTTTTTTTTTTTTTCGACAGAGTGTGACTCTGCTGCCCAGGCTGGATTACAGCACTGGTGTGAGCATGGCCACTGCAGCATCAATCTGCTGGGCTCAAGGAATTCTTCCACCTCAGCCACCCAAGTAGCTGGGACTACAGATGCATGCCACCATGTGTGGGGAAAAGAGAGATCAGACTGTTACTGTGTCTATGTAGAAAAGGAAGACATAAGAAACTCCATTTTGACCTGTACCCTGAAGAATTGCTTTGCCCTGAGATGCTGCTGCTCTGTAACTTTGCCCCAACCTTGAGCTCACAAAAACATGCGTTGTATGGAATCAAGGTTTAAGGGATCTAGGGCAGTGCAGGATGTGCCTTGTTAACAGTATATTTACAGGCAATATGCTTGGTAAAATCATCACCATTCTCCATTCTCGATAAACCAGGGGCACAATGCACTGTGGAAAGCCACAGGGACCTCTGCCATGGAAAGCCGGGTATTGTCCAAGGTTTCTCCCCGTGTGATAGCCTGAGATATGGCCTTGTGGGATGGGAAAGACCTGACCATCCCCCAGCCCAACACCCGTGAAAGGTCTATGCTGAGGAGGATTAGTAAAAGAGGAAGGCCTCTTGCAGTTGAGATAAGAGGAAGGCCGCTGTCTCCTGCCTGCCCCTGGGAACGAAATGTCTCGGTATAAAACCCGATTGTAGATTTGTTCTATTCTGAGTTAGGAGAAAAACCGCCCTGTGGTGGGAGGCGAGACATGATGGCAGCAATGCTGCTCTGTTACTCTTTACTCCGCTGAGATGTTCGGGTGGAGAGGAGCATACATCTGGCCTACATGCACATCCAGGCAGAGTACCTTCCCTTGAACTTATTTGTGACACAGATTCCTTTGCTCACATGTTTTATGCTGAGCGCCGGTCCCCTGGGCCCACTGTTCTTTCTCCATACTTTGTCTCTGAGTCTTATTTCTTTTCTCAGTCTCTCGTCCCACCTGATGCGATACGCCCACAGGTGTGGAGGGGCTGCTCCCCTTCAACCATGCCCATCTAATTTTTAAAAAAGAAGCAGGACATTGGTGGCTCACTGGTGTAATCCCAGCCCTTTGGGAGGCCAAGGCAGGTGGACCACTTGAGGTTAGGAGTTCGAGACCAGTCTGGCCAACATGGTGAACTGCCGTCTCTACCAAAATTATAAAAATTAGCTGTGCATGGTAGTGGGTGGCTATAATCCCAGCTACTCAGGAGGCTGAGGTATGAGAATCGCTTGAGCCTGGGAGGCGGATTTTGGAGTGAGCTGAGATTGTGCCACTGCATTCCAGCCTGGGTAACAGAGTGAAACTCCATCCTGCCCCTCAAACAAATGTTTTGTAGAGATGGGGTTTTGCAATGTTGCTCAGGTTGGTCTCCAACCCCTGGGCTCAAATGATCCTCCCGCCTTGGCCTCTCAAAGTGTTGTAATTACAGGCATGAGTCACTGCTCCCACCAAGAAATTTTTTTCATTAAATTCCTGGTTTAATAAGAACTTGTTTATTTTGAGGAAAAAAGGTCCCAAACACCAAGCTGTTCACAAGAATAACCCACAGTATCAACTTTAGAAAACGAATTTTAAGACTATAACACTAATTATTTTTCAGAGGATGCATTTGACATGCCAACTGTCATTCACAAAAATACATTGTTACATTTTTGTTGAACTGCCCCACACAGCACACTAATATGGGGTGTAACACACATACTTCTAACTCCAAGCTGCTTTCAGGAGCTGCTCAACTCAGTGAGATGGCCTTTGCAGTTAGGGAAGCAACTACTGAACTTATGTATGAAAGAAAAGAACTGTATTCCCTGCATAACGAGAGATTATTTTGGAGACAGTTGATAAAAACCATACATCCTTTTTACTGTTAAGTCATAAAGAGGTATCAAAATTAAAAGCAAACATTACAGGGTAAGACTTAGGAAACCTACTAGGAGCGTCAAGGGAAGTGAAAATGGGACTAGGCGCAGGGCAATATGAATTAATGAATATGGGAAGGACAAGGATGGGGAGAACAGTAAGCATGTGCTGAAGATACTAAGGGAGAGGATCTGGTGAAAAATTTGTTGTTAGACAAGCGCCTAGGTAAGGAAATAATGCGATAAGATTTCTAAACCCCACTATGTGCTTAGGAGTCATCCTGGCCATTGGCGCTGTCTCTGTCATCCTCTCCTTCCTCAGCCCCTTTTTGATCATCCTCGATCAACTCCAGCTGGTCATCCCCCTGATCTTCATTATCATCATCATCCAGTGGGTGCCCCTCCTCAGCAGAGTCATCTGCACCCCCTCACACTCCATCTTCACCTGAGTCGCATCTGTCTTCACGGAGCTGCTGCTCTGCTCCTCTTCAGACTTAGCATTCTTCACCTCTACTCCTTGTTTGCTCTGTTCCCTTTCAGTTTTTTCCAGGTTTTCCAGGAGAGAATCCACTTTGTGTTTTATCTGGGTCAACTCCTGCTTAATGGCCTGAAGGTCATCTCCATTCAGCTTTCCAGACTTGGAAGATCCCCACTTTCCGCTCTTAGAATTGGAGCCACTTTTGCCCCTTCGTGAGGTGTTTCCTGATACACGCTGGCGTTTCGAGGGCACTACAGCCAGAGCAATAGGAGGAGGAGGAGGTACACGTGCTGGGAAACTGTACATCCCATCATAATAAGCCCGTTGAAAGTTATAGTCCAAGTCAAAAGAGGAGCCGTACATCTCCGCTGCTGATCGTTTCACACCTGCGTTTCCTCGATTCACTTTTGGCTCTGCAGCCAGGTTAATATCTACAACCTGGCCAGCAATCATTCTGCCATCCTCTCCTGCTACAGCAGCCCGGGCATTTTTCTCCTTACCATATTGAACGAAGGCAAAGCCCTTATGAACAGAGCAGCCTGCAATTTTGCCATACTTGGAAAAGATTGCCTCCACATCAGATTTCTTGACAACAGGAGTGTTGAGATTCCCAATGAACACACGGGAGTTCATGGAGTGAGGATCCATCTTGTTGGTAACGTTGCTGGTCATCGTGTCGGTTGCTAAGATTTCTCAAAAAGCCAAAAACAGGAGGTGGGAGGGAAGAACAGATTCGATTCTAAGTCTCCTGCTGCCGAGTTCTACGTGGAGAAGCCGACTGCGGCTCGAGGTCAGAAATGCGGCCACAACAGCAAAGTGTTTGTCTCTCCACAGAATGGCCCCCAACGAGAATTCTGAAAAGACGTAAAGAAAAGCACAATCAACATTTTTGAAAAGACAAGACTGCATTTAGAAAAAAAAGATCAAAGCTTGAAACTGTTCTTATGAAAAAAAGACAAAAAGACAGGATACAGCTCTGTGCCGTCGTAGGCTGCACTGTCACCATCCCAGACCGGCTGACTGTAGATCAGATGGGAGTGTCCTTCCAGAAATTAGTGACTTACCAGATCTGGACTCAGTTTGCAGGGTGCTCAGACCTCAGGAAGAACCAAGTAGGAACTCCAGGCTTGAAGACTTCGGGTCTCTCCTGTGGGTCTTTAGAAGCTTTTCTTGACCTTTCTAATCACAACTCCCACCCACGCCCTTCCACGTATCCACTGCTGGCTTCCAATCAAAGAGCGATATCTGATTGCATTTCTGAAGCTCTGCCCAGTTAATCCCGATTGGGTTTTTGGCTTTCCGCAGATTAATGGATTGAACCAGATATCCATTCATGTCACATATCCATATTCCTTTCATGAATCAAGAAATTCACAGCATTAGGGATAGAGTGGAAGTCAAAAATTCATTCATTTAAGGCCAGGTGAGTTGGCTCATGCCTGTAATCTCAGCACTTTGAGAGGCCAAGGCAGGGGGATCTTTAACAAAAAGATCTTTAACTAAAAATTTAGGATACAAAGACAACATACAAAATGAGTGGCATTTGTGTATGCCAAAAGCAAACAATCTTAAAGGCTGTTAAAGAAATGAAGAAATTATTCCCATTTTCAATAGCTACAAAGGATATAAAATACCATTGCTGGTATGTTCAACATCCTATCCTTTACCACAAGCTTGTTCATCCTAAGCTTTATCACAAGCTTCTTCTACCTGCAGCCCTTGGGCCACATGCAGCCCAGGAGCTCTTTGAGTGTGTAAATAGTTCCAGGGCAGAGTCCTACCTGATCCAGTGGCTACATTTGTAAGGCACTAGTCTAACTGCCCCACGGAAAGGTAGTTTAGCAAAGGGGGTGGCAATCTCAGGGTAAGAGGACGGCTAACCACATCGGTTAATAGATTCAGATTAATTAGGTGATGAGGATAATAGGAGCAAATGGTTGATGTCAACTCAGTCACCACACAATTCTTTTTACTTTCCTCCCTCATTATTTCTTCAGTATTTTATTTTTCTTCTTCGTCTTTAGTACTTGGTATTTTCCAGGAGCTCTTTTGGAATCAGTCAGTCTTTTAGAATCCTCCAAAAGTCAATTCTTAAAAATGCGTTTGTGTGTTTCTGAGGTGTCCAGGATTTCTCCTTTTCCAATGAGTCCTGTTGGAATGTCTCTTGGTGGACATTTTTTTTCTTTTGTAGTTTGTGGCTGTTACAGAAACAAAAGCTTTATATGTCTGACCTTTGCCTTTCTACCAAAATGGTTGGACAGTACCAGAGATAATTGAAGTTTGTAATGACCAAAAAGAGGAAGGTTTAATCCGGACAAATTGCTCATGTACAGGACAATGATTGTGGATGGACTAGAGTGTGGTCTGTCCATACAGTAGAACGCTGCACAGTAACAAAAAGGAAGAAACTACCTATGCACACAACAATGTAGATAATTCTCAAAATTACTGATCAGAACAAAAGAAACCAGACACAAAGACAGCATCCTGTATGCTTCCATTTATATGCCATTCCAGAAAATAGTCTAAAAAGACCAAGTGGGCTGGGCACGGTGGCTCATGCCTATAATCCCAGCACTTTTGGAGGCCAAGGCAGGAAGATGACTTGAGGTCAGGAGTTCGAGACCAGCGGGACAAGACAGTAAAACCCCATCTCTACCAAAAATACAAAATTAGCCGGGTGTGGTGTTACACCCCTGTAACCGCAGCTACTTGGGAGGCTGAGGCAGGAGAATCATCTGAACACAAGATAATCACTTGAACTCAGGAAGCAGAGTTTACAGTGAGCTGAGATCATGCACTCCAGCCGAAGAGACTAGACTACATCTCATAAATAAAAAATAAATAAATAAATAAATAAATAAATAAAATAAAGGCCGCACGCAGTGACTCACACCTGTAGTCCCAGCACTTTGGAAGGCCAAAGTGGGTGGATCACAAGGTCAGCAGTTTGAGACCAGCCTGGCCAACATGGTGAAACCTCGTCTCTACTAAAAATACAAAACTAGACTGGCATGGTGGGGGGCGCTTGTAGTCCCAGCTACCCGGGAGGCTAAGGCAGGAGAATCGCTTGATCCTGGGAGCTAGAGATTGCTGTGAGCCAAGATCACGCCACTGCACTCAAGCTTGGGTGGCAGAGCAACACTCCGTCTCAAAAAAGAAAAAAAAAGACCAGTTGTTTCCACAAACTAGAGATAGGGTGATAAACCACAAAGGACACAGGAAACCATCTAGGAGTCATGAAAATGTGTTGTGTCTCTCATGAGTGAAAACGTGTTAAAACTCATCAAACGGGCAGGGCGTGGTGGCTCATGCCTATAATCTCAGCAATTTGGGAGGCAGAGGCAGGCACATCACCTGAGGTCAGGAGTTGGAGACCAGCCTGGCCAATATGGCGAAACCCGGTCTTTTTTTGTTTGTTTGTTTGTTTGTCTTGTTTTTGAGATGAAGTCTCCCTCTGTTGCCCAGGCCGGAGTGCAGTGGCATAATCTTGGCTCACCACAACCTCTGCTCCCTAGGTTCAAGTGATTCTTCTGCCTCAGGCTCCCAAGTAGCTGGGAATACAGGCACCCACCACCACACCCAGTTAGTGATTGTATTTTTAGTAGAAACAGGGTTTCACTATGTTGGTCAGTTTGGTCTAGAACTTCTGACCTCGTGATCCACCCATCTCGGCCTCCCAAAGTGCTGGGATCACAGGCATGAGCCACCGCGCCCAGCCAACAAGATAATTTTTAAGAAGATGATGGGAAGTAGGGAAGTGAAGTGGGCACTGAAGAGGGGAATGCTCAGCAAACCTGCACATTTCAGAAAATCAGCTCTGTGCCCCACAGTTTGGTGAACGTGAATGATCCCATCTCTAATTCCCTGTTGTAAAACGTTGTTTTGAGCTCCAGGTAAATTAGTTAGCTGACCTCATGATGAATGCTGAATGCATTGCAAGCTTGGTTTATTTTTGTTTCTCCCCCTCCCTTCTTCACTGATTAAATTTATAAAGTTTATAGATGTGGTTTCAATTTCTTCCAGAGAAGCCTTAACCTAAGTCCTGAGACCACTCACGCCCTCGGTGGCACCTCTCCTCCACCAGAACGTGCATATAATCTGCTACCTTAGGTTATATAAAATCCCCAAGACCATTTGATACATTGAGATTTTTATTCTGATTTTGTAGGGACGACTCCTCTGTTTTCATAAAGCTTTTTTAAGTATAAAGCATTTTTTTCTTTTGATGTGGCCAGAGATCTAACAACAATACTTGCAGATTTTATTTTTCTGTCTAATGTTGGGAACAGATCAAATCCTTCCCTGCCTCACACTCAAGACTATGAAGTTCACATATTAGTAAAATTCCATCAGTGTCTGTGGAGTTCATGAATGAATGAATTTTTTTTTATTTTTTGACAGAATCTCCCTCTGTCACCCAGACTGGAGTGCAGTGGCACAATTTTGGCTCACTGCAACCATTGCCTCCTGGGTTCAAGCAATTCTCCTGCCTCAGCCTCCCGAGTAGCTGGGTTTCAGGCACCTGCCATCATGCCCGGCTATTTTTTGTATTTTTGTAGAGATGGGGTTTCACCTTTTGGACCTGGCTGGTCTTGAATTCCTGACATCAGGTGATCTACCCATCTTGTCCTTCCAAAGTGCTGGGATTACAGATGTGAGCCACCTCACCCGGCCTTGAATGAACGTATTCTTGACTTCTACCCTATGCCTAACGCTGTCAAGTTTTTTGCTTCATGAACTGAATAGAGATATGTGATATGAATGGATATCTGATTCAATCCGTTAATCTGGAGAGAGCCAAAAACCCAATCAGGATTAACTGGGTGGAGCTTCAGAAATGCAACCAGATATCACTTTTTGATTGGAAGCTAGCAGCGGATACGTGGAGGGGCGTGGGTGGGAGTTGTGATTAGAAAGGTCAATAAAAGCTTCTAAAGACCCACGGGAGAGACCCAACGTCTTCAAGCCTGGAGTTCCTGCTTGTTTCTTCCTGAGGTCTGAGCACCTTCTAAACTACATCCAGATCTGGTAAGTCACTAATTTCTGGAAGGACACTCCAATATGACCTACAGTCAGCCGGTCTGGGATGTTGACAGTGCAGCCTACGATGGCACAGAGCTATATCCTGTCCTTTTTCTTTTTTCATATGAACAATTTGAAGCTTTGAATTTTTTCCTTTAAATGCAGTTCTGTCTGTATTTCAAAAAAGTTGATTGTGCTTTGGTTGATGTTATTTCAAAATTCTTGAAGGGAGCAGTGAATCTTGCCTTTAACCCCAACACTTTGGGAGGACAAAGTGGGAGGATCATTTCAGCCCAGGGGTTTGAGACCAACCTGGGCGACATGACAAAAACCCTCCTCTACACAACGTGTTTTTTTTTTTTTTTTTGAGGACAGGGATGGAGTCTCGCTGTGTTGCCCAGACTGGAGTGCAGTGGCACGATCTCAACTCACTGCAACCTTTACCTCCCGGGTTCAAGCAATTATCATGCCTCAGTCTCTGTCCTGAGAAGCTGGTATCACAGCCATCTGAAACCATGCCTGGCTAATTTTTGTATTTTTAGTAGAGAGGGGGTTTCACCATGCTGTCCAGGTTGGTCTCAAATACCTGACCTCAAGCGATCCACCTGTCTTGGCCTCCCAAAGCGCTGGGATTGCAGCCGTGTGCCACTGGTGCTCCGCCTCATCTTTTTTTTTTTTTTTTTAATTAGCCGAGCATGGTGGCACGGATCTGTAGTCCCAACTATTTGGGTGGCTGGTGTGGGAGAATCACTGGAGCCCAGAAGATTGAGGCTGCAGTGAGCCATGCTCGCACCACTGCTGTACTCCAGCCTGGGCAAAAGAGAGAGACACTGTCCAAAAAACAAAAACAAAATCTTAACCAAAAAGGATCTTTGACCTTAATTTTAAACCAATCACATCCTCTTCCACCCAAATGGAGACATGGGTGTGGGGGTGCATGCCTGTAATCCCAGCTACATGGAAGGCTGCAGCATGAGAATTGCTTGAATCTCGGAGGCAGAGGTAACAGTGAGCCAAGATGGCGCCACTGCACTCCAGCCTGGGTGACGAAGTGAGACTCAGCTCCCTCAACACCAAAACAAATCCTGCCACCCAGGTGATCATTGGATACATGAAGATTTCTATTGTGTTTTCTTAGGGACTGTCATCTCTGTCTTTGTAAAACTCTTTTAACTCTGAAATATTTGGATAAATTTGATGTGGTCAAGGATCCCTCAACAAAGATACTTGCAAGTTTTTTCCTTTCTGTCTAATATCAGGAAGAAATTCAACCCTTCCCTATCTCACACTCAGGACTATGAAGGACACGTATTAGTCAAACTCTATGTTTGTGGAGGGAGTCAGTGAATGAGTCCCGGACTTTCACCCTATCCCTAAATCTTTCATTTTGATGGGTGAATATCTAATTCGATTAGTTAATCTGGAAGAAAGCCAAAAATCCAATCAGATTTAACTGGGTAGAGATTAAGAAGTCTAAGGAAATGTAGTTCTCTCTCTGTCTCTCTTTTCAATCTAGCCTATTTCCCAGGCTGGAGTGCGGTGGTATAATCTCAGCTCACTGCAACTTCTGCCTCCTGGGTTCAAGTGATCCTCCTGCCTCAGCCTCCCTAGTAGCTTGGACTACAGGCACAGACCACTGCACCTGGCTAATTTTTGCTGTCTTAGTAGATGTAGGGTTTTGCCATGTTGGCCAGGCTTGTCTTGAACTCCTGATCTCAGATGATCCACCTGCTTCAGCCTCCCTAAATGCTGGGATTACAGGTGTGAGTCACTGCACCCAGCCAAAGTGGTTCATTTTTAATATGTGTAAGAGGTGTGCATTGGAAGCATCTATCTTGCAAATGATGCGTAACAGTGTCACATAGGTTTCAAGGCTTCTCACTGAAATTTTCAATAATGAAGCTGGGGCAGAGGCTCACACCTATAATCCCAGTACTTTGGGAGGCCAAGGTGGGTGGATTGCTTGAGACTAGGAGTTCAAGACCAGCTTGGACAACATAGCGAAATGCACTGTCTTTACGAAAAGTCCAAAAATAAAAGATTAGTTGGGTGTGGTG
Source organism: Nomascus leucogenys (assembly GCF_006542625.1). NCBI lineage: Eukaryota > Metazoa > Chordata > Mammalia > Primates > Hylobatidae > Nomascus > Nomascus leucogenys. Next base: position 13,563,210 of record NC_044404.1, read on the forward strand.
ATGCATAACTGTGGTCCCAGCTCCTTGGGAGGCTGAGGAGGAAGAATCCTTTGAGCCTGGGAGGTCAAGGCTGCACTGAGCCGAGATCCCACCACTGCACTCCAGGCTGGGTGACAGAGCAAGACCCTGTCAGAAAGAGAGAGAGAGAATAAGGGAGGGAGGGAAAGAAGACAAGAAAGAACGAAGGGAGAGAGAGGGGGAAAGAAAGAAACAAGGGAGGGAGAGAAGGAAAGAAGGAAAGAAGAAAGAGAGAGAAAGAGAAAGAAAGCTTAAATAGTGAAAATAAAACAAATAGAACCTATTCTAGAAATGCCTCACGAATGTTCCCAACCAGTTTATTTGTAGGAATTGAGAATGTAGGCATGTAGGCTGTGACACTCCCATCCCCATTGTTTTAGAACCTTGAGTAATTAGTAATTTCCCCCAACGATGGGAAGGATTAGCTTTCAGGTTCCTCCATACTCACTAGTCACAGGATGAGCACTGGATAGAAAGGAAGGGCTAGTGGTGGCCCTGCCACCTCACTGCTTGGGAGACCCTCATGCTGATGCAGCAGAGGCAGAATGCTGGCTTGATGGCCACTGAGTACAGCGTAGAATTGGAGTAAACTGAGGACTCTTTCACCATTGCCAGAGCCGTGACTTTGGCCCTGGGTGAAGATGAGATTGATGGGCTTGGCCTGAGAGTGATGCCTTTTCTCTGGGTTTGTCCCCTGGATGTTTTCCTTGCAGATTCATGAAGATGAGCATCCAGACTCCACCCAGACTCCTGGAGCTGGCGGGGCGGAGCCTGCTGAGGGATCAGGCCTTGGCCATCTCCACCCTGGAGGAGCTGCCCACGGAACTTTTCCCCCCACTTTTCCTGGAGGCCTTCAACAGGAGACGCTGTGAGGCCCTGAAGCTGATGGTGCAAGCCTGGCCTTTCCGCCGCCTCCCTCTGAGGCCTCTGATGAAGATGCCTTGTCTGGACACCTTCCACGCTGTGCTGGATGGGCTTGATGCACTGCTTACCCACGGGGTTCGTCCCAGGTGAGGTGGCCCAGGTGGGCTGGTGGGGAGGGCCCAGGTGTCCAACAGAAGGAACAGCTGGCTCATGAGAAGTGAGGAGGCCCAAGGGGGGATGGTGGTGGTGAGGAAGCTGAGAGGCCTTGGCCATTCCCCAGCTCCTCAGGGAAAGCACTGCTCACCACGCAAGGTCCATGGAGGTAACAGGAAGCTCTCCTCTAATGGCACTGAAAGCCACCATGAAAAGTGAGAACTGGGCCGGGCACAGTGGCTCACAATGTAATCCCAGCACATTGGGAGGCTGAGGTCAAGAGATTGAGACCAGCCTGTCCAACATGGTAAACCCCAACTCTACTAAAAATACAAAAATGAGCTGGGCATGGTGGTGGGCTCCTGTAATCCCAGCTGCTTGCAAGGTTGAGGCAGGAGAATCGTTTGAACCCGGGAAGTGGAGGTTGCAGTGAGCTGACATCACACCACTGCACCCCAGCCTGGGCGACAGAGGGAGACTTGGTCTCAAAAAAAAAAAAAAAATGTGGAAGTGGGCAGGATGCAAGGGGAAAACAGGGTGGAGAAAAGTCAGAGAGAGGGACAAGAAGCAGGGAGGGGAGGAGCTGCTATCCAGGATGTGGAGTTTAAGTTCAGAAATGAGTCCTTAAATTCTCAGTCTCACCTCTATTTTCCCACAGGAGGTGGAAACTTCAAGTGCTGGACTTACAGGATGTCTCTGACAACTTCTGGATGGTTTGGTCTGAAGCTATGGCCCATGGGTGCTTCCCAGTTGCCATGAGGAACAGAAAACCAGTGCCGGACTGTCCAAGGATGATAGGAGAGCAGCCCTTGACTGTGTTCATAGACCTTTGGCTCAAGAACAGGTCTCTGGATGCATACCTCACCTGCCTCCTTCTGTGGGTCAAGCAGAGGAAACATTTACTACACCTGTGCTGTAAGAAGCTGAGAATTTTGGGAACGCCCTTCCGCAATCTCAGAAACATCCTGAAAATGGTGAACCTAGACTGTATCCAGGAGGTGGAAGTGAATTGCAAATGGGCACTGCCCATCCTGACACAGTTTACCCCATACATGGGCCAGATGAGGAATCTTCAGAAGCTCGTTGTCTCCCACATGGATGTCTCTCGCTACACTTCCTCAAAACAGAAGGAGTTTGTTACCCAATTCACCATTCAGTTCCTCAAGCTGCACTACCTCCAAAAGCTTTATATGAACTCTCTTTCTTTCCTCGAAGGCCACCTGGACCAGCTGCTGAGGTGAGAGAGGGTGGTGGGCTTTCTCCGCAGACCACAGCAGAGCCTGTTACAGTAAATGCTAGTGGGCATCTACTGTGGGCCAGACTATGAGGATGTAACAGTGAAGAGGACACTAGAATGTCCACGCATTGTCCTGTTGGCAGCCCTGTCCTGAAATGGGTATCACGCAATTATCCCAATAGAAGCAGATGGATCAGCTGGAGTAGATGCTATAAAGAGGCTGCCATGCTAGGAAGCTAGCTACTGGGGGGTTCAGATCTAGTGATGGTGCCTTTGTGAATTCTTCCTGAGGATGTATGTCTAAGTTAAGATGATGAAAACTAGGCCAGGGATGGTGGCTCATGCCTGTAATCCTAGCCCTTTGGGAGTCTGAGGCAAGAGGATAACTTGAGCCTAGGAGTATAAGACCAGTCTGGGTAACATAGCAAGACCCCTTTCAGAAGTGAATACATAATTAAAAGAAACAAGATAATTTTTTTTCTCGGAGAAGGACTTTCACTTTTATTGTCCAGGCTAGAGTGCAGTTGCACCATCTCAGCTCACTGCAACCTCCGCCTCCCGGGTTCAAGTGATTCTCCTGCATCAGCCTCCCGAGTACCTGGGATTACAAGCGTGGGCCACCACACCTGGCTAATTTTTATTGTATTGTATTGTATTGTATTATTTATTTATTTATTTGAGACGGAGTCTCGCTCTGTCTCCCAGGCTGGAGTGCAGTGGCACGATCTCGGCTCACTGCAAGCTCCGCCTCCCGGGTTCACGCCATTCTCCTGCCTCAGCCTCCCTAGTAGCTGGGACTACAGGCGCCCGCCACCAAGCCCGGCTAATTTTTTTGGTATTTTTAGTAGAGACGGGGTTTCACCATGTTAGCCAGGATGGTCTCGATCGCCTGACCTCGTGATCCACCCGCCTCGGCCTCCCAAAGTGGTGGGATTACAGGCGTGAGCCGCCGCGCCCGGTCAATTTTTATGTTTTAAGTAGAGACAGGGTTTCACCATGTCGGCCAGGCTATTCTCCAACTCCTGACCTCAGGTGATCCACCTGCCTTGACCTCCCAAAGTGCTGGGATTATCGGCATGAGCCACCGTGCCCAGCCAACAAGCTAACTTTTCAGAAGATGATAGGAAGTAGGGAAGTTAAGTGGGCACTGAATAGCAGAATGCTCAGCAAACCTGCACATTTCAGAATACAAGCTTTGTGCCCCACAGCTTGGTGAACACAAATGATCCCATCTCTAATTCCCTGTCGTAATAGGTTGTTTTGAGCTCCAGGTAAATTAATTACGTAGGAAATGCATGATTCTGAAACAGAGGGTCAGGGAGCAGGCACAAAGAATGGTGAAAGTGACAGATGGTTTGCTGATGATACAGGCGTGTCAGGGACGCCCCAGCCGGCCCACCCCAGCTGATGTTGCAGGATCCTGCTTGGATTTGTCCCTTGTGCCTGCATCTCCACTGGGCTTCTGTGGCCCAGAGATGTGGTTTTCTGCCTGACAGATGACGAAAGGGAGCTTTAGGGGCTCTGTGAACTTGATCCATTCCTATAGATGATGGTGAAATGACAGGTTCAAATGGATATATATATATATATATATGTTTTTTTTGATACAGAGTCTCGCTCTGTGACCCAGGCTGGAGTGTAGTGGCATGATCTCTGCTCACTGCAACCTCCACCTCCTGGGTTCAAGCGATTCTCCTGCCTCAGCCTCCGAAGTAGCTGGAATTGCAGGTACGTGCCACGACACCTGGCAAATCTTTGCATTTTTAGTAGAGACGGGGTTTTGGCATGATTGCCAGGCTGGTCTCAAACTCCTGACCTCAAGTAATCTGCCAGTCTAAGCCTCCCAAAGTTCTGGGATTGCAGGTGTGAGCTACTGCACCAGGCCTAAAATGGAATTGACCTCAGTGGCAAAGCTCTTCATCACGCAGCATCTTAAGTGTTGACCATCAGACAATCAGAATGACCCTGGGCTTGGGCAAAATGGTCTTCGTCCTTCACCTTGACATCCCCCACCGCCCTCAACTGACCCCTACAATTCCCCACAACTAACTTCTTGCTCTCTCTCCCCAGCTGTCTGAAGACCCCGTTAAAGATCCTCGCAATAACTAACTGTGTGCTTTTGGAATCAGACTTGAGGCATCTATCCCAGTGCCCGAGCGTCAGTCAACTAAAGATCCTGGACCTGAGTGGCATCAGACTGGCCAATTTCAGTCTTGTGCCTCTCCAAGTTCTCCTAGAAAGAGTTGCAGCCACCCTTGAGGACCTGGACTTAGATGACTGTGGCATCGCAGACTCCCAAGTCGATACCATCCTGCCTGCCCTGAGCCGCTGCTATGAGCTCACCACCTTCAGCTTCTGTGGAAATCCCATCTCCATGGCCACCCTGGACAACCTGCTGTGCCACACAATCAGACTCAACAACTTACGCCTGGAGCTGTATCCTGCCCCGCGGGAGAGTTATGACGCTGATGGTACTCTCTGCTGGAGCAGATTTGCCCAACTTAGGGCTGACCTGATGGGGAGAGTGAGGGACTTAAGGCACCCCAGGAGGATCTTGTTGTGTACTGACTACTGCCCTGACTGTGGCAGCAGGTCATTTTATGGCCTGGAGGTAGATCAGTGCTGCTGTTGAATACCTGCCTATTTAGGCGGATATATCAAATGCTTCCTTCTGGACACATGGAAACTAAAACCTAGGTCTTAGGTATATCCTAAAGAGAGCACAGAAACCACTGTTTCAGACACCATCTCTGAAAGTGGGAAAGGAAACGTAATCAAGTAGGGGGGAAAAAGAGCTCACCACCTTCAGCTTCTGTGGAAATCCCATCTCCATGGCCACCCTGGAGGACCTGCTGTGCCACACAATCAGACTCAACAACTTACACCTGGAGCTGTATCCTGCCCCGCGGGAGAGTTATGACGCTGATGGTACTTGGGGGAAAAGATTACATGGATTCAATAGGACTTTGGGGACCTGTGTCCTGTAGAGTGGAACATGGGAATGTGAATGTCTAGAGTGGAATTCAGGCTTGAGAATACATGAGGGAGTTCCCCTTGCATGGATGGCTGTAAAGAAGCAGTAAGAAATAAAGGGAAACTGAGTGGAAACTGTCTGGTGTCCTCTATTAACAAGTAACCTGTTTTCCAGTTTAAGCCTCAGGAAACTTCAGTTATTGAACAACAACAAAAAAAGGCACTGAGTTGTCCAATCAGTAAGATGCAGCCCCAGAAAAATAAGGCATTTAAATGAAATTTGGTTATTTTAATCAATTTCCTCCCATTCTTTTTTTTGAGACAGAGTTTCACTCTTGTTGCCCAGGCTGTAATGCGGAGTGCATTGGTGACATCTCTGCTCACTGCAACCTCCATCTCCAAGGTTTAAGAGATTCTCCTGCCTCAGCCTCCCAAGTAGCTGGGATTACAGGCATGTGCCACCATGCCCAGCTGATTTTAGTATTTTTAGTTCAGACAGGGTTTCATCACTATGTTGGTCAGGCTGGTCTGAAACTCCTGACCTCAGGTAATCCACCCAACTCATCTTCCCAAAGTGCTGTGATTAAAGCTGTGAGCCACTGGGTCTGGCTCTTTGTTTATTTGTTTTTTAAAGGTGTTGCTCTTTTTTTTTTTTTTTTTTAAAGTTCTCACTCTGTCACCCAGGCTAGAGTGCAGTGGCGCAATCATGGCTCACAGCAGCCTCAATTTCCTGGGTTCAAGGGATCATCCCCCCTCAGCCTCCTGAGTAGCTAGGACTACAGGCATGTGAATCACCAGGCCTGGGTACAGTTTTTAGTACACACAAGGTCTCGCTTTGCTGCCCAGGATGATCTGGAACTCCTGAGCCCAAGTGATTCTCCTGGCTGGGCCTCCCAAAGTGCAGGGAGTATAGCTTTGAGCCACCACGCTCGGGCTCCTCCAGTTCTTCACTTCTCTTTAGACATCTGTTGCCTCCTTGTTAGTTTCTGTGGCTGTTCAGTGGGCTAATACACACTAGGTGGACACCCAGGGCATGGAACATTAGTGGGCAAGACCAGTGAGCCAATCCACATGGAAAGCACCTTCTTCTCAGGGTCTTTCACTGCTAGCCAGAAGCTGAGACCCGGCCACTCCTTGTGAGTCTCCACATGGTTCTGGAAGCCTTAGTTGGTGGAGGTCAGCTTCGCTGGAGCACAGTGGCATGATCTCACCTCACTGCAACCACACCTATAAGCGTGAGTCACCGCACCCAGCCTTGAGTTTATTTATTTATTTTGGAGATGGAGTCTCACTCTGTCACCCAGGCTGGAGTGCAGTGGTACGATCTCGGCTCACTGCAACCTCCGCCTCCAGGGTTCAAGCAATTCTGCTATCTCAGCCTCCCAAGTAGCTGGGATGACAGGCATGCACCACCACAGCTGGCTATTTTTTGTATTATTATTATTATTATTATTTTTTTTTTTTTTTAGTAGAGATGGGGTTTGGCCATGTGAGCCAGGCTGGTCTCCAAACCCTGACCTCAGGTGATCCACCTGCCTCAGCCTCCCAAAGTGCTAGGACTACAGGCGTGAGCCACCATGCCTCTCCTATTTTTTTCTTTATACCCGTTTTAGCTTCACAGAAAAACTAAGCAGAAAGTGCAGAGTTCTCATCTACCCCCTTCCTCCTTCAATATACAGCAACACCACGGGATCAGCACCCACACCAGTGCAGAGCATTCATCACAATCAATGAGCCACAGGGACACATCATCGTCACCCAATGTCCATAGTTTATTTATTTATTTTTTATTAATTTTTTTGTACACAAAGCAATAAACATTTTCTAAAAATACATACAAACAAAAAGATGCATATCAAACATATTAGGGAGGTTGCACATGGGAAGAGGGGGAATAGAAATGGGGAGTGGGAATTAAAGAAAATAAATGAGAGAGGGACTTTATATGGATCAATGATAATAACTCAATCCTCTATTTGACAAAGAAGAAGCAGAAGGAAGAGGAAGAAAAAGAAAGTGGGATAAAGGATCAGAAAGGGAGGAAAATAGAAAAAACTAGAGTATGACTCCAGGGTAGACCTGTTTTGTTGTCGCTTGGTTGGTTGGTTGGTTTGTCTGTTGTATTTTTCATATGTTTCACCACGTTGGCCAGACTGGTCTCGAACTCCTAGCTGGAAGTGATCAACCCGCCTCGGCCCCCAGAGTGCCGAGACTACAGGCGTGAGCCACCACGTCCAGCCCCCACATTGCTTCTGGCCTCCGTGGTAGACCTCCCAGACGAGGCGGTCGGGCAGAGGCGCTCCTCACTTCCCAGATGGGGCGGCCAGGCAGAGGTGCTCCTCACTTCCCAGACGGGGCGGCCGGGCAGAGGCGCTCCTCACTTCTTCCCAGATGGGGTGGCCAGGCAGAGGCGCTCCTCACTTCTTCCCAGATGGGGCGGCCGGGCAGAGGTGCTCCTCACATCCCAGATGGGGCGGTGGGGCAGAGGCGCTCCTCACTTCTTCCCAGACGGGGCGGCCGGGCAGAGGCGCTCCTCACTTTCCAGACGGGGCGGTGGGGCAGAGGTGCTCCTCACTTCCCAGACGATGGGTGGCCGGGCAGAGGCGATCCTCACTTCCTAGACGGGGTGGCGGTCGGGCAGAGGCGCTCCTCACTTCCCAGACGATGGGTGGCCGGGCAGAGGCGCTCCTCACTTCCTAGACGGGGTGGCGGTCGGGCAGAGGGGCTCCTCACTTCCTGGACGGGGCGGTCGGCCAGAGGCGCTCCTCACTTCCCAGACGATGGGTGGCTGAGCAGAGGCGCTCCTCACTTCCTAGACGAGGTGGCGGTCGGGCAGAGGGGCTCCTCACTTCCCGGACGGGGCGGCCGGGCAGAGGCGCTCCTCACATCCCAGACGATGGGTGGCCGGGCAGAGGCGCTCCTCACTTCCTAGACGGGGCGGCCGGGCAGAGACCCTCCCCACCTCCCAGACGGGGCGGCGGCCGGGCAGGGGCTGCAATCCCAGCACCCTGGGAGGCCAAGGCAGGCGGCTGGGAGGCGGAGGCTGCAGCGAGCCAAGACCACGCCACCGCACTCCAGCCCGGGCAACACCGAGCACCGAGTGAGCGAGACTCCGTCTGCAGTCCCAGCACGTCGGGAGGCCGAGGGGGGCAGAGCACTCGGGGTCAGGAGCTGGAGACCAGCCTGGCCAACATGGCGAAGCCGCGCCTCCAGCCAAAGGAGAAAATGCAGGCAGCGGTGGTGGCGCGTGCCGGCAATCCGGGCAGGAGAATCACGGGAGCCAGAGGCAGGGAGTCTGCAGCTAGCCGACGAGATTCCAGCCTGGGCCACAGACAAAAAAGAAAAAAAGAAAAAAAGAAAAAAAGAAAAAAGAGAAAAAGAGAAAAAGAGAAAAAGAAAAAAAGAAAAAAGGAAAAAAGGAAAGGAAAGGAAAGGAAAGGAAAGGAAAAGGAAAAGAAAAGAAAGAAGGCAATGTCCATAGTTTACATGAGGGATCATTTCTGGTTTTGTTCATTCTGTGGATTTTAACAAAGGGATAATGACATGTATCCACCATTAGAGCATCACGCAGAGTAGTTTTGTTTCCCTAAAGTCCTCTGTCCTCTTTCCGTTCATCCCATTGTACTCCGAACCCCTGGCAACGACTGGGTTTTCTACCGTCTCCATAGAAAAAGGCAAAAGCCTTTTCCGGAATGTCTAACAGGATGAGTCTTTTCACACTGCCTTCTTTCACTTGTACAATAGCTTGCATTTAGGAATATTTCATGTCTTCTTATGGCTTCATAATAGTTCACTGACCAGATGGATCACAGTTTGTTTTTCCAGTCACCGACCGAAGGGCATCTTTCTTGCTTCCAAGTTTTGGCGATTATGAATAAAGCTGCTATAAACATCCAGGTGTGGGTTTACTCATTTCGTGAAATACCTGGGAGCATGATGACTGAATTGTAGGAGTATGGTATGTTTTGCAAGGATTTTTTCTTTCTTGACAATCTCACTTGTTCGATATTGCTGCTAAAGGTCAGGAACTTTGTCTCGATCATCCCGTGGTCCCACTGCTGAGCATGGAACCTGGCACTTGGTAGCAAATGCTGTTGACCACATGATGCATGGGAATGTTTATCATCAGTATAGCCACTAAATTCCTGACTTGGGGACGTCAACAGTAACTGGCTACCAATAATACAAATAAGTTGGATTATGGAAAAAATAGCCCTTGTGGTACTGTGGATACTCCATGTGTATCATGAAAGTCCAGCAATTGGCAAGGCGCAGTGGCTCACATCTGTAATCCCAGCACGTTGGGAGGCTGAAGAGGGCGGATCACTTTAGGTCAGGAGTTTGAGACAAGCATGGCAAACATGGTTGAAATCCTGTCTCTATTAAAAATACAAAAATTGACTGGGCGTGGTGGTGCATACCTGTAGTCCCCGCTACTGGAGAGACCGAGGGAGGAGAATTGCTTGAACGCAGGAGGTGGAGGTTGCAGTGATCGAAGATCAAGCCACTGCACCCCAGCCTGGGAGACAGAATGAAACTGGAAACACCATACTCCCTCTTATATGGCAAAGCCCCAAGCTCCTATAGATCTGATGCAGTCCATCTTTCTGACACACAATGCAACCCGGCCAGAGTGCAGGCAGCTTTTTCTCCCACTGTTTAACACTGAGGAGTGTCGGAGAGTAACACAGGCAACTCTCTGCTGGATAGAAGCCCACTGTTCTCTCTCTACACTTTGTCTCTGTGTCTTATTTCTTTTCTCAGTCTCTCATCCCACCTGATGAGTTATACCCACAAGTGTGGAGGGGCTGGCCCCCTTCATTTAGCGGCAGCAGGATTCTGCCACATCTGGATTCCAAATTTTTCAGTGATGGCTAAGACATTATATGAAGCCACAGAATCAGAGAAAAAGAGCCCCTCCTTACGGAAACTAATCAGAAATAGCATTCAAACAGCACAAGGAAGCTTTAAGTCAGGCCCAGCCTTAGGACTACCAGATATAATCAAGCCTTTCTTTCTATATATTCATGAACCAAAAGGAATGGCTATAGGGGTTCCGACTCAAATTATAGAATCATGGCATTGTCTAGTGGCATATTTATCCAAACAACTGGACTCCGTGGTGCTAGGATGGCCTCCTTGCCTTAAGGCATTAGCTGCCACCATCTTGTTAACACAAGAAGCTAGCAAATTAACTCTGGGACAGCAGCTAACTCTCCGGGTGTCACACTCGGTTATAACTTTGATGGATCAATCAGGGCATCATTGGTTATCAAACCCAAAAATGACTCAGTACCAAGGGCTTCCGTGTGAGAACTCTTACATTATTTTAGAAACAGTGAACACCTTAAACCTGGCTACTCTGCTCCCATTCTACCCAGGGGCTCCCCTCCATGACTGTGTTGCAACAGTAGATGAGGTATTCTCCAGTTGGAAAGATCTTGCAGACAGACCTCAGAGGCCCAGATGTTGAATATTTCACAGATGGAAGTAGTTTTGTGCTAGAAGGGGTTCAAGATGCTGGGTATGCAGTAGTAATATTGGACTTAGTAGTAGATGCTCTGCCTCTGCCTACTGGAACATCAGCTCAAAAGGCAGAATTAATAGCCCTGACAAGAGCACTGCTTCTAGCAAAAGAGAAAAAGGTCAATATTTACACTGATTCTAAGGATGCTTTTACTACATTGCATGTACATGAAGTTATAGACAAAGAGAGAGGACTTTTAACAGCTGGAGGCAAAGAAATCAAGTACAAAGAAGAGATTCTGCAGCTCTTAGAGGCTGTGTGGGCTCCAGGAAAAGTAGCTCTAATGCACTGCAGATGGCACCAAAAGGCAGGGACATCAAAAGCCAAAAGAAACAGAAAGGCAGACAGAGAGGCAAAGAGGGGAGCAATGATTACACCACATTTTAAAGAGGAAGCATTAGTTATACCTCTCCTCTCAGAACCTCCTCTCCAAGAAGACCCAAGTTATACTCCAAATGAAAGAGCCTGGTTTGCTCAAGAAGCTGGAAAATATATTAAAGAAAGGTGCTGGAAATTCTTCAGTGGGAGATTAGCCATTCCAGAAATGTTAGTTCCTACGTTTGTGAAGCAAATTTATCTAGAAACTCATATGGGAAAAAACGGCACTAGAAACGTTACTGAAATGCCATTTCTATGTGCCATGGCTCTCTGCCGTCATTTGAGCTGTTTGTGAACAATGGTTCACCTGTGCTCAGAACAACCCGCGACAGGGGCCCACTCAACCCCCAAGAATTCGGGAAGTAGGAACCACGCCTTGTGAAAACTTTCTGATAGACTTTACCAAACTACCCCGTGCCGGAGGCTATCAGTACATGCTAGTGCTTATTTACACCTTTGGAGGATGGGTTGAAGCTTTCCCCATCAGAACAGAAAAAGCACGAGAAGTGACTAAAGTACTGTTAAGGGACATTATCCCCATGCTGGGACTGCTTCTAACTTTAGGGTCCAATAATTGGACAGCATTTGTAGCTGAAATAGTGCAAGATTTAACAAGACTGTTAAAAATAAAATGGAAGTTACACACAGCCTATCAGCCGCAAAGTTCAGAAAAAGTGGAATGCATGAACCAGACACTCAAGCGGCTACTGAAGAAATATTTCCAGGAAACCTATCTGAGATGGGATCAGGTCTCGCCTATGGTCCTCCTCTGAGTCAGGTGCACCCTCACCAAACAAACTGGGTACTTGCTCTACGAGATTTTGTTCAGTCAGCCTCCCCCCAGTCATAAGTCAAATTAAAGGTGATCTCCGTGAACTAAGAGAATTATCCCTAAGAAAGCAAATGCAGGCTTTAGGGACAGACTTGCAAAGTGTCCATGGCTGGGTACAGAAAAGAATGCCTATAAGCCTGACAGACCCAATACACCCCTTTAAACCTAGTGACTCTGGGTTAAAAAGTTGAATTCAATTCTCTAGGACCTATATGGGATGGGCCTTATACTGTAATCTTTTTTTTTTTTTTTTGATACAGAGTCTCGCTCTGTCCCCCAGGCTGGAGTGCAGTGGTGCGATCTCAGCTCACTGCAAGCTTTGCCTCCTGGGGTCACAGCATTCTCCTGCCTCAGCCTTCCGGGTAGCTGGGACTACAGGCACCCGCCACCATGCCCGGGTAATTTTTGTATTTTTTTTTTAATAGAGATGGAGTTTCACCGTGTTAGCCAGGGTGCTCTCCATACACCTACATACTAGATTTTAGTGTCCAAGTGCCTGGAAGAGAACTTTGGATTTATCTACCCCACTAGGCACGCCTTCCCTAACAGCAAAGATGGAGCTCCAGTTCCTCAGGTGGTGATGAGTCACAGGAAGGGCAGGGGGTGGGGCCAATGAAGATCCTCTTGGGCTGCCTGACTTCCCTCAGTGTACACATCAGCTCAGCCCCAAGTGGGGTGAAGATCTCCCAACTGACACGAACCAAGGAATTCAAACTCTCCTCAGGGGCAGGATACGTCTCGAGGCTTAACTTGCTCAGCGCACTGGTGTGGCGCAGCAGGTCCTTCAGGGCGTCCATAGACATGCAATTTCTGCCAAAGTAGAAGGTGGTGAGCTGGGAGCAGCGGCTCAGGCAAGGCAGGATGGCGCTGAGTTGGGAGTAGTGGATCTGACAGCCCTCCAAGATGAGGGTCTCGAGAGTGGCAGAAACTTTCTCCAGCAGAGCTCCGAGGGGTTCAAGACTGATACGGAACTGCAGCATGTAGTGATACAGAACTGCAGCATGTAGCTGAGATTCAGATGCTTTGGGTAAGCGAGGCTTGGGTACTGGTAGAGACACCTCAAGTCCTCTTCCAATAGGTAGCCACAAGTTAATTCCAAGTTCTCCAAGGGGTTCTAGAGGCACCTGTGAAGATCAAGAAGTTAGTTCTGGGCAATGGTACCAGTTAGACGAAGGTAGTGGGGAATAACATCAAGGAAAATGCCTGCTTCAACCAAACACAGCTTTATTCCCACCATCTGATGATGGTCCTCATGCAAGTTGCTGCATGATGAGGACTCTGATCATTCAGGGGCTGTCCCAATTTAGGCTCAGCCCTTTCACCATTGCTTGTGTGATTGGGTCAAGGCCACAAAATCTCTAAAGCCTTTTATCTTCATCTTTTAGCAGAAAACTTCATCTCTGGGCCACAGGTACCCAGTGGGAGATGTGCACAAAGAACTCAACTCAGCAAGGTCTAGGGACATCAGCTAGGGCTACCTGCCGGCAGGGGCTCCCTGACATGCCTGCATCTGCAAACCACCTATCACCTTTTACCACTCTCACACCTAATCCTTCACCCTCCATCCCAGAAGCACGCAGGTTCCATGTCAGTTGACTTTCCTGGAGTTCAAAACAACCTTCTACAGACAGGGAATCAGAGACAGGATCATTCGTGATCACTAAGCTGGTGAGGACAGAGCTTCTACTGTGAAATGCACAAGTTTGATGCGCTGTCCCTCCTTTCATACCCTCCTCTGTTACCTCGTTTACATCATATCAACTTGAAACACGCTTTGTAACAAGAAATTCACATGTGCACCCCCAGCAGAGCTGTAACACCCACTAAGTACCTTGTACATGATGTCCCTCTCTAGCCTCTACCCTAGGTGACCCCTCTGCCTTTATTGAAGTGATCCTGTGATAGCCACTCCAGGACACGGAACACTGAACGGGACAATGTGTTGACATTCTGGTGTCCCCTGCACTGTGCCATCGCCACTGGCTGGCACACAGTACATGTCTTCTAGTGTTTGCTGTAACAAAAAAAAGGCTGTGCTGTGGTCTGCAGAGAAAGTGCACGATCCTTTCTCACCTGATCAGCTGTCCTAGGTGGTGACCATATTCATTTTAAGCAACCGGAGGTGTTTCAGCCTGAGGAACAGAGAGCTGATTTTGGCAACTGAGCATTCCTCATGGTAATTGACATGTAAGGATGGCACCTGCAGAAAAATGAGTTTGCGAAGATTCTTCATCTCCTTCAGGTAACAAAAAGGCTTTCTTATCAGATGTGGCCAGGACATGTAGCAAATTTCCAGCTCCTGAATACTATTCAGGTGGATTATTTTCAATGATCTTCTGAGATATTCAATCGATGTTAGATAATTCACCAACTTACTACAGCACAGGTGTACTCAACCTCTCCTTTGGTAAACCCACCGAAAGAGGGATCTCAGGCATTCATCCTGGGGTATTTCCTTGAGGCAGACGTCTATGAACACCTTCAAGGGCTGGTGCTCTCCCGTCCTTGGACAGTCCTCTGCTGTCTGCCTCTTACTCATGGCCTCTGGGGAGTAGGACAGGGCCCTGGATTCAGACCATATGGCCCAGAAATTCTCATCAACATCCCGCAAATCCAGCACTGGAAGTTTCCACCTCCTGTGGGTAAAGTAAGGCAGAGGCTCAGAATTTAGAAGAACAAATCCCTGACCTTTGCTTTCATTCTTATCCAATAAATCAGCTGCTCCTGTCCTCGGTGCTCCCTGTTCTCTCTGAGTTTTCTCGGTCCCTTTTCTCTTTCAATTCTGACTGGTCCCAACTTCTATTTCCTTTACCTTCCACTGGGACTAGGCAAGTTTCTGTTCCCACAGCGGACCCTATATGGTGAGCAGTCCTTTCCCTGAGGATCTGGGCAATGGCCAAGGCCTCTCTGAGCTTCCTCACCAGCACCACCAGAAGACACTGGGCCATCATCCTTGGGCTACTTCTCTGCCTGACCCTGCTGTTCTTTCCCTGGACACCTCAGCCCCATCTACCAGCCCTCCTGGGTCACCTCACCTGGGGTGAATCTTCTGTGCAAGCAGCATATGAAGCCCTTCCAGCAATGCTTTTAAGGTCTCCAGATGAAGCGTCTTCATCAGCGATCCCAGAGGGAGGCGGGTGAAGGGCCAGGCCTGCACCATCACCGTCAGAGTCTGGAAGTGTCTCCTGCTGAAGGCCTCCAGGAAGAGTGGGAGATAGAACACCCTGGGCAGCTCCTCCACGGCAGAGATGGCCAAGGCCTGGTCTCTCAGCAGACTCTGCCCTGCCAGCTCCAGGAGTCTGGGTGGGGCCTGGATGCTCATCCTGATGAATCTGTAAGGAAAATCTCTAGAGGACAAATCCAGAGAAAAGGCATCACTTTCAGGCCAAACACAATCACCTCATCTTCTCCTAGGGCCAATAGCATTGCTCTGGTAGAGGTAGAAAAATTACCACTTTACCCCAATTCCACTCTGCACTTGGTGGCCACAAATCTATATTTCTGCTTCCACTGGTACCAGGAAGAATGTCTTCCAAACACCAAGGAGGGAGGGGTCGAAGACACCACTGGCCCATTAATTTTCATCCATTAGTCCACTGAATCCCAGTACTACTGCAAAGTGTCACTGAGGATCCTGAAAGCCAAGCTCTACCTCTTTGAGGAAAATTTTCTTGTCACTTACCACCCTAAAGCAATGAGAATGAGAGTGTCCTGTGGCCCCAGACAGCCTACATTCTCAGTTCACATCATGAACATGCTGGGACAACACTAAAGGGACTCCCTAAAATCGATGCCATTATTTTTTATTTTGAAAAATTTCAACCAGAAACTGACCGGGTGCTGTGTCTCATGTCTGTAATCCCGGCACTGTGGGAGGCCAAAGCAGGCAGATCACTTGGGGTTAGGAGTTCGAGAACAGCCTGGGCTACATAATGAAAGCCTGTCTCTACTAAATATGAAAAGATTAAGAATCATTTGACTCCAAAAGGCAGAGGTTGCAGTGAGCGGAGATCGCACCACTCCACTCCAGTCTGGACAAAAGAGTTAGACTCTGTCTCAAATAATAATAATAATAATAACAATTAATTAATTAAAATGTTAGCCAGGTGTGGTGGTGCAGTCCTATAATCCTAGCTACTCTGGAGGCAGAGGAAGAAGAATCACTTGACTCCTGGAGGCAGAGTTTTCAGTGAGCCGAACTCAACGCCCTGCACTTCAGCCTGGGTGACAGAGTGAGACTCCATCTCAGAACAAGAGAAAAGAGTTAACCAGAAACTAAAAGCGATGTGATGGTATTCTAGAGCATTTGGAAGGCAGGGATAGAAACACTAGCTCTAAATGAGGCACAGTGGCTCACTCCTGTAATCCCAGCACTTTGGGAGTCCAAGGTGTGTGTTTTTATTTTGAAAAATTGTAAGAGAAATTAGAAAAGCCATGTTGCAGTATTCTAGAGCACTTGGTAGGTAGGGACGGAAACACTAAGTCTCAGGTGAAGGCTCCAATACACATCCCTTCCACATACTCACAATCACACACTTAGGGACAGAGTCTAAGGGAAGAGATAAATCCCAGGTTCAGAACAAGACTCTTGAGAATGGTGTACGGGAGATGTAAGGTTTCTGTAAAACAAAAGCCTGACTAATAAAATCAAAATACCACCAAGTGTGTGAACTATAGCTGTCAGGCACAGAAACCAACAACTTCACATGTCAAGACATAAAAATCCATCCAACTGTAAATTTTTAATATATTTTTTAAAAGCTGCTTCAATAAGAATTTTGAAATGAGAAAAACGAAGCACAAATCAAAATTTGAGGGATAAAGTCAAAACTATATTTGGAAGAAAAATCAAAACCTACATCTGTTTAATCTGAAAAAACAGATAGGACGAGACCACGGTAAAACCCCGTCTCTACTGAAAATACAAAAAAAATTTGCCGGGCGTGGTGGCGGGTGCCTGTAGTCCCAGCTGCTCGGAGAGGCTGAGGCAGGAGAATGGCGTGAACCCGGGAGGCAGAGCTTGCAGTGAGCCCAGATTGCGCCACTGCACTCCAGCCTGGGCAACAGAGCGAGACTCCGTCTCAAAAAAAAAAAAAAAAAAAAACAAAACCAGACAGGAAATTCTCTGTGCCACTTTGGGCTGCACGTCACCATCCCTGACTGGCTGGCTGCAGATCAGACGGGCATGTTCCTAAGAAGGTGGTGACTTACCAGATCTGGACTCCGTTTGCAGGGTGCTGGGACCTCTCAGAGAACCAAGCAGTAGCTCCAGGTGCCAAGGCTTCGGGTCTCTCCTGTGCAAACTCAGGAGATTTTATTGATGTTTCTAACCACACCCTTCCCTTCTCAATCACCAGCTTCCCATCAGAAAGTGATACCTGATTAGATCCTGAAGTTCCACCCAGTTAATCCTGATTGAGTTTCCCACTTTCTTCTGATTCATTGATTAAATTAGATGTGCATTTATGAAAGTGAAAGAATAAATGATAGGGTGAAAGTCCAAAACTCATTAATTCATTTATTCCCCAAACACTGATGAAGTTTGACTAATATGTGACCTTCATAGTGACATGGAAGGTTTAATCTGTTCCTGGCATTAGAAAGAAAAAACAAAACCTAATGATATCTTTATGGGAGAACATTTGGCCACATCGAAATTATCAAAACGTTTCAGAGCTAAGACAGCTTTAAAAAGACGGTGATGTCAACCCTAAGAAAACAGAATAAAAAGCTCTGTTATCCAACGGTCACCTGGGTTTTATGCTTCCTAACAGGGGAGGTCATATGTGGGTTCAGGTTGAAGAGGGCAACCACTGAGGGTGTGACTGATCACAAGACTACGGTCAAGGCTTCATTGAGGGAAATCAGGACAGAATGACAAAGTGAGGTGGAGGCCGGGCAGGATGGGACCAGGTGTTCTAGTAGAACCCTGGGAAGGAACCAAGACAGCATAAAACATGGTGGGTATTTTGTGGGTGTCTCCACAGAAGGATTGAAAGACTCTGTCTGGATTGAGTTTAAAAATTAAAAAGGGAAAGAGACAGTGCAGACTCTTCAGACACAACATTGTCTTTGAGGGCAGAGAAGGCAGATACAGTCTCAGCCCCTACTAGAAGGGAAAGCGTGTTTACTCCCAAAAATGATGGGCTTGCCTCAGAAAATCAGCCTGGGAAGATGGAATCTGAGAATCTGAGCTGGGGCAGAGGCCAGAGGGAAACAGTGTGGCCAGACCTGGGAAGGGAGACTTTCCCAACCTGGAAGCCATCGAGGGTGGAAGCTGTGGGGTTTTGCAGGATGTGGGAGAAAGTGAACAAGGGTCCACGTCTCTCTGTCATGGTGCTATGGTCTGGAAACCTTTCTTTTAGGCTCAGGGATCTTCCCACAGTGGGACATTTCCCAGCAACCCTCACCCACAGGCGTTTCCCAGCGCCCTTCATCCTCATCAATCCCATCGTCCCATTCCACAGTATATTTTGATAATTAATGTTCTGTCATCCTTAAAGTCCTCCCTTGTCCCTAATATTGCACAGAGAGATTCTGATTAAAGCAATACCATTAGGCATACAAAGAAAACTCAGGCCATGTGTGGTGGCTCATATCTGTAATTTCAGCACTTTGGGAGGCCAAGGCAGACAGATTACTAGAGTGCAGGAGTCTGAGACCTGCCTGGGCAACATGGACAATTCTGTCTATAAAAAATATATACAAAAAATTAGCCAGGCACGGTGGTGCGCACCTGTAGTCCCAGCTGCCCAAGAAGTTTAGATGCGAGGATCACCTGAGCCCAGGAGGGTGAGACTCCAGTGAGCCACCATTGTGCCACTGCACTCCAGCCTGGTCAACAGAATGAAACCTTGCCTCCAAAAAAAGGAAGGAAGGAAGGAAGAAAGGAAGGAAGGAAGGACAGAAGGGAGGGAGGAAGGGGAGAGAGAAAGAAAGAAGGAAACAGAAAGAAAGGTGCAAAGAAAGAAAAAGAAAGAAAGAAGAAAGAGAAAAGAGAAAGAAGGAAGGAAAGAAAAGAAAAGAAAGAAAGAAGAGAAGGAAGGAAGGAAGGAAGGAAAGAAAGAAAGAAAGAAAGAAGAGAAGGAAGGAAGGAAGGAAAGAAAGAAGAAAGAAAGAAAGAAGGAAAGAAAGAAAGAAAGAAAGAAAGAAAGAAAGAAAGAAAGAAAGAAAGAAAGAGAAACTCAGACTTCTTGTCTTTAAGAACGGTGCATATATACTGTTATATTGGGTGCACACCTACAATACATTTCCCCCACAAAACCTGGAAGCTCTATTCCACGTTGAAAGATCTGCTAAGTTCAGTGATGGCTCCTCCCATCTTAAGCAGAATCACACAGTGATTCTTCTGATGTTTTAGGGCACAAAGTAGCAAGAACATCCCCCACCTCCAGACAGTCCTGCAGGCCTTTCTCTCCCATTCCATGTGAAAACCAAACAGCTCAGAGATGCCACTGGCCTCCGAAACTGGAGTACTTTGAAGGATGTTCTCTATCTTGAAATGTTTCTGTAAATGTTCTTTCTCCACATTTCTGACCTCACTGTCAATGCCCTGCTTTGTGTGCAATCAACTTAAACTGAAATGTGTTCAGTGGGGCTTCTGCTTCGGCGACCCTCACTTTGTGAGCCTGAGGCTGAGGTTGAGCTCAGCACCAAGGGTGGTCGTGAGTGTTTCTGGTGACTGAGCATCCACAAGGCACAGCAGGGGCTGGTATCATTCATCCAAGATCTCAGCTCTCCCTCACAAATAATCTAAAGCATGTTGGTGGCCCCAAGACTTGGCTAGGAAGAGGAATCTGCCCATGTTCAGGCAACACAAGATTGGCAGCCCCCTCAGGTGAGAGGCTCGGAGGATCCCCTAAGTGGTTCAACAACCTAAATGTTGGAAAAAACTGACTGACAGACTTTCCCTTCTTGCCCAATTCAGAAGGTCCAGCAAGTAGTGGTTGGTCTCAGGAAGACAGAAAATCGCAAACAACATTTAAAAAAAGAAACTAAGCAAAGGAACACTGGCAAAAAACTGTGCCAGTGCCCCCCCCCCTTTCACCAAGAAGGAAGGCCTCCCACTCCTGGGCCCACTGCGCCCCAGCTTCCACGAGGCCTACATACCGCTAGGCTACCCAGAGTAGAGAAGAAAAGATGCAAGACCTCAGGATGCAAGACCCTCCCTTGGCTGCCCGCTTGAGGCCTAGAATTGGGATGCAAATATCCCTGAGAGAGCAACGGTATACAGGAGTAGATGAGGATGGGCATATGGTGGAAAGGGGTGCCTTTGTGTACCAACCCTTCACCTCTGCCGATCTCCTCCATTGGAAAACAATACCCCATCCTATATCGAAAAGCCTCAAGCTATAATTGATTTGCTCCAAACTGTTATCCAGACCCACAACCCCACCTGGGCTGATTGCCACCAGGTGCTCATGTAGCTCCTTAATACAGATGAAAGGAGGAGAGTGCTCCAAGTAGCAACTAAGTGGCTGGAAGAACACGTTCCAGCTGATTACAAAATCCCCAAGGGTATGTGAGGATCCAACTACCAGGAACAGACCCGCAGTGGGACCCAAATGAAAGACAGGGTATGCAAAGGCTAAACCGGTACAGGGAAGTCCTTCTGGAAGGATTACAGGTGTGAGCTGCCTCACCCAGCCTTGAATGAATGAATTCTTGACTTCCACCCTATCCCTAACACTGTCAATTTCCTGATTCATGCAATTAATATGGATATCTGATATGAATGGATATCTGATTCAATCCATTAATCTGGGGAGAGCCAAAAACCCAATCAGGATTAACTGGGTGGAGCTTCAGAAATGCAATCAGATATCACTTTTTGATTGGAAGCTAGTGATCCACCTGCCTTGGTCTCCCCAAGTGCTAGGATTACAGGCATGAGCCACTGCGCCTGGCCGGTATTTTCTGTTTTGTACAAGATGTTCCAGAAAGAAAGGCACATATGGAAAGCTGTCTAATTCATTTCATAAGAGAGCAGTAACCCATATTTTAAAAATGGCTAAGGATATTAGAAGGAAAGTAAATTTAAACTTATTTGGCAAAAGTTTTTTTTCTGTTTTTTTTTTTTTTTTGAGACAGAGACTCACTCTGTCATGCAGGCTGGAGTGCAGTGGCACAGTCTCACCTCACTGCAACCTCTGACTCCCAGATTCGAGCAATTCTCCTGCCTCAGCCTCTCTAGTAGCTGGGATTACAGCCACACGCCACCACATCCAGCTAATTTATGTAGTTTTAGTAGAGGCGGAATTTCTCTGTGTTGGCTGGAACTCCTGACCTCAGGTGATCCGCTTGCCTCGGCCTCCCAAAGTGCTGGGATTACAGGCATGAGTCACCGAGGTCAGCCAGAAAAAGTGCTTAATAAATTATCAACTAACTAAATGCAACACTGCATTAGAAAGTAATAGATAGGCCAGGTGCCATGGCTCATGCCTGCAATCCCAGCACTTTGAGAGGCTGAGGCAGGTGGATCACCTCAGGTCTGGAGTTCGAGACCAGCCTGACCAACATGGAGAAACCCCATCCCTACTAAAAATACAAAATTAGCCAGCTGTGGTGGCGCATGCCTGTAATCCCAGTAACTCAGGAGGCTGAGGCTGGAGATTCGCTTGAACCAAGAAGGTGGAGGTTGCAGCGAGTCGAGATCGTGCCATTGCACTTCAGCTTGGGCAACAAGAGTGAAACTCCACCTCAAAAAAAAAAAAGAGAAAGAAAGCATTATAGTAATATACAATGGCCATTCCAGGAATGCCAGACAATCACAGAAAAATCTAAGTGTAATTCAGCACACTGACAAACTAAGGGGGGAAAGCAAGGTTCCTACAAAATGCAGAAAAGAATTGCAGAAAACTCAAATTAAATTTATGGTAACATATTTTGGAAACTGAAATGTGGTATGTTGAAAACTTGCATTAAACATCAGATGTAATGGATAAACATTAGCTCCCTTCCTACTGAGATATGAAACAAGGGAAGACCCTCAGCAACTTAGGATTTAGAGGCACGTAGGTATTTTGGTTAGTAGTAAAGACTCCAGTTCAAGCAGATCCAGACTGTTTAATTTAGGTTCAAAACTGGCTCAATACCATCCTGGCTAACACGGTGAATCCCTGTCTCTACTAAAAATACAAAAATTAGCCCGGCATGGTGGCGGGCGCCTGCAGTCCCAGCTACTCAGGAGGCTGAGGCAGGAGAATGGCGTGACACCCGGGAGGCGGAGCTTGCAGTGAGCGGAGATGGCGCCACTGCACTCCAGCCTGGGCGACAGCACGAGACACTGTCTCAAAAAAAAAAAAAAAAAGAAAACACTGGCTCAGTGGCCAGTGGATCTTACCCAACTTACTTAACCTCTCTGTGCCTTAGCTCATTGACCTATAAAATGGGATAATAGCAATACTGACTTCACAGAGTGCTGTAAGTTAATCTATTTAAATACTTCCAGCTGGATTTGACATAGGGCAAGCAAGGATATTTTTATTGTTATTATATTTGAAAAGTATATTAGTTACAAACTTAGGTAAGAGACCAAGGTCTATGGTAAAGGTGATTATAAGACTTCATACACCCCTATTGTTCTGAAAATCTTAATTATAACAAGGCCAGGTGGGGTGGCTCACATGTGTAATCTCAGCACTTTGGGAGTCCGAGGTGGGCGGATCACCTGAGGTCAGGAGTTCGAGACCAGCCTCACCAACATGGCAAAACTCTCTACTAAAAATACAAAAAATAGCTGGGCATGGTGGTGGGCACCTATAATCCCAGGTACTGGGGAGGCTGAGTCAGGAGAAACACTTGAATCCAGGAGGCAGAGTTTGCAGTGAGCCAAGATCAAACTATTGCTCTCCAGCCTGGCGACAGAGTGAGACTCCATCTCCGAAAAAAGTAATTAATTATAACAACATGTCCATTCACTCTCCAAAGTGTCTAGGACTGGACAATTAATTGTCAGGCCCTTTTCTGTAGCATCATACAGTATAGCATATATGTGGATTAATATAAATACACATACAAAATTCAAGTATATATTCTATATACTTTCTATATACTTATATTCTAAGAGGTCACATGCAAATTCAAGGCTTGGTCAAAGAGTAGAGTGGCTATCTATGGAAAGGGGATTGGAAGTGAATCATGGTAATAAAAAATAGGTGTAGATACAGATATGAGTAGGTAGACATACACACATATAGCTGCAAGAAAACGGAATGTCATGGACCAGTGATGACAGTGAGCCATGTAAAAAGGCTACAATTCTTGTAATTGCGTGTCCGTTTCCAGGATGGGTTGTAGCTTCCATTTTTACAAAGGCTGATGTCACGGTCATGGTAAAAAAATGATTATAAAATGCGTTTCCTTTCTGGGGTATCTCTAGAGAAATCTCCCATGGTGGGAGAACGCACTTTACTAGACAGGTGATCACACAGATAAGATTTTACAGATTACAGGATGATCACGTTCCTGTGCCTGCTGCACAGTAGCTTACCAATATTCTGAGACAGCATGGTTTGCAGCAGAGAGTTTAATGAACATAGAGTGGCTAAATGAGGAGCTAGGAGGAGATCCTCAAATTCATCTCTCCAAGGAGTACTGGGGGTTTCCAGTGGATCCTGGCTAGCAAGGGGCTGGAAAGTTGGTGTAGAGGTAAGAGGGATGAAGTCATCAGGATGTCGAAACTGCATCCTTTGGTGAGTTGGTGCCTTGCAGAGCCATTCAGATCAGCTGGCATCAGTAGTTTCACTGACATGCAGAACCTGAAAGAATATCTAAAATGAAAAAGTTAATGTTTTACAAGGCTTAAATTGTTGTCTGCAGGGCAGTTAAGGGGAACTGCAATCTAAGGTCTACTTGATTTTGGGACAGTCAGCTGCCAGCAACCATGAGGAAGAAGGTCAGATAGCAAGCTGACCTCATGGTGAATGCTGAATGAGCTGCAAGCTTCGTTTATTTTTGTTTCTCCCCTCCCTTCTTCACTGATTAAATTTATGAAGTTTACAGGTATCGTTTCAATTTCTTCCAGAGAAGCCTTAACCTAAGCCCTGAGACCACTCAGGCCCTCAGTGGCACCTCTCTTACACCAGCACGAGCGAATAAACTGCTACCTTAGGTGATATAAAACCCACAAGACAATACCATACAGGGAGATCTTTATTCTTATTTTGTAGGGATGACTCCTCTGTTTTTATAAAGCTATTTTAACGAGAAAGCATTTTTATAATTTTGATGTGGCCAAAGATCTCCCAACAACACTATTCTCAGGTTTTATTTTTCTGTCTAATGACTGGAACAGATCAACCCCTTCCCTGCCTCACACGCAGGACATGAAGGTGACGTATCAGTAAAATTCCATCAGTGTTTGTGGATTTCATGAATGAATGCATTCTTTTTTTTTTTTTTTGACAGAGTCTCCCTCTGTCACCCTGTCAGGAGGGCAATGGTGTAATCTCGGCTCACTGCAAACTCAGCCTCCTGGGTTCAAGCGATTATCCCACCTCAGCCTCATAAGTAGCTGGATTACAGGCAGCCACCATCATGCCCGGCTAATTTTTGTATTTTTGTAGAGACAGGGTTTCACCATGTTGGCCATGCTGGTCTTGAACTCTTGACCTCAGGTGATCCACCTACCTTGGCCTCCCAAAGTGCTGGGAGAGTGAGGCCTTTTCTCTGGGTTTGTCCTCTGGAAGTTTTCCTTGCAGATTCATGAAGATGAGCATCCGGACTCCACCCAGACTCCTGGAGCTGGCGGGGTGGAGCCTGCTGAGGTACCAAGCCTTGGCCATCTCCACCCTGGAGGAGCTGCCCAAGGAACTTTTCCCCCCACTGTTCATGGAGGGGAGCCACCTCACCTGGCCTTGAGTGAATGAATTCTTGACTTCCACTCTATCCCTAACGCTGTCCATTTTTTAATTCATGAAATGAATATGGATATGTGATATGAATGGATATTTGGTTCAATCCATTAGTCTGCGGAGAGCCAAAAACCTAATCAGGATTAACTGGGTGGAGCTTCAGAAATGCAATCAGATATCGCTCTTTGATTGGAAGCTAGCAGCGGATACGTGGAGGGGTGTGGGTGGGAGTTGTGATTAGAAAGGTCAATAAAAGCTTCTAAAGACCCACAGAAGAGACCCAACGTCTTCAAGCCTGGAGTTCCTGCTTGTTTCTTCCTGAGGTCTGAGCACCTTCTAAACTACATCCAGATCTGGTAAGTCACTAATTTCTGGAAGGACACTCCCATCTGACTACAGACAGCCGGTCTGGGATGTTGACAGTGCAGCCTACCATGGCACAGAGCTATATCTTGTCCTTTTTCTTTTTTCATATGAACAATTTGAAGCTTTGAATTTTTTCCTTTAAATGCAGTTCTGTCTTTATTTCAAAAAAGTTGATTGTGCTTTGGTTGATGTCATTTCAAAATGCTTGAAGGGAGCAGTGAGTCATGCCTTTAACCCCAACACTTTGGGAGGACAAAGTGGGAGGATCATTTCAGCCCAGTGGTTTGAGACCAACCTGGGCAACATGACAAAAACCCTCCTCTACACAACGTTTTTTTTTTTTTTTTTGAGGACAGGGATGGAGTCTCGCTGTGTTGCCCAGACTGGAGTGCAGTGGCACGATCTTAACTCACTGCAACCTTTACCTCCCGGGTTCAAGCAATTCTCATGCCTCAGTCTCCATCCTCAGAAGCTGGTATCACAGCCATCTGAAACCATGTCTGGCTAATTTTTGTATTTTTAGTAGTGGGGGGGGTTTCACATGCTGTCCAGGTTGGTCTCAAATACCTGACCTCAAGCGATCCACCTGCCTTGGCTTCCCAAAGTGCTGGGATTACAGCCGTGAGCCACTGGTGCTCGGCCTCTACATTTTTTTTTTTTTAATTAGCCGAGCATGGTGGCATAGATCTGTAGACCCAGCTATTTGGGTGGCTGGTGTGGGAGAATGACTTGAGCCCAGAAGATTGAGGCTGCAGTGAGCCATGCTCACACCACTGCTGTACTCTAGCCTGGGCAAAGGAGAGAGACCCTGTCCAAAAAAACAAAAAAAAAAATCTTTTTTTTTTTTTTTTTTTTTTTTGAGACAGAGTCTCGCTCTGTCGCCCAGGCTGGAGTTCAGTGGCGCAGTGTCGGCTCACTGCAAGCTGCGCCTCCCGAGTTCACGCCATTCTCCTGCCTCAGCCTCTCCGAGTAGCTGGGACTACAGGTGCCTGCCACCACGCCCGGCTAATTTTTTATATTTTTAGTAGAGACGGGGTTTCACCGTGGTCTCGATCTCCTGACCTCGTGATCCGCCCGCCTCGGCCTCCCAAAGTGCTGGGATTACAATCGTGAGCCACCGCGCCCGGCCAAAAACAAAATCTTAACCAAAAAGGATCTTTGACCTTAATTTTACACCAATCACATCCTCTTCCACCCAAATGGAGACATGGGTGTGGAGGTGCATGCCTGTAATCCCAGCTACATGGAAGGCTGAAGCATGAGAATTGCTTCAATCTCCGAGGCAGAGGTAACAGTGAGCCAAGATGGCGCCACTGCACTCCAGCCTGGGCGACGAAGTGAGACTCAGCTCCCTCAACACCAAAACAAATTATGCCACCCAGTTGATCATTGGATACATGAAGATTTCTATTGTGTTTTCTTAGGGACTGTCATCTCTGTCTTTGTAAAACTCTTTTAACTCTGAAATATTTTGATAAATTTGAGGTGGCCAAGGATCCCTCAACAAAGATACTTGCAAGTTTTTTTCCTTTCTGTCTAATATCAGGAAGAGATTCAACCCTTCCCTATCGCACACTCAGGACTATGAAGGACACGTATTAGTCAAACTCCATGTTTGTGGAGGGAATCAGTGAATGAGTCCCGGACTTTCACCCTATCCCTAAATCTTTCATTTTGATGGGTGAATATCTAATTCGATTAGTTAATCTGGAAGAAAGCCAAAAATCCAATCAGGTTTAACTGGGTAGAGATTAAGAAGTCTAAGGAAATGTAGTTCTCTCTCTGTCTCTCTTTTCAATCTAGCCTATTTCCCAGGCTGGAGTGCAGTGGTATAATCTCAGCTCACTGCAACTTCTGCCGCCTGGGTTCAAGTGATCCTCCTGCCTCAGCCTCCCTAGTTGCTTGGACTACAGGCACAGACCACTGCACCTGGCTAATTTTTGCTGTCTTAGTAGATGTCGGGTTTTACCATGTTGGCCAGGCTTGTCTTGAACTCCTGATCTCAGATGATCCACCTGCCTCGGCCTCCCTAAATGCTAGGATTACAGGTGTGAGTCACTGCACCCAGCCAAAGTGGTTCATTTTTAATATGTGTAAGAGGTGTGCATTGGAAGCATCTATCTTGCAAATGATGGGTAACAGTGTCACATAGGTTTCAAAGCTTCTCACTGAAATTTTCAATAATGAGGCTGGGGCAGAGGCTCACACCTATAATCCCAGTACTTTGGGAGGCCAAGGTGGGTGGATTGCTTGAGACTGGGCATTCAAGACCAGCTTGGACAACATAGCGAAATGCACTGTCTTTACGAAAAGTCAAAAAATAAAAGATTAGTTGGGTGTGGTGATGCATAACTGTGGTTCCAGCTACTTGGGAGGCTGAGGAGGAAGAATCCTTTGAGCCTGGGAGGTCAAGGCTGCACTGAGCCGAGATCCCACCACTGCACTCCAGGCTGGGTGACAGAGCAAGACCCTGTCAGAAAGAGAGGGAGAGAAAGAGAGAAAGAGAGAGAATGAGAGAAGGGAGGGAGGGAAAGAAGACAAGAAAGAAAGAAGGGAGAAAGAGGGGGAAAGAAAGAAACAAGGGAGGGAGAGAGGGAAAGAAGGAAAGAAGAAAGAGATAGAAAGGGAAAGAAAGCTTAAATAATGAAAATAAAACAAATAGAACCTATTCTAGGGATGCCCCATGAATGTTCCTAACCAACTTATTTGTAGGAACTGAGAATGTAGGCATGTAGGCGTGTGACATTCCCATCCCCATTGTTTTAGAACCTTGAGTAATTAGTAATTTCCCCCAACGGTGGGAAGGATTAGCTTTCAGGTTCCTCCATACTCACTAGTCACTGGATGAGCACTGGATAGAAAGGAAGGACTAGTGGTGGCCCTGCCACCTCACTGCTTGGGAGACCCTCATGCTGATGCAGCAGAGGCAGAATGCTGGCTTAATGGCCACTGAGTACAGCGTAGAATTGGAGTAAACTGAGGACTCTTTCACCATTGCCAGAGCCGTGACTTTGGCCCTGAGTGAAGATGAGATTGATGGGCTTGGCCTGAGAGTGATGCCTTTTCTCTGGGTTTGTCCTCTGGAAGTTTTCCTTGCAGATTCATGAAGATGAGCATCCGGACTCCACCCAGACTCCTGGAGCTGGCGGGGCAGAGCCTGCTGAGGGACCAGGCCTTGGCCATCTCCACCCTGGAGGAGCTGCCCAAGGAACTTTTCCCCTCACTGTTCATGGAGGCCTTCAACAGGAGACGCTATGAGGCCCTGAAGCTGATGGTGCAGGCCTGGCCTTTCCGCCGCCTCCCTCTGAGGCCTCTGATGAAGATGCCTTGTCTGGACACCTTCCACGCTGTGCTGGATGGGCTTGATGCACTGCTTACCCACGGGGTTCGTCCCAGGTGAGGTGGCCCAGGTGGGCTGGTGGGGAGGGCCCAGGTGTCCAACAGAAGGAACAGCTGGCTCATGAGAAGTGAGGAGGCCCAAGGGGGGATGGTGGTGATGAGGAAGCTGAGAGGCCTTGGCCATTCCCCAGCTCCTCAGGGAAAGCACTGCTCACCACGCAATGTCCATGGAGGTAACAGGAAGCTCTCCTCTAATGGCACTGAAAGCCACCATGAAAAGTGAGAAACTGGGCCGGGCACAGTGGCTCACAATGTAATCCCAGCACATTGGGAGGCTGAGGTCAAGAGATTGAGACCAGCCTGTCCAACATGGTAAACCCCAACTCTACTAAAAATACAAAAATGAGCTGGGCATGGTGGTGGGCTCCTGTAATCCCAGCTACTTGCGAGGTAGAGGCAGGAGAATCGTTTGAACCCGGGAAGTGGAGGTTGCAGTGAGCTGATATCGCACCACTGCACTCCAGCCTGGGTGACAGAGGGAGACTTGGTCTCAAAAAAAAAAAAAAAATGTGGAAGTGGGCAGGATGCAAGGGGAAAACAGGGTGGAGAAAAGTAAGAGAGAGGGACAAGAAGCAGGGAGGGGAGGAGCTGCTATCCAGGATGTGGAGTTTAAGTTCAGAAATGAGTCCTTAAATTCTCAGTCTCACCTCTATTTTCCCACAGGAGGTGGAAACTTCAAGTGCTGGATTTACAGGATGTCTCTGACAACTTCTGGATGGTTTGGTCTGAAGCCATGGCCCATGGGTGCTTCCCCATTGCCATGAGGAACAGAAAACCAGTGCAGGACTGTCCAAGGATGAGAGGACAGCAGCCCTTGACTGTGATCATAGACCTTTGGCTCAAAAACAGGACTCTGGATGAATATCTCACCTGCCTCCTTCTGTGGGTCAAGCAGAGGAAAGATTTACTACACCTGTGCTGTAAGAAGCTGAAAATGTTGGGAATGCCCTTCCACAATGTCAGAAGCATCCTGAAAATGGTGAACCTAGACTGTATCCAGGAGGTGGAAGTGAATTGCAAGTGGGCACTGCCCATGCTGACACAGTTTACCCCATACCTGGGCCAGATGAAGAATCTTCAGGAGCTCGTTCTCTCCCACATGGATGTCTCTCGCTACACTTCCCCGAGCAGAAGAAGCAGATTGTAACCCAATTCACCACTCAGTTCCTCAAGCTGCGTTACCTCCAAAAGCTTTCTATGAACTCTGTTTCTTTCCTCGAAGGCCACCTGGACCAGCTGCTGAGGTGAGGGAGGGTGGTGAGCTTTCTCCGCAGACCACAGCAGAGCCTGTTACAGTAAACGCTAGTGGGCATCTACTGCGAGCCAGCCTATGAGGATGTAACAGTGAAGGGGATACTAGCATGTCCATGCACTATCCTGTTGGCAGCCCTCTCCTAAAATATGTATCATGCAACCATCTCAATAGAGGCAGAGGGATCAGCTAGGGGAGATGCTATAGAGAGGCTGCCATGCTAGGAAGCTAGCTACTGGGGGATTCAGCTCTAGTGAGGGTGCCTTTCTGAATTCTTCCTGAGGACGCGTGTCTAAGTTAAGATGATGAAAACTAGGCCAGGGATGGTGGCTCATGCCTGTAATCCTAGCACTGGGAGTCTGAGGCAAGAGGATAGTTTGAGCCTAGGAGTTTAACACCAGTCTGTGTAACATACCAAGACCCCTGTCAGAAATGAATAAATAAAAGTAAAAACAAACAAGATAATTTTTTTTTCCAAGATGGATTTTCACTTTGATCGTCCAGGCTAGAGTGCAGTTGTGACATCTCAGCTCGCTGCAACTTCTGCCTCCCAGGTTCTAGCAATTCTCCTGCGCAACCTCCCGCGTACCTGGGATTACAAGCGTGGGCCACCACACCTGGCTAATTTTTATATTTTAAGTAGAGACAGGGTTTCACCATGTTGGCCAGGTTATTCTTGAACTCCTGACTTCAGGTGATCCACCCACCTAGGACTCCCAAAGTGCTGGGATTATAGGCGTGAGCCACTGCGCCCAGCCAACAAGATAATTTTTAACAAGATGATGGGAAGTAGGACAGTGAAGTGGGCACTGAAGAGGGGAATGCTCAGCAAACCTGCACATTTTAGAAAATCAGCTTTGTGCCCCACAGTTTGGTGATCATGAATGATCCCATCTCTAATTCCCTGTTGTAAAATGTTGTTTTGAGCTCCAGGTAAATTAATTACCTAGGTAATGCATGATTCTGAAACAGGGTCAGGGAGCAGGCACAAAGAATGGTGAAAGTGATAGAAAGTTTGCTGATGATACAGGCTTGTCAGGGACGCCTGCAGTCTGCCCACCCCAGCTGATGTTGCAGGATCCTGCTTGGATTTGTCCCTTGTGCCTGCATCTCCACTGGGCTCCTGTGGCCCAGAGATGTGGTTTTCTGCCTGACAGATGAGGAAAGGGAGCTGTAGGGATTCTGTGAACTTGATCCATTCCTATAGATGATGGTGAAATGACTCAGCCTCAAATGGAGTAATTTTTTCTCTTTTTTTTTTGTTAATACAGAGTCTCACTCTGTCACCCAGGCTGGAGTGTAGTGGCATGATCTCTGCTCACTGCAACCTACACCTCCTGGGTTCAAGCAATTCTCCTGCTTCAGCCTCACAAGTAGCTGGAATTGCAGGTGCCCACCACCACACCTGGCTAATTTTTGCATTTTTAGTAGAGAGGAGGTTTTGTCAGGATTGCCAGGCTGGTCTCAAACTCCTGATCTCAAGTAATCCACCAGTCTCAGCCTCCCAAACTTCTGGGATTACAGGTGTGAGTTACTGCACGGGGCCTAAAGTGGAATTGACCTTAGTGGCAAAGCTCTTCTTCATGTATCATCCTAAGTGTTGAGCATCAGGCCATCGGAATGACCCTGGGCTTGGGCAAAAATGGTCTCCGTCCATCACCTTGAAGCCATTCCCCACCACCCTCCACTCACCCTTATGATTCCCCAGAATTCACCTCTTGTTCTCTCTCCCCAGCTGTCTGAAGACCTCATTAAAGATCCTCGCAATAACTAACTGTGTGCTTTTGGAATCAGACTTGAGGCATCTATCCCAGTGCCCGAGCATCAGTCAACTAAAGACCCTGGACCTGAGGGGCATCCGACTGGCCAATTTCAGTCTCGTGCCTCTCCAAGTTCTCCTAGAAAAAGTTGCAGACACCCTTGAATACCTGGACTTAGATGACTGTGGCATCGTAGACTCCCAAGTCAACGCCATCCTGCCTGCCCTGAGCCGCTGCTATGAGCTCACCACCTTCAGCTTCTGTGGAAATCCCATCTCCATGGCCACCCTGGACAACCTGCTGTGCCACACAATCAGACTCAACAACTTACGCCTGGAGCTGTATCCTGCCCCGCGGGAGAGTTATGACGCTGATGGTACTCTCTGCTGGAGCAGATTTGCCCAACTTAGGGCTGAGCTGGTGAAGAGAGTGAGGGACTTAAGGCACCCCAAGAGGATCTTGTTCCGCACTAACTACTGCCCTCGATGCGGCAACAGGTCATTTTATGACCTGGAGGCAGATCAATGCTACTGTCGAATACCTGCCTATTTGGATGGATATGTCAAACGCTTTCTTCTGGACACTTGGAAACTAAAGCCTACGTCTTAGGTACATCCTAAAAAAGGAGCACAGAACCCATCGTTTCAGACATGGGCTCTGAAAGTGGGAAAGGAAAGGTGATCAAGCAGGGGCCGGACTTGGGGGAAATGTTGATCTGGATTCAAAGGGACTTTGGGGACCTGTGTCCTATACAGTCGAAAATGGGAATGGGAATGTCTAGGGTGGAATTCAGACTTGAGAATGCATGAGGGAGTTACTCTCGCATAGATGGTTGTAAAGAAACAGAAATAAAGGGAAACTGAGTGGAAACTGTCTGGTGTCCTCTATTATCAAATAACCTGTTTTCCAGTTTAAGCCTCAGGAATCTTCAGTTATTGATGGAAAAAACAAAAGGCACTGAGTTGTCCAATCACTAAGATGCAGCCCAAGAAAATCAAGGCATTTAAATGAAATTTGGTTATTTTAATCAGTTTCCTCCCATTCTTTTATTTGAGACAGAGTTTCACTCTTGTTGCCCAGGCTGGAGTTTGGAGTGCAATGGTGCCATCTCGGCTGACTGCAACCACCACCTGGGGTTTAAATGATTCTCCTGCCTCAGCCTCCCAAGTAGCTGGGATTACAGGCACGCACCACCATGCCCAGCTAATTTTTGTGTGTTCAGTACAGACAGGGTTTCCTCACTATGTTGGTCAGGCTAGTCTCAAACTCCTGACTTTGGGTGATCTAGGCAAGTAGGCCTACCAAAGTGCTGGGATTACAGGTGTGAGCCACTGTGTCAGGCTTTTTTTGTTGTTTTTTTTAAAGGTCTCATTCTGTCACCCAGGCTAGAGTGCAGTGGCACAATCATAGGTCACCGCAGCCTCAATTTCCTGGGTTCAAGCGATCCTCCCACCTCAGCCTCCTGAGTAGCTAGGACTACAGGTGTGTGAGCCACCACACCTGGATACTTTTTTTTAGTAGAGACAAGACCACGCTGTCTTGCCCAGCCTGATCTGGAACTCCTGAGCTTGTGATTCTCCTGCCTTGGCCTCCCAAAATGCAGGGAGTATAGGTGTGGGCCACCATGCTTGGCCTCCAGTTCTTCACTTCTTTAGATGTCTGTTAATTCCTTGTTAGTTTCTGTGGCTGTTCAGCGGGTGAATACACACTAGGTGGACACCAAGGGCCTGGAACATTAGTGGGCAGGAACAGTGAGCCAATCCACATGGAAAGCACCTTCTTCTCAGGGTCTTTCACTTCTAGCCAGATGCTGAGAGCCGGCCACTCCTTGTGAGTCTCCACATGGTTCCAGAAGCCTTAGTTGGTGGACGTCATCTTCACTGCACAAGGAGCCACTCTCTTCCCATTGCCCTGGAAGGGGATGTCCATATTCTGTATTAGCTGGAGGCTCTGGGCAGCACCAACACTTGCTTGTTCCCCTGATGACTAGCAGCCCTTCTTGAATTAAACTGGTTGTAGCCAGTAAAGACAGACACTTTCCCTTTAACTAAAATACTAAAACTATACAGGCATGTAACACTTTTTAAATATTTCCATCTGACATTTAAAAAGTTACATCTTTTTGGGGAGCTAGGTCAGATCAATGAGAGATTTTCTCATAACACCTCCCCTCTTCCCCTATCAAGGAAGAGACTAGTGCAGCGAGTTCTGTAATCTCACATCATCAAAGGGTGGATAATGATCAACTGACCTTCCCTGTGCTGAGGAAGCCTGCATAACGGGCACCCAAGTGAAGGATCCTGCTGAGGATTCAGGGGCTGGTGTTGCTGTCAGGGATCTTAGCCAAGAGCCTCAGGTTCCTGTAAAATGAAGATGATGATGTCCAACAGCTTATAGGACCCTGGTAGGATCCAATAAGATGGTTCATGTTTAGGGCTTGGCATGGGGCCTGGCATACAGTAAGATCAATACATCTTGTTGTTTTTTCTCTTGTCAGCAGACGTCCCAGCATTTTTCTTTTTTTTTTTAATTTTTTTTTTTTTTTGCACACAAAACATTTTCCAAAAGCACATACAAACAAAAAGATGCATATCAAACATATTAGGAAGGTTGCACATGGGAAGACGGGAAATAGAAATGGGAGGTGGGAATTAAAGAAAATAAATGAGAGAGGGACTTTATATGGATCAACGATAATAACTCAATCCTCTATTTGACAAAGAAGAAGGAGAAGGAAGAGGAAGAAAAAAGAAAGTGGGATAAAGGATCAGAAAGGGAGGAAAATAGAAAAAATTAGAGTATGACTCCAGGGTAGACCTGTTTTGTTGTCACTGGGTTGGTTGGTTGGTCGTATTTTTCATATGATTCGCCATGTTGGCCAGACTGGTCTTGAACTCCTAGCCTGAAGTGATCAACCCGCCTCGGCCTCCCAGAGTGCTGGGACTACAGGCGTGAGCCACCACGTCCAGCCCCCACATTGCTTCTGGCCTCCGTGGTAGACCTCCCAGACGGGGCGGTCGGGCAGAGGCGCTCCTCACTTCCCAGACGATGGGTGGCTGGGCAGAGGCGCTCCTCACTTCTTCCCAGACGGGGCGCCCAGGCAGAGGCGCTCCTCACTTCTTCCCAGACGGGGCGGCCAGGCAGAGGCACTCCTCACTTCCTAGATGGGGTGGGGGTCGGGCAGAGGGGCTCCTCACTTCCCAGACGGGGTGGCCGGGCACAGGCGCTCCTCACTTCCCAGACCGGGCGGCCGGGCAGAGGCGCTCCTCACTTCCCAGATGGGGTGGCCGGGCAGAGGCGCTCCTCACTTCCCAGATGGGGCGGCCGGGCAGAGGCGCTCCTCATTTCCCAGAAGGGGCGGCCGGGCAGAGGCGCTCCTCACTTCCCAGACGGGGTGGCGGCCGGGCAGACCTCACATCCCAGACGATGGGCGGCCAGGCAGAGACGTTCCTCACTTCCTAGACGGGGTGGCGGCTGGGGAGAGGCGCTCCTCACCTCTCAGACGGGGCGGCCAGGCAGAGGAGCTCCTCATAACCCAGACGATGGGCGGCCAGGCAGAGACGCTCCCCACCTCCCAGACGGGGCGGCGGCCAGGCAGAGGCTGCAATCCCAGCACCCTGGGAGGCCAAGGCAGGCAGCTGGGAGGCGGAGGCTGCAGCGAGCCAAGACCACGCCACCGCACTCCAGCCCGGGCAACACCGAGCACCGAGTGAGCGAGCCTCCGTCTGCAGTCCCAGTACCTCGGGAGGCCGAGGCGGGCAGACCACTCGAGGTCAGGAGCTGGAGACCAGCCTGGCCGACATGGCGAAACCGCGGCTCCAGCCAAAGGAGAAAAACCAGGGAGGGGTGGTGGCGCGGGCCGGCAATCCCAGGCAGCCCGCAGGGCAGGGCAGGAGAATCACGGGAGCCGGACGCAGGGAGTCTGCAGTGAGCGGAGTGTACTCCAGCCTGGGCCACAGAGGGAAGAAAAGAAAAAGAAAGAAGAAAGAGGAAGGAAGGAAGGAGGGAGGGAGGGAAGGAAGGAAGGAAGGAAGGAAGGAAGGACGGACGGACGGACCAGCATTTTTCATCTTTCAATCTCACCTCCTATTCCTGATAACAGGGAGGCAACAAGAACCCAGGGCATGCAATGGGGCTCATCTTCTACTCTCTGCCACAACTTCATCACGATTCCCCCAAACAGCAGAGCCCCAGGAGCCAGCAGGGGGCGGGGTGGGCATTTCTGGACTGGATTCATTCCTAAGAAGATCAAAATTTCCAATCCATACATCTCGGGTGCCATCTGCTGGTAGATCGGACCAGATGGTGTAATTTCGTGTTGCAAGGATTATATTTTATGGTATTTTTAAAATTTTACTATTATGAGCCAGGCACGGTGGCTCATGCCTGTAATCCCAGCACTTTGGGAGGCTGAGGCAGGCGGATCACCTGAGGTCGGGAGTTTGAGACCAGCCTGACCAACGTGAAGAAACCCCTTCTCTACTTATAATACAAAAAATGAGCCAGGCGTGGTGGCGCATGTCTGTAATTGCAGCTACTCCGGAGGCTGAGGCAGGAGAATCGCTTGAACGTGGGAGGTAGAGGTTGTGGTGAGCTCAGATTGAGCCATTACACTCCAGCCTGGGCAACAGTAGTGAAACTCTGTCTGAAAAAAATAATAATAATAAAATAAAATGAAATTTATTATCATGGCCAGGCATGGTGTCTCACTCCTGTAATCCCAGCACTTTGGGAGGCTGAGGCAGGCAGATCACTTCAGGTCAGGATTTTGAGACCAGCCTCGCCAACATGGTGAGATCCCGTCTCTATTAAAAATACAAAAAATTAGCTGGGCATGGTGGCATTCGCCTGTAATCCCAGGTATTCAAGAGGCTGAGGCAGGACAATCGCTTGAACCTGGGAGGCGAAGGTTGCAGTGAGCCGAGATCGTGCCACTGCACTCCAGCCTGGGCAACAGAGCAAGAAAAGACAATTTACTATAATGTAAATACTAGTTGAGTATAAATGTTTGTGTTGTAATTTATGTATATGAAAGATATAAAACTTTTAAAGAATGCAATGTGATATTTTAAGAATGATTAATGGCCAGGCGTGGTGGCTCATGCCTGTAATCCCAGCAATTTGGGAGGCCAAGGCAGGCCGACCATGAGGTCAGGAGGTCGAGACCAGCCTGGCCAACATGATGAAACCTCATCTCTACTAAAAATACAAAAAATTAGCCTGGGGCTTTTAGGGCATCATGGGAAAGGAAGTATGTGCTGCTTGGGTCATAGGTAGCCATTGGCAGGCACAGAAAAGGCACCACATGTTCACATTCTGGTCCATAGCACTGGTGGTCCAGCCAACAGGCTTCAGCCCTCCTTGGTCACAAGGTAGAGCCTCACCAGGTACCCTCGTCCTCCCATCCAGGAGTCTGTCTGCCTTCAACCACCACCCATGGTGCCCAGGTCACTTGCACCAAGGAGCATGCAAAGGCCAGCACTGATCTGTCCTCAGCCCCCTCTCAGCCTCCCTCCCATGCTCATCAGGGCCCAAAGCCCAGAGTGTTCAGGACAGCAGGGGGACGGTGCATCAGCACTAACGCTAGCATGCACACAGTCACCTGGGCTGTGACAGCATACAGGATTGACCCCAACCCTGCTACAAAATTAGAGCAGGTGCCAGGAGGGACCACACAGTGGGAACAGACACCCTCATGCTGCAGGGGAAGGGGAGGCCTCCTGGGCCCTTGAGAGCACTGGGGGACCTTCGTTGGAACTGCGACATGGGCAGCTTCAGTTGCGCCTTTGGAGCTCCTCTCCTGCCAACTTGGGAGGCCAGGACCCCCTCTTGTCCCAGGCTCCCATCAGCTCCAAAGTGTATGTAGCCTCAGCTATGCCCTCTCTCTGTGTTTCCCCACAGAGGTGACAGGTGAGATGCAAGTTCACAGCAGCTCTGGCCAACCCTGCAAAAACACACCCAATGCTTCTGGGTCTGGTTTAATGAGCCCCAACTGCACTCTAGTTAAGAATACTGCAGGCTAACAGCAGGCAGTGAGGAGTTTGGTTGAGGCTTTGTAGAGGCTCCAGACCTGGCAGCGGGTCCCATTTAGCCATGAGAGGGTGTGGGTGGCACAGCTGGCTGCCTCAGGAACATGGGGCACAGGCCTGGCTCACAACCCTGCCAAGGTGGGGTACCTCCAGGAGTGGATCGTGGTCCCCAGACCCAGCAATTAATAACACAGGCTCTGTGGTCACCCCTGTGGGGAGCAGATCTTGGAAATGCAGCCTCAGGAGGATTAGCACAGAATCTCCCTTCGAGACCCAGGAACTTGGCACTGTTAGCAGGGTGGGCACAGTGGCCCCATAGCTGGCCAGGTCATTGAACTAGGTGCCATTTCTGCTTCCCAGCAAAGGCCCCTGTAGCTTGACCCCAGCTCCGCCTACCACCTCAAGCCCATCTTCTCCTCGGGGACCCTCTCTGCCCATCCCTTTGTGCCCGACTGAGCTGCTCCTTGCAGGCGAAAATATAAGGAAAAAACAGATGACTGAAGAGAAGTAAAGAATGGGTGGAGATCATTGGCACACCCGTAATCCCAGCACATTGGGAGGCCAAGGTCAGCAGATCACTGGAAGCCAGGAGCTCAAGACCAGCCTGGTCGGGCCTGCCCACCCGCCCGCCCGCCCGCCCGCCTGCCCGCCTGCCTGCCTGCCTTCCTTTCTTCCCTCCCTCCCTCCCTCTCTCCCTCTCTTTCTTTCTCTCTCCCTCTCTTTCTTTCTCTCTCCCTCTCTTTCTTTCTCTCTTTCTTTTTCTCTCTTTTCTTCCCTCTGTGGCCCAGGCTGGAGTACACTCGGCTCGCTGCAGACTCCCTGCGTCCGGCTCCCGTGATTCTCCTGCCCTCGCCTGCGGGCTGCCTGGGATTGCCGGCGCGCGCCACCACCCCTCCCTGGTTTTTCTCCTTTGGCTGGAGCCGCGGTTTCGCCATGTCGGCCAGGCCGTTCTCCAGCTCCTGACCTCGAGTGGTCTGCCCGCCTCGGCCTCCTGAGGTGCTGGGACTG
Source organism: Nomascus leucogenys (assembly GCF_006542625.1). Classification (NCBI taxonomy): domain Eukaryota; kingdom Metazoa; phylum Chordata; class Mammalia; order Primates; family Hylobatidae; genus Nomascus; species Nomascus leucogenys. The sequence goes on from NC_044404.1 coordinate 13,601,860, forward strand.
CAGACGGAGGCTCGCTCACTCGGTGCTCGGTGTCGCCCGAGCTGGAGTGCGGTGGCGTGGTCTTGGCTCGCTGCAGCCTCCGCCTCCCAGCCGCCTGCCTTGGCCTCCCAGGGTGCTGGGATTGCAGCCTCTGCCTGGCCGCCGCCCCGTCTGGGAGGTGGGGAGCGTCTCTGCCCAGCCGCCCCGTCTGGGAGGTGGGGAGCGTCTCTGCATGGCCGCCCATCGTCTGGGATGTGAGGAGCACCTCTGCCCGGCCGCCCCGTCTGGGAAGTGAGGAGCCCTCTGCCCGGCCGCCCCTTCTGGGAAGAAGTGAGGAGCGCCTCTGCCCGGCCGCCCCTTCTGGGAAGTGAGGAGCGCCTCTGCCCGGCGGGCACCCCGTCTGGGAAGTGAGGAGGGCCTCTGCCCAGCCGCCCCATCTGGGAAGTGAGGAGCGCCTCTGCCTGGCCGCCCCGTCTGGGATGTGGGGAGCGCCTCTGCCCGGCCACCCCTTCTGGGAGGTCTACCACAGAGGCCAGAAGCAATGTGGGGGCTGGACGTGGTGGCTCACACCTGTAGTACCAGTACTCTGGGAGGCCGAGGCGGGTTGATCACTTGAGGCTAGGAGTTCGAGACCAGCCTGGCCAACATGGCGAAACATATGAAAAATACAACTGACAAACCAACCAACCAACCAAGCAACAACAAAACAGGTCTACCCTGGAGTCATACTCTAATTTTTTCTATTTTCCTCTCTTTCTGATCCTTTATCCCACTTTCTTTTTCTTCCTCTTCCTTCTCCTTCTTCTTTGTCAAATAGAGGATTGAGTTATTATCATGGTTCCATACAAAGTCCCTCTCTCATTTATTTTCTTTAATTCCCACCCCCCATTTCTATTCCCCATCTTCCCATGTGCAACCTTCCTAATATGTTTGATATGCATCTTTTTGCTTGTATGTACTTTTAGAAAATGTTTATTGTTTTGTGTGCAAAAAAAAAAAGACCAGCCTGGTCAACATGGAAAAACCCCATCTCTACTAAAAATACAAAAAGTAGCAGGCTTGGTGGCACTTGCATGCAATCACAGCTACTAGAGTGGCTGAGGCATGAGAATCACTTGAGCCCTGAAGGACAGGATTGCAGTGAGCCCAGACGGGACCACTGCACTGCAGCCTGGGTGACAAAGCAAGATGTTGTTTTAAAAAAAAAAAAAAAAAAGCAAAGATCAAGAATGGGTGGGAATTAGATGTTTTACAGCTGAACCTCAATCACAGACAACAGAGTATGTCGATAGTTTTCCATCAGTAACTCAATAACTAGAGATTTCTGATGTATAATCGCGAAAACAAGTCAATCAAATACAGAGGACACCAGAAAGTTTTCACTGAGGTTCTTCATTTCTGATATTTCTTGGTGACCATCCCTGCAGGGATAACGTTGTCATCACTGTAGAACATTAGCTTCTCTTTCTGACTCTGTAGGACATGGGTCCTGTAAGGTCTCATTGACTCCACCTCAATATTTTCCTCCAGTCTTGCCCCCTGCTGTTATGTTTTTTTCCCTCGTACTGAACACCTGCCTGAAGCAGAGTTCTGTGCTTCCTTTAAGTTGCATGTGGCCTGGTCACAATCACTCATACCAGTAATCCTACAACTTTAGGAGGCCAAGGCGGGAGAATCCCATGTGCCCAGCGGTTTCAGACCAGCTGGGGCAGCACAGCGAAACCCTGTCTCAAATGTTAATACAATTTTAGAATTATTAAAAAAGGAAATAAGAAAAAACAAAAATAACTTGCACCTACATACTAGATTTTAGTGTCCAAGTGCCTGGAAGAGAACTTTCGATGTATCTACCCTGCTGGACACGCCTTCCCTAGCAGCAAAGATGGAGCTCCAGTTCCTCAGGTGGTGATGAGTCACAGGAAGGGCAGGGGCGGGGCCAATGAAGATCCTCTTGGGCTGCCTGACTTCCCTCAGTGTACACATCAGCTCAGCCCGAAGTGGGGTGAAGATCTCCCTATCGACATGAACCAAGGAATTCAAACTCTCCTCAGGGGCAGGATATGTCTCCAGGCTTAACTTGCTCAGCGCACTGGTGTGGCGCAGCAGGTCCTTCAGGGGGTCCATAGACATGCAATTTCTGCCAAAGTAGAAGGTGGTGAGCTGGGAGCAGCGGCTCAGGCCAGGCAGGATGGCACGGAGTTGGGAGTAGTGGATCTGACAGCCCTCCAACACGAGGGTCTCGAGAGTGGCAGAAACTTTCTCCAGCAGAGCTCCGAGGGGTTCAAGACTGATGCGGAGCAGCAGCACATAGCTGAGATTCAGATGATTTAGGTAGCCGAGGCTTGGGTACTGAGAGAGACACTTCACGTCCTCTTCCAATAGGTAGCCACAAGTTAATTCCAAGTTCTCCAAGGGGTTCTGGAGGCACCTGTGGAGATCAAGAAGTTAGTTCTGGACAGTGATACTAGTTAGATGAAGGTAGTGGGGAATAACTTAAAGGGAAATGTCTGCTTCACCCAAACACAAGTTTATTCCCATCATGTGATGATGGTCCACATGCAAGTTGCTGCATGATGAGGACTCTGATCATTCAGGGGCTGTCCCAGTTTAGCCTCAACCCTTTCACCATTGCCACCATTGTGGCCCTTTCACCAAGGCCACAAAATCACTAAAGCCTCTTTTCTTCTTCTTTTAGCAGAAAAGTTCATCTCTGGGCCACAGGTACCCAGTGGGAGACGTGCACAAAGAACTCAACTGAGCAAGGTCTAGGGTCATCAGCTAGGGCTACCTGCCGGCAGGGGCTCCCTGACATGCCTGCATCTGCAAACCACCTATCACTTTTTACTACTCTCACACCTACTCCCTCACCCTCATTCAAGAAGCACACATTTCCCACGTCAGTTACCTTTCCTGGGGTTCCAAACAATGTTTCACAGACAGGGAATTAGAGACAGGATCATCTGTGGTCACTAAGCTGGTGAGGACAGAGTTTCTACTGTGAAATGCACAGGTTTGATGAGCTGTCCCTCCTTTCATACCCTCCTCTATTACCTCTTTTATATCATATCAACTTGAAACACACTTTGTAACAAGAAATTCACACGTGCACCCCCAGTAGAGCTGAAACCCCCACTAACTAGCTTGTACATGATGTAGCTCTCTAGCCTCTACCCCAGGTGACCCCGCTGCCCTCATTGCAGAGATCCTGTGATAGCCACTCCAGGATATGGAGCACTGAATGGGACAATGTGTTGACATGCTGGTGTCCCCTACACTGTGACGTCGCCACTGGCTGACACAAAAGTTATGCCTTCTAGCATTTGCTGTAACAAAAAAAGGCTGTGCTGTGGTCTGCAGAGAAAGTGCACGATCCTTTCTCACCTGATCAGCTGTTCCAGGTGCCCACTGAAGAAGGTGATCAATTTTACTTTAGGCAATTGGAGGTGTTCCAGCCTGAGGAACACAGAGCTGAATTTGGCGGCTAACCGTTCCTTGAGGTCATTGTCCGACATATAATGATGGCACGTGGAGAAAACGAGTTTGCGAAGATTCTTCATCTCCTTCAGGTAACAATGAAGCTTTCTTATCAGACACAGCCAGGACATGTTGTGAATTTCCAGCTCCTGAATACTATTCAGGTGGATTATTTTCAGTGACTTTCTGAGATATTTAATGGGTGTTAGATAATTCACCAACTTACTACAGCACAGGTGTACTAAACCTCTCCTTTGGTAAACCCACCGAAAGAGTTATCTCAGGCATTCATCTTGTGGTATTTCCTTGAGGCAGACATCTATGAACACCTTTAAGGACTGGTGCTCTCCTGTCCTTGGATAGTCCTCTGCTGTCTGCCTCTTACTCATGGCCTCTGGGGAGGAGGGCAGGGCCCAGGCTCCAGGCCATCCGGCCCAGAAATTCTCATCAACATCCTGCAAGTCCAGCACTTGAAGTTTCCACCTCCTGTAGGTAAAGTAAGGGAGAGGCTCAGAATTTAGAAGGACCCATCCCTGACCTTTGCTTTCATTCTCATTGCTCCCTGTTCTCTCTCTGACTTTTCTCGGTCCCTTTTCTCTTTTGATTCAGACTGCTCCCCACTTCTAGTCCCTTTACCTTCCACTGGGAAAAAGCAGGTTTCTGTTCCCACAGTGGACCCTGTACGGTGAGCAGTCCTTCCTCTGAGGATCTGGACAATGGCCAAAGCCTCCCTGAGCTTCCTCACCAGCACCATCAGAAGACTCTGGGCCACCCTGAGTCAGGCTGGAAAACAAGCCGCTTCATTTTATTTATTTATTTATCTATTTATTTATCTATTTATTTATGTATTTTGAGACTGAGTTTTGATCTTGGTTCCCCGATGCAGTGCAGTGGTGTGATCTCAGCTCACCACAACCTCCGTCTCCTGCGTTCAAGCGATTCTCCTGCTTCAGCCTCCCGAGTAGCTGGGATTACAGGCGTGCACCACCATGCCCAGGTAATTTTGTGTTTTTAGTAGAGATGGTGTTTCTCCATGTTGGTCAGGCTGGTCTCCAACTCCTGATCTCAAGTGATCTGCCCGCCTCAGCCTCCCAAAGGGCCGGGATTACAGGTGTGAACCACTGCGCTCGGCCTCGAGCCACTTTTCATAGAGTTAAATAAACCTCCTCTGAGGGGACTTTGTGATTTGTAGGAGGTGACTCCCCAGGCCCTTTAGATAGGAATTGGGGACCTTCATGCCCCAACTTCACCTTTGGATGTAGAGAACCTAATTATAATGCATTTAAATGTAAAGCCTCAACCACCAGGTGAAGCTGGGATGTATGTGACATGTATATTTGCTGACCATACATGCATGCATCCCCCACCCTGTGAATTTTCATAGCTGCTCCAATAACCTGCTGAATATGCACACTTGGCTGCCAACAGCTTCAGCGTAGATTCCTGGTCACCTTCCCTCCCTCCAAGCGCTTGCCTCAGGTCCTGCCTGGAGGCCCATTTCCCAGCGAGCAGGTTGGAAACCTTTAGAAGAAATTACGCTCCCTTTTTCTAAATCTGTAGACCCCACGATTTTTAGTGGACGTCACTGGTGTTAGAAGTGGGATTAAAGGGGACCTCTGATCTCTTCCTGATGCCTCCGGAACCAATGCATCCTGCACTGGCAAGAGCCCCGTGAGCTCTTCTCGGTGGCACCATGGGAAGGCCTCAGGTAAGTCTTCCTGAATTCAGATGTCCAGCTCTTAGGTGGAATATCTCAGAGACTTTAATTCTTCCCAGCTGGTTCTCTCCAAACAGTCTCTGGAGGGGACCTTCTCCATCAGTTCCAGGTTTTGGGACCTACGGTGCCTTCCCTTCCCAGTTCCCTCTCAGTCCCTGTCCTGGCTCCCTAATTGGGATCTTGGAGGGAATCTCTTTGTTGGTCCTGGGTTTGAGGAGACTCTTCCAGTTCCCTCCATCTGGACTCGATAGAAGATTCCTCTGAGGACCGCTGCCTAGCAGGGAGACATTCAGATCAGACTCCATGGGTCCATCAGGTTTGGTGAAGATGCTCGCCCTCTAGTGGTGCTTACAGGTACGCCTGTGGTAGGTAAGTGCAGTTATGAGGGACCTCAGTTCCAAGGGGACAGACTCAGGCCAGTGGCCATCAGGAACCCTGGTGACTCCTTGTTTAAAGACTGTGTCCTGTATTACATGAGGGGAAATCTGTAAAAAACAGATGAAGCTCATCCATGTGATGACGGCACTGCCGTGACACACAGGTAGTGACCATGGCATCAGGAGGGTGACTTCATCCATATTCAACGTGTTTGTATTATTGGTGGCAGCTCATGTCGACTGCCCGACATTTGCATTGTAGTGGCTATAAAGTGATTTCTAAGCACTATGTGATCAATAAGCATTTACAGCCACCTGCCAGGCTCCGTGCTCTGCTGTGGGACCACAGGGTGACAGAGACACAGTCCCTACCCTTGAAGAAACAATCTCTGTCTACCACATGAGATTGTCAAGGAAAATAATCATTATCAGACACAACCTAGGCACGTGGTCCAGCAGCCACGCTCCTTGGCATTTACCCAAATGAGAAAACCTAAAACCTGGATGTTTTTAACCAAGACATTCGCAATAGACAAAACTTAATAGGGACCAACATGTTCTTCAGCAGATAAATGGATGTGTTTACTGTAGCGCATCCTGACAGTGTAAATTATTAAGTCCTAAAAGACATAAAAAAGCTTAAATGCACATAACCAAGTGAAGGAAGCCAACATGAAAAGGCCACATGACATTCTGGAAAAGGCAAATCTATGGACACAGTAAAAAGCCCAGGGGTTGCCAGGAGTCGGGGTACCTTGGGAAGGATAGAAAGAGAACAGATGATTTTTTAGGGCACTGAAGCTACTCTGCATGATGCTATAAGAGTGAATACATGTCACCATCAACTCATGAGAGCTCATAGAATACACAGCACCAACTGTGAACCTTTAATGTTAATTATGAACTTTGGGTGATAAGGATGGTTCATGTGGTTCATACATTGGAGCAAATGGACCCCGCTGGGGCAGGATGTTGATCCTTCAGGAGTCCACGCTAGTGTGGGGTCATGAAGTATGTGGGAATGATCTACTTTCTGCTCAACTTCACTGCAACCTTATAACTGCTCTGAGAAAATAAATCATGTATCCCTAAAAATATTGCACTTCCTGCCAGCTCCAAAATTCTATAAATTTAAATACTTTTAAAAGAGAGCATTTCTTATTCATTGATCTTCAAAATCAGTTTTGAAGGTGTCATTTTATTTGAGACTCAAAACCACATTAAGCATTTTTTAAATATACTTTAAGTTCTGGGATACATGTACGGAACATGCAGGTTTGTTACATAGGGATGCATATGCCATGGTGGTTTGCTGCACCTATCAAACCGTCATCTACACTAGGTATTTATCCTAATGCTATCCCTCCCCAACACCCCCACACCCGGACAGGCCCCGGTGTATGATATTCCCATCCCTGTGTCCATGTGTTCTCACTGTTCAACTCCCATTTATGACTGAAAACATGTGGTGTTTGGTTTTCTGTTCCTGTGTTAGTTTGCTGAGAATGATGATTTCCAGCTTCATCCATGTCCCTGAGAAGGACCTGAACTCATCGTTTTTTATGGCTGCATAGTATTGAATGATGAATATGTGCCATGTTTTCTTTATCTAGTCTATCACTGAAGAGCTTCTGGTTTGGTTCCAAGTCTTTGCTATTATGAACAGTGCCAAAATAAACATATGTGTGCATGCGTCTTTATAGTGGAATGATTTATAATCCTTTGAGTATATACCCAGTAATGGGATTGCTGGGTCAAATGATATTTCTAGTTCTAGATCCTTGAGGAATCGCCACACTGTCTTCCACAATGGTTGAACTAATTTACACTCCCACCAACAGTGTCAAAGCGTGCCTAATTTCTCCACATTCTCTCCAGCATCTGTTGTTTCCTGAAAAATATGGAACGTCTCACGAATTTGCATGTCATCCTTGCGCAGGGGCCCTGCTAATCTTCTCTGTATCATTCCAATTTTAGTATATGTGCTGCCCAGGCCAACACAAACATTTTCTTTTCTTTTTTTTTTTTTTTTTTTTGAGACAGAGTCTCACTCTGTTCTCGAGGCTGGGGTGCTGTGGCACGCTCTCAGCTCACTGCAAGCTCTGCATCCTGGGTTCACGCCATTCTCCTGCCGCAGCCTCCCGAGTAGCTGGGACTACAGATGCCCACCACCATGCCGGCTAGTTTATTGTATTTTTAGTAGAGATGGGGTTTCATCGAGTTAGCCAAAATGGTCTCTATCTCCTAACCTTGTGATCAGTCCACCTCGGCCTCCCAAAGTGCTGCGATTACAGGCGTGAGCCACTGCGTGAAGTTAAGCCACTGGCCTTTTAAAAAGGCCACAAACCTTTTTAAAATATTGCACTACATACTTTAAAATACTAAATTCCCATTATAAGTTAAAATTTCAATATACATATATTCAATATATATAAAATGTGTTATATATAAATCACAATTATTTATTCTCTATAAACATTTACATAACAGCAGATTTTTGGAGATACCACTCAATATCATCCTGTTTGCATCAATAAATTACATCAGATCGTCTGACCAACCAGCAGAGGGCACATGAGTCTCATGGGTTGGAAATTTTTATCTCATGATCACTAGAGATGAACTCAGTCCTGCCCTGCCCACCCCACCCTCTGCTGGCTGCTGAGGCTCTGCTGTTTGGGGGAATCACAATTAAGTGGTGGTGGTGTGTAGAAGTTGAGCCCCGTTGCCTGCCCTGGGTTCCTCCTGCCTCCCTGTTGTCAGGAATAGAAGGTGAGATTGAAGGGTGAAGAATGCTGGGACTTCTATTAGGAAGGAAACAAAAAGAACAAGACGCAGGTATTGAGCTCTTACTGTATGCCAGGCCCCATTCCAGGTCCTAGCCATGCACCATCTCACTGGGTCCTACAACGGTCTCATAGGGTGGTGGCATCATCATCTTCATTTTACAGAGAAAATGAGCCTCTTGGCTGTTTCGTGCCCAAAAACACCAGCCCCTGAGTCCTCAGCGGGGTTCTGCACTTAGGTGCCCTTTTTGGAGGGTCCCTCAGCACAGGTGTGATCATTAACTACCCACAGGCAGTTGATCGTTATCCACTGTCTGAGGATGTGTGATTCCTACCACAGTGCACCAGTCTTCCTTGACAGGGAGAAAAAGGAGGAGTTAAGCAAAGGTCTGTCATTGATGTTATAGGTATTATATGCCTACATAATGCAAGCATTTTGCTAAAAGGGAATTTGGATGTCTTTATTGGCCACAACTACTTTAATTCAGCAAAGGCTGCTACCCACCATGAGGACAGGCATGGGTTGGTGATGCCATGAGGCTCCTGCTCATACAGTGTGGAGCTCCCCTTCCAGGGCAGGGGCCACGCCTTGGGCTGTGAAGTCGTTTCTCAGCACATGTAATGGTCAGGAACTGAGGGATGTGAATGCAGCCATTGAGAGTGAACAGGGTCTCTGCATCGTGGCAGAATGAGGGCACCTGAAGGGGCTTAACTTCAGTGGCTGATACTCACTTTCCACTTAGAATGCTCCAGGCCCTGTGTGTGTCTCTCGTGTGTATTAACCCACTAAACAGGCACAGAGAATAGCAGGAAGGTAACAGATGCCCAGAGAGAAGTAAAGAAAAGGAGGGAATTGATCCAAATGATCAAATTTCATTTTGATGGCTTGATTTCTGTGAGCTGAACCTCATCAGTCACAGACAAATCAGTGTGTTATTTCCTCTATCAGTAACTGGACTTTTTTAGGTTTAAATTGTTTAATTGTTAAGCCACATTAAGCAATTATGGAGGACACCAGAAAGTTTCCACTCCGTTTCCTTTATTTGTGACCGTTCCAGTTCCATTACAACCCTCTGTGCGGGGGTAACCCTCTCATGTGTCTCTCCTACCTGATTCTCACTCAAGCAATTCAGATTCCCATTTCTGGTTCTCTGGGACACAGGTCTCTAAAGAGCCCATCCACTCCAAGTCAACTTTTCCCCAAGTCCTGCCCCTCCTGCATCCCCGTTCCTTTCCCGTTCACACTGAACAGGCATCTGAAATGATGGGTCTGTGCTCCCTTTAATATGCACTCATGGCCTATGATTCGGTTCCCAAATGACCAGAAGAAAGCTTGAAATATATCCACCCTGATGGCATGCATTCAACAGAGGCAGTGACTGGGCTCCACATCATAGGAGGCCCTGATGCCACAGCGAGGGCAGGGGACGGTGCTGAACACAATGATCTTGGGCTGCCTTAAGTCCCTCAGTGTCTTCATCAGCTCAGCCCCAAGTTGAGCAAATCTGCCCCAGCAGAGAGCACCCTGGGCGTCATAACTCTCCAGAGGGGCAGGATACAGCTCTAGGCTTAGCTTGCTCAGCCCGACGGTGTGGCGCAGCAGGTTCTCCAGGGCGGCCATGGAGATGAGGTTCCCACAGAAGCTGAAGGTGCTGAGCTGGGAGCAGCAGCTCAGGGCAGGCAGGATGGCGCCGAGTTGGGAATCCACGATCCCACAGTCCTCTAAGTCCAGGGTCTGCAGCGTGGCCTCAACTTGCTCCAGCAGAACTGCGAGGGGCTCAGGGCTGAAATGGGTCAGTGTGATGCCCCTCAGGTCCAGCTCTTTTAGCTGACGGATGCTCGGACACCAAGAGAGATGCTTCAAGTCTGACTCTGACAGCAGGCAGTCGGTCATTACGACCATCTCCAAGGGGGCCTGGAGACACCTGGGAGAGAACAAAAAGGAGTTAGAGGAGAGTGGTGGGGAAGACCTCAAGGTGAGAGATGACACTGTTCACAATCCAAGGCTGCTCTGTTCATCCGAGGATAGTCAGCACCTGGGGTGTGGGAATGGAGACTCTGCTCCTTCAGTGCAGTCCCAATCGAGGCTCAGTCCTTCACCATCACCGAGGTGACGGGATCAAGTCCATGAACTTTAAGCCTCCCTTTCCTCATGTGTCAGGTAGGAAACCACATCTCTGGGCCACAGGAGCCCAGTGGAGACACAGGCATAAATGACAAACCCAGGCAGGATCCTGCAACATCAGCTGGGGTGGCCAGGCTACAGGGAACCCTGACATGCCTGTATCAACAACAAACCTCTTTCACTTTCACCATTCTTCACTCCTGCTCCCTCACCCTCTATTCTATCATCATGTATTTCCCATAAATTAATTACCTGACCTGGAGCTCAAAACAGGGAGCTGGCAGGGAGACACAGGATTTTGCCTGTTCACTAGGCAGGTGAGGATAGACCTTATATTTTAAAATATAGGAGTGTGATGGGCATTCTCTTCTTTAGTGCCCTCTTTGCCTCCCTGTTCCCCATCATCTTAACTTAGACACACATCCTCGGGAGGAATTCACAAATGCACTCTCACTAGATCTAAACCCTGCAGTAGCTTCCTAGCTTGGCACCTTCTTTATAGCATCTAGCCCAGGAGATCCCTCTGACTTTATTGGGATGGTTGTGTGATACCCATATCAGGACAGAGCCACTAACAGGACAATGTGTGGACATTCTAGTGTCCCTTCACTGTTACCTCCTCACAGGCTGGCTCACAGTGCATACCCACTGGTGTTTACTGTAACAAAGAAAGGCTCTGCTGTGGTCTGAAGAGAAAGCTCCCCATCCTTCCTCACCTGAGCAGCTGGTCCAGGTGGCCTTCGAGGAAAGAGACAGAGTGCATAGACAGATTCTGGAAATAGTCCAGCTTGAGGAACTGAGAGGTGAATCGGGCAATGAACTGCCCCTTGTTTTCTGGGGTAATGCAAGCAGATGCACGGATGTTGAAGAGAACAAGTTTGCGGAGATTCCTCATCTGGCCCAGGTAAGGGGCAAACTTCACAAGAATGGACAGCTCCCAGGGGCAGCACACTTCCACCTCCTGGATACAGTCTAGCTCCACCATGTTCAGGACCTCTATGATCCTGTGGATGGGCATTCCAAAAACCTGCAGCTCCTTGCAACACACATGCAGTAAGCCTTTTCTCTGCTTGCCCCACTCTAAGAGGTGAGTGAGGCATTCATCCAGTGTCCTGTTCTTGAGGCAAAGGTCTACGAACACCATCAAGGGCTGCTGCCCGCCTGTCCCTGGACAGCTCTCTGCTGTGTGCTTCTGACTCAGAGCCTCCGGGAAGGATGCAGTGGCTCCAGACAATATGCTGCAGAAGTTCTCATCCACATTCCTCAAGTCCAGCACTTGAAGTTTTGACCACCTGTGGGTAAAGGAGAAGAGAGGCTCCAAAGTAAGGCAAGGACCTGAGCTTTTATTTACATCCCAGACATCAGCTGTTCCCCTCCCTGCCACTTTTCCCTCTCTAATTTTGTCCAACCCCTTTTCCCCCTGGATTTTGCCTCATCCTCATTGCCTGTAGCTTTCAGTGCCACTAGAGGAGAAGTTCCTGTTTCCTCAGTGGACCCTGCATGGTGAGCAGTCCTTTCCCAGAGGAGCTGGGCAATGGCCAAGGCCCCTCTGAGCTTCCTCACTGGCACCATCAGAAGCCTCTGGGCCTCCACTGTGCCCCTCCCCCTCCTGAAACAGCCTGTTCTTACCCTGGACAACAGGGCCCTCCCCGCCTGACCACCTGGGTCACCTCACCTGGGGCGAACCCCCTGGGCCAGCAGCACATCAACTCCCTCCAGCACAGCTTTTAAGGTCTCCAGATGAGGCGACTTCATCAGGGACCCGAGAGGGAGGCGGGTGAAAGGCCAGGCCTGCACCATCATTTTCAGGGTTTCACAGCATCTCCTGCTGAAGGCCTCCACGAACAGTGTGGGGAAGAGCTCCCTGGGCAGCCTCTCCATGGCAGAGATGGCCAAGGCCTGGTCCCTCAGCAGGCTCTGCCTTGCCAGCTCCAGGAGTCTGGGTGGGGCGCTGATGCTCATCTTGATGAATCTGCAAGGGAAAACCCTAGAGGACAAATCCATAGAAAAGGCATCACTCTCAGCCAAATACGATCACCTCGTCTCCTCCTGTTGCCAATCTCATTGCTCTGGTGGAGGTGGAAAAGCCCTCCATTCCCCCCGATTCCATTCTCCACTTGGTGGCCACAAATCTGTATGTGTGCCCCTGCGACTGCCAGAAAGAATGTCTTCCAAACACCGAGGAGGGGAAAAGGTGACCAGTGGCCCATTAATTTCTACGCATTGCTCCACTGAATCTCAGGATTACCGCTATCTGTCATTCAGGATCCTGAAAGCTAAGCTCCACCTTTTTGAGGGACATTTTTTTGTTACTTACCACCCTAAAACAATGAGAATCAGAGTGTCCTGTGGCCCCACACAGCCTGCATTCTCAGTTTACACAATTAGCATGCTTGGGGAAGAATAAAGTGACCCCCTAAAATCAATGTCATTTGTTTTTATTTTGAAAAATTATAAGAGAAATTATAAAAGCATTGTGGCAGTATTCTAGAGCACTTGGTAGGTAGGGACGGAAACACTAAGTCTCAGGTGAAGGATCCAATACACATCCCTTCCACATACTCACAATCACCCACTTAGGGACAGAGTCTAAGGGAAGAGATAAATCCCATGTTCAGAACAAGACTACTGAGAATGGTGTACGGGAGATCTAAGGTTTCTGTAAAAATGGAAGCCTGACTAATAAAATCACACCACCACCAAGTGTGTGAACTATGGCTGAAGGGCACAGAAACTAATAATTTCACATGTCAAGACATAAAAATCCATCCAATCATAAATTTTTAATATCTTTTTAAAAAAAACTGCTTCAATAAGAGTTGTGAAATGAGAAAAATGAAGCACAAATCAAAATTTGAGGGATGAAGTCAAAAGTATATTCAGAGGAAAAATCAAAACCTACATCTGTTTAATTGAAAAAACAGACAAGAAATTGTCTGTGCCACTTTGGGCTGCGCGTCACCATCCCTGACTGGCTGGCTGCAGATCAGACGGGCATGTTCCTAAGAAGGTGGTGACTTACCAGATCTGGACTCCGTTTGCAGGATGCTGGGACGTCTCAGAGAACCAAGCAGTAGCTCCAGGCACCAAGGCTTTGGGTCTCCCCTTGGCAAACTCAGGAGCTTTTATTGATGTTTCTAACCACACCCTCCCCTTCTCAATCACCAGCTTCCAATCAGAAAGTGATACCTGATTAGATTCCGAAGTTCCTCCTAGTTAATCCTGATTGAGTTTCCCGCTTTCTTCTGATTCACTGATTAAATTAGATGTGCATTTATGAAAGTGAAAGAATAAATGATAGGGTGAAAGTCCAAAACTCATTAATTCATTTATTCCCCAAACACTGATGAAGTTTGACTAATATGTGACCTTCACAGTGACATGGAAGGTTTAATCTGTTCCTGGCATTAGAAAGAAAAAACAAAACCTAATGATATCTTTATGGGAGAATATTTGGCCACATTGAAATTATCAAAACGTTTCAGAGCTAAGACAGCTTTAAAAAGACGGTGATGTCAACCCTAAGAAAACGGATTAAAAAGCTCCTTTATCCAACAGTCACCTGGGTTTTATGTTTTATAACATGGCAGGTCATATGTGGGTTCAGGTTGAAGAGGGGAACCACTGAGGGTGTGATTGATCACAAGACTACGGTCAAGGCTTCACTGAGGGAAATCAGGACAGAATGACAAAGTGAGGTGGAGGCTGGGCAGGATGGGACTGGGTATTCTAGTAGAACCCTGGAAAGGAACCAAGACCGCAGAAAACCTGGTGGGTATTTTGTGGGAGTCTAGACAGAAGGATTGAAAGACTGTCTAGATTGAGTTTAAAAATTAAAAGGATAATAATTACAAAAGAGACAGTGCAGACTCTTCAAACACAACATTGTCTTTGAGGGCAGAGGAGACAGATACAGTCGCGGCCCCTACTAGAAGGGAAAGCGTGTTTACTCACAAAAATGATGGGCTTGTCTCAGAAAATCAGCCTGGGAAGATGGAATCTGAGAATCTGAGCTGGAGCAGAGGCCAGACAGAGGCAGTGTGGTCAGACCTGGAAAGGGAGACTTTCCCAAGCTGGAAGCCTTGGACAGTGGAAGCTGTGGGCTCTGCAGGATGTGGGAGAAAAGTGAACAAGGGTCCATGTCTCCCTGTCATGGCGCTATGGTCTGGAAACCTTTCCTTTAGATTCAGGGATCTTCCCACAGTGGGACATTTCCAGCAATCCTCAGCCCCAGGCATTTCCCAGGGCCCTTCATCCTCATCAATCCCATCAGCCCCTTCCCCAGTGTATTTTGATACTTAATGTTCTGTTATCCTTAAAGTCCTCTCTTGTCCCTAATATTTAACAGAGAGATTCTGATAAAAGTGACACCATTAGGCATACAAAGAAAACTCAGGCCATGTGTAGTGGCTCATATCTGTAATTTCAGCACTTTGAGACGCCAAGGCAGAACAGATTACTAGAGAGCAGGAGATTGAGATATACCTGGGCAACGTAGAAAAATCTGTCTCAAAAAATATATATACAAAAAATTAGCCAGGCACGGTGGTGTGCACCTGTAGTCTCAGCTACCCAAGATGTGTAAGTGGGAGGATCACCTGAGCCCAGGAGGCTGACGCTCCAGTGAGCTGTCATCATGTCACTGCACTCAAGCCTGGGCAGCAGAGTGAAACCTTGTCTCAAAAATAAGGAAGGAAGGAAGGAAGAAAGTAAGGAAAGAAAGAGGGAAGGAAGGAAGGAGAGAGAGACAGAAGGAAACGAAAGAAAGAAAGAAAGAAAGAAAGAAAGAAAGAAAGAAAGAAAGAAAGAAAGAAAGAAAGAAAGAGAGAAAGAAGAAAGAAAGAAAGAAAGAAGAAAGAAAGAAAGAAAGAAAAAGAAAGAAAGAAAGAAAGAAAGAAAGAAAGAAAGAAAGAAAGAGAAACTCAGCCTTCCTGTCTTTAAGAATGGTGCACACATATGGTTGTATTGCGTGCAAACATACAATACATTTCCCCCCCCCAAAAGCTGGAAGCTCTATTTCATGTTAAAAGATCTGCTAAGTTCAGGGATGGCTCCCATCCTAAGCAGGATCACACAGTGATTCTTCTGATATTTTAGGGCACAAAGTAGCAAGAACATCCCCCGCCTCCAGAAAGTCCTCCAGGCCTTTCTCTCTCGTTCCATATGAAACTCAAACAGCTCGGAGATGCCACTGGCTTCCAAAACTGGAGTACTTTGAAGGATGTTCTCTATCGTGGAATATTTCTGTAAATGTTCTTTCTCCACATTTCCGACCTCACTATCAATGCCCTGCTATGTGTGCAGTCGAGTTAAACTGAAACGTGCTCAGTGCAACTTCTACTTCACCTGCCCTCACTTTGTGAGCCTGAGGCTGAGGTTGAGCTCAGCATCAAAGGTGATCGTGAGTGTCTCTGTTGATTGAGCAACCACAAGGCACAGTAGGGACTGGTACCATTCATCCAAGATCTCAGCTCTCCCTCACGAAGAATCTAAGGCATGTTGCTATAGTCCTCATTTTGAACGTGGTGACCCTGAGACTTGGCTGGGGAGAGGAACCTGCCCATGTTCAGGAAGCAAAGGATTGGCAGCCCCCTCAGGTGAGGGCTCAGAGGATCCCCTAAGGGGTTCAATAATCTAAATGTTGAAAATAACTGATTGACAGACGTTCCCTTCCTGCCCAATTCAGAAGGTCCAGCGCCACCCCCAGGACCCCAGCGAGAATCCCGCACTTGGGGGCATTTCTACCACATCCTGTCACCTGTTCTTCTCAAGGCACTCATCTGCTGTTAAACTCAGAGCAGCCTTCAGAGCCCCTCTGAGAAGATGACCTGACCCCTTCTCCACTCACAGACTCTCCACCGGAATACCAAAGCTCCCCCAGGCCCTTGCTCAGGGTCTCTAGAATATTTCTGAGCTTCTGTTTCCCTCCTCCAGCCTGAGCTGTCAAGGCAGGCGTCTCTTTATGCATCCTGGATACATCAGCCCAAATCTCCTGAACAACAGAACATGGCCACAGTGCTGGGACACCCTCACCCCAGAGCAGTCATTAAGGAATTCTCCCAAAATTCTCCTGAGCTATTTTGGTGAACATGAGAAGCCATAAAGCAGGGAGTTCCTCAGCTGCTGCTCTGGCCCTAAAGAGGCCCCTGGGACTGCTGGAGGGTGACCCTGTCTGGCATGCAGAAGGAGACCTGACTCCTCTGGTCTTCCTACAGGTGCCAGGCTGAGAAGGGGTCCTGGGAAAGGTCCCGGTGCAGGGGCCATCCCTTCCCAGGCTCCCCTGGCTCAGCCTTAGAGCTGACAAGGTTGCACCTGGAATGCAGTAAGTCTGTTTCTGTATGAGTCAGGTCTCTTCTTAGCCTGAGCTGTTCGCCCTCTGTGCATTTCTAACAGCCAAAATCTCTGTTCTGGCCCTGTTGCCCTTCTCTAGTCCTCAACAGGGTCTGATTCCAGATCAGATCCATGAACATCGTGCACTAAACCAGGGGCTTCCTCTCTTGCTTCCTCCAACCAAGTCCGAGGACAAGGTCACCCTAAAAGCAGACACTTGATGCTGAGGGAGGTGCCCAGAGCCTAGGGTGGGAGGCGATGTTCACCCTCACTCCAGGCTGGACAGAGCCAGAGGGACTAAAAGTAGGAGTGGGGCCAAGAAGGGGAGTGACCCGGAGGAGATGATGGGGCTGAAATAAAGGGGAAGGAGGGAGGTGGCAGCAGGGCAGGCAGCCAGGTTCTCTGGCTCTCATAGAGCTGTGTCTCTGAAAGGCAGGGACTTGTGTGTGAGACCATGGGGGCACTGGGGCTTGGACTTGGGACTGTGAGTTCCCAAGACCCTTTATGTGCCCTGGTCTGCATGAGGTTTTAGTGGCTGCCCCATCCTGCCCCAGGGGCACAGAGTCAGGAGAGTGGGGAGTCCCAGGAGAGGAAGAGCGGGTGGCGAGTGTCCATCCTGGATCCAAAGACAAGCGGCAGGTCAGAGGGAAGCAGCTGTGGCATAAGCCCAAGGAAAGGATTCTCTTTGGAAATTGTGCCGCTCCGTCTTTCCACTGGTCAGAGCCTTATGGGACTGGGAGGACTGGGCTTTTCAGGAGGGAATGAAAGAGAGTGGGGTCTGGCTCAGAGTCCCTGTCACCCAAGTTATTCCAAACCTCCTCCGACAAGCAAAGGGAAAATCATGGAGGATGGAAGTCAAACCAAGGCTCATCTGGCTGCCCAGAGCTTTCCAGTGGATCCAGAAGGGACACAATGATCCTCAGTCAGAAAAATCCTCCGATGTCCAGCACTGAGACCCAACAAGAGTGCCTGGAGGGGACTCTCTGCGACACGCCTGAAGAGAAGAATCTGGCACATGTGGCTCCTCCCACACCCTGTGCCTCCCCCTGCCTCTTCTCCCCTTGATTCATTCAAAAACATTTACTGAGTACCTGGGATTGCTTCCTGCAACTCCGGGTGCTACCAGGGAAGACAAATCAAATGCAAGGAAGCTGGAAAATGAACTCAGCAGAGGACACCAGGCTCAGCACTGCCGTCCCGGTCAGAAAAATGACTGTGCAGGCTGCACGGTGCAGAGCAATCATAATACTCCATGGGGATAATCACAGATGTCCCAATTAGATTCCTTTAATCACTTTTTGTTGGAATATGAAGAGGTCTCTCACCGCTGAATGTAAATATACAGGTAAGTGAAAAACAGTAAAACGAACATTTGCTAAGTGCAATGTGACTCAAAACACTGCGAATCCAAGGGCTTTATTTCTTTGAAACAACTTGCCAAGGCTGTTTGAACCGTGATCGTCTTCCTCCCGGGCACAGCACCGCAGGGGCAGCCGGCGTCTTCTCCCCCTTGGACAGTGGTCCTGCCTTTTTTTTAAGTTGGGATGGGCCAGTGAGTCGGGGAGTTTGTTCATCTTGGGCTTGGGGTACATGAGGAGTTGGTGGGGTGCCTGTGGCCACTCCACTGCCCTCTGGGATTAGGAGACAGTGGGGTCAGGACTCACCCCCTGGCCTGTGCTTCAGGTGATCCCTCTCCGTCCTGTGGATGTGGGGCTGGGAGCAGGTTTGGGGTCCTTGCCCATCCCCATTGGCTCTTCTTGGGAAGATGAATTTATGGGGCACCTGCAGGTGGCCACGTGTGGGAAGGAATCTCAGAACTTACATGGATCCATGCAAATGAGGCTTCCTTCAGGCAGACACAGGAACTCTGAGCCTCCCTGATGCTGCAGGAGCCTGGGTTTGGGGACCCTCATGGAGACAAATGCATGGAGCGTCCCAGCAAGTTTCCCTGTCTCCCAGCTCCTCCCTGGGCTTCTGCATCTGGGAGTCAGGGCCAGATCAAGAGAAGCCCTGTGGGGAGTGGGAAGGACATCGGATTCTCAGGGTCTCAAGTTCAGCTTTTAACATTATCCTCAAAGGTGGGGTTTTTCCCAGAGGCCTCCTATCCACAGATCCCATGCCTTCTTGCTGGACCCACGGGAAAGCTGCCCTGCTAGAGACATGGGATATTTTACTTTTCTCTGCCATGGAGCCATGCTGGGGAGCTGTGACTTCCTAGCTGACCACACACACATAAACACGTAAACACCATGAGGTCATTGTAGGGATGCCCACTGGGCCTGCGCTTCTCCCATAGCCCCCAGTTCATAAAAGCCTCCCTTCCACTCACCTGGGGCCTGGAGTCATTGGCCTCCTCCTGTCTCATTGATCCAGCATTTGGCCTTGACTGGCCAGTGACTCAGACCCCAGTTCTGAGTCATGTGCTTTAGGGGAAACACAGAGAATGAGAAGACCAGTGTCTGAAGTGGCAGGTTGTGAATTGGCTCAGGGAGATGAGACTGGAGAGGTGCAGCCAGGGGCAAAGGTGGCTCAGGGGTCATTGGCAGTTTGGGATTAGGGTTGTGAGGCCACTTGAAGCCTATTTTCCACATCCCCGTGGTGGCTGAGGGGACTGTGTTCCCTGGGGGAGGTAACCAGAGGGCAGGGACACGCATTGGAAGATTCTTGCACTGTCCGGACAGGAGGTCCTGGTGTCCACTTGAGTGGCCATGGACAGCATGGGGATGTCCTGGAGGCAGAGTCAGCAGGACTTGCTCTTACTTCTTCCTGGGGTGGATGTGAAGCTTGTGTCCTGGCAGAGGGAGTGGCTGGCACAGGAGAGGACTCTGCCTTAGGGCTGAGTTATCCCCTGTGGCCTCAACTGTTTTCCTGATTATGCCTGTTGCCTTTGAATGTCAACAAAAGTAGCCAACATTTATGGAGGGTTTATTATGCCCCATGTTTTGGGCTCAGCATTTTTACCTGACAATTGAGATTATCCTTCTACACATTTGATGGAGAAAGAGACAGATTCAAAGAGAGAGGGAGAATTTTTCAAGGCCACACAGCCTGTAAGTGGTGGGACTGGAATGATGGATGGCTACTCATCTTGTGTGACAATAAAATATATGGTCTATTTCACAGGAAAGAGATTCTTTAAAAAAAATGATTTTTATTATGAAATGAGCAAAGCAATGGGAATAGATGTGAGATTATTCAGGGAGGTAAAGGAAGACAAAGGTTTTGAAAGGAAAAATCAGGAGAATTACATACATTGTTTTGGAAGACTCATTCTTGGTCACAAGTATCAAAACCAAGGGGGCCTCAGTGCAGTGTTGGAAAGATTCCGCCTCCACGCCCTCACTAACCCCCAACATGTTTACCAAGTCTTGGTTCACTCCCAGGATCCCATTAAAACACACAGCTCAACCCTGACTAGCCTCCACCTTCACTTCCCTTTGTAATTTTGACACGACTTTTTTACAGGACCATCAGGTTCCTATGCCTGCAGCACAGTAGCATACCAATATTCTGAGACAGCAGGGTTTGCAGCAGAGAGTTTAATGATCACAACGTGGCAAAATGAAAAGCTGGGAGGAGTCGCTCAAATTCATCTCCCCAAGAAGTACTGAGAGTTTTCAGAGGATCGTGGATAGCAAGGGGCTGGAAAGTTGGTGCAGTTTGGTGGCAGTAAGAGGGATGAAGTCATCAGGATGTCGAAACTGCATTCCTTGGTGAGTTGGTGCCTTGCAGGGCCCTTCACATCAGCTGGCATCAGTAGTTTCACTGACATGCAGAACCTGAAAGAATATGTCCAATGAAAAAGTTAATGTTTCACAAGGCTTAAATCGTTGTCTGCAGGGGAGTTAAGGGGAACTGTAATCTAAGGTCCACATGATTTGGGGACAGTTGGCTGCCAGCAGCCATGAGGAAGCAGGTCAGAGAGCAAGCTGACCCCATGATGAATGCTGAATGCGCTGCAAGCTTGGTTTATTTTTGTTTCTCCCCCTCCCTTCTTCACTGATTAAATTTATAAAGTTTATAAGTATGGTTGCAATTTCTTCCAGAGTAGCCTTAACCTAAGCCCTGAGACCACTCAAGCCCTCAGTGGCACCTCTCTTCCACCAGCAGGAGTGAAAAAACTGCTACCTTAGGTGATATAAAACCCACAAGACCATTCAATACGTGGAGATTTTTATTCTGATTTTGTAGAGACGACTCCTCTGTTTCTATAAAGCTATTTTAACTATAAAACATTTTTGGAATTTTGATGTGGCCAAAGATCTCCCAACAATACTACTTTCAGATTTTATTTTTCTGTCTAATGTCTGCGAAAGATTAGACCCTTCCCTGCCTCAAACTCAGGACTATGCAGGTCACATATTAGTAAAATTCCATCAATGTTTGTGAAGTTCATGAATGAATGAATTTTTCTTTTCGACAAAGTCTCCCTCTGTCACCCAGACTGGAGTGCAATGGTGCAATCTTGGCTCACTGCAACCATTGCCTCTTGGGTTCAAGCGATTCTCCCACCTCAGCCTCCTGAGTAGCTGGATTACAGGCACACGCCATCATCCCTGGCTAATTTTTGTATTTTTGTAGAGACGGGGTTTCACCTTGTTGGCCTGGCTTGTCTTGAATGCCTGAACTCAGGTGATCCACCCAACTTGTCCTCCCAAAGTGCTGGGATTACAGGAGTGAGCCACCTCGCCTGGCCTCGAATGAATGAATTCTTGATTTCCACTCTATCCCTAACACTGTCAATTTCTTGATTCATGAACTTAATATGGATATCTGAGATGAATGTATATCAGATTCAATCCATTAATCTGGGGAGAGCCAAAAATCCAATCAGGATTAACTGGGTGGAGCTTCAGAAATGCAATCAGATATCACTTTTTGATTGGAAGCTAGCAGTGGATACGTGGAGGGGTGTGGGTGGGAGTTGTGATTAGAAAGGTCAATAAAAGCTTCTAAAGACCCACAGAAGAGACCCAAAGTCTTCAAGCCTGGAGTTCCTTCTTGGTTCTTCCTGAGGTCTGAGCACCCTGCAAACTGAGTCCAGATCTGGTAAGTCACTAATCTCTGTAAGGACACTCCCATCTGACCTACAGTCAGCTAGTCTGGGATGGTGACAGTGCAGCCTAAGATGGCATAGAGTTATATCTTGTTTGGTTTTGTTTTTTCTCTCATATGAACAATTTGAAGCTTTGAATTGTTTCCTCTAAATGCAGTTTTGTCTTTATTTCAAAAAATTGGATCGTGCTTTGGTTTATGTCACTTCAAAATTCTTGAAGGGAGCAGTGACTCATGCCTTTAACCCCAACACTTTGGGAGACCAAGGCGGCAGCATCATTTCAGCCCAGGGATTTGAGACCAACCTGGACAACATGGCAAAAACCCATCTCTATAAAATATTCTTTATTGAAGGGGGGATGGAGTCTCGCTCTGTTGCCAAGGCTGGAGTGCAGTGGCACGATCTCAAATCACTGCAACATCTGCCTCCCAGGCTTAAGCAATTCTCATGCCTCAGCCTCCTGAGTATCTGATATTACATCCAACTGCCATCTTGCCTGGCTAATTTTTGTATTTTTAGTAGAGGTGGGGTTTCACCATGCTGGCCAGATTGGTCTCAAAGTCCTGACCTCAAGTGATCCACCTGCCTTGGCCTCCCAAAGTGCTGGTATTATATCCATGAGCCACTGGTGCTCGGCCTCTACAAAATATACATGTTTTTTAATTAGCTGGGCATGGTGGCATGCATCCATATTCCTAGCTGTATGGGTTACTGACCTGGGAGAAACAACTGAACCCGGAAGATTGAGGCTGCAGTGAGCCATGCTCACACCACTGCTGTACTCCAGCCTGGGCAACATTGTGAGACTCTATTAAAGAAAAAAAATCTTAACCAAAGAGGATCTTTGACCTTAATTTTAAACCAATCACATCCTCATTGTAACTCTTCCACCCAAATGGAGACACGGGTGTGGAGGTGCATGCCTGTAATCCCAGCTACATGGAAGGCTGAAGCATAAGAATCACTTGAACCTGGGAGGCAGAGGTTACAGTGAGCCGAGATGGCACCACTGGGCGACGAAGTAAGACTCAACTCCCCCAACACAAAAAAAAATTAAATTATACCACCCACGTGATTGTTGGATAGATGAAGATTTCTACTGTGTTTTCTTAGGGACTGTCATGTCTGTCTTTGTAAAACTGTTTTAACTCTGAAATATTTTGATAAATTTGATGTGGCCAAGGATCTCTCAACAAGGATACTTTCAAGTTTTTTTCTTTCTGTCTATTGTCAGGAAGAGATTCAACCCTTCCCCATCTCACACTCACGACTATGAAGGACACATATTAGTCAAACTCCATGTTTATGGAGTGAATCAGTGAATGAGTCCTGGACTTTCACCCTATCCCTAAATCTTTCACTTTCATGGATGAATATCTAATTTGATAGTTAATCTGGAAGAAAGACAAAAATCCAATCATGATTAACTGGGTGGAGCTTAAGAAGTCTAATCCAATGTAGTTCTCTCTCTCTCTTTTTTGAATCTAGCCAATTTCCCAGGCTGGATTGTAGTGGTATAATCTCAGCTAACTGCAACCTGTGCCTCCTGGGTTCAAGTGATCCTCCTGCCTCAGCCTCCCTCGTAGCTTGGACTATAGGTGCAGACCACTGCACCTGGCTAATTTTTGTAATTTTAGTAGAGGTAGTGTTTCACCGTGTTGGCCAGGATGGTCTCAAACTCCTGAACTCAGATGATCCAATGCCTCTGCCTCCCAAAGTGCTGGGATTACAGGTGTGAGTCACTGCACCCAGCCAAAGCAGTTCATTTTTAATATGTGTAAGAGGTGTGTATTGGAAACATCTGTGTCTTGCGAATGATGCATAACACTATCACATAGCTTTCAAAGCTTCTTACTGAAATTTTCAATGAGGCTGGGAAGAGGATTGCACCTGTAATCCCAGCACTTTGGGATGCCAAGGCGGGTGGAATGTTTGAGTCTAGGAGTTCAAGACCAGCCTTGACAACATAGTGAAACCCACTGTCTTTACAAAAAGTCAAAAAATAAAAGATTAGCTGGGCATGAGATGTGAGCTTCAGAGATCCTCGGTAACATTTGCCAGTGCTATGAGTTTATTGCAGCAGTGGCTAATAATTCATGGAGTAGGAGTGATCTTGCCTGCTCTTTAGAAGTCGGGACACACTCTTCTTGGTACCACAAGGGTAGAACTAGGTTTCTGTGGCCACTTATTGCAGAAAGGAATTGGAGTAAACTGAGGGCTCTTTCACACATGCTAGAGAAATGACTTTGGCCCTGGGAGAAGTGGGGGTTGCTGAGGAATGGCCCGAGAAACTTGCCTTTTCGCTTGATTGTCCTCTAGAGTTTTCCTTGCAGATTTGTCAGAATGAGCCTCCAGTCCCCATCCAGACTCCTGCAGCTGGCAGGGCAGAGCCTGCTGAGGAACCAGCTCTTGACCATCTTCACCCTGGACCAGCTGCCCAGGGAGGTCTTCCCTCTGATGTTCATGGAGGCCTTCAGGATGAGACGTTTTGAGGCCCTGAAGCTGATGGTGCAGGCCTGGCCCTTCATCTGCCTCCCTCTGGGATCCCTGATGAAGACACCTCATCTGGAGACCTTGCAAGCTGTCCTGAGGGGACTTGATACACTGGTGGCCCAGAAGGTTCGCCCCAGGTGAGGTGACTCAGGTGGCCTGGGGGGAAGGGTCCAGGCCTCCAGGGAAGGGACAGCTGGCTCAGGAGGAGCGGTGGGGTTTGTGGAGTTAGGGTGGCTCAGAGGCTTCTGATGGTGCCCATGAGAGGCCCTAGGCATTGCCCAGCTCTTCTGGGAAAGGACTGCTCACCATACAGGGTCCACCGAGGAAACAGGAGCCTGCTTCCTCTCACTGGATGGTAAAGGTACTAGAAGTGGGTACCAGGCAGAATCCAAGGGGGAACGGGATGGAGAAGAGACAGAAGGAGGAGCACTGAGGACAGGAGCAGCTGACTGATGTCCTGGATGTGGAGTGAAAGCTCAGGTCAGGGGTGGGTCCTTGCCTTCATTCTGAGCTTTTCCCCTATGTTACTCACAGGAGGTGGAAACTTCAAGTGCTGGATTTGCGGGATGTTGATGAGAGTTTCTGGGCCATATGGTCTGGAGTCAAGGTCCTCTCCTGCTCCCCAGAGGCCATGAGTAAGAGGCAGACAGTGGAGGACTGTCCAAGGATGGGAGAGCACCAGCCCTTGAAGGTGTTCATAGACCTGTGCCTAAAGGAAATTACGCTGGATGAATGCCTGAGCTACCTCTATGGGTGGATCCACTACAGAAGAGGTCTAGTGCACCTGTGTTGTAGTAAGGTGCAGAATTACTCGATGCCCACTTCAAGTTTCAGAAATTTATTGGAAAGGATATACCCAGACAGTATCCAGGAGTTGGAAGTCTGGAAAAAGTTCTCTCTGAATAAAACAGGAAAGTTTGCCCCTTACCTGAGCCAGATGAGCAATCTTCGCAAACTCTTTTTAGCCTTCGGTTATGGATGTGAGATATACATGAGCAGCCAACAGCAGTTCATTCCTGACTTGGATTTTCCATTCCTCTGCCTGTACTACCCCCAGATGCTTTATATAAGAAAGATCAGTAACATCAAAGAGCACCTGGAGCACCTGCTCAGGTAAGAAATGATGGTGAGCTTTCTCTGCAGACCATATCACAGACTTTTGTTCTTTTTCACAGTAAACGCTAGTGGGCATCTACTGTGTGCCAGCCACTGGTGATGTCACAGGGAATGGGATGCTAGAATGTCAACTCATTATGCTGTTCAGTGCTCTATATCCTGAAGTGGGTATCACAAGACCACTCAAATAAGGGCAGAGGGATGGCCTGGGGTAGATGCTACAGAGAGAGATGTGTAGGGAGCCAGTTAGTTGGGGGTTCAGATCTAGTGAGGGTGCATTTGTGAATTCCTTGTGAGGAAGAGTGTATAAAGTTAGTATGATGAAAACATATTCTTCATCCAGAGGAGGGTATGAAAGAAGGGAAAGTGGCCAGGCGCAGTGTCTCATGCCTGTAATCCCAGCACTTCAGGAGGCCGAGGCAGGCAGATCACGAGGTCAGGAGTTCGAGACCAGCCTGGCCAACACAGTGAATCCCCGTCTCTACTAAAAATACAAAAAAAATGTCACCGGGCATGGTGACAGGCACCTGTAATACCAGCTGCTTGGGAGGCTGAGGCAAGGAAAGTGGAGGTTGCAGTGAGCTGAGTTTGTGC
Organism: Nomascus leucogenys; assembly: GCF_006542625.1. NCBI lineage: Eukaryota > Metazoa > Chordata > Mammalia > Primates > Hylobatidae > Nomascus > Nomascus leucogenys. Next base: position 13,627,907 of record NC_044404.1, read on the forward strand.
CACTACACTCCAGCCCAGGTTACAATGTGAGACTGTCTCAAAAAAAAAAAAAAAGAAAGTGCATGAAACCTGTGCATTTCACAGCAGCAGCTCTGTCTTCAGCAGCTTAGTAAACACCAATGACCCTGTCTCTAATTCCCTGTCTGTAAAACGTTGCTTTGAACTCTAGGAAAGGTAATTGATATGAGAAGTGCATGCTTCTGGGATGGAGGGTGAGGAGTAGGCGTGAGAGTGGTACCTATCACACAGGCAAGGGTGAAAGGACTGAGCCTAAAATGGAGCTGCCCCTGAATGATCTGAGTCTTCATCAGGCAGCACCTTGCATGCGGACCATCATCTGATGATGGGAACAAACTTGTGTTTGGGTGAAACAGGCTTCCCCATTGCAGGTTCCTATAACACCTGTGTTGTAGTAAGGTGCAGAATTACTCAATGCCCACTTCAAGTTTACCATTGAGATTATTTCCCACCCCCCTCCTCTAACTGGCACCATTGCCCATAACTAACTTCTTGCTCTCCGCAGGTACCTTAAGAACCCCTTATGGGCCTTTACATTCTGTAATGCTTACCTAGCTGATGAGGACATGGAGTGTCTGTCTCAGTACCCAAGCCTCAGTCAGCTAAAGGAGCTGCGTCTGACTTATATCCTAATGTGGACCACCAATCTTGAGCCCCTTGGAGTTCTGCTGGAGAAAGTTGCTGCTACTCTCAAGACCCTCGTCTTAGAGGACTGTCGGATCCAGGACCCCCAACTCAGGGTCCTCCTGCCTGCCCTGAGCCGCTGCTCCCAGCTCACCACCTTCTACTTTCGTGGAAATGAGACCTCCACGAATGCTCTGAAAGACCTGCTGCGTCACACAGGCAGGCTGAGCAAGTTAGGCCTGGAGTTGTATCCTGCCCCTCTGGAGAGTCTTGACAACAGGGGTCGTGTCAATTGGGAGATCCTCGCCCCAATTCGGGCTGAGCTGATGCGTACACTCAGGGAAGTCAGGCAGCCCAAGAGGATCTTCTTTGGTCCCACCCCTTGCCCTTCCTGTGGCTCAGGGCCATCTGAGAATGTGGACTTCCATCTTTGCTCTTAGGGAAGGCCTGGTTAGTGGGATGGATAAACTTTCTTCTGGACACGTGGGAACTAAAATATTGTACGTGGGTGCATTTTTTAAATTTTTATTTTATTTTTTATATTTTTCATTTTATTTTATTTTATTTTATTTTTTGAGACAGAGTCTTCCGGCGCCCGTCCGGGAAGTGAGGAGCGCCTGCCGGCCGTCCGGGAAGAGTGAGGGCCTCTGCCGGCGCCCGTCTGGGAAGTGAGGGCCCTCTGCCGGCACCATTGTCTGGGAGTGAGGGGCGCTCTGCCCGGCCCTATCGTCTGGGAGAAGTGAGGAGCGTCTCTGCTGGCGCCCGTCTGGGAAGTGAGGAGCGCTCTGCCGGCCGCCCGTGTCTGGAAGAAGTGAGGAGCGCTCTGCCGGCTCCGTCTGGGAGGTCTACAATGGAGGCCAGAAGCAATGTGGGGGCTGGACGTGGTGGCTCACGTGGCTCAGAGTGCCTGTGGTCCCGGCACTCTGGGGGGCGAGGCGGGTTGATCACTTCGGGCTAGGAGTTCGAGACCAGTCTGGCCAACTTGGCGAAACATGAAAAATACAACAGACAAACCAACCAACCAACTCAGTGACAACAAAACAGGTCTACCCTGGAGTCATACTCTAATTTTTTCTATTTTCCTCCCTTTCTGATCCTTTATCCCACTTTCTTTTTCTTCCTCTTCCTTCTCCCTCTTCTTTGTCAAATAGAGGATTGAGTTATTATCACTGATCCACATAAAGTCCCTCTCTACCTTATTTTAACTCCCACCCCCCATTTCTATTCCCCGACTTCCCATGTGTAACCTTCCTAATATGTTTGATACGCATCTTTTTGTTTGTATGTATTTTTAGAAAATGTTTATTGTTTTTGTGTGCAAAAAAAAATAAAAATTAAAAAATAAAAAATAAATAAATAAATAAATAAAAAATATATATATATATATATAAAGAGACAGAGTCTCACTCTGTCCCTCAGGATGAAGTGCAGCAGCACAATCTCAGCTCACTGCAAGCACCACCTCCTGGGTTCAAGTGATTCTTCTGCCTCAGCCTCCCCAGTAGCTGGTGTTAGGGGTGTATGCCCCCACACCTGGCTAATTTTTGTAGTTTTAGTAGAGACAGGGCTTCACGATGTTGGCGGAGGCTGACCTCGAACTCCTGACCTCAAGTGATCTGACCACCTTGGTCTTCTACAGTGCTGGGTTTACAGGTGTGAGCAGCACGGCCCAGTCAGCCGCTTCTTAAAGGAAGCACACAGCCGTGTATTTGAAGCACATGCTCACTGTGAGTGGAAAAACAAAGGTAACTCAGCCAGGGGCAGGACTGGGTAAAAATGCTGACTTGGCATCGATGAGGCCTTCAGGGACCTGTGTCCTGGACTCAGAAATGGAACTTGAAGTTCTAGACTGATGCAGGAGTTACCCCTGCAAGGATGGTTATTTAAAAATGTCAAAAATAAATGGAACCTGAATGGAAACTTTCTGGTGTCTTCCATGATTCATCAACCTGTTTTAGACATTTATACATCAGAAGTCTCTAGAAATCTGCCTCCTGGCTTCAAGCAATTCTCCTGCCTCAGCCTCCTGAGTAGCTGGGACTACAGGGACCCGCCACCATGCCTGGCTAATTTTTGTATTTTTTGTAGAAAGGGGGCTTTCACCGTGTTGACCAGGCTGGTCTTGAACTCCTGACTTCAGTCAAACCACCCGCCTCAGCCTCCCAAAGTGCTCACATTGTAGACATGAGCCACTGCACCTGGCCTGATATTCTGATACAAGCATAAAATGTGTAATGTTCAAATCATGGTAACAGGGATAGCCACCATCTCAAGAATTTATCATTTCTTTGTGTTAGCAACATTCCAATTCCATTGTTTTAATTATGTAGAAATTTACTATGAACTATTGTCAATGTGATTTGCCCTATTGTGCTACTGAATCCTGGATCTTATTCCTATCTGTGTTTTTATTCCCATTAACCCTCCCCTTCTTATTATCCATTTCCCAGTACCCTTCCTAGCTTCTGATAACAGTCATTTTACTACTTTTAAGTTTCATGTTTTTAACTCCCAAATATGAGTGAGAACATGCTATGTTTGTCCTTCTGTATCTGGCTTACTTCACTTAACATAATGCCCTCCAGTTCCATCCATGTTGTTGCAGATGACAGGATTTCATTCATGTTTATGGCTGAATGATATTCTATTGTGTGTATTTACCACATTTTCTTGATCCATTCATCTGTTGATGGACACATTGGTTGATTCCATATTTTGGCTATTGTGGTTAATGCTGCAATAAACAGGGGAGTGCAGGCCAGGTGCAGTGGTGCACGCCTGTAATCCCAGAATTTTGGGAGGCTGAGGCAGGTGGATTACTTGAGGTCAGGAGTTCGAGACCAGCCTGACCAACATGGTAGTGTTTTTTTGGATATATATCCAGCAGTGGGATTTATGGGTCATATGGTAATCCTATTCTTATTTTTTGGAGGAAACTCCATACTGTTTTCCATAGTAGCTGTACTAATTTACGTAACTACCAATGGTGTACCAGGGTTCTCATTTCTCCATGTCCTCCCTAGCATCTATTATTTTCTGTCAGTTTTTTATTTTTATTTGTTCAGAGACAGAGTTTTGCAACGTTGCCCAGGTTGGTTTTGAACTTCAGACCTCAAGTGATCCTCCCACCTCAGCCTCTCAAAGTGCTGGGATTACAGGTGTGAGTCACTGCACCAGATCTACTGAGTAAATTAGAATCCTCACAGGAGGCTGTGACTGTGGGTTACCTGGTTTGTATCAGTTGACACACATGTATTAGGACCTGGGAGCCTAAAAATGAATGACTACAGCAGGGTGGAAAAAGCCTGAGGAAAGTATTATCATCCCCTCAAAAGCTACTTCCAGAGATGACCCAAAAGATGCAGCAATCTCCACTGCCTTCCCACAAAAGATTGACTTTTCCATTGTTATGGAGTGCAGAGGTGTGATCATAATCCACTGCAGCCTCAGCCTCCTGGGCTCAAGCAATCCTCCCACCTCAGCCTCCTGAGCAGCTGAGACCACAGATGCACACTACCATAGTTGGCTACATTTTTGTATTTTTGTAGAGATGGGGCCTCACTCTGTTGGCTAGGCTGGTCTCTAACCTCTGGCTCAAGCGATCCTCCTGCCTCAGCCTCCAAAAGTGCTGGGATTAGTCTTGAGTCGCCACACTGGGCCAACTGGTTTATTATTGAATCATGTGACCAGAAGACAGATGTGTCAGTTTTTTATTCCAAGTCTAGAATGGTAAGTTCCTTTGTAAATCATTCTGGCCTTATAGTAATAGCTAGGGAGTATTTCCCGCTAGAACTTGAAGGGCTCGGACAACTTTACTCATTAATGGACTTCGACCACAGCATGGTGACCTGATTGAAAAACATAACACAAGAAGTTACGAGGCCGGGCGCAGTGGCTCACACCTGTAGTCCCAGCAGTTTGGTGGGCCGAGGTGGGTGGCTCATTTGAGGTCAGGAGTTCGAAACCAGCCTGACTAACATGGTGAAATCCCATCTCTACTAAAAATACAAAAGGCCAGGCACAGTGGCTCACGCCTGTAATCCCAGCACTTTGGGAGGCCAAGGTGGGTGGATCACGAGGTCAGGAGTTCAAGAGCAGCCTGTTTAACATAGTGAAACTCCATCTCTACTAAAAATACAAAAATTAGCCACGTGTGGTGGCACACGCCTGTAGTTCCAGCTACTTGGGAGGCTGAGGCAGGAGAATCACTTGAACTCAGGAGGCAGAGGTTGCAGTGAGCCAAGATTGTACTACTGCACTCCAGCCTGGGCGACAGAGGGAGACTCTGGACTCCGTCTCAAAAAAAAAAAAAAAAAAAAAAAAAATTACTATGATATTGCTGAATTGGTCACCATAGGTGAACATTTTAAGAGCGTTCTAGAACATAAAATTATCCAATTTTGAAAGAAAAGAATGCAAAGGATAATAAAGTGTTTGCAGCTAAAATAGCTGAAGGGACAAGAGCAAGGGGGCTCCCCTTACTATTAAAACTCAAATCCAGTTCGTTGTAAACACAGAAACCCTGCTCGAGTTGCCTGCCACCTTTGAAACAGGCCATTGGAATGAAAATTGTCCACTTATGCACCAGGTCTCTATTAGACCGAATGCTTTTGTCCCAGATGTTGTTCACATTAGAGGACATTTCTTTTTTTTTTTTCTTTTCTTTTCTTTTCTGGCTTTTTTTTTTGAGATAGAGTTTCACTCTTGTTGCCCAGGCTGGAGTGCAGTGGCAGGATCTCAGCTCACTGCAACCTCCACCTCCTGAGTTCAAGCGATTCTCCTGCCTCAGCCTTCCAAGTAGCTGGGATTATAGTTATGCACCACCACATCACACACAGGGGCCTGTTGTGGGGTGGGGGGAGGGGGGAGGGATAGCATTTGGAGATATACCTAATGTTAAATGATGAGTTACTGGGTACAGCACACCAACATGGCACATGTATACATACGTAAGTAACCTGCACATGGTGCACATGTACCCTAAAAGTTAAAGTATAATTAAAAAAAAAAATTAACTAGGTGTGGTGGCATGTACCTGTAGTCCCAGCTACTGGGGAGGCTGAGGGAGGAGAATTGCTTGAACCCAGGAGGCGGCGGTTGCAGTGATTGAAGATCGTGCCACTGCACCCCAGCCTGGGCAACAGAGTGAGACACCATATCAGAAGAAAAAAAATAAAGAGAAAAGAAAACAGAACAAAAGAAAGTCCAGCATGGTAAGAGGTACATAGAGGTACATGTGGGTAAGCTTCATTTGTTTTTCCTCCTTTTTCCCTTCTCGGGACAGAATTGTCAATGCAAAACATTCCAAAAACACAGAGCAAATGTCTTCTGTAATCTTCTCCTTATCTGTGACTTCTCTTCACAGTATATGTGCTAGTGTCTTCCAGACTTTTTTGTATGACGTGCTATATAGAAGATCAGATCAAATGGGCACATTCCCAATCCTAATAAGTGGTGACTTGCCAGATCTGGACTCACGTTGCAGGGTGCTGGGACCTCTGCCAGAATCAAGCAGTAGCTTCAGGAGCCAGGGCTTTGGGTCTCTTCTGTGCATCTTCAGGAGATTTTATTGACTTTTCTCACCATGACCCCCTTCTCAATTACCAACTTCCTATCTGAAAATGACATCCAACTAGATCCTGAACTTCCACCCAGTTAACCCTGACTGAGTTTTCAACTTCCTTCTTATTAAGTGATTCAATTAGATATAGATTCATAAAAGTGAAAGAATTAATAATAGGGTGAAGGTCTAAAATTCATTTATTCACTTATTCCATAAACACTGGTAAAGTTTGATTAATATGTGACTTTCATAGTGATACAGGGAAGGAAGGGTTTAATCTGTTTCTGACATTAGAAAAAAATATATATATATAGTATCTTTACTGGAGAAGCTTTGGCCACATCAAAAGTACCAAAATGTTTCAGAGTTAAAACAATTTAAGAAGACAGTGATGTCATCCCTAAAAAAACACAATAAAAATCTCGGTGTATGCACTGGTCACCTGGGTTTTATGCTACCTAACATGGTAGATCATATGCCCATTCGGGTGGAAGACAGGAACTACTGAGGGTGTAATTTATCTCAAGGTTAAGGTCAAGGATTCACTGAAAGAAATCAGGCCTAAATTACAAAGTGAGGTGGGGGCTGGGCTGGACAGGACTGAGTGTTTTAATGGGACCCTGGGAGGGAACCAAGACAACATAAACCATGGCAGGTATTTTGTGGGCATTTAGACAAAAGGATCGAAAGACTTCCTTCTAGATTGAGCTTAAAAATTAAAAAAAAAAACATAATTACAAAAGAGATAATGCAGACTCTTAAAGCATCGCAGTGTCTTTGAGGGCAGAGACAGCAGATACAGTCTTGGCTCCTACTGGAAGTTGAAGCATCATTACTCACAAACATGGTGGGCTTCCCTCAGAATACCAGCTTGGGAAGATTGCATCTGAGTGTGTGAGCTGGGGCAGAGCCCAGAGAGGAGCAGTGTGGTCACAGATAAGGAGGGAGACTTTTCAATCTGGAAGCATGGATGGTGGAAGCTGTGTATCTGCAGAATTTGGGAGAGAAATGAACCACTTGGGGGAATCCTACACCATCCCCAGGACCCCACCGAGAATCCTGCACTCTGGGGGGTCTTTCTACCATGTTCTGGTTGCCCGTGCTTTGAAGGTGCTCCTCTGCTGTCCAGGTCAGAGCAGCCTTCGGAGCCCATCTGAAGGGACGGCATGACCTCAATTCCACTCACTGAATTTCTGCTGGGATTCCAAAGCTTCTCCAGGCTTTTCATCCGGGTCTCTAAAATATTTCTGAACTTCTGTTTTCCTCCCCCAGCCTGAGCTGTCGGAGAAGCTGAGTCCTCTGCTTCCTGGAAATGTCAGCTGATCTCTCCTGCACCCAGGAGTATAGCCACAAACAATGCTAAGAGACACTCTCCCTGGAATCAGCAGTGACTCACACATTCTCCCCAAATTCTACTGAGCTATTTCAGTGCCCACAGCAAGGCACAAAGCAGGGAGCTCCTCAGCTGCTGCTCTGGACCTAAAGAGGCACCCAGGACCAATGGAGGGGAACCTTGTCTACCTCTCACAGGAAAAGCTGACTCCTCTGGTTCTCCTAGAAGTGCCAGGCTGTTGGCAGAGCCTGGGACAGGTCCCAGTGTGGGGGCCATCCCTTCCCAGGCTCCGCTGGCCCAGCCTTAGAGCTGACGAGGCTGCACCTGGAATGCAATTAGTCTGTTTCTGAGTCAGCGCTTTTCCTGTGGTGTTTGCCCTCTGTGCATTTCTAACAGTCAAAAATCTCGGGTCAGGCCCTGCTGTGGCCTCCTGTAGTCCTCAAGAGGGTTTCATTCCAGATCGCATTTATAACTGTCTTTCCCAAGACTGGGGCTGCCCCTCTTTTTTCCTCCAATAAAGATATGAGGAGAAGGTCACTCTGAGAGCGGACAGTGGATGTTGAGGGAGGTGCCTGTAGCAGCCTGGGGTCAGGGAGATCTGGGAACTTGCTGCCGCCGGATGGAGCCAGGGGGACTCCAGAAAGGGAGTGGCCCAGAGGAGCTGATGGAAGCCAGAGTAAATGAGGAGAGGGATGGCAGCAGCGTGGGGGACCGGGTTCTCTGGCTTTCACAGAGCCACATTCCTCGTAAACTGGGGACTTGGATCTGAGACCCTGAAAGGACTGGGGCCTGGGTGTGCGGCTGTGAGCTTCCAAGGCCCTTTGATTTTGCCATGGTCTACATGAGGTTCCATTGGTTGCCCCACCCAACCCCAGGGGCAGAAAGTCAGTCTAGCAGGGAGACCTGGGAAGACAGCGGCAGTGGCAAGCATCCACCCTGGATGCAAAGACAAGGGACAGGTCAGAGGGAGGAAGCCTTGGCGTGAGGCCAGGGGAAGGGAGGCACTTTGGATATGGTGCAGTTCCGTTTCTGCATTTGTCACAGCCTCACAGGACTGTGAGGATTGAACTTTGCAGGAAGGAATGAGGGAGAATGGGGTCTGGACTGGAGTCCCTGTCATCCAAGTGACCCGCTATCTACTCCTGCAAATGAGATGAAGGTCTTGCTAGATGTAAGTCAAACCCGGGCCTATCAGGCTAACCGGCACTTTCTGGTGGATCCGGAAAAAGCACAGTGATCCTCGGTCGAAAAAATCTCGCATTGTCCAGGGCTGAGGTTTGTCAAGTGGCGCTGAAGGGGGAGACTCTGGGGAAAAACCACAGAGAAGATTTTGGTACATTTCACACTCTCACTGCCCAGTGCCTCTCCTTCCTATTAATCAGGCGTGCTGGCAGGAGAATCACTTGAACCCGGGAAGCGGAGGTTGTGGCAAGCTGAGCTAGTGCCATTGCATTCCAGGCTGGGTGGGCAACAAGAGCGAAACTCTACCTCAAGAAACAACAACAATAAAAACAACAACAACATTTTGGGATCCCAAGGCGGGTGGATCACCTGAGATCGGGAGTTTGAGACCACCCTGACCAACATGGAGAAATCTCGTCTCTACTGAAAATACAAAATTAGCCGAGTGTGGTGGCGCATGTCTGTAATCCCAGCTACTCCAGAGGCTGAGGCGGGAGAATTGGTTGAACCCAGGAAGTGGAGGTTGCAGTAAGCCAAGATTGCGCCATTGCACTCCAGCCTGGGCAACAAGAGCGAAACTCCATCTCAAAACATAAATAAATAAATAAATAAATAAATAAATAAATAAATAAATAAATAATAGGTGACACCTCAGTTCTAAGAAAACTTCACCATTTTTTCTTAAAATCCTAAGATTATTTCAACCTCTCCTTAGAGATCCTATAAAATTAGAAACCCAAACTCCCTTGTACATGACTGTCTCCTGAATAAGCCCTCTCTTGAGTAGGTACTTTGCTTTGCAATAGACACTTCTTGCCTTTTGCTTTATTCTGCCTACTTCCTAAACCCTTTCTTGCAGCGATGACAAGAATGTGGACACTGGTTGGTGATTGAGTCTCTGGGTACCTGGAGATGACCTAATCACTATGGCAATAGTCAGAGTCTAAAGGTCACACAGGATATCACAATTCACTCTGGTTTTTCTTGGGGGAAAAATCCAGTAACTTCGGCCCCGTATCCCCAAAGGGCATCACTCAGCACAAACTGAGAAGCAGCAGTCCTACCGCTGGGTTGTAAGTATATGGCTTTATTTCTGGGTTCTCTATTCTGTTCCTTTGGTCTATGTCTCAACCTTCATACTGGCACCATGCAGTTTTGCTTACTATTGCCTTACCGTATAAATTGAAGTCAGGTAATGTGATGCCTCCACATTTGTTCATTTTGCTTAGGATTGCTTTGGCTCTTCAGCCTCTTTTTTGGCTACATATGAATTTTAGGATTCTTTCTGTAATCCTGTGGACATGATGTTTGTATTTTGGTGTCAATTTTTAGATTGACATTTTTAGATTGATGTTTGATGTTTGCAATTTTTAGATTGCTTTGGGCAGTGTGGTCATTTTCATGATATTGTGTCTGTCAATCCATCAGCATGGGATGTTTTTCTTCTTTTTTGTCATCTATGATTTTTTTCAGCAGTGTCTTGTAGTTCTCCTTGTAGAGATCCTGTACCTAATGGTTAAGTGTATTCCTAGGTTGCTTTTGTTATTGTCAGTTTTTGTTGTTGTTTTGCAACTATTGTAAAGGGATGGAGTTCTTGATTTGATTCTCAGCTTGCATGTTGTTGGTATAAAAGAGTGTTACTGATTTGTACATACAGATTTTGTACCTGAGACTTAAGTGAATTCATTTATCTCATCTATGAGTCTTTTGGTGGAATCTTTCAGGTTTTCTAAGCACATATGATCATATCATTGGCAAACACAGGTAGTTTCACTTCCTTCTTTCCAATTTAAATGTCCTTTATTTCTTTTTCTTACCAGATTGCTCTGACAAAAACTTTCAGTCCTATGTTGATTACAAGTGGATAAAGTGAGCATTTTTGTCTTCTTATAGTTCTTAGTGGGAATACTTTCAACATTTCTTCATTCAATGTGATGTTGCCTATGGATTTGTCATTTTTGGCTTCTATTATTTTGATATATGTTCTTTCTAGGCATAGTTTGTGTGAGTGTAGTCTATTATTTTACAAGCTTAGATTTATATTCTGTTTTACCTGAGTGCATTCTGAGATTTGGCATCTATTTTACCTGATATAAGTACAGCTATTCTTGCTGTTTTTTGGTTTCCAGTTGCATGGAATATCTTATTCTACCCCTTCATTTTCCATCTACATGTATCCTTACAGGTGAAGTGAGTTTCTGGAAAACAGCATACAGTAGGGTCTTATTTTTATACTCATTCAAAGACCCTATGCCTTTCACTTGCAGAACTGAGATAAATTATATTCATTGTTTTTATTGGTAAAGGCTTAGTACTCCCATTTCATTTCTTGTTTTTTGGTTGTTTAGAGACTTCTCTCTTCCATCCTTTTCTTATTGTCTTTCTTTGTGTTTAAGTAATTTTCTCTTCTGGAATCCTTGGAATGTGACTTTTCTGGCCAGAAACCTCTGTGGCTGGGGGCACCTTTGCCAGAGTTTTGATGGGGTTCACTGGGTTCGTTCTGCCCACTCAGCCTGGTAGACTACGCTTGGCTCATGTTTCAGGCCTGGAGCACATGCCTATGAAGGGCAGGTCAGGGCTGGAGCGGTGAGGGGTGTGCGAGTGAGCAGGGGGTCTGGCCACTTTGGACAGTCACTGGCTGCTGCTGCAGCAGTGGGGCGGGCAGCTCCAGGTGCCAGCACGGGTGCCAGATTTCTGCAAGGCTGCAAATGAACGAGGCACAGCACAAGCAGCTTCCATGGTTGTCACTGGAATACACAGTGACACCAACACTGAAAGCTTGGAAATGCCAGGAACTGCAGAACCCCCAAAAGGGGGTCACAGCCCTGGCTCAGGAAGCTCCCACATCTGGGCTCCTGGAAGAGTAGTAGCTGTCTCTTTTTCTCTTCACCTACAACTTGGTGAGCAAGGGGCGTGTTTCAGCTTTGTTTGTGTTATTGCTCTTTTAGCCCCACCATTAGGCATGTCCCAAGTTCTTGTCCTGAGACCAGGAAGAATGAAATATGCAGACAAGTGGAGGGTGAGTGAGATAAAGAGGAGCTTTATTGAGCAATAGAACAGTTCAGAGACCCACAGTGGGTAGCTTCTTTCTGCAGCCAGGGTGTCCTGATGAGTGTTCAGCTCTGAGCAGAGAGGAGGCCCTGGGGTGGGTGATCCCTCTCTCCTGGCAGGTTATTCCATCATCACCACAGCTCTCAGTAGAGAGGAGGCCCTGGAGTGGGTTGCTGCTCTCTGCAGGAAAGTCATCTCTCATCTCTACAGCTCTCAGCAGAGAAAAGGACCCGGAGTGCGTTGCTTGCCTCTGCAGGAAAATCATCCCAATAGTGGGTAGTTTCTCTCTGCCACTGGTCTTCCTAATGTTCTCCCTGAGTCTGGGGTTGTTTTGGCATCAGGCAGGAGAAAGTATGTGCTAATTGGGTCATAGGTGGCCATGAGCAGGCACAGAAAAGGCAACACATGTTCCCACTCTGGTCCATAGGACTGGTGGCCCAGCCCACGGGCTTCAGGCCCTCTTTGGTCAGAAGGTGGAGCCTCACCAGTGACCCTCACTTTCCTGTCCAGGAATCTGTCTGCCTCCCACCACCAACCATGGAGCCCAGGTCACTTGTACCAAGGAGCATCCAAAGACCAGCGCTGATCTGTCCGCAACCCTCTCAGCCTCCCTTCTACACTCATCAGGGCCCAAAGTCCAGAGGGTTCAAGACAGCAGTGGGATGGTGCATCAGCACTGACCTGAGTGTGCACAGACCCACCTGGGCTGCGACAGCATCTGGGCTTGACCACAACCACAAAAGAAAATTAGAGCAGGTGCCATGAGAGATGAGGCAGTGAGAGCAGACACCCCCAAGCTGCAGGAGAAGGGGGGATCTCCTGGACCCTTGAGAGCACTGGGGGACCTCAGTTGGTAACTGTGACCTGGACAGCTTCAGTTGCACCTTTGGAGCTACTGCCCTGCCAACTCGGGAGAACCAGGACTCCCTTTTGTCCCAGGCTCCCATCAGTTCCAAAGTATATGCAGCCTCAGCTGTGCCCTCTCTCTGTGTTTCCCTGAAGAGGTGACAGGTGAGATGCAGGTTCACAGCAGCTCGGGCCAACCCTGCACAAACAAACCCAGTGCTCCTGGGTGTGGTTTAATGAGCCCCAACTGCACTCTCGTCCAGGAGCTTGCAGGCTAACAGCAGGCAGTGGGCAGTGAGGTAGAGGCTGTGGTGGAGACTCCAGACCTGGGACCAGGTTCCATTTTGCCATGAGAGGGTGTGGGTGGCACAGTTGGCTGCCTCAGGGACATGGAGCACAGGCCTGGCTCATGACCCTGCCAACGGGGTGCCTCCAGGAGTGGTTCGTGGTTCCCAGGCCAAGCATCAGGCTGGTCACCCCTATGGGGGGCGGATCTTGGAAACACAGCCTGGAGTGGATCTGCATAGAACCTCCCTTCAAGACCCGGGAGCTTGACACTGTTAGCAGGATGGGCACAGTGGCCAGATAGCTGGCCAGGTCCTTGAAGCAGGTGCCATTTCTGCTTCCCACCCTGGCCCCCTGATGGATGGCCCCAGCTCTGCCTTCTGGGCCTGGCATCCACACATCTTGTGCTAGCGGGGCACCACCCCATTCCTATCTTCTCCTTGGGGCCCCTCTCTGCCCATCCCTTTGCGCCTGACCGAGCTGCTCCCCATGGGCAAAAAAGTAAGAAAAAAACTGATGACTGAAGAGAAGTAAAGAACGGGTGGAGATCATCTGTACGCCTGTTTTCCCAGCACTTTGGGAGGCCAAGGTCGGTGGATCATTCGAAGCCAGGATCTTGAGACCAGGCTGATCAACATGGAAAAACCCCGTCTCTATTAAAAATACAAAAATCAGCCAGGCTTGGTGGAAAGTGCCTGCAGTCCCAGCTATTTAAGTGGTTGAGGCACAAGAATCACCTGAGCCCTGAAGGAAAGGATTGCAGTGAGCCCAGACTGCACCACTGCACTCCAGCCTAAATGACAGAGGGAGATTTTGTCTCCAAAACAAAACAAAGAACAAGAATGGGTGGGAAATACTCAAAATGATCAAATTTTATTTGGTTGCTTTGATGTTCTACAGCTGAAACTCAATCACAGACAAATTAGTATTTCATTATTTTTCCATCAGTAACTCAATAACTAGAGATTTCTGATGGATAAATTGCTACAACAGGTTAAAAGTTTTCATTCAGGCACTCTTTATTTCTGATATTCCTTGGTAACCATCCTTGCAGAGATAACATTCTCATCACTGTAGAACTTTAGCTTCTCTTTCCGACTCTGCAGGACACGGGTTCCTGAAGGTCTCGTTGACGTCACCTCAACATTTTCCTCCAGCCTTGCCCCCTGCTGTTATGTTTTTTTTCCCTCACACTGAGCACTTGCCTGCACTTCCTTTAAGTCGCATGTGGCCTGGACACAGTCACTCATGCCAGTAATCCCAGCACTTTAGGAAGCTGAGCAGGAGGGTGCCATAAGCCCAGCAGTTTGAGACCAGCTGGAGCAACATAGCGAAACCCTGTCTCAAATTGTCTTTAACAAAAATTTTGGAATTATTAAAAAAGGAAATAAGAAAAAAGAAAAAGAACTTGCACCTACATACTAGATTTTAGTGTCCAACTGCCTAGAAGAGAACTTTGGATTTATCTACCCCGCTAGGCGCGCCTTCCCTAGCAGCAAAGATGGAGCTCCAGTTCCTCAGAAGGTGATGAGCCACAGGAAGGGCAGGGGGTGGGGCCAATGAAGATCCTCTTGGGCTGCCTGACTTCCCTCAGTGTACACATCAGCTCAGCCCGAAGTGGGGTGAAGATCTCCCAGTTGACATGAACCAAGGAATTCAAACTCTCCTCAGGGGCAGGATACGTCTCCAGGCTTAACTTGCTCAGCGCACTGGTGTGGCGCAGCAGGCCCTTCAGGGCGTCCATAGACATGCAATTTCTGCCAAAGTAGAAGGTGGTGAGCTGGGAGCAGCGGCTCAGGCCAGGCAGGATGGCACTGAGTTGGGAGTAGTGGATCTGACAGCCCTCCAACACGAGGGTCTCGAGAGTGGCAGCAATTTTCTGTAGCAGAGCTCCGAGGGGTTCAAGACTGATGCGGAACAGCAGCACATAGCTGAGATTCAGATGCTTTAGGTAACCGAGGCTTGGGTACTGGGAGAGACACTTCACGTCCTCTTCCAATAGGTAGCCACAAGTTAATTCCAAGTTCTCCAAGGGGTTCTGGAGGCACCTGTGGAGATCAAGAAGTTAGTTCTGGGCAATGGTACCAGTTAGATGAAGGTAGTGGGGAATAACATCAAGGAAAATGCCTGCTTCAACCAAACACAACTTTATTCCCACCATCTGATGATGGTCCTCATGCAAGTTGCTGCATGATGAGGACCCTGATCGTTCAGGGGCAGTCCCAATTTAGGCTCAGCCCTTTCACCATTGCTTGTGTGATTGGGTCAAGGCCACAAAATCTCTAAAGCCTTTTTTTTTCATCTTTTAGCAGAAAACTTCATCTCTGGGCCACAGGTACCCAGTGGGAGATGTGCACAAAGAACTCAACTCAGCAAGGTCTAGGGACATCAGCTAGGGCTACCTACCAGCAGGGGCTCCCTGACATGGCTGCATCTGCAAACCAACTATCACTTTTTACCACTGTCACGCCTACTCCCTCACCTCCGTCCCGGAAACACACATTTCCCATGTCAATTACCTTTCCTGGAGTTCCAAACAACCTTTTACAGACAGGGAATCAGAGACAGGATCATTCGTGATCACTAAGCTGGTGAGGACAGACCTTCTATTGTGAAATGCATAGGTTTGATGCACTTTCCCTCCTTTCATACCCTCCTCTATTATCTCTTTGACATCATATCAACTTGAAACACACTTTGTAACAGGAAATTCACACGTGCACCCCCAGTAGAGCTGAAACTCCCACTAACTAGCTTGTACATGATGTCCCTCTCTAGCTTCTACCCCAGGGGACCCCTATGCCCTTATAGGAGCGATCCTGTGATAGCCACTCCAGGACATGGAACACTGAATGGGGCATTGTGTTGACCTTCTGGTATCCCCTTCACTGTGACATTGCCACTGGCTGGCACACAGGACACGCCTTCTAGTGTTTGCTGTAACAAAACAAGACTGTTCTGTGGTCTGCATAGAAAGTGCATGATCCTTTCTCACCTGATCAGCAGTTCCAGGTGTCCACTGAAGAAGGTGATCAATTTTATTTTAAGCAACTGGAGGTGTTCCAGCCTGAGGAACACAGAGCTCAATTTGGCAACTAACCGTCCCTCGAGTTCAATGTCTGACGTGTAATGATGGCACCTGGAGAAAACGAGTTTGCGAAGATTCTTCATCTCCTTCAGGTAACAACGAAGCTTTCTTATCAGACGTGGCCAGGACATGTTGCGAATTTCCAGCTCCTGAATACTATTCAGGTATATTATTTTCAATGACTTTCTGAGATATTTAATCGGCGTTAGATAATTGACCAGCTTACTACAGCACAGGTGTACTAAACCTCTCCTTTGGTAAACCCACTGAAAGAGGTATCTCAGGCATTCATCCTGGGGTATTTCCTTGAGGCAGACATCTATGAACACCTTTAAGGGCTGGTGCTCTCCCATCCTTGGACAGTCCTCTGCTGTCTGCCTGTTACTCATGGCCTCTGGGGAGCAGGACAGGGCCCAGGCTCCAGGCCATCCGGCCCAGAAATTCTCATCAACATCCCGCAAATCCAGCACTTGAAGTTTCCACCTCCTGTGGGTAAAGTAAGGGAGAGGCTCAGAATTTAGAAGGACCCATCCCTGACCTTTGCTTTCATTCTCATCCCATAAATCAGCTGCTCCTGTCCTCAGTGCTCCCTGTTCTCTTTGTTTTTTCTCGATCCCTTTTCCCTTATGATTCTGACTGGTCCCCACTTCTATTTCCTTTACATTTCACTGAGTAAAGGCAGGTTTCTTTTCCAATAGTGGACCCTGTATGGTGAGCAGTCCTGTCTCTGAGGATCTGGACAATGGCCAAAGCCTCCCTGAGCTTCCTCGGCAGCACCATCAGAAGACTCTGGGCCACACTTGGGCTACTTCTCTGCCTGACCCTGCTGTTCTTTCCCTGGACACCTCAGCCCCATCTACCAGCCCTCCTGGGTCACCTCACCTGGGGCGATCCTTCTGTGTAAGCAGCATATGAAGCCCTTCCAGCAATGCTTTTAAGGTCTCCAGATGAAGCGTCTTCATCAGCGATCCCAGAGGGAGGCGATTGAAGGGCCAGGCCTGCACCATCACCGTCAGAATCTGGAAGTGTCTCCTGCTGAAGGCCTCCAGGAAGAGTGGGAGATAGAGCACCCTGGGCAGCTCCTCCACGGCAGAGATGGCCAAGGCCTGGTCTCTCAGCAGGCTCTGCACTGCCAGCTCCAGGAGTCTGGGTGGGGCCTGGATGCTCATCCTGATGGATCTGCAAGGAAAATCTCTAGAAGACAAATCCAGGGAAAATGTATCACTCTCAGGGCAAACACAATCACCCCATCTTCTCGTAGGACCAATATCATTGCTCTGGTAGAGGTAGAAAAATTACCACTTTACCCCAATTCCACTCTGTGCTTGGTGGCTTCAAATCTATATTTCTGCTTCTGCTGGTACCAGGAAGAATGTCTTCCAAACACCAAGAAGGGAGGGATTAAAGACACCACTGGCCCATTAATTTTCATCCATTGCTCCACTGAATCCCAGAACCACCGGACAGTGCCACTGAAGATCCTGAAAGCCAAGCTCTACCTCTTTGAGGAAAAATTTCTTGTCACTTACCACCCTAAAGCAATAGAATGAGAGTGTCCTGTGGCCCCAGACAGCCTACATTCTCAGTTCACATCATGAACATGCTGGGGGAACACTAAAGGGACTCCCTAAAATCGATGCCATTATTTTTTATTTTGAAAATTTTCTACCAGAAATGGACCAGGTGCTGTGGCTCATGTCTGTAATCCCAACGCTGCTGGAGGCCAAGGCAGGCAGATCACTTGGGGTCAGGAGTTTGAGAACAGCCTGGCCTACATAATGAAACCATGTCCCTACTAAATATAAAAAAATTAAGAATCATTTGACTCCAGAAGGCAGAGGTTGCAGTGAGCCGAGATCGCACCACTGTACTCCAGCCTGGGTGACAGAGTTAGACTCTGACTCAAAAATAAACAAATTGATAAATTAATTAATTTAAATATTAGCCAGGTGTGGTCATGCATGACTGCAA
Source organism: Nomascus leucogenys (assembly GCF_006542625.1). NCBI lineage: Eukaryota > Metazoa > Chordata > Mammalia > Primates > Hylobatidae > Nomascus > Nomascus leucogenys. The sequence continues at coordinate 13,645,868 of NC_044404.1, forward strand.
TCCTAGCTACTCTGGAGGCAGAGGAGGGAGAATCACTTGAAGCCCAGAGGCAGAGTTTCCAGGGAGCCCAGCTCTGGGCCCTGCACTCCAGTCTGGGTGACACAGTCAGAGTACATTGCAGAAAACAACAAAATAATTCACTGGAACTGTAAAAGTGGTGTGATGGTATTCTACAGCATTTGGAAGGTATGTATAGAAATGCTAATTGTAGCTGGGCGTGGTGGCTCACTCTGTAATCCCAGCACTTTGGGAGTCTGAGGTGGGCAGATCTCCTGAGGTCAGGAGTTTGAGGCCAGCATGGCCAACATGGGAAAACCCCGTGTCTACTAAAAATGCAAAAATTAGCTAGGCATGGTGGTGAGTGCCTGTAATCCAAGCTACTCAGGAGGCTGAAGCAGGAGAATCACAAGAACTAGGAGGCAGAAGTTTCAGTGAGCAGAATCACACCATGGCCCTCCAGCCTGGGCAACAATAGGGAAACTCCATCTCAAAAAAAAAAAAAAAAAATTAACCAGAAACTGTAAAAGTGCTACGATGCTATTCTAGAGCACTGTAACTCTAAGATGAAGGTTCCAATACACATCACTTCCACATACTCACAATTACCCACTTTTGGATGGATCCTAGGGGCAAAAATAAATCCCATGATCTGAGCAAAACTGCACTCTTGAGATTGGTGTGTGGGATACCTTTAAGGATTTCAAGAAAATGAAAGCACACTTGGAGAATCACAATAACACCAAGTCTATGAACTGTAATTGAAGGGCACAAAAACAAATAACTTCAAATGTCAAGAAATAAAAATTCATCTAACTGTCAATTGTTAATATATTTTTTAAAAACCTGCTTCGATAAGAATTTTAAAAGACAAGAACCAAGCACAAATCACAATTTGATGGATGAAGACAAAACTACATTTAGAGGAAAAATGAAAGCCTAAGTCTGTTCATCTCATGAAACAGACAGAAAAATATTCTGTGCCACTTTGGGATGTGTGTCACCATCCCTGACTGGCTGGCTGCAGATCAGATGGGCTTGATCATAAGAAGGTGGTGACTTACCAGTGCTGGACTCACTTTGCAGAGTTCTGGGACCTCTCAGAGAACCAAGCAGTAGCTCCAGGTATGAGTGCTGTGGGTCTCTTCTGTGTTCCCTCAGGAGCTTTTATAGACCTTTCTAACCCCAGCCTTCCCTTCTCAATCACCAGCTTCCAATCAGAAAGTGATACCTGATTAGATCTTGTAGTCACACCCAGTTAATCCTGATTGAGTTTTCAGCTTTCTTCTGACTAATTGATTGAATTAGATACATTTATGGAAGTAAAAGAATAAATAATAGGGTGAAAGTCCAAAACTCATTCATTCATTTATTCCCCAAATACTGATGAAGTTTGGCTAATAGATGACTTTCATAGTGATACAGGGAAGGGATTAATCTGTTCCTGATATTAGACAAAAAAAAAAAACCTCAAGGTGTCCTTATTGGAGGATGTTTGGCCACATCAAAATTGTCAAAATGTTTCAGAGGTACAACAGCCTGAAGAAGATAATGATGTCATTCCCAAGAAAACAATAAAAAGCTGTGCATATCGAATGGTTGCCTGGGTTTTATGCTATCTAACATAGCAGATCATACGCACATTCAGGTAGAAGAAAGGAACCACTGAGAGTGTGATCGATCTCAAGACTAAGTCAAGGCTTCCCTGAAGGAAATCAGGGCAAAGTGACTAAGTGAGGTGGGGACTGAGCAGAATGAGACTATGTGTTCTAATGGGAGCCTGGAAAGGAAACAAGACAATATAAAACATGGCGGTTATCTTGTGGGCATCTAGATGTCAGGACTGAAAGTCTTTTGTCAAGATTGAGTTTATTTATTGATTGTTTAATTGATTTTCAGACTGGGCCTCCATCTGTCACCCAGGCTGGAGTGCAGTGGCACGATTTCAGCTCACTGCAACCTCAACCTTCTGGATTCAAGCGATTCTCTCACCTTGCCTCCCGAGTAGCTGGGAATTACGGGTGCGCTCCAACATGCCCCACTAATTTTTGTATTTTTGGTAGAGATGGGGTTTCACCATGTTGGCCTGGCTGGTCTCTAACTCTTTTTTTTTTTTTTTTTGACGGAGTCTCGCTCTGTCGCCAGCTGGGTGCAGTGGCCATCTCCTCACTGCAAGCTCCGCCTCCCGGTCATGCCATCTCCTCCTCAGCCTCCGAGTACTGGACTACAGGCCCCCCACCCCGCTTTTTTTTTTTTTTTATAGACGGTTTCACGTGTCTCATCTCCTGACCTCGTGATTCCCCCGCCTCGGCCTCCCAAAGTGCTGGGATTACAGGCATCAGCCATCTCACCCACCCTAGACTGAGTTCAGAAATTGAAAGGAGAATCATCAAAAGAGATAGGGCAGACTCTTAAACCATAACATCGGCTTCGAGAACACAGGGGGCAGGTGCAGTCTCGGCCCTACTAGAAGGTAAAGTGTATTTACCCGCAAAAGTGGTGGGTTCCTCTCAGAAAACCAGCTTGCAAAGATGGAATCTGAGAATGTGAGCTGGAGCAGAGGCCAGAGAGAAGACCGTAGAAGACATGGGAAGGGAGACTTTCCCAAGCTGGAAGCCATGAAGGTAGAAACTGTGGGCTCTACAGGATGTGAGAGAGAAATGAAGCAGGATCCATATGTCCCTGTCATGGTGCTATCATCTGGAAACCTTTCCTTTAGACTCCGGGATCTTCCCACAGTGGAACATTTCCCAGCAACCATTGGCCCCAGTCATTTTCCAGGACCCTTCATCCAAATCTTAATCTCACTGACTCCCTTCCTACTCTAATTTAATAATTCATGTTTCCTCCTTCTTAGAGTTCTTTCCTGTCACTAATATTGAACATAGAGATTCTTATCAGAGCATCACCATTAGGCCTACAAAGGAAGCTCAGGGCTGGGCACAGTGGCTCATGCCTGTAATGTCAGCACTTTGGGAGGCCAAGGTGGGCTGATCACGAGGTCAGGAGATCGAGACCATTCTGGCTAATATGGTGAAACTCCGTCTCTACTAAAAATACAAAAAATTAGCCGAGCATAGTGGCAGATGCCTGCACTCCCAGCTACTCAGAAGGCTGAAGCAGGAGAATTGCTTGAATCCAGGATGCGAAAGTTGCAGTGAGCTGAGATGAGACCGAGGCGGGCAGATCACCTGAGGTCAGGCATTCCAGACCAGCCTGGCCAACATAGTGAAACCCTATCTCTACTAAAAATACAAAAAGTAGCCAGGTGTGGTGGCACATACCTGTAGTCTCAGCTACTTGGCTGAGGCAGGAGAATTGCTTGAACCTGGGAGGTGGAGGATGCAGTGAGCTGATACGGTGCCATTGCAGTCCAGCCTGGGTGACAGAGCAAGACTCTGTCTCAAGAAAGAAAAAGAAAAAGAAATGTGAAGTCTCCACCCCAAAGTGAACAGGGGACATGAGCCACATGTATGTTTATTCAGTATGCATGTGTTAGGCCCCCTTCATGAATACTCATAGGCCACTTCATGACCTGTTGAGTGTGTATACTTGGCCAACCCACTCAGCATAAATTCCTGCCTCATCACTTCCTCCCTGGAAGTACCAGTGAGGGATCTTTTCTGAAAGCTGCACTTTCGAGCCTAAGGCATGGCCGGTCTGCAGGCCATAAGCTACAGAAATATATATTTTTTTCCTTTTTAAGTAGAGACAGGATCTTGCCTTGTTGCCCAGGCTAGAACTCCTTGGCTCAAGCAATCCACCCACATTGGCCTCCCAAAGTGCTAGAATTACAGGCGTGAGCCACCTTGCTTGGCCTATAGAATTGTATCTTTTTTTTTTTTTTTTTTTGAGAGGGAGTCTCGCTCTTTGCCCAGGCTGCAGTGCAGCGGCATGATCTCGGCTCACTGCAATCTCCACCTCCCGGGTTCAAGCGATTCTCCTGCCTCAGCCTCCCAAGTAGCTGCGGTTACAGGTACATGCCACCATGCCCAGCTAATTTTTGTATTTTTAGTAGAGATGGGGTTTCACCATGTTGGCCAGGATGGTCTCGATCTCTTGACCTTGTGATCCACCCACCTCAGCCTCCCAAAGTGCTGGGATTACAGGCGTGAGCCACCACACCCAGCCTAGAAATATATGTTATAATAAAATAGAGCCATGTGTGGTGGCTCATGCCTGTAATCCCAATACTTTGTAAGGCTAAGATTGGAGCACTGCCTGAGCCTGGCAGTTCTAGACCAGCCCAGGTAATATAGAGAGACTCCAGTAACATGAGACCTCCAGTACATGTTGAATAGGAGTGGTCACATGTAGATGCTCATTGCAGCATTATTCACAATAGCAAAGACATGGAATCCACTGGAATGCCCATCAGTGGTGGACTGGATTAACAAAATATGGTACATATACGCCATGGAAAACTACACAGCCTTAAACAAGAACAAGATAATGTCCTTTCATTAAGTCCTCATCCTCCCTTTGCTGCAACATGGATGGAGCTAGAAGCCATTATGCTAAGCAAACTAAAGCAAGAACAGAAAAGCAAACACCACATGTTCTCACTTATAAATGGGAGCCAAACATTAAGTATACAGGACATAATAATGGGAACAATAGACGCCTGGGACTACTGGAGAGTGGAGGGTGGAAGGGGAGTGGGTATCAAAAAACTACCAAAACTGGCTGGACATGGTGGCTCACACCTCTAATCCCAGCACTGAGGCAGGTGCATCATTTAAGGTCAGGAGTTCACCATGTCCAACATGGTGAAACCCTGTCTCTACTAAAAATACAAAAACTTAGCCTGGCATGGTAATGCAAGTCTGTAGTCTCAGCTACTTGGGAGGCTGAGGCAGGATAATTGCTTGACCCTGGGAGGCAGAGGTTGCAGTGAGCTGAGAGCACGCCACTACACTCCAGCCTGGGTGACACAGTGAGACGCTGCCTCAAAACACAAACAAAAACTACCAAAATTATTTATCTGATAGTTTGTCTATTATCTATAGAACAAACCTGCACCTGTATTTCTGGAACTAAAATACAAATTTGAAAACCTGTGATTTTCAGTGATTGGTTAGAGAGCTGACAAATCACCATCTCATTAGAGTCACCCACTTGATTTCTGCTTTGTCATTTTGGGGAGGTCACAGTTTCCTGTTTGCTCTAGTTTGTTGTAGATATAGATCTGTATTTTTGCACTGAAGGAAGAATGATTTACTCCAGTTTTCTCTGTCTGGCTTGTTTTGGTTTGGACTGAATACATTCCCTTAGTGAATCTTCACCACTAGGTTGCTGCTTCCTTCTTGGCTCCAGGCGGTGGCTTAAGCCCAGGTTTACCTAAGTTTTAGTAAACCACGAGAGTGCTGCCAGTCCCAAATGGGGGAAGTCCCAAAGGGATTCCCATGGCAGTGTAGAAGCACTAGCTAGGTCAAGCCCAGGTTTTCCTGTTTTTTGATAAGGAGAGAAGGGAGGTGTGATAGGAAGATCTCTCATTGAAATGAGTTTGTTTCCAAAAGGATGTATATTTCCATTAATATGGGCTGGAAATATTTAGAATGTATTACCCACCTAAATGATTTTAGCATTATTCTAAAAGAGAAATTGGGTATCTTTACTGGACACAATCACTTTAATTCAGTAAATCCCACTAGTCACCATGAGGACAGGTCAGTGCCCTGGTTTTCCTGTTTTTTGATAAGGAGAGAAGGGAGGTGTTACAGAAAGATGTCTCATTGAAATGAGTTAATTTCCAAAAGGATGCATATTGATGTGGGCTAGAAATATTTAGAATGTATTATCTACCTAAATGATTTTAGCATTTTTCTAAGAGAAATTGGACATCTTTACTACACACAATTACGTTAATTCAGTAAAACCCACTAGCCACCATGAGGACAGGCAAGGGTTGGTGATGCCATGAGGCTCCCGCTAGTACACACTATGGCCATTCCCTTCCAAGGCAGGGGGCTGCACCTTGTGCAGTGAAGCCCTTTCCTGACATGGCCAATGATCAGGAACAGATTCTCCCAGATCTTCCCATTAGGAGTGAGCAGGGTCTCAGTATCTGGGGAGCAGTGAGGGCCCCTGACTAGAAGAGGGTTGACTCAATGGTTCATCATCACTGCCCACACAGAATGTTCCAGGTCCCAGGCATGCATCTTTTGTGGATGAACCCAGTGAACAACCACAGGAGAAAGTAAGGAAGAGATGACTGGAGAGATAAAGAATGGGCATAAATTAATCAAAGTTTAGCCTGGGCACGGTGGTTCACGCCTGTAATCCTAGCACTTTGGGAGGCTTCCTTGGTCACTTGAGGTTAGGAGTTCGAGACCAGTCAGGCCAACATGGTGAAACCCCGTCTCTACTAAAAATACGAATTCCCTTGAACCTGGGAGTTGGAGGTTGCAGTGAGCCAAGATCACACCACTGCACTCCAGCCTAGGTGACCAAGCGAGACTCCGTCAAAAAAACAAAACAAACAAACAAACAAAAGACACGTCAGGCTCGGTGGCTTATACCTGTAATCTTAGCACTTTGGAAGGCCAAGGTGGGCAGATTACCTGAGGTCAGGAGTTCGAGACCAGCCTGATCAACATGGAGAAATGCGGTTTCTATTAAAAATACAAAATTAGCTGGGCATGGTGGTGCATGCCTGTGATCCCAGGTACTCGGGAGGCTGAGGCAGGAAAATTGCTTGAACCCGGGAGGCAGAGGTTGCAGTGAGCCAAGATTGCGCCATTTCACTCCAGCCTGGGCAACAAGAGCGAATCTCTGTCTAAAACAAAACAAAAAAAAAAAAGAAAAAAAAACGCAACAACAAAATGAAGTTTATTTTGATTCCTTTATTTCCTGCAGATGAACCTAAATCACAGATGAACTAGTGCCTCTTTTTTTAATTCATCAGGAACTAAAGATTTCTGACGTATAAATTGCTGAAACAGGCTAATCAATCATGAAGGACAACAGAGAGTTTCCATTTAGGTTCCCTTTACTTCCGACGTTTCTTTGTATCCATCCTTGCTGAGATAACTCCCTCACTCTAGAACTTCAGGTTCTATTTCTGACGGTCTAGGACACAGGTCCCTGAGTCTCATTGACTCCATTCAACCTTTTCCCCAGTGCTGCCCCCTGCTGGGTTTTTTTGGGTTTTTTTTTCCACTCACAGAAAGCACACGCCTGAAACAGAGGCTTCTCTGCTCCCTCTACAAGCACCTATAGACCCGGCACAGCTGCTCATGCCTGTAATCCCAGAATCTTGGGAGGCCAAGCAGGAGGCTCCCTTAAGCGTAAGAGTTTGAGACCAGCCTGGACAACATAGGGAAACCCTGTCTCAAATTTTTAAATAAAAATTGTAAAATTGTAAAATAAGGAAAAAGAAAAATAAAAGACACCTAAGTCCCAGATTTTAGCTTCCAAGTGACTGGAGAAAAAGCTTTTTATGCCTCCACCCCACTAGGCAGGCCGTCCCCAGAAGCAAAAATTGAACTCCAGTTGCTCAGTGGGCAACGTGCCACAGCAAGGGCAGGAGACGGGGCCAAAGAAGATCCTGTTGGGCTGCCTTACTTCCCTCAGTATACGCATCAGCTCAGCCTGAAGTGGGGTGAGGAGCTCCCAAACGACATGACCCCTGTCGTCCAGACTCTCCCGAGGGGCAGGATATGTTTCCAGGCTCAAATTTCTCAGCCTGCGTGTGTGCCGCAGCAGGTCCTTCAGAACATCCATGGAGGTGTCATTGCCGTGAAAGCAGAAAGTGGTGAGGTTGGAGCAGCGGCTCAGGGCAGGCAGGATGACCCTGAGTTTGGAGTCCCTAATCCCACAGTCCACCAAGAAGAGGGTCTGAAGAGTGGCAGCAACTTTCTCTAGCAGAGCTCGGAGGGGCTCAAGACGGATGAAGCGCAGTGCGCCGTGACTGAGATTCAGCTGCTTCAGTTGACTTAGACTGGGGTACTGGGGCAGACACTTCAAGTCCTCTTCTTCTAGGGAGCCATAAGTTAACGCCAATGTCTCCAACGGGCTCTTGAGGCACCTGGGGAGAGCAAGAAGTTAGTACTGGGCAATGGCACCAGTTAGAGGACGGCGGTGGAAAATAACCTCAAGGGAAGAGCCTGTTTTGCCCAAACACAAGTTTGTTCTCATCATCTAATCATGGTCCTCCTGCAAGGTGCTGCCTGATGAGGACTTGGATCATTCAGAGGCAGTCCCATTTTAGGCTCAGTCCTTTCACCATCACTGGTGTGATTGGTTCAAGGCCACAAAATCTCTAAAGCCTCTTTTCTTCATCTTCCAGCAGAAAGCTTCATCTCTGGGCCACAGGAGCCCAGTGGAAGATACACCCAAAGAACTGACCTGAGCAAGGTCTAGGGACATCAGCTAGGGCTACCTGCTTTCAGAGGTTCCCTTACATGGCCACATCTGCAAACCACCTATCACTTTGTACCACTCTCATGCCTACTCCCTCACCTCCAGCCCGGAAGCACGCATTTCTCATGTCAATTACCTTTCCTGGAGTTCAAAACAACCTTTTACAGACAGGGAATTAGAGACAGGATCATTTGTGATCACTAAGCTGTGAGGACAGAGCTTCTTCTGTGAAACGCACAGGTTTGGTGCACTTTCTCTTCTTTTATACCCTCCCCTCTGTTGCCTCTTTTTTATCATATTAACTTTAAACACACTTCCTAACAAGGAATTCACAAAAGCTATTCATATTTATCATACTAACTTTAAACACACTTCCTAACAAGGAATTCCTAAAAGGAATTCACCCTCACTAGAGCTGAATCCCCTACTAACCAGCTCCCTACATGATGTCCCTTTCTGTAACGTCTACCCCAGGTCATCCCTCTGCCCTCACTGGAGCAATCCTGTGATACCCACTTCAGGATATAGAGCACCAAACAGGACAATGCATTCTAGTGTCCCCTTCCCTGGAGATCGCCAGTGGCCGGCACACAGCAGATGCTGACTAGTGTTTACTGTAACAAAAAAAGGCTGTGCTATGGCCCCCAGAGAAAGCTCACCATCCTTCCTCACCTGATCAGCTGGTCCAGATAGCCTTCAAAGAAGCAGACCCTTCTTATATAAAGCATCTGGAGGTACTCCAGCCTGGGGAACACAGAGCTGAATTCAGCAACTAACTGTTCTTGGCTGTCAAGGCTTGGCAGGTAACAACAGCCATCGGAGATGAAGAGTTTGCGAAGATTCCTCATCTGGCTCAGGTAACGGCTAAACTGTACTATCATACACGTACAGCACATGTTCCAAATTTCCAACACTTGGATACTGTCTGGGTATACTGTTTCCAATATGTTTCTGAAATTTAGAATGTTCGTTGAATAATTCACCACCTTAGTGCAGCACAGGTGTACTGAACCTCTTCTGTGCCGGACCCACCCAGAGAAGAAGCTCAGATCTTCATCCACAGATTTTTCCTTGAGGCAAACATCTATGAACACCTTCAAGGGCTGCTTCTCTCCTGTCCTTGGACAGTCTTCCACTGTCTGCCTCTTACTCATGGCCTCTGGGGAGCGGGAGAGGACCTTGACTCCAGACCATATGGCCCAGAAATTCTCATCAACATCCCGCAAATCCAGCACTTGAAGTTTCCACCTCCTGTGAGTAACATAGGGGAAAAGCTCAGAATGAAGGCAAGGACCCACCCCTGACCTGAGCTTTCACTCCACATCCAGGACATCAGTCAGCTGCTCCTGTCCTCAGTGCTCCTCCTTCTGTCTCTTCTCCATCCCATTCCCCCTTGGATTCTGCCTGGTACCCACTTCTAGTGCCTTTACCTTCCACTGGGAACAGACAGGTTCCTGCTTCCTCAGGGGACCCTGTATGGTGAGCAGTCCTTTCCCAGAGGAGCTGAGCAATGGCCAAGAACTTTCCCAGCTTTCTCACTGGCATGATTAGAAGCCCCTGGGCCACCCTCACGTTCCCAATTTGTCTGACCCAGCTGCTTATTCCCTGGACGCCTGGGCCCTCCCCACCCGGGTCACCTCACCTGGGGCGAACCTTTTGGGCAAGCAGGCAATCAATCCCATCCACTACGTAATATAAGATCTCCAGATCAGGCGTCTTCATCAGGGACCCCAGAGGGAGGCAGGTGAAGGGCCAGGCCTGCACCATCACCTTCAGAACCTCGCAGCGTCTCCCGGTAAAGGCCTCCACGAACAGTGGGGGGAAGAGCTCCCTGGGCAGCTCCCCCAGGACGGAGATGGCCAAGGCCTGGTCCCTCAGCAGGCTCTGCCCTGCCAGCTCCAGGAGTCTGCGTGGGGCCCGGAGGCTCATCCTGATAAATCTGCAAGAAAACAAATCCAGAGAAAAGACAAACTTATCAGGCCAGCCCTCTCACACCCTGACTTCTCCTGGGCCAAAGGTCACTACTCTGGCAGGTGTGAAAGAGTCCTTAGTTTACCCCATTCGACTCTGCAATAATTGGCCACAGAGACATAGTTCTGCCCTTCTGGTACCAAGAAGAGTGTCTCCTAACCTCCAAGGAGCAGGCAAGATCACTACTACTCCATGAATTTTCATCCATTGCTCCACCCAACTCTATTAGCTCTGGGAAGTGTTACCAAGAATCTTCAAAGCTCAGCTCCTTTTTTGAGAAGAAATGTCTTCTCAATTTAAGGATCTAAAACAATGGTCATGTGGCTGGGCTTGGTGGCTCACAACTGTAGTCCCAGCACTTTGGAGGCCAAGGCGGGTGGCTCACTTGAGGTCAGGAGTTAGAGACCAGCCTGGCCAACAAGGTGAAACCCAGTCTTTACTAAAAATACAAAAAGTAGCCAGGCATGGTGGTGGGTGCCTGTAACCCCAGCTACTCGGGAGGCTGAGGCACAAGAATTGCTTGAACCCAGGAGGCGGAGGTTGCAGTGAGCTGAGATAGGGCCACTGCACTCCAGCCTGGGCCATGGAGTGAGACTCAGTCTCAAAAAGAAAAACAAAACAAAACAATAAAACAATGGTAATGGGAGTCTCCTGTGGCCCCAAACAGCCTACAATCTCAGTTCCCACAATGAACTTGGCTGGGAGAGACTAAAGGGATTTTTTTAATTAGACACCATTCTGTTCACTTTCAAAAGAGTAATGAGGGGCCACACATGGAGGCTCACAGCTGTAATTCCAACACTTTGACAAGCCAAGGCAGAACAATCACTTAAGCCCAGGAGTTGCTGACCAGCCTGGGCTACTTAGTGAGACCCTGTCTTTCCAAAAAACCCAAAAAATAGATGGATGTGATGGTGCACACCTGTAGTCCCAGCTACTCTGCAGGCTGAGGTGGAAGGGTGGCTTGTGTCTGGGAAGCAAAAGTTACAGTGATCTGAGACTGTGCCACTGTACCCCCAGCCTGGGCAGAAGAGCAAGACGCTGTCTTAAATAAATAAATAAATAAATAAATAAATAAAATATTCCCCACTTTGGAATGGAGTCTGGAGAAATAAATGGATCCCACGTTCAGAACAAAGACTCCATTCTTGAAAATGGTGTATGAGACCAGTCATGTTGGCTCATGCCTGTAATCCCAAGACTTTAGAAGGCAAAGTGGGAGGTTTGCTTGAATCTAGGTGTCCCAGACCAGCCTAGGTAACAAACCAAGATGCCATCACTATAAAAAAAAAATAGTAATAGGCCCAGCACAGTGGCTCACACCTGTAATCTCAGCAATTTTCGAGACTGAGGTGGGCAGATCACCTGAGTTTGGGAGTTTAAGACCAGCCTGGCCAATGTAGTGAAACCCCATCTCTATTAAAAATACAAAAATTAGCCAGGCGTGGTGGCGCACACTCATAGTCCCAGCTACTTGGGAGGCTGAAGCCGGAAAATCACTTGAACCCCGGAAGAAGAAGTTGCAGTGAGCCAAGATCGTGCCTCTGCACTTGAACCTGGGCAACAGAGTGAGACTCCGTCTCAAAAAAAAAAGAAAAAAACAAAAACAAAAACAAAAAAATTAGCCAGTTATACTGCTGCATGCCTGAATTCCAGCTATTCAGAAGGCTAGAACTTCTGAGTAGGGAGGACTGCTTGAGCCTAGAAGGCAGAGGTTGCAGTGAGTCGAGATCACAACACTGCACTCCACCATGAATGATGCAGAAAGACACTGTCTCAAAAAAAAAAAAAGACTTCAGTCAATTGCATTATTTTTTAACTGCTTGATTCAGAACTTTGAAGCTGGGCACCATGGCTCACACCTATAATCCCAGCACTTTGGGAGGCCTAGGTGGGCAGATCACGAGGTCAGGTGTTCGAGACCAGCCTGGCCAACATAGTGAAACCCTGTCTCTACTAAAAATACAAAAATTAGTCGGGCATGGTGGCTGGCCCGTGTAATCCCAGCTACTCGGGAGGCTGAGGCAGGAGAATCACTTGAACCCGGGAGGCGGAGGTTGCAGTGAGCCGAGACCGCATCATTGCACTCCAGCCTGGGTGACAGAGCAAGACTCCATCTCAAAAAAAAAAAAAAAAAAACTTTGAAATAAAATATTTGGAGTGAAGGCCGGGCGCGGTGGCTCAAGCCTGTAATCCCAGCACTTTGGGAGGCCGAGGCGGGCGGATCACGAGGTCAGGAGATCGAGACCATCCTGGCTAACACAGTGAAACCCCGTCTCTACTAAAAATACAAAAAATTAGCTGGGCGTGTTGTTGGGCGCCTGTAGTCCCAGCTACTCGGGAGGCTGAGGCAGGAGAATGGCGTGAACCCGGGAGGCGGAGCTTGCAGTGAGCCGAGATCGCACCACTGCACTCCAGCCTGGGCGACAGAGCAAGACTCCGTCTCAAAAAAAAAAAAAAAATATATATATATATATATTTGGAGTGAACAGATAAAACTGCATTCAAGAAAAGATTAAAGCCTACACCTGTTCATCTGAAAAACAGGCAGGAAAATTCTCTGTGCTACCTTGGCTTTCATGTCGCCATCTCTACTGGCTGCCCTTGTGAAGGTCCCTGACTTACCAGATCTGGACTCACTTTGCAGTCTGCTCGGACCTCTTGAAGAACAAAGCAATAACTCCAGGCACCACAGCTCAGGGTCTCTTCTGTGGATGTTCACAAGCTTTCTTGGACCTTTCTTTTCTTTTTTTTTTTTTTTTTTTGAGATGGATTTTCACTCTCGTTGCCCAGTTTGGAGTGCAATGGCGTGATCTCGGCTCACCGCAACCTCCACCTCCTGGGTTCAAGCAATTCTCCTGTCTCAGCCTCCAAAGTAGCCGGAATTGCAGGCATGCGCCACCACACCTGGCTAATTTTGTATTTTTAGTAGAGATGGTGTTTCACCATATCGGCCAGGCTGGTCTTGGGAACTCCTGACCTCATGATCCGCCCTCCTCCTCGGCTTCCCAAAGTGCTGGGATTACAGGCATGAGCCACGGCGCCCAGCACCTTTCTTGGACCTTCCTAATCCCACCTCCCTTATCAACTTCCAGCTTCCTATTAGAAAGTGATGCCTGACTGGATTTCTGAACTCCACCCAGTTAAGCCTGATTGAAGTTTTGGCTTTCTGCAGAATAATGGATTGAATCAGATATCCAATCATGAAATTGAAAGCACTGTAATTAGGGTGGAAGTCAAGAACTCATTTTGATTTTGATGTGACCAAAGAACTCCAAACCATAATATTTTCAGGTTTTGATTTTCTGTCTAATCTCAGGAATAGGTTGAACCCTTCCCTGTCTTCCACTCAGGGCTAGGAAGGTCACATATTACTGCCACTCCGTCTCTGTTTGTGGAGGGCATTAATGAATGAATTCTTGACTTCCACCCTAACCCTAACAAACACTGATGGAATTTACCAGTATGTGACCTTTGTCCTGAGTGTGAGACAGGGAAGCTCTCACTCTGTTCCTAACATTAGACAGAAAAACAAAACCTAAAAAGATTAATGTTGGGGAAATCTTTGGCCCCATCAAAATTATCAAAATGGGCTGGGCACAGTAGCTCACGCCTATAATCCCAGCACTTTGGGAGGCCCAGGCGGGTGGATCACAAAGTCAGGAGATCGAGACCATTTTGGCCAACATGGTGAAACCCTGTCTCTACTAAAAATACAAAAATTAGCCGGGTGTGGTGGCGGGCGCCTGTAGTCCCAGCTACTCAGGAGACTGAGGCAGGAGAATCACTTGAACCCAGGAGGCGGAGGTTGCAGTGAGCCAAGATCGTGCCACTGCACTGCAGCTTAGGTGACAGAGAGAGACTCCGCCTCAAAAAGCAAAACAAAACAAAATTATAAAAGGTTTCAGCCCGGCACGGTGGCTCACGCCTATAATCCCAGCACTTTGGGAGGCTGAGGCGGGCAGATCATGAGGTCAGGCGATAGAGATCATCCTGGCTAACAGTGAAACCCCGTCTCCACTAAAAATACAAAAAATTAGCCAGGTATGGTGTCGGGTGCCTGTAGTCCCAGCTACTCCAGAGGCTGAGGCAGGAGAATGGCATGAACCTGAGAGGCGGAGCTTGCAGTGAGCCAAGATCGTGCCACTGCACTGCAGCCTGGGTGACAGAGCAAGACTCAGTCTCAAGATAAATAAATAAATAAGTAAATAAATAAATAAAAATAAAATGTTTCAGAGTTTAAACTTTATAAGCCAGGCGCAGTGGCTCACGCCTGTAATCCTAGCCCTTTGAGAGGACAAGGTGGGCAGATCACGAGGTCAGCAGTTCGAGACCAGCCTGGCCAATATGGTGAAACCCTGTCTCTACTAAAAATACAATAATTAGCTGGGCATGGTGGCATGCACCTCTAGTCTGAGGAGTCTGAGGCAGAAGAATCACTTGAACCTGGGAGGTGGAGGTTGCAGTGAGCCAAGATCATGCCACTGTACTACAGCCTGGATGACAGAGGGAGACTCCATCTCAAAAAAAAAAAAAAAAAAAAAATCAGCGAAGCATGGTGGCGCACACCTATGGTCCCAGCTACTCTGGAGGCTGAAATGGGAAGATCCATTTTTTGATCCCCATGATGCAGAGGTTGCAGTAAGCCGAGATCAATCCACTGCCCTCTGGGCTGGGCAACAGAGCCTGTATCAAAAACAAAAACAAACAAAACAAAAAACGGCTTCATGAAGGCAGTGGTTTTATCCCTACAAAATCGAATTTAAATGTTCGTGTATATATTGGTCATTTGGGATTTAAGTTACCCATATGAGCAAATTGTATGTTCATTCGTGTGGAAGAGAGGTACCACTAAGGGTGTGATTGGTCTCAAGATTTTGTTCCAGGTTTCTCTGGAGGAAATCAGGTAAAAATTACAAAAAGAAGTAAGGGTGGTGGCTGGGCTGGGCTGGGCTGGGTTGGGCTTAGTGTTCCAATGGGACCTTGAGATTGAACCAAGGCATGGTCAATGTGTTGGGTTTTTGTGGGCATAGAGGGAGACTCTTTCCAACACTGGCCAATGCCACCTTAATTGTGATCCTTATGGCCAGGGAGGATACCTTCAAAACCACTTATGTAGTCCTCCTTATTTTTCCTTTCAAAACCCTTGTCTTCCTTGACCTCCCTGAATAGTCTCACACCTATTCCCATTGCTTTGCTCATTTCATAAGAAAAAAAATCCTTTTTTACAGAGTCTCTTTCTCTGCTAAGTACACCATATTTTTGTTGACACACAGATGAGTAACCCAGTTTTAGGGTGAGAAAGGGTCAAAGGATCCCATTCCCCACCAGTCGGGGGTAATGTGATGGTCATGGTTATTCTTCATCATAGCTGCATCTGCACACTGCCAGTGAAAACCTGCAGATTGGCCAGGCTTGGTGGCTAACACTTGTAATCCCAACACTTTAGGGGGCCAAGGTGGGTGAATCACCTAAGGCCAGGAGTTCAAGACCAGCCTGGCCAACATGGCAAAACCCCATCTCTACTAAAATATATATATATGTATATATATATATATATATATATATATATATATATATATATATATATATATATATATATAAATTAGCCAGGTGTGTTGGGGCATGCCTGTAATCCCAGCTGCTTGGGAGGCTGAGGCAGGAGAATTGCTTGAACCAGGGAGGCGGACATTGCAGTGAGTCAAGACTGCAGCATTGCACTCCAGCCTGGGTGACAGAGTGAGACTCCATCTCAAAAAAAAAAAGACAAAAACAAAAACCTGCAGATCACAGTTGGTGGGCTTCCAAATCAACCACCTGGAGAAGGACTTAGGATTCATGTCTTACATCCTGTCCCTGAGTAAATCATCTGATCATGAGCTTCTCAAACTCTTCAAGTACTGACGAAGGCTTCACCTTCTGACATTGAGAAGGACACTGATTTGATTTTGATCGTGAAGTTTGACTGTCTTGCACATCAAGCATTTTGTCCTGTTCATTGTCAACCTTGGCCAATGATTGTAACCTCTGTAGTGTACTCATCATTGAAGAAGGACAACTCAGCTATGAGGAGTCCCACTGCCTTCTACACTCTCTCATGAAAGCATTCCAACTTATAACAGACTTTGCAACACACCCACTTTGCTGCTGTATGTTCCTGGGTCAATTCTCACATTCAACTTCCAATAAACTTTTATCAAATTATTTCTCCCTCAACAGCCTTAATTTCCATTGACACTAGATTGTGTGATTGTGGTTTAAATTGGGATAGAGGAGCAAGCATGGTGGTTAACACCAGTAATCCCAGCATTTGGAAAGCCAAAGTGGGAAGATTGTGAGTCCAGGAGTTCAAGACCAGCCTGGGCAATGTGGCAAAACCTCATCTCTACAAGAAATACAAAAATTAGCTGGTCATGGTGGCATGCACCTGTACTCTCAGTGACTTGGGGGGCTGAGGTGGAAGGATCACTTGAGCTCAGGAGGCAGAGGTTGCAGTGAGCTGAGATCTGCCACTGCACTCCAGCCTGGGTGACAGAGTGAGAACCTGTCTTATAAAGAAATTAATTAATTAATTAATTAATTATAAATAAGGCTGGGCGCAGTGGCTCACGCCTGTAATCCCAGCACTTTGGGAGGCCGAGGTCAGGAGTTAGAGACCAGCCTGGCCAACATGGTGAAACCCCATCTAATTTCTGTAAAAATACAAAAATTAGCCAGGCATGATGGTGTGTGCCTGTATTCCCAGCTACTCGGGAGGCTGAGACAGGAGAATTACTTGAACCCGGGAGACAGGGGTCGCAATAAGCCAAGAGCACACGCATTTCAGCCCGGGCGACAGAGTGAGAATCCATGTGAAAGAAAGAAAGAGAGAGAGAAAGAGAGAGAGAAAGAAAAGGAAAGAAAAGAATTACATTGGTTTGGCTCAGAAAGGAGAGACTACTGAAGGGTGGGGGGCTTCCAGGCTATAGGTAAATGTAAACATTTTCTGGTCGACAATTGGTTGAGTTTGTCTAAAGACCCGGGATCCATAGAAAGGAAATGGTCAGGGTGAAATAAAAGATTGTGGAGACCAAGGTTCTTTTGAAGTCTTATAGTGGCCACCCTTAGAGACAACAGATGACAGATGTTTCCTATTCAGACCCTTAAAAGGTGCCAGACAGTTCATCTCTTCAGGATTGGGAGGGCCTGCAAGAAAAGGATCTAGCTATGTTAATAGAGATTCTTTACAGATGCAGATTTTCTCCCATAAAGGACAGCTTTGCAGGGCCATTTCAAGATACGGCAAAGAAACACGCCTTGGGGCAAAATATCTTGACTTTCTCCTCTGTCACAGGATGTTATGCCAGAGTCAGATTGGAAAGTAAGTCGCCATATACAGGGCTAAAAAAAAAACTCATCTGATGAGAATTTTTGATTTTGGGGCATGACTCGACTCCTTAGGAATTTGGGCAAGATAAAAAATTCAGACCTTAGTCCTCAGTAAAATGAAGGCATATGTACCTTCCACCCACTTTAGGGCCACCTGTCTCTCCACTCTTCTCCTTCCAATCCCATCCACCTATGTCTTCCAACAATTTATAAAAATGATCAAAGGGACAATGAAAATGGTTTTAACATTTGAATATCAACCAAACATGCATGATTGGGCCAGGCACAGTGGCTCACGCCTGCACTCCCAACAACTTTGGGAGGCCGAGGTGGGCAGATCACCAGAGAGCACAAGTTCAAGACCAGCCTGGGCAACATGGGAAACCCTGTCTCTAGTAAAAATACAAAAATTAGCCAGGCGTGGTGGTGCACATTTGTAATTCCAGCCACTCAGGAGGCTGAGGCAGGAGAATCGCTTGAACTCGGGAGATGGAGGTTGCAGTGAGCCGAGATCATGCCACTGCACTCCAGCCGGGACCACAGAGCGAGACTCTGTCTCCCCCCCAAAAAAAATGCATAATTAGTTGAACATTTGAATTCAACCAATGTATTTAAACAAATAAATAGAATAAAAGCACCAGAAAATGATCATCTTAATTGATGTAGGAAAAACATTTGAAAAATTCAATGACTCATTCAAGATTTTAAAAATATTCTCAGCAAAATAAGAAAATAATTCCTCAATATGAATTGCTCAGTGGGATTACAGGCACACACACCACCCATCTTATCAGTCAGTCCCTTAGTAAATTCCATCAGTGTTTGTTAGGATTAGGGTGGAAGTCAAGAATTCATTCATTAATGCCCTCCATAGAGAATGAGTTGTACTAATATGTGACCTTCCTATTTTTGAGTTTGAGACAGGGAAGGGTTCAATCTGTTCCTGAGATTAGACAGAAAAACAAAACCTGAAAGCTTTATGGTTCGGAGATCTTTGGCTGGATCAATGTTATCAAAATGAATCCTTGACTTGCATCCTAATCTCAACACTTTCAGTTTCATGATTGGATATCCAAGGGACACCTGAATTCACAGGCTTAACTGGGTGGAGCTTCAGAAATCCAATCAGGCATCACTCTCTGATGGGAAGCTGGTGGTTGAAAAGGGGAGGTGTGATGAGAAAGGTTCAAGAAAGCTTGTGAGCACCCCTAGAAGAGACCCAGGGCTGTGGTGCCTGGAGTTACTGCTTGGTTCTCCATGAGATCCGAGCACCCTGCAAAGTGAGTCCAGATCTGGTAAGTCAGGGGCCTCCACAAAGGGCCCTCCTATGACCCACAGTCAGACAGTTGGGATGACGACATGCAGGTCAAGACGACACAGAGAATTCTCCTGCCTGTTTTTCAGATGAACAGATGTAGGCTTCGATTTTTCCTCTAATACAGTTTATCTACACTCCAAATATATATATACATATATATTTTTGTTTGTTTGTTTGTTTGTTTCTGTTTTGAGACAGAGTCTCACTCTGTTGCCTGGGCTGGAGTGCAGTGGCATGATCTCGGCTCATTGCAACTTCCACCTCCCGAGTTCAAGCAATTCTCCTGCCTCAGCCTCCCAAGTAGCTGGGACTACAGGTGCCCACCACCACGCCTGGCTAATTTTTTTTGTATTTTTAGAGAGAGAGGGTTTCACCATGTTGGCCAGGCTGGTCTTGAACTCCTGACCTCGTGGTTCACCCGCCTCAGCCTCCCAAAGTGCTGAGATTACAGGCCTGAACCACCACGCCCAGCCACTCTCCAAATATTTTATTTCTGTTTTAGTTTATGCCATCTCAAAGTTCTCTTTTATTTTTTTGAGACAGACTCTTGCTCTGTCACCCAGGCTGGAGTGCAGTGGTGCGATCCTGGTTCACTGCAACCTCTGCCTCCCGAATGAAGTGATTCTCCTGCCTCAGCCTCCCTACTATCTGGAATTACGGGTGCACACCACTATGCCTGACTAAATTTTGTATTTTTTTTTCCTATGTTGTTTCAGGGCTTGATAAACTTTTTTTTTTTTTTTTTTTGAGACAGAGCGTCACTCTGTTGCCCTGGCTGCAGGGCAATGGCACAATCTCAGCTCACTGCAACCTCCACCTCCCAGGTTCAAGCGATTCTCTTGCCTCAGCCTCCCGAGTACTGGGATTACAGGCACCCGCCACCACACCTGGCTAATTTTTGTATTTTTAGTACAGATGGGGTTTCACCATGTTGGCCAGGCTTGTCTCGAACTCCTGACTTTGTGATCTGCCCGCCTCAGCCTCCCAAAGTGCTGGGATTACAGGTGTGAGCTACCGCGCCCAGCCCCAATTTTGTATTTTTAGTAGAGGTAAGTTTTCACCATGTTGGCCAGGCTGGTCTTGAACTCCTGACCTTTCAAGTGGTCAACCTGCCTTAGCCTCCCAAAGTGCTGGGATAACAGGCATGAGCTACTGGGCCCTGCCACATTTCAAAGTTCTTTTTTTTTTTTTTTTTCCAAGAAGGAGTCTCACTCTGTAGCCCACGCTGGAGAGCAGTGTCGCCATCTCAGCTCACTGCAACCTCCGCCTCCCAGCTTCAAGCAATTCTCCTGCCTCAGCCTCCCAAGTAGCTGGGATTACAAGGCGCCTGCCAACATGCGCAGCTAATTTTTGTATTTTTAGTAGAGTTGAGATGTTGCCATGTTGGCTACACTGCTCTCAAACTCCTCACCTCACTGCAACCTCTGCCCCTCAGGCTCAACTGATCCTCCCTCCTCAGCCTTCCAAGTAGCTGAGACGCCCATGATGGCTCACACCTGTAATTCCAGCAACCTTGAAAGGCCAAGGCAGCCAGATCACATGAGGCCAACTCCATCTCTACTTAAAATGCAAACGTTAGCCAGGCATGGTGGTGCACACCTGGGTGACCCAGCAAGACTTTGCCTTAAAAACGAAAAAAAAAATTTATTTGTGCTTTGTTTTATGTCATTTCAAAATTCTTAACCAAAGAATTATAAAAGAATCCAATTGGGCCAGGGACAGTGGCTCATGCCTGTAATCCCAGCACTTTGGGAGACCAAGGTGGGTGCATCACCTGAGGTCAGGAATTTGAGACCAGCCTGACCAACACGGTGAAACCCCTTCTCTACTAAAAATACAAAAATTAACTGGGCATGGTGGCACATGCCTGTAATCCAAGCTACTCAGGAGGCTGAGGCAGGTGAATTGCTTCAACTGGGGAGGTGGGGGTTGCAGTGAGCCGAGATCAGGCCATTGCACTCCAGCCTGGGCGATAGACTCCGTCTCAATTAAAAAAAAAAAAAAGAATCCAATTAATTAATGTCTCATTCCTTGACATTTAAAGTTTGTAGATTGTGTGCCCTTAATTTACAGTTTATAGACTATGTTATTGTGATTTTAATTTCTTGAGACAAAGTCTCACTCTGTCACCCAGCTGTACTGCAGTGGTGTAATAATTGCCTCAGTGCAACCTCTGTCTCCTGTATTCAAGGGATCTTCTCACCTCAGCCTTCCCAGTAGCTGGGACTACGGACCCACAACATGAGGCCTGGCTAATTGTATTTTTAGTAGAGATGGGGTTCTACCATATTGCCCAGGCTGGTCTGGAACCCCTGGACTCCATGCGATCTGCCAGCCCTTAGCCTCCCAAAGTGCTGGGATTACAGGGAAGAGTCACCCCACCCAGGAATGCTATTGTGATTTTGAAAGATAGGCTTTGTTTTCTACTAAAATTATAAAGATATTCCTTCCACCATGTTCTATTAAATTTTTTTATAATGATGGGGTCTCGCTTTGTTAGCCAGGCTAGTCTGGAACACCTGGACTCAAGCAAACCCCCCACCTTGTCCCCTAAAGTCTTGGGATTATAGGCATGAGCCACCATGTCTGGCCCCATACACTATTTTCGAGAGTAGAGTCTTTGTTTTGAAAGTAGGATCCATTTCTTCCCCTAGACTCCATCCCAAAGTGTGTTATTATTATTATTATTATTTGAGACAGAGTCTTTCTCTGTTGCCCAGGCTGAAGTGTGGTGGCACAATCTCAGATAACTGAAACCTCTGCTTCCCAGGCTCGAGCCATCCTCCCACCTCCACCTGCAGAGTTGCTGAGACTATCGGCATGTGCCACAATGCTCAGATAATTATTTAATATTCTAATACCGTCTAGTAGACATGGGGTATCACTATGTTGCCCTGGCTGATCTGGAACTCCTGGGCTCAAGTGATTATTCTGCCTTGGCTTCCCAAAGTGTTGGGATTACAGCTGTAAGCCGCCATGCTTGGCTTCTCTTTACATTTTTTTTTTTTTTTTTGAGACAGAGTCTCACTCTGCCACTCAGGCTGGAGGGCAGTGGCTAGATTTTGGCTCACTGCAAACTCTGGCCCTCAGGTTAAGAGATTCTCCTGCCTCAGCTTCCCAAGTAGCTGGGATTACAGGCATGGACCACCACAACTGGCTAATATTTTGTATTAGTAGAGATGGTAGTTCACCATTTTGGCCAGGCTGGTCTCGAACTCCCGACCTCATGATCCGCCCACCTCAGGCTCCCAAAGTGCTAGGATTACAGGCATGAACCACCGCACCCGGCCAAGAAGACATTTTGTTTTCTCAAAAAAGTGGAGATCTAAGCTTCAAAAATCCTTGGTAACACTTCCCAGTGCTATCAGTTTAGTGAAGCAGTGGCTAATAATTCACAGACCCTATAGGAATGATCTTGCCTGCTCTTTAGAGGTTGGGACACATTCTTCTTGGTACCAGAAAGGCAGGACTATGCCTCTGGGGCCTCTTATTGCAGAATGGAATTGGAGTAAACTGAGGGCTCTTTCACACATGCTAGAGAAATGACTTTGGCCCTGGGAGAAGTGGGGGTTGCTGGGGAATGGCCCAAGAAACTTGCCTTTTCACTGGGTTGTCCTCTAGAGTTTTTCCTTGCAGATTTGTCAGAATGAGCCTCCAGTCCCCATCCAGACTCCTGGGGCTGGCAGGGCAGAGCCTGCTGAGGAATCAGTTCTTGACCATCTTCACCCTGGACCAGCTGCCCAGGGAGGTCTTCCCTCTGATGTTCATGGAGGCCTTCAGCATGAGACATTTTGAGGCCCTGAAGCTGATGGTGCAGGCCTGGCCCTTCGTCCGCCTCCCTCTGGGATCCCTGATGAAGACACCTCATCTGGAGACCTTGCAAGCTGTCCTGAGGGGACTTGATACACTGGTGGCCCAGAAGGTTCGCCCCAGGTGAGGTGACTCAGGTGGCCTGGGGGGAAGGGTCCAGGCCTCCAGGGAAGGGACAGCTGGCTCAGGAGGAGTGGTGGGGTTGGGGAGTTAGGGTGGCTCAGAGGCTTCTGATGGTGCCCATGAGAGGCCTTGACCATTGCCCAGATCCTCTGGGAAAGGACTGCTCACCATACAGGGTCCACCGAGGAAACAGGAGCCTGCTTCCTCCCAGTGGAAGGTAAAGGTTCTAGAAGTGAGAACCAGGCAGAATCCAAGGGGGAACGGGATGGAGAAGAGACAGGAGGAGCACTGAGGACAGGAGCAGCTGACTGATGTCCTGGATGTGGAGTGAAAGCTCAGGTCAGGGGTGGGTCCTTGCCTTCATTCTGAGCTTTTCCCCTATGTTACTCACAGGAGGTGGAAACTTCGAGTGCTGGATTTGCGGGATGTTGATGAGAGTTTCTGGGCCATATGGTCTGGAGTCAAGGTCCTCTCCTGCTCCCCAGAGGCCATGAGTAAGAGGCAGACAGTGGAGGACTGTCCAAGGATGGGAGAGCACCAGCCCTTGAAGGTGTTCATAGACCTGTGCCTAAAGGAAAGTACGCTGGATGAATGCCTGAGCTACCTCTGCAGGTGGATCCACTACAGAAGAGGTCTAGTGCACCTGTGTTGTAGTAAGGTGCAGAATTACTCAATGCCCAGTTCAAGTTTCAGAAATTTATTGAAAAGGGTACACCCAGACAGTATCCAGGAGTTGGAAGTTAGGAGAAAATGCTGTCTGAATAAAACAAGAAAGTTTGCCCCTTACCTGAGCCAGATGAGCAATCTTCGCAAACTCCTTTTAGCCTTCGGTTATGGGTGTGAGTTATACGTGAGCAGCCAACAGCAGTTCGCTCCTGACTTGGACTCTCCGTTCCTCTGCCTGTACTACCCCCAGATGCTTTATATAAGAAAGATCAGTAATATCAAAGAGCACCTGGAGCACCTGCTCAGGTAAGAAATGATGGTGAGCTTTCTCTGCAGACCATACCACAGACTTTTGTTCTTTTTCACAGTAAATGCTAGTGGGCATCTAATGTATGTCAGCCACTGGTGATGTCCTAGGGAATGGGATGCTAGAATGTCAACACCTTATGCTGTTCAGTGCGCTATATCCAGAAGTGGGTATCACAAGACTGCTCAAATAAGGGCAGAGGGATGGCCTGGGGTAGATGCTACACAGAGAGACATGTAGGGAGCTAGGTAGTCAGGGGTTCAGATCTAGAGAGGGTGCATTTGTGAATTCCTTTTTAGGAAGCGTGTTTAAAGTTAATATGATGCAACTTTTCATATAGAGGAGAGAATGAAAGAAGGGAAAGTGCATCAAACCTGTGTGTTTCACAGTAGAAGCTCTGTCCTCACAGCTTAGTAAACACCAATGATCTTGTCTCTAATTCCCTGTCTGTAAAAGGTTCTCTTGAACCCCAGGAAAAGTAGTTGACATGGGAAAAGCATGCTTCTTGGACAGAGGTGAGGGAGTAGGCATGAGAGTGGTATAAAGTGATAGGAGGTTTGCAGACGCGGGCATGTCAGGGAACCTTTGCAGGCAGGTGGCCCTAGCTGATGTCCCTAGACCTTGTTCAGTTGAGTTCTTTGTGCACATTTCCCACTGGGCTCCTCTGGCCCAGAGATGAGGTTGTTTGCTGAAAGATGAAGTAAAGAGGCTTTAAAGATTTTGTGGCCTTGAACCAATCACACAAGCAAAGGTGAAAGGACTGAGCCTAAAATGGAGCTGCCCCTGAATGATCTGAGTCTTCATCAGGCAGCACCTTGCATGAGGACCATCATCTGATGATGGGAACAAACTTGTGTTTGGGTGAAACAGGCTTCCCCATTGCAGGTTCCTATAACACCTGTGTTGTAGTAAGGTGCAGAATTACTCAATGCCCACTTCAGGTTTACCACTGAGATTATTTCCCACCCCCCTCCTCTAACTGGCACCATTGCCCATAACTAACTTCTTGCTCTCCCTAGGTGCCTCAGGAACTCCTTTGTGACCTTTACATTCTGTAATGCTTACCTAGCTGATGAGGACATGGAGTGTCTGTCTCAGTACCCAAGCCTCGGTCAGCTAAAGGAGCTGCATCTGATTCACATCCCAATGTGGACCACCAATCTTGAGCCCCTTGGAGTTCTGCTAGAGAAAGTTGCTGCTACTCTCGAGATCCTCATGTTAAAGGACTGTCAGATCCAGGACCCCCAACTCAGGGTCCTCCTGCCTGCCCTGAGCCGCTGTTCCCAGCTCACCACCTTCTACTTTCACGGAAATGAGACCTCCACAAATGCTCTGAAAGACCTGCTGCGTCACACAGGCGGGCTGAGCAAGTTAGGCCTGGAGTTGTATCCTGCCCCTCTGGAGAGTCTTGACAACAGGGGTCATGTCAATTGGGAGATCCTCGCCCCAATTCGGGCTGAGCTGATGCGTACACTCAGGGAAGTCAGGCAGCCCAAGAGGATCTTCTTCGGTCCTGTCCCCTGCCCTTCCTGTGGCTCATGGCCTTCTGAGAAAGTGGACTTCCATCTTTGCTCCTAGGGAAGGCCTGGTTAGTGGGATGGATACGCTGTCTTCTGGACCCTTGGGAACTAAAATCTAGGACACAGGTGCTTTTTTTTTTTTTTGATGGAGTCTCCCTCTGTCCCTCAGGCTGAAGTGCAGTGGCATAATCTCAGCTCACTGCAACCTCCACCTTCCAGGTTCAAGTGATTTTCATGCCTCAGTCTCCCTAGTAGCTGGTGTTACTGGCAGCGCCACCACGCCCAGCTAATTTTTGTATTTTTAGTAGAGACAGGGTTTCACGATGTTGGAGGAGGCTGGCCTCGAACTCCTGACCTCAAGTGATCTGACCACCTTGGCTTTCCACAGTGCTGGGTTTACAGGCATGAGCAGCTGGGCCTGGTCAGGTGCATCTTAAAGGAAGCACACAGCCATGTGTTTCAGGCGTGTGCTGACTGTGAGTGGAAAACAAAGGTGACTCAGCTGGGGGCAGGACTGGGTGAAAATGCTGATGTGGCATCGATGAGGCCTTCAGGGACCTGTGTCCTAGACTCAGAAATAGAACCTGAAGTTCTAGAGTGATGCAGGAGTTACCCTCACAAGGATGGTTATTTAAAAATGTCAAAAATAAATGGAACCTGAATGGAAACTTTCTGGTGTCTTCCATGATTGATCAATCTCTTTTAGCTATTTATACATCAGAAATCTCTTGTTACTGATGAGAGGTACTACATTAGCTGTGATTGAGGTTCAGCTGCAGCAAATCAAGGCATCAAAACTGAAATGTGATCATTTTGATTAATTCCCACCCATATTTTACCTCTCTTCAGTCATCTGTTTCTTCCTTACTTTCTGCCATGCCTGTTCACTGGGTTCATTCACAAACGATGCACACTTGGGGCCTGAAACATTCTGTGTGGGCAGTGATGATGAGTTACTGAAATCTACCCTCTTCTCAGGGGCCCTCACTGCTCCCCAGATACTGAGACCCTGCTCCCTCCTAATGGGCAGATCCAGAGGAATCCGTTCCTGATCTTTGGCCATGCCAGGAAATGGCTTCACTGCACCAGGGGCTGCCCCCTGACCTTGAAGGGAATGGCCGTAGTGTGTATTGCAGGAGCCTCATGACATCACCAACTCTTGCCTGTCCTCAAGGTGGCTGGTGGGTTTCACTGAATTGAAGTACTTGTGTCCAATTTCCCTTTTAGAAAAATGCATATTACGTATTCTAAATATTTCTAATCCACATTAATAGAAAAATACATCTTTTGGAAAGCTAATTCATACCAATGAGATACCTTCCTATAACATCTCCCTTCTCTCCTTATCAAGAAACACAAGAGACCAGGGCACTGACCTGTAGGCAGCATTCCCGCGCTGCCTTGAGAATCTCTTTGGAACTTGCCCCAGGTGGGCCAGGAAGCTCTCTGATGGTTCACTGAGGTGAACCTGGGCTCACTGTGTTGACCCGGTTGATCTCAAACTCCTAGACTCAAGTGTTCCTCCTGTCTTGGCCTCCCAAAGTGCTGGAATTACAGGCATGAGCCACCGTGCCTAGTCTTACTATTTTTCTCATTTTAAAATTATTGTGGATATATAAATCTCATGCATATTTACAGGGTACATCTGATTTTTTTTTTTTTTTTTTTTTTTTTTTTTTGTGAGATGGAGTCTCCCTCTGTCACCCAGGCTGGAGTGCAATGGCACAATCTCAGCTTACTGCAACCTCTGCCTTTCGGGTTCAAGAAATTCTCCTGCCTCAGCTTCCTGAGTAGCTGGGACTACAGGAGCCCGTCACCACACCTGGCTAATTTTTGTATTTTAAGTGGAAACGGGGTTTCACCAGGTTGTCCAGGCTGGTCTTGAACTTCTGACGTCAGGTAATCCACCCGCCTCAGCCTCCCAAAGTGCTGGGATTATAGACATGAGCCACAGCACCTGGCCTGATATTCTGATACAAGCATAAAATGTGTAATGTTCAAATCAGGGTAATGCAGGTTTTCACCATCTCAAGAATTTATCATTTCTTTGTGTTAGCAACATTCCAATTCCATTGTTTTAATTATGTAGAAATTTACTATGAACTGGGCCGGGTGCGGTGGCTCACGCTTGTAATCCCAGCACTTTGGGAGGCTGAGGCGGGCGGATCACGAGGTCAGGAGATCAAGACCACGGTGAAACCCCATCTCTACTAAAAATACAAAAAAATTAGCCGGGCGTGGTGGCGGGCGCCTGTAGTCCCAGCTACTCAGAGAGGCTGAGGCAGGAGAATGGCGTGAACCCCGGTGGGCGGAGCTTGCAGTGAGCCAAGATCGTGCCACTGCACTCCAGCCTGGGCGACAGAGCGAGACTCCGTCTCAAAAAAAAAAAAAAAAAGAAATTGGCCGGGCGCGGTGGCTCACACCTGTAATCCCAGCACTTTGGGAGGCTGAGGCGGGCGGATCACAAGGTCAGGAGATCGAGACCATCCTGGCTAACACGGTGAAACCCCGTCTCTACTAAAAATACAAAAAATTAGCCGGGCAAGGTTGCAGGCGCCTGTAGTCCCAGCTACGCGGGAGGCTGAGGCAGGAGAATGGCGTGAACCCCGGGGGGCGGAGCCTGCAGTGAGCCGAGATCGCGCCACTGCACTCCAGCCTGGGTGAAAGAGCGAGACTCCATCTCAAAAAAAAAAAAAAAAAAAAAAAAAAGAAATTTACTATGAACTGTTGTCAACATGAGTTGCCCTATGGTGCTACTGAACTCTAGATCTTATTCCTACCTAACTGCATTTTTGTACCCATTAACCATCCCCTTCTTTTTTTTTTTTCTTTTTTTTTTGAGATGGAGTCTTGCTCTGTCAACCAGGCTGGAGTGCAGTAGTGCGATCTCAGCTCACTGCAAGCTCCGCCTCCTGGGTTCACGCCATTCTCCTGCCTCAGCCTCTGAGTAGCTGGGACTACAGGCGCATGCCACCACGTCTGGCTAAATTTTTTTATATTTTTAGTAGAGACGGGGTTTCACCGTATTAGCCAGGATGGTCTCAATCTTCTGACCTCGTGATCCGCCCGCCTTGGCCTCCCAAAGTGCTGGGATGTCAGGCGTGAGCCACCACGCCCTTCTTATTCTTTGTTTCCCATTATCCTTCCTAGCTTCTGATAACCATCATTCTACTCTCTATTTTTAAGTTTCATGTTTTTTAGTTCCTAAATATGAGTGAGAACATGCTATGTTTGTCTTTCTGTATCTGGCTTACTTCACTTAACATAACGCCCTCCAGTTCCATCCATGTTGTTGCAGATGACAGGATTTCACTCATGTTCATGGCTGAATGATATTCTATTGTGTGTATTAACCACATTTTCTTGATCCATTTATCTATTGATGGACACTTAGGCTGATTCCATATTTTGGCTATTGTGGATAGTGCTGCAATAAATATGGGAGTGCAGGCCGGGTACAGTGGCTCACGCCTGTAATCCCAGAACTTTGGGAGGCCAAGGCAGGTGGATCACATGAGGTCAGGAGTTAGAAACCAGCCTGACCAACATGGTGAAACTCCATGTCTACTAAAAATACAAAATTAGCCAGGCATGGTGGCACACGCCTATAATCCCAGCTACTTGGGAGGCTGAGGCAGGAGAATCACTTGAACCCAGAAGGCAGATGTTGCAGTGACCTAAGATCACACCACTGCACTCCAGCCTGCGCAACAAGAGTAAAAACTCAGTCTCACAAAAATAAAAAGAAATAAAGGAAAAGAAAAATAATATGGAAGTGCAGATATCTCTTGGATATATTTCTTTTTCCTTTTGGATATATATCCGGCGGTGGGATTTATGGTTCATATAGTAATTCTATTTTTATTTTTTGGAGGAAACTTCATACTGTTTTTCATAGTAGCTGTACTAATTTACATAACTACCAATGGTGTACCAAGGTCCTCATTTCTGCATATCCTCCTTAACGTTATTTTCTGTTGGTTTTTTATTTTTATTTTTTCAGAGACAGGGTCTTGCAATGTTGCCCAGGTTGGTTTTGAACTTCTGGCCTCAAGTGATCCTCCCACCTCAGACTCTCAAAGTGTTGGGATTACCGATGTGAGTCACTGCATCTAATCTACTGAGTAAACTAGAATCCTCGAGGGATGCTATGACTCTGGGTTACCTGATTTATATCAGTTGACACACATGTATTAGGACCTGGGAAAGCCTGAAAATGAACAACTACATCATTCCCTCAAAAGCTACTTCTAGAGATGACCCAAAAGATGCAGCAATCTCCACCGCCTTCCCGTGAAAGATTGACTGGTCCCTTGTTATTTATTTATTTATTTTTTCTGAGACAGGATCTCCCTCTGTCACCTGGGCTGGAGTGTTGTGGTGTGATCATAATCCACTGCAGCCTCAACCTCCTGGGCTCAAGCAGTCCTCCCACCTCAGCCTCCTGAGTAGCTGAGACCACAGATGCACACCACCACAACTGGCTAATTTTTTTTATTTTTATAGAGATGGGGCCTCACTCTGTTGGCCAGGCTGGTCTCTAACTCCTGGTCTCCAGCGATCCTCCTGCCTCGGCATCCAAAAGTGTTGGGATTACTCTTGGGTTGCCACACTCAGCCAACTGGTTTATTATTGAATCATGTAAACAGAAGATAGATGTGTCAGTTTTTGATTCCAAGTCTAGAATGGTAATTTCCTTTGTAAAACATTCTGGTCCTGTAATAATAACTAGGGAGTATTTCCTGCTAGAACTTGAAGGGCTCGGACAACTTTACTCATTAATGGACTTCGACCACAGCTTGGTGACCTGATTGAAAAACATAACATAAGAAGTTACCAGGCCAGGCACGGTGGCTCACACCTGTAATCCCTGCACTTCGGTGTGCCGAGGTGGGTGGCTCATTTGAGGTCAGGAGTTCAAGACCAGCCTGACTAACATGGTGAAATCCCATCTCTACTAAAAATACAAAAGGCCGGGCACGGTGGCTCATGCCTGTAATCCCAGTACTTTGGGCAGCTGAAGAGGGCAGATCTCAAGGTCAGGAGTTCAAGAGCAGCCAGGTCAACATAGTGAAACCCCATCTCTACTAAAAATACAAAAATTAGCCAGGCATGGTGGTGCGTGCCTGTAGTTCCAGCTACTTGGGAGGCTTAGGCAGGAGAATTGCCTCAACTTGGGAGGCAGAGGTTGCAGTGAGCCAAGATCACGCCACTGCACTCCAGCCAGGGCGACAGAGGGAGACTCCGTCTCAAAAAAAAAAAAAAAAAAAAGAAGTTACTGATATTGCCGAATTGGTCACCATAGGAGAACATTTTAAGAGAGTTCTAGAACATAAAAGTACCCAATGCTGAACGAAAAGAATGCAAAGGATGATAAGGTGTTTGCAGCTAAAACAGCTGAAGGGACAAGAGCAAGCGGAGTTCCCCTTGCAATTAAAACTCATATTCAGTTCGTTGTAAACAGGGAAACCCTGCTCGAGTTGCCTGTCACCTTTGAAACAGTCAGGCCATTGGAATGAAAATTGTCCACCTTTGCACCAGGTCTCTACTGGACCGAACCCTTTTGGCCCAGACATTGTTTGATCTTATTAGAGGACATTTCTTTTTTTCTTTTCTTTTTCTTTCTTTTTTTTTCTTTAAGATGGAGTTTCGCTTTTGTTGCCCAGGCTGGAGTGCAATGACACAATCTCAGCTCACTGCAACCTCCACCTCCCAGGTTCAAGCAATTCTCCTGCCTCTCTCCCAAGTAGCTGGGATTAGAGGTGTGCGCCACCACAGCCGGCTAATTTTGTATTTTTCATAGAGACAGGGTTTCTCCATGTTGGCCAGGCTGGTCTGGAACTCCCAACCTCAGGTGATCCCCTGCCTCAGCCTCCCAAAGTGCTGAGGTTACAGGTGTAAGCCCCAGCACCTGGCTAGAGTTCATTTCTGATGGCTCCATATTGATGGAACTTCAAATAACTCTCTGGTAAATTGTTTTCTATAAAACCCTTAAATAAAAATGGAGAAGCTGAGATCCAGATCAACGTGGACTTAGATACAGAGCTGGTGGATACCAGAGCTGCCATATCCAGTTTACACCCAATATATCAGCAAATTCCTTGGAGTAAGGAAAATATTTGTGAGGAGAGGTTTCTAATGAAGTTTAGAAAATTCCTGTGTTTGAAGCAGTCCAAATGACATATGGACCATTTTTAGAAAAGTACGCCTTTTTACTAAGTGACAACACGGGGATGAGATTTGCTTTCTAAGTTAAGGTGATAGGTAAAGCTTTCTTTGGAGGGAGAGAAAACCCTAGAGTTTCCTGACCTTCCTTAACCTGAACTGGTTGGTTCCCTAGATGCAGAAATTGATCATATTGGAACCCAAACTTATACCAACCTTGACCTTCGTGAAGTACTCAAGTGTTTCTGCTCTTCTTCCTCATGTGACGTAGAAGGTATTAAAAGTGATGAGTTTAGGCTGGGCACGGTGGCTCATGCCTGTAATCCCAGCACTTTCGGAGGCTGAGGTGGGCAGATCACCTGAGGTCAGGAGTTCAAGACCAGCCTGGCCAACATAGTAAAACCCCCTCTCTACTAAAAATACAAAAAGTAGCTGGGCGTGGTGGCATCCACCTGTAATTCCAGCTACCAGGAAGGCTGAGGCAGGAGAATCACTTGAACCCAGGAAGCAGAGGTTGCAGTGAACTGAGATCATGCCATTGCACTCCAGCCTGGGCAACAAGAGCAAAACTCCATCTCTAAATAAATAAATAAATACATCAAAAATAAATAAACAAATAAATGCTTTAAAGAAAAAAGAAATAAACTTTACCTATAAGTTTCATATGCAATTGAATACCTATTAAATTTTGACATGAACCAGCCAGGCACGGCAGCTCACACCTGTAATCCCAGCACTTTGGGAGGCTGAGGCAGGTGGATCACGAGGTCAGAAGATTGAGACCATCCTGGCTAACCTGGTGAAATCCCGTCTCTACTAAAAATACAAAAAATTAGCTGGGCATAGTGGCATGCGCCTGTAGTCCCAGCTCCCCAGAGGCTGAGGCACGAGAATCACTTGAACCCAGGAGGCAGAGGTTGCAGTGAGTTGAGATCCTGCCACTGAACTCCAGGCTGGTGACAGAGCGAGACTCTGCCTCTAAAAAAAGAAAAATTTGACACAAAGCAACATTTTTCAACGTGTAGACTAATGTCTTACAAAATCCTTTTCCTGTTACCTTCAAATCTCCATCTCAAATGCTACACTCTGCATAACTCTACCACTTTGTTGTCTTTTTCCGATGATGGAGAAGACCATACAAGTGTGCCTGTGGTATCAGGACTATTGACTCCTCCTATTGATGTTTAAGATATTCCCTTACACAAACCTGGGTTCATACTTTTTGTTGACAGATCTTATGACAAAAATGTAGGAGAAAAATAAGGCTATAACTTCTCAAGATGAACTCATAGAGATGGAAATTCTTTCACAATTTATTTTTCCAATTTTTTTTTTTTTTTTTTGAGACCAAGTCTCGCTCTGTCGCCAGGCTGGAGTGCAGTGGCGCGATCTCCACTTATGCCTCCCGAGTAGCTGGGACTACAGTGGCGTGCCACCAAGCCCAGCTAATTTTTGTATTTTTAGTAGAGACAGGGTTTCACCATGTTGGCTAGGATGTCTCGATCTTTCGACCTCATGATCCGCCCTCCTTAGCCCCCCAAAGTGTTGGGATTACAGGCGTGAGCCACTGCGCTTGGCTTTTTTTTGTTTTTTTGTTTTTTGTTTTCTTTTTTTTTTGAGACGGAGTCTTGCTCTGTCACCCAGGATGGAGTGCAGTGGCACGATCTCGGCTCACTGCAACCTCCGACTCCCAGGTTCAAGCGATTCTCCTGTCTTAGCCTTCTGAGTAGCTGGGATTACAGGCACATGCCATCGTGCCCGGGTAATTTTTGTATTTTTAATAGAGACGGGGTTGCACCATATTGGCCAGGATGGTCTCCGTCTCCTGACCTCATGATCTGCCCGCCTCGGCCTCCCAAAGTGCTGGAATTACAGGCTGAGCCACCGCACCCAGCCTATTTTTCCTGTTTGAAAAAGTTGGTTAATTCTTTTGTGTCCATTTCAGAGTTTATATCAGAACAATTTACGTAATATACACCCCTACTAGAGCTTGTCATATAGTAAAAGACAAAGTAGTTAATACTTTTACAAATAGTAGATATGCCTTTGGAGTGATTGATAATTTTAAAATATTATGTAAACAATGAGAATTTCTCACTTCTAGTGGAAGTACATCAAATATGGACCAAGAGTGAACAAGTTTGTCCTCAAACTTTTTTTTTTTTTTGAGACAGAGTCTCACTCTGTTGCCCAGGCTGGAGTGCAGTGGCACAATTTCAGCTCACTGCAACCTCCGCCTCCTGGGTTCAAGCAATTCTCCCGCCTCAGCCTCCCAAGTAGCTGGGAATACAGGCACCCACCAGCACGCCTGGCTAATTTTTTTTTTTTTTTTTTTTTTTTTTTTTTTTGAGATGGAGTCTCACTCTGTCACCCAGGCTGGAGTGCAGTGGCGCGATCTCGGCTCACTGCAAGCTCCGCCTCCCGGGTTCACGCCATTCTCCTGCCTCAGCCTCTCCGAGTAGCTGGGACTACAGGTGCCCGCCACCACGCCTGACTAATTTTTTTGTATTTTTAGTAGAGACGGGGTTGCACCGTGGTCTCGATCTCCTGACCTCGTGATCTGCCCGCCTTGGCCTCCCAAAGTGCTGGGATTACAAGCGTGAGCCACCGCGCCCGGCCACGCCTGGCTAATTTTTGTGTTTTTAGTAGAGATGGGGTTTCACCATTTTGGCCAGGCTCATCCCGAACTCCTGACCTCGTGATCCACCTGCCTCGGGCTCCCAAATTGCTGGGATTATGGTTGTGAGCCACTGCATCTGGCGTCCTCAAACTTTGTTGTTGTTGTTGTTGTTGCTGTTGTTTGAGACGGAGTCGTGCTCTGTTACCCAGGCTGGAGTGCAGTGGTTCGATCTCGGCTCTCTGCAACCTCTGCCTCCTGGGTTCAAGCGATTCTCCTGACTCAGCCTCTTGAGTAGCTGGGATTACAGGTGCACACTACCACGCCCAGCTAATTTTTTTTTTGTATTTTTAGTAGAGATGGACTTTCACCATGTTGGTCAGTCTGGTCTCGAACTCGTGACCTCAGGTCATCTACCCTCCTTGGCCTTCCAAAGTGCTGGGATTACAGGTGTGAGCCACCATGCCTGGCCGGAAGATGTCTGGTTTTACCTTTCCTTATAGAAATAGTGTTTTACTGTGATACTGATCATCTCACTTTTTTCCACTTAACTGTAAATCTTGAAGATTTATCCTCATTCTAATTAGCTGGCATAGAGTAGTTTATAGAATGAATGGTGCACGGTTTAACCTTTTGCCTGTTTATGTACATTTATTTTACTATTACAGATCATGTGGTACTAAAATTCCTTGTTTACACTAAAGTTTCTCTTTGGCTTCTCAAAGCTTTCCCTCTATTTATCCCATCTCTTCTGGATCATCAATTTTCTTGTCTCTGATAAATCATTTTCATCAGCTTATGACCAGGCTCTTCACAATCTTTCATTTTGAAAATGAAGCAAAAGGAAAAGAAAGAAAAACTGTGCTTGCTGCTATAGGAGTCTCTAGCCAGCATTCATTTCTTCCCATTTCTAGCAGAATTTCTCTCAAATGTTCTGGGTTGGGTGAAGTGCCTCACCCCTGTAATACTAGTACTTCTTTGGGAGGCCAAGGCAGGCAGGTCACTTGAGCTCAGGAGTTCAAGACCATCCTGGGCAACATGGTGAAATCGGGTCTCTACAAAAAATTAGCCAGGTGTGGTGGTGCACACCTGTAGTCTCAACTACTTAGGGGGCTGAGGCTGGAGGATGGCTTGAGCCCAGGAGGTCAAGGCTGCAGTGAGGTGAGATAGTGCCACTGCACTCCAGTCTGTATGACAAAGTGAGACCCTGTCTCAAAAAAAAAAAAAAAAGAATTCTGCACATTCCAATCACGATGTCTTAGTCTCTCATATATTCTCAGTATAATTTTCATTATATTCCAAATACACAGAAAAGTATACTGAGTAATATATAAAACACAAGGTTACTCACATCCAGCTTTATTGTTAACATTTTGCCTATTTGCTTCAGATTCCCCCAGATGAATCATCTTCCAGAAGAATCTTCCTGTATGACCCTCCCTTATTGCTGGAGTCTTGTCTCTTCCTTTCTGCCCAGACAAAACCACTTTCGTGAATTTGTTATATATTGGCTGAGCACAGTGGCTGTAATCCCAACACTTTGGGAGGCCGAGGTGGGAGGATCACTTGAGGTCAGGCATTTGAGACCCGCCTGGCCAACATGGTGAAACCACATCTCTACTAAAAATACAAAAATCAAATTACATGCGTGTAATCCCAGCTACTCAGGAGACTGAGACAGGAGAATCACTTGAATCCACGAGGCAGAGGTTGCAGTGAGCCGAGACCCTCCACTGCATACCAGCCTGGGCAACTGAGTGAGACTCTGTCTCAAAAAAAAAAACAAATCAATTCTAATCAGAGACCTCACTCTCACAGATCTCTAGGCTCAGACAATTTCCATGTGATTTTTTTCCACACTGTCAGTTATTTTTTTTGGTTTGTTTGTTTTGTTTTTGTTTTGAGACGGAGTCTTGCTGTGTCGCCCAGGTTGGAGTGCAATGGCACAATCTCTGCTCACTGCAAACTCCGCCTCCCAGACTCAAGCGATTCTCCTGCCTCAGCCTCCAGAGTAGCTGAGATTACAGGCACCCACCACCACATCTGGCTAATTTTTACATTTTTAGTAGAGATGGAGTTTCACCATGTTGGCTAGGCTGGTCTCAAACTCCTGACCTGAAGTGATCTGCCCGCCTCGGCCTCTCAAAGTGCTGGTATTATAGGTGTGAGCCACTGCACCCAGCCGGTATTTTCTGTCTTATATAAGATGTTCCAGAAAGAAAGGCAAATATGGAAAGCTGTCTAATTCATTTCATGAGAGAGCTGTAACCTATGTTTTAAAAATGAATAAGGATATTAGAAGGAAAGTAAATTTAAAACTTATTTGGCAAAAGTTTTTTTTTTTTTTGAGACAGAGTCTCACTCTGTCACCCAGGCAGGAGTGCAGTGGCATGATCTCGGCTCACTGCAACCTCCAACTCCCGGATTCGAGCAATTCTCCTGCCTCAGCCTCCCAAGTAGCTGGGATTATAGGCACACGCCACCACACCCAGCTAATTTTTGTATTTTTAGTAGAGGTGGAGTTTCTCCATGTTGGCCAGACTGGTCTCAAACTCCTAACCTCAGGTGATCCACCGGCCTCGGCCTCCCTAAGTGCTGGGATTATAGGCATGAGCCACTGCACCCGGCCAGCAAAAGTTCTTAATAAAATATCAGCTAGCTAAATGCAACAGTGCATTAGAAAGTCATATATAATGGCCATTCTGGGAATGCCAGACAATCACAGAAAAAATCTAAGTGTAATTTACCACACTGTCAAACTAAATGGGAAAAAGCAAGGTTCCTACAAAATGCAGAACATAATTGCAGAAAAATCAAATTAAATTTATAACATATTTTGGAAAATGAAATGTTGTATGTTAAAAACTTGCATTAAACATCAGATGTAATGGATAAACATTAGCTCCCTTTCTACTGAGATATGAAACAAGGTAAGACCCTCAGCAACTTAGGATTTAGAGCCACATAGGTATTTTGGTCAGTAGTAAAGGCTTCAGATCCAGACTGATTAATTTAGGTTCAAAACTGGCAAAGTGGCCAATGGCTGTATGATATCTAACTTTCTTAACCTCTCTGTGCCTCAGCTCACTCACCCATAAAATGGGATAATCACAAGATTGACTTCACAGAGTGCTATGAGTTCATCTATTTAAGTACTTCAAGCTGGATTTGACATGGGGCAAGCAATAATATTTTTATTGTTATTACATTTGAAAAATATATTAGTTAAAAACTTAGGTAAGAAACCAAGGTCTATAGTTAAGGTGATTATAAGACTTCATACACCCCTATTGTTCTGAAAATCTTAATTATAACAAGGCTGGGCGAGGTGGCTCATGCCCATAATCCCAGCACTTTTGGAGGCCGAGGTGGGCGGATCACCTGAGGTCAGGAGTTCAAGACCAGCCTGGCCAACATGGCGAAACCCCATCTCTACTAAAAATACAAAAAGTAGCCAGGCGTGGTGGCAGGTGCCTGCAATCCCAAGTACTTGGGAGGCTAAGACAGGAGAATCACTTGAACCTGGGAGGTAGAGGTTGCAGTGAGTGGAGATTGCACACACCATTGCACTCCAGCAGCCTGGTGACAGAGCGAGACTCCATCTCCACACACACAAAAATAATAATAATTATAACAGCATGTCCATTCACTCTCCAAAGTGTCTGGGACTGGACAATTAATTGTGAAGCCCTCTTCTGCAGCACCATACACTATAGCATATATGTGGATTAAAATAAATACAACTACAAAATGCAAGTATATATTCTATATACTTTCCATATACTTATATTTTATGAGGTCACATGCAAATTCAAGGTTAGGTCAAAGAGTAGAGTGGCTGTCTATGGAAAGGGGAGTGGAAGTGAATCATGGTAATAAAAGGAAATAGATATAGATATAGATATGAATAGATAGACATATACACATATAGCTGCAAAAAAGGGGGTTGTCATGGACCAGTGATGACAGTGAGCCATGAAAAAAGGCTACAATTCTCGTGATTGTGTGTCCGTTTGCAGGATGGATTATAGCTTCCTTTCTTAGAAAGGCTGATGCCACAGTCATAGCAAATAAATGATTATTTTCTCTCTCATTTTGTTTTTTTCTTTATAAATGAGTATAAAATGTGTTTCCTTTCTGGGGCATCTCTGGAGAAATCTCCAATGGTAGGAGAACTCAGTTTACTGGGCAGGTGATCACACAGATAAGATTTTACAGATCTAATGACACTACCATTAACTTCATTATCCTTGGTATTCCACAAAGGTTGAGTGAACAGATGGTATCTTGAAACTAAAATTAACTAAACTAACAAAGAAGACTGGATTACTTTTTTTTTTTTTTTGAGACGGAGTCTGTGTTGCCCAGACAGGAGTACAGTGGTGCTATCTCGGCTCACTGAAACCTCTGCCTCCTGGGTTCAAATGATTCTCCTGCCTCAGCCTCCCAAGTAGCTGGGATTACAGGTGCCCACCACCACGCCCAGCTAATTTTTGTATTTTTAGTAGAAACGGGGTTTCACCATGTTTGCCAGGCTGGTCAATTCCTGGCCTCAAGTGATCTGCCAGCCTTGGCCTCCAAAAGTGCTGGGATTACAGGTGTGAGCCACCATGCCCAGCAAGACTGGATTACTTCAATGAAAACTTTTACCACCGCTGTGGGAAAACACAGATAGATCCCTCATAAGGTATTTTTTTCACCAACTACAATCAGAAGCACTGATGATAAAGTATTTACTGGAGAACCTATGCCTTTGATAATAGAACCTCCTGTATCCCCTGCACTTTTTAGCTCTGATTGTGTAACCAGAGGATCAGCTTGAACAATTAACTATTGCTTAAGTTGTTACAGGTGATGATGCAAAGCCCAAATTGCTCAGGCATGTCCGATGGGGAAAAGGTTTAACCTCTTAACGGCTAACACCACCAGCCTGGCAGACTGGTTGAATTGGCATCACCTGAAACCAGCTGGAAAGGTCATGAGAGCTTGCTTCACCATCCCCAGATTGGGGAGGCAGGTTTCGACCTTGTCTCCTATCTCCTTGTCAGTAAACTCTCTTTTTTTTTTGTTTGTTTGTTTGTTTTTGAGAAAGAGTTTCGCTCTTGTTGCCCAGGCTGGAGAGTGCAAGGGCACAATCTCGCCTCACTGCCACCTCCGCCTCCTGGATTCAAGTGATTCTCCTGCCCCAACCCTCCCAGTAGCTGGGATTACAGGCATGCGCCACCACGCCCGGCTGGTTTTGTATTTTTAGTAGAGATGGGGTTTCTCCGTGTTGGTCAGGCTGGTCTCAAACTCCTCACCTCAGGTGATCCACCCACCTCAGCCTCCCAAAGTGCTGGATCACAGGCATGAGCCACCGCGCATGGCTTTTTTTTTTTTTTTTTTTTTTTTTTTGAGATGAAGTCTCAGTCTGTCACCCAGGCTGAAGTGCAGTGGCGTGATCTTGGCTCACTGCAACCTCTGCCTCCCGGATTCAAGTGATTCTCCTGCCTCAGGCTCCTGAGTAGCTGCGATTACAAGCACGTGCCACCACACCAGGCTAATTTTTGTATTTTTAGTAGAGAGGGGTTTCACTATGTTGGTCAGGCTGGTCTCGAACTCCTGACCTCATGATCTGCCCACCTCGGCCTCCCAAAGTGCTGGAATTATAGACGTGAGCCACTGTGCCTGGCCCAGTTAACTCTTAATAAATCTTTTTTTTTTTCCCCACGTGGAGTCTTGCTCTGTCACCCAGGGTATAGTGCAGTGGTGCAATCTCAGTCCACTGCAACCTCTGCCCCCCAGGTTCAAGCAATTCTCCTACCTTGGCCTCCCGAATAGCTGGGACTACAGGTGCCCGTCACCATGCCCAGCTAATTTTTGTATTTTTAGTAGAGATGGGGTTTCACCATATTGGCCAGGCTGGTCTCGAACTCCTGACCATGTGATCCACCCGCCTCAGACTCCCAAAGTTCAGGGATTACAGGTGTGAGCCACCATGCCCAGCCCAATTTTTGTTTTATTAGTAGAGATGGGGTTTCACCATGTTGGCCAGGCTGATCTCAAACTCCTGACCTCGTGATCCACCCAACTCGGCCTCCTAAAGTGCTGGGATTATAGGTGTGAGCCACCACGCCCGGCCTAAACTTTTTTCCTTTTCTCAAAAGATGGTGTCATAGTATTGGCTTCTATGCACTTAGGAGAGTGAGCCCATCGCTCAGTAACAATATGACTCAATACTGCAAGACCTTGATGCAGAATTTCAAAGACTATTTCCAGTAGGTGAAGGAGGCTTTCAGTGATGCTTAGACCTTCATGCCCTAGCATTTGGAGAATGCATCCTTTAGAAATGATACCAAGAGAAATCTGCCCACGAGCATCATTGGATGGTACCGTACCAGGTGACTTAAAATTAAGGATAACTAAGGAAAAGCCTTCCCTAGAAGCAGACATCATCACATGGTAGACAGCTTTTCCAGGACAATGGAACAAGAATCCACTTGATCATCTTCCATTGACTGAGTCTTGGTTTTGTTTTGTACGAACACAAAATGCTCAAACCTATATTTTATTTAGTTAGGTACTTTCACCACTCAAAGCAAACACTTTCTAAGGTCCCCTGTTCAAAATGTAGCCACTGTCACTGCCTAAAGCAATTGCTGGCTATGGAGTCATTTAGATGAATGGGAAGGATCACAACAAATAGTAGAACCTCCTCTCATAAACAGTTGAGTAGCAATTGAGTTTGCTAACTTCATGATAAGGCGTGTTATCCTTCCTTTAGCAGGTTCGTTAATATTTATAATTAAATGACTTGGCACTGAGAAGAAGCTATAGATGCAAATGGGTGGCCTATGACTATTATTGACTTCATTACTGGAACTTTATCTCTATGCATAGAAAACATTAGTGGAACTGGGACAAATCTAGGTAGTGTCCCAGACTCCCCCTAGAATCAAACTCTTTGGTTTGGCACACATTATGAAGACTGGAATGCTATAGGTATTGACATAGACATAGAAACTGAACATGAACATGTTATCCTCTGCCATATAACCAGAGACATTACTGAAACTAGACATTGGTTTATTGGAAACTAGAGGCAAATAGAATGCCTCTACAGCTCTACTACATGAAATTAATAATAGTTTCATTTATTGGATGCATCAATACTCAGGGCATGTTTGGAGAGGAACCTATTTTATTTATTTATTTATTTTTTGAGATGGAGTCTCACTCTGCTGCCCAGGCTAAAGTGCAGTGGCCGATCTCAGCTCACTGCAACCTCAGCCTCCCGGGTTCAAGCAATTCTCCTGCCTCAGCCTCCTGAGTAGCTGGGATTACAGGAGCACACCACCACGCCTGGCTAATTTTTGTATTTTTAGTAGAGACGGGGTTTCACCATCTTAGCCAGTATGGACTCCATCTCCTGACCTCGTGATCCACCCACCTCAGCCTCATAAAGTGCTGGTATTACAGGCATGAGCCGCCATGCCTGGCCCCTATTCATTCTTCAATGGAGATGGCATGTGAGGATTACTTTATAAAATTCATAGAAATACTTTTTCTTCTCACCCCAATCTAAACCATTACCGTGTAAACTGGAGTCAATGGAAGTTAAGGCTCTTGAGGCAGAAATAATTAATAAAGCTTCATTGGAAGCTAAATGCGAGGATCGACCTGGAAGACACACACTGACAAAGTGGGTGTGTCCCAAAGTCTGTTACAAGTCGGAATGTTTTTGTGAGAAATGTTAAAAGAAGGGAATGGGACTCCTCATATCAGTTTGTTTGTTTTTTTTTTTCTTTTTAATTTGCTTTTGTTTTCTTGATCTGGCAAGCCTCAAATAGAATTGTTTTTTCAATGTGTCTTTTCCATTGGAAGGTATAATACAGAGGCTAAAATCATTGGCATTAGATGACAACATAACAGGCTGAAACATTTTCCTTGCAAGACAACCAGCAAAACTTCATGATCAGAATCAAATCAGTGTCCTTCTCACTGTCAGCGGGTGAAGCCTTCATCAATACTTGTAGAGTTTGAGGCACTCATGAACTCACGATCAGACTGTTTACTCAGGGACAGGATGTAAGCCAATGCTAAAACCTTCCACCGGTGGCTAATTTTTAAGCCTGCCCAATGAGACCTTTAGGTTTTCACTGGCAATACGCAGGTGCAGATATGACAAAGAATAACCATAACCTTGATATCACCCCCAGCTGGTTAGGAATGGGATCCTTTTGACCCTTTGTCTCCATAAAACCAGGTTACACATCTTGTGTGGCAACAAAATACATGGTCTGCTTAACAGAGAAAGAGACTCTGTAAAAAAATAAAAAAAAAAATAAGGATTTTTATTATGAAATGAGCAAAGCAATGGGAATAAATGTGAGATTATCCAGGGAGGTAAAGGAAGACAAAGATTTGAAAGGAAAAATAAGGAAGATTACATAAATTGTTTTGAAAGACTCATCCTTGCTCATAAGGTTCAAAACCAAGGGGTCATCAGTGCAGTGTTGGATAGATTCCTCCTCCACCACCTCAATAACCCGCAACATGTTTACCAAGTCTTGGTTCACTCCCAGGATCCAATTAAAACACCCAGCTCAACCCTACCCAGCCCCCACCCTCACTTCCCTTTGTAATTTTGACGTGACTTTATTACAGGACCATCAGGTTCCTATGCCTGCTGCACAGTAGCTTATCAATATTCTGAGACAGCAGGGTTTGCAGCAGAGAGTTTAATGATCACAGGGTGGCTGAATGAGAAGCTGGGAGGAGATCCTCAAATTCATCTCCCCAAGGATTACTCAGAGTTTTCAGGGGATCGTGGATAGAGTGGCTGGAAAGTTGGTACAGTTTGGTGGCAGTAAGAGGGATGAAGTCATCAGGATGTCGAAACTGCATTCTTTGGTGAGTTGGTGCCTTGCAGAGCCCTTCAGATGAGCTGGCATCAGTAGTTTCACTGACATGCAGAACCTGAAAGAATATGTCCAATGAAAAAATTAATGTTTCACAATGCTTAAATTGTCTGCAGGGCAGTTAAGGGGAACTGTAATCTAAGGTCTACATGATTTTGGGACAGTCGGCTGCCAGCAACCACGAGGAAGCAGGTCAGAGAGCAAGCTGACCCCATGATGAATGCTGAATGCGCTGCAACTTGGTTTGTTTTGGTTTCTCCCCCTCACTGATTAAATTTATAAAGTTTATAGGTATGGTTTGAATTTCTTCCAGAGAAGCCTTAACTTAAGCCCTGAGACCACTGACACCCTCAGTGGCACCTCTCTTCCACCAGAACGAGCGTATAATCTGCTACCTTAGGTGATATAAAACCCACAAGACCATTCGATACATGGAGATTTTTATTCTGATTTTGTAGGGGCGACACCTCTGTTTTTATAAAGCTATTTTAACTATAAAGCTTTTTTTTTTTTTTTGAGATGGAGTCTTGCTCTGTCACCCAGGCTGGAGTGCCTCAGCCTCCTGAGTAGCTGCGATTACAGGCACATACCACCAAGCCCAGCTAATTTTTGTATTTTTAGTAGAGACCAGGTTTCACCATGTTGGTCAGGCTGGTCTTGAACTCCTGACCTCGTGATCCACCCACCTTAGCCTCCTAAAGTGCTGGGATTACAGGTGTGGGCCACCGCACCTGGCCACTATAAAGTATTTTTATAATTTTGATGTGGCCAAAGATCTCCTAACAATACTACTTTCAGATTTTATTTTTCTCTCTAATGTCTAGAACAGATCAAACCCATCCCTGCCTCACACACAGGACTATGCAGGTCACATATTAGTAAAATTCCATCAGTGTTTGTGGAGTTCATGAATGAATGAAATCTTTTTTTTCTTTTTGACAGAGTCTCCCTCCGTTGCCCAGGCTGGAGTGCAACGGCACAATCTCCACTCACTGCAACCTCTGCCTCCCGGGTTCAAGCAATTCTCCCACCTCAGCCTCCCAAGTAGCTGGATTACAGGCCCCCACCATCATGCCCAGCCAATTTTTGTATTTTATTTTATTTTATTTTGAGACAGAGAGGGGGTTTCACCATGTTGGCCAGGCTGATCTTGAACTCCTGACCTCAGGTGATCCACCCACCTCAGTCTCCCAAAGTGCTGGAATTACAGGAGTGATCCACCATGCCTGGACTTAATTTTTCTATTTTTGTAGAGACAGGGTTTCACCCTATCAGCCAGGCTGGTCTTGAACTCCTGACCTCAGGTGATCTACCTGCCTTGGCCTCCCAAAGTGCTGGGATTACAGGTGTGAGCCACTGAGCCTTGAATGAATGAATTCTTGACTTCCACTCTATCCCTAATACTGTCACTTTCTTGATTCATGAAATGAATATGGATATCTGGTATGAATGGATATCTGATTCAATCCATTAATCTGGGGAGAGCCAAAAACCCAATCAGGATTAACTGGGTGGAGCTTCAGAAATGCAATCAGATATCACTTTTTGATTGGAAGCTAGCAGCGGATACAAGGAGGGGCGTGGGTGGGAGTTGCGATTAGAAAGGTCAATAAAA
This sequence comes from Nomascus leucogenys, assembly GCF_006542625.1. Taxonomy (NCBI): domain Eukaryota; kingdom Metazoa; phylum Chordata; class Mammalia; order Primates; family Hylobatidae; genus Nomascus; species Nomascus leucogenys. Next base: position 13,690,609 of record NC_044404.1, read on the forward strand.
GCTTCTAAAGACCCACAGAAGAGACCCAAAGTCTTCAAGCCTGGAGTTCCTTCTTGGTTCTTCCTGAGGTCTGAGCACCCTGCAAACTGAGTCCAGATCTGGTAAGTCCCTAATCTCTGTAAGGACACTCCCATCTGACCTACAGTCAGCCAGTCTGGGATGGTGACAGTGCAGGCACAGAGTTATATCCTGTCTTTTTGTTTTTTTTTTATGAACAATTTGAAGCTTTTAATTTTTTCCTTTAAATGCAGTTTTGTCTTTATTTCAAAAAATTTGATTCGTGCTTTGGTTTATATCATTTCAGAATTCTTGGTGGGAGCAGTGACTCATGCCTATAATCCCAACACTTTCGGAGGGCAAGGTGGGAGGATCATCTGAGCCCAGGTGTTCAAGACCAATCTGGGCAACATGGCAAAACTCCATCTCTACAAAATATTTTTTTTTGGTGGTGGATAGAGTCTTGCTCTGTTTCCCAGGCTGGAGTGCAGTGGCATGATCTTGGCCCACTGCAACCTCCGCCTCCCAGGCTCAAGCAATCCTCATGCCTCAGCCTCCTGAGTATCTGGGATTACAGCCGCCTGCCGCTATGCCTGGCTAATTTTTGTATTTTTAGTAGAGGTGGGGTTTCACTATGTTGGCCAGGCTGGTCTCAAACTCCTGACCTCAAGTGATCCACCCACCTCAGCCTCCCAAAGTGCTGGGATTACAGCCATGAACCGCAGTCCCCAGCCTCTACATAAAATGTTTTTAAATTAGCCAGGCATGGTGGCATGCATCTGTAGTCCCAGCTATTTGGGTGGCTGAGGTGGGAGAATCCCTTGAGCCTGGAAGTTTGAGGCTGCAATGAGCCATGCTCACACCACTGCTGTACTCCAGCCTGGGCAACAGAGTGAGACCCTGGCCCCCTCCCCACTGCCGCCAAAATAAATCTTAAGCAAACAGTTTAAAAAATATCCAATTAATAGAAATCAGTAGGCAGATCCCAACCCACCCCCCCTCAAAAAAGGAGAGAAAGAGTTTAGAAGTCTCTACATGCTAGCATCCCATTCAGACTGTTTAATCCTACAATTGTGGTTTTGTAAGAAAAACAGACTTAAAGATTTCCAATAATTCCCACAATGGCCATAAATTATCCTGGGTGTCATTTTCCCATCAGTTTAAAAATGCACATGAGAATGACCATGAATTTTGAATGTGTAGCTGGCTGGAGTCCCAGAGGCTTTGTTTGGGATGCCTTAGAATTTTGAGGGTCCCATTCCATTTCTTAATATCTCTAGAGCAAAGGAAATCCTATAAATTCTGTTGGAATTTGAAGAGTTTGGGCAAAGTGATTTGGTTTGACAAGTGTTCCTTGTACAGAATTCTCTCTTTATCCTTGGTGATGGCCTGTGCCCTCATTGTTCCACCAGTGACCAAGTCTTTTCGAGTTGCATGAAAATTGCCTTGAGATTTGCTTATGTCCCAGTGGTAATTTTTGCCCACCCATGACCAGATTATCCTAACACTAGAGACTTTTTCTCTGGTGTCCTTTATACTTGGCTGTGACCACCTTAGTGGCTTTTAATTGGTCATCCTGTGCTGCCTTTAATTTAATTTATTTTATTTATTTATTTATTTATTTATTTTGAGGCAGAGTTTTGCTGTCTCACTCAGGCTATCTGGGCTCACTACAACTTCAGCCCCTCAAGTAGCTGGGATTAGAGGCATGAGCCACCACACCAAATTAATTTTTGTATTTTTAGTAGAGGCAGGATTTCGTCATGTTGCCCAGGCTGGTCTCCAGCTCCTGGCTTCAAGTGATCCACCCACCTCAGCCTCCCAAAGTATTGGGACTATAGGTGTGAGCCACCACGCCTGGCCTCACATTCTTTAATTTTCTCAAACTGCTTTGCTGAGCTAAGCCCATGTCTTTGGGAGGAAACACCCTTTAACTTCTTGGAAACACTGAACCTCTCTCTCTCCCCTCAAGGATAATGTTGAATTTTTCAGATTCTACATCTTCTCTTTTGTAGCTACTTAACCTTTTAATTTTTAACCTCGATCTAGACACAAGACTTTCTTTTTTTTTTTTTTTTTTTTTTTTTTTGAGACGGAGTCTCGCTCTGTCGCCCAGGCTGGAGTGCAGTGGCGCGATCTCGGCTCACTGCAAGCTCCGCCTCCCGGGTTCACGCCATTCTCCTGCCTCAGCCTCTCCAAGTAGCTGGGACTACAGGCGCCCGCCACCACGCCCGGCTAATTTTTTGTATTTTTAGTAGAGACAGGGTTTCACCGTGGTCTCGATCTCCTGACCTGACACAAGACTTTCAATTCTTGCAAGATCCCCAATAGATCCCCTAAGATCCCCCAACATATTCACATGTCGTGCTTTCTTCCCCAGATTTCATTTAAAACACTCAGCCCCACCCTGCCCAGCTCCCACCCTTCGTTTTCCTATCTAGTTTTCATTGTAATTGAATTATCCTATCCAGTTTTCATGGTAATTTTGGCCTGATTTCCTTCAGAGAATCTTTGACCTTAATTTTAAACCAATCACATCCTCATTGTAACTCTTCCACCCGAATGGAGACATGGGTGCGGGGGTGCATGCCTGTAATCCCAGCATGGAAGGCTGAAGCATGAGAATCGCTTGAACCTGGGAGGTGGAGGTTACAGTGAGCCAAAATGACACCACTGCACTCCAGCCTGGGCTAGGAAGTGAGACTCAGCCCCCCACCCCGCCACACCAAAAAAAATTAGATTATACCACCCAGGTAATCATTGGATACATGATGATTTCTGTTGTGTTTTCTTAGGGACTGTTATCTCTGTCTTTGTAAAACTGTTTTAGCTCTGAAATATTTTGATAAATTTGATGTGACCAAGGATCCCTCAACAAAGATACTTTCAAGTTTTTTCTTTCTGTCTAATGTCAGGAAGAGATTCAACCCTTCCCCATCTCACACTCAAGACTATGAAGGACACATATTAGTAAAACTCCATGTTTGTGGAGGGAATCAGTGAATGACTCCTGGACTTTCACCCTATCCCTAAATCTTTCACTTTCATGGATGAATATCTAATTCAATCAGTTAATCTGGAAGAAAGCCAAAAATCCAATCAGGATTAACTGGGTGGAGCTTAAGAAATTTAATCAAATATAGTTTTCTTTTTTGTTGCTGTTGTTTTTGTTTTTGTTTTTGAGATGAATCTAGCCTATTTCTCAGGCTGGAGTGCGGTGGTACAATCTCAGCTCACTGCAACCTCCGCCTCCTGGGTTCAAGTGATCCTCCTGCCTCAGCCTCCCTAGTAGCTGGGACTACAGGCACACACCACTGCACCTGGCTAATTTTTGTATTTTTAGTAGAGATAGGGTTTTACCATGTTGGCCAAGCTGGTCTCAAACTCCTGACCTCAAGGGATCCACCCTTCTCAGCCCCCCAAAGTGCTGAGATTACAGGTGTGAGCCACTGTGCCCAGCCAAGATGTTTTCTGATTGGCAAAGGAGCGATGTGCTTAGAAAGGTCCATAAAATCCTCTGAAGATCTATGGGAGAGACCTGAGGCCTGGAGTTACTGCTTGGTACTGTGAGGGGTCCAAGCACCCTGAACACTGAGTCCAGATCTGGTAAGTCTCCACTTCCATAAAGACACTCCCATCTGATCTGCAGTCAGCCAGTCTCATAGTTTCAGGCAGCCCAAGATGGCACAGAGAATTATCCTGTTTTATCAGATGAACAGATTTTGGCTTTGAATTTTTCTCTAAATGCAGGTTTGTCTTTATAGCCAAAATTTTGATTTATGCTTTGTTTTGCCATTTCAAAATTCTTAGCCAAGCAGTTTTTGTGTTTTTGTTTTTCATTTATTTGTTTGTTTAAGAAGGAATCTCATTCTGTTGCCCAGGCTGGAGTGCAGTGGCATGATCTCGGCTCACTGCAACCTCCAACTCCCTAGTTCAAGCGATTCTCCTGACTCAGCTTCTCAAGTAGCTGGGACTACAGGCATCCACCATCACATCTGGCTAATTTTTTTTTTTTTTTTGTATTTTTATTAGAGATGGGATATCACATGTTTTCCAGGCTGGTCTTGAACTCCTGACCATGTGATCCGCCTGCCTTGGCCTCCCAAAGTGCTGGGATTACAGGCATGAGCCACCACACCGAGGCTTCTTGACATTTTAAATACATATTTTGTGATTTTTTGTGCCCTTAAGTTATAGTTCATAGACTTTGGGGTATTGTGATTTGACAAATTAGGTTTTCCTTTTTACTAAAAGTTTTTTTTGAGACAGGGTTTCACCCTGTCGACCAGGCTGGAGTGCAGTGGCGCAATCTCTGCTCACTGCAACCTCTGCTTCCCGGGTTCAAGCGATTCTCGTGCCTCAATCTTCCAAGTAACTGGGATGACAGGTGCATGCAGCATGCCCAGCTGATTTTTGTGGGCTTTTCTTTAGTAGAGACAGGGTTTCACCATGCTGGCCAGGCTAGTCTCCAACTCCTGACCTCAGGTGATACACCCACTGAGGCCTCCCAAAGTGTTGGGATTACAGGTGTGAGCCACCGCACCCAGCCCCTTTAATAAAAGTTTTAAAACATTCTATGTAATATATGTTAAGTAAGTCACAATGCCCAGCCAAAGTGGTTCATTTTTAATATGTGTAAGAGGTGTGTATTGGAAACATCTGTGTCTTGTGAATGATCCATAACACTGTCACATAGCTTTCAAAGTTTCCCACTGAAATTTTAAATAACGAGCCTGGGGCAGAGGCTCACGCTTGTAATCCCAGCAATTTGGGAGGCCAAGGTGGGTGGATTGCTGGGGTCTAGGAGTTCAAGACCAGCCTGGACAGCATAGGGAAACCCATTGTCTTTACAAAACATCAAAAATTAAAAGGTTAGCGGGGCATGGTGATGCATGCCTGTGGTCCCAGCTACTTGGGAGTCTGAGGTGGCAAAATCCTCTGAGCCTGGGAGGTCAAGGCTGCACTGAGCTGAGATTGCACCACTGCAGTCCAGCCTGGGTGACAGAGCAAGACCCTGTCAAAAAAAAGAAAAAAGGGAGGCAGGGAGGGATGAGGGAAAGAAGAAGGAGAGAGAGAAAGAGAAATAAAGTAAGCTTAAATAATGAAAAGAAAACAAATAGAACCCATTCTAAGGATGCCCCGTGAATGTTCCCAACCAGCTTATTTGTAGGAACTGAGAATGTAGGCATGTGACACTCCCATTCCCGTTGTTTTAGAACCTTGAGTAATCAGAAATTTCCCCCAACAGTGGGAGGAGTTAGCTTTCAGGTTCCTCCATACTCACTACTCACTGGATGAGCACTGGATAGAAAGGAAGGGCTAGTGGTGGCCCTCCCTCCTCACTGCTTGGGAGACGCTCATGCTGATGCAGCAGAGGCAGAATGCTGGCTTTATGGCCACTGAGTACAGCGTAGAATTGGAGTAAACTGAGGACTCTTTCACCATTGCCAGAGCCGTGACTTTGGCCCTGGATGAAGATGAGATTGATGGGCTTGGCCTGAGAGTGATGCCTTTTCTCTGGGTTTGTCCTCTGCAACTTTTCCTTGCAGATTCATGAAGATGAGCATCCGGACTCCACCCAGACTCCTGGAGCTGGTGGGGCGGAGCCTGCTGAGGGACCAGGCCTTGGCCATCTCCACCCTGGAGGAGCTGCCCACAGAACTTTTCCCCCCACTGTTCATGGAGGCCTTCAACAGGAGACGCTATGAGGCCCTGAAGCTGATGGTGCAGGCCTGGCCTTTCCGCCGCCTCCCTCTGGGATCTCTGATGAAGAGGCCTTGCCCAGAGACCTTCCAAGCTGTGCTCGATGGGCTCGATGCACTGCTTACCCAGGGGGTTCGTCTCAGGTGAGGTGGCCCAGGTCGGCTGGTGGGGAGGGCCCAGGTGTACAACAGAAGGAACAGCTGGGTCATGACAAGTGAGGAGGTCCAAGGGGGGCCCACAGGCTTCTGATGGTTTTGGTGAGGAAGCTTAGAGAGGCCTTGGCCATTGCCCAGCTCCTCAGGGAAAGGACTGCTCACCACCCGGGGTCCACCGAGGTAACAGGACCCTCTCTTCTAGTGACACTGAAAGGCACCACTGAAAGTGGGAACTAGGCTGGGTACAGTGGCTCACACCTGTAATCCCAGCATTTTGGGAGGCCAAGGCAGGCAGATCGCCTGAAGTCAGGAGTTCAAGACCAGCCTGGCCACCATTGTGTCCAGAATTGGTTCCTGCCATGGGTTCGTGGTCTCACTGACTTCAAGAATGAAGCCACGGACCTTCGCGGTGAGTGTTACAGTTCTTAAAGATGGCATGGACCCAAACAGTGAGCAGTAGCAAGGTTTATGGTGAAAAGCAAAAGGACAAAGCTTCCACAGCCTGGAAGGGGACCTGAGCAGGTTGCCACTGCTGACTGGGGTGGCCAGCTTTTATTCCCTTACTGTCCCCTCCCATGTTCCATTTCTGTCCTATCAGAGTGCCTTTTCTTCAATCCTCCCAACGATTGGCTACTTTTAGAATCCTGCTGATCGGTGCATTTTATAGAGTGCTGATTGGTGCCTTTTACAATCCTCATGTAAGACAGGGAAGTTCCCCAAGTCCCCACTCGACCCAGGAAGTCCAGCTGGCCTCACCTCTCAACATGGTGAAACCCCAACTCAGCTAAAAAGACAAAAATTAGCTGGGCATGGTGGCGGATGCCTGTAATCCCAGCTACTTGGGAGGCTGAGGCAGGAGAATTGCTAGAACCCAGGAGCTGGAGGTTGCAGTGAGCCGAGATTGCGCCAATGCACTCCAGCCTGGGCGACAGAGGGAGACTTTGTCTCAAAAAAAAAAAAGTGGAACTGGGCAGGATCCAAGGGTAAAACAGGGTGGAAAAAAGTCAGAGAGAGAGAGAAGAAGCAGCGAGGGGAGCAGCTGATATCCAGGATGTGAAGTATAAGTTCAGAAGTGAGTCCTTAAATTCTCAGCCTCTCTGCTATTTTTCCACAGGAGGTGGAAACTTCAAGTGCTGGATTTACAGGATGTCAGTGAGAACTTCTGGATGGTATGGTCTGAAGCCATGGTCCATGCGTGCTTACCAAATGCCATGATGAACAGAAAACCAGTGCAGGACTGTCCAAGGATGAGAGGACAGCAGCCCTTGACTGTGTTCATAGACCTTTGCCTCAAGAACAGGACTCTGGATGAATACCTCACCTGCCTCCTTCTGTGGGTCAAGCAGAGGGAAGGTTTAGTACACCTGTGCTGTAAGAAGCTGAAAATGTTGGGAACGCCCTTCCACAATGTCAGAAACATCCTGAAAACAGTCAACCTAGACTGTATCCAGGAGGCGGAAGTGAATTGCAACTGGACACTGCCCGTCCTGGCAGAGTTTACCCCATACCTGGGCCAGATGAAGAATCTTCAGAAGCTCGTTCTCTCTGACATAGATGTCTCTCTCTACATTTCCCCAGAGAAGAAGAAGGAGTTTGTTACCCAGTTCACTTCTCAGTTCCTCAAGCTGCGCTACCTCCAAAAGCTTTCTATGAACTCTGTGTCTTTCCTCAAAGGCCACCTGGACCAGCTGCTCAGGTGAGGAAGGGTAGTGAGCTTTCTCTGCAGACCACAACAGAGCCTTTCTTGCTACAGTGGGCATCTACTATGAGCCAGCCTATGAGGATGTAACAGTAAAGGGGACACTAGAATGTCGGTGCATTTTCCTGTTGGAAGTGGGTATCACACATTCATCCCAATGAAGACAGAGGAATCAGCTGGGGTAGATGCTATAGAGAGGCTGCCATGCTAGGAAGCTAGCTACTGGAGGGTTCAGATTTAGTGAGGGTGCATTTGTGAATTCTTCCTGAGGACGTGTGTCTAAGTTAAGATGATGAGAAATAGGCCAGGGATGCTGGCTCACGCCTGTAATCCTAGCACTTTGGATGGTGCTAGCAAGAAGATAATTTGAGCCCAGGAGTTTAAGACCAGTGTGGGTAACACAGCAAAGACTCCTGTCTAAAAAAAGAATAAATAAAAAATACAAAAAAGATCATTTTTCTTTTTTTGAGATGAAGTTTCACTTTTATCACCCAGGCTGGAGTGCAGTGGTGTGATCTTGGCTCGCTGCAACCTCCGCCTCCTGGGTTCAAGCTATTCTCCTGCCTCTGCCTCCTGAGTAGCTGGGATTACAGGCATGGGCCACCACTCCTGGCTAAGTATTTTTAGTAGAGACGGGGTTTCACCATGTTGGCCAGGCTGGTCTCAAATTTCTGACCTCAGGTGATCCACCCACTTCGACCTCCCAAAGTGTCAGGATTACAGGCATGAGCCACCACGCCCGACCCAAAAACAAGATAATTTGTTTTTGTTTTTTTGAGACGGAGTCTCGCTCTGTTTCGCTTTGTCACCCAGGGTTCACGCCATTCTCCTGCCTCAGCCTCCCGAGTAGCTGGGACTACAGGTGCCCGACACCATGCCCAGCTACTTTTTGTTTTATTTCTTTGTAGAGATGGGGTTTCACCATGTTAGCCAGGATGGTCTCGAATTCCTGACCTCGTGATCTGCCCGCCTCCGCCTCCCAAAATGCTGGGATTACAGGCGTGAGCCACCGCACCCGGCCAAAACAAGATAATTTTTAAGAAGTGATGGGAAGTAGGGAAGTGAAGTGGGCACTGAAGAGGGGAATGCTCAGCAAACCTGCACATTTCAGAATATGAGCTCTGTGCTCAACAGCTTGGTGAACACAAATGATCCCATGTCTAATTCCCTGTCATAATAGGTTGTTTTGAGCTCCAGGTAAATTAATTACCTGAGAAATGCATGATTCTGAAACAGAGGGTCAGGGAGCAGGCACAAAGAATGGAGAAAGTGATAGATGGTTTGCTGATGATACAGGCATGTCAGGGACGCCTGCAGCCCGCCCACCCCAGCTGATGTTGCAGGATCCTGCCTGGGTTTGTCCTTTATGCGTGTGTCTCCACTGAGCTCCTGTAGCGCAGAGATGTGGTTTTCTGCCTGACAGATGAGGAAAGGGAGCTTTAAGGATTCTGTGAACTTTGTCCATTCCTATAAATTATCGTGAAAAGACTCAGCATGAAATGTATTTTTTATGTCTCTTTGAGACAGAGTCTCTCTCTGTCACCCAGGCTGGAGTGCAGTGGCGTGATCTCTGCTCACTGCTACTTCCACCTCCTGGGTTCAAGCAATTCTCCTGCCTCAGCCTCCGAAGTAGCTGGAATTGCAGGTACGTGCCACGACACCTGGCAAATCTTTGCATTTTTAGTAGAGACGGGGTTTTGGCATGATTGCCAGGCTGGTCTCAAACTCCTGACCTCAAGTAATCTGCCAGTCTAAGCCTCCCAAAGTTCTGGGATTGCAGGTGTGAGCTACTGCACCAGGCCTAAAATGGAATTGACCTCAGTGGCAAAGCTCTTCATCACGCAGCATCTTAAGTGCTGACCATCAGACAATCAGAATGACCCTGGGCTTGGGCAAAATGGTCTTCGTCCATCACTTTGAAATGATTCCCACCATCCTCCGCTCACCCCTGTGATTCCCCAGAACTAACTTCCTGCTCTCTCTCCCCAGCTGTCTGAAGACCCCGTTAAAGATCCTCGCAATAACTAACTGTGTGCTTTTGGAATCAGACTTGAAGCATCTGTCCAAGTGCCCAAGCATCAGTCAACTAAAGACCCTGGACCTGAGTGGCACCAGACTGGCCAATTTCAGTCTTGTGCCTCTCCAAGTTCTCCTAGAAAGAGTTGCAGCCACCCTTGAGGACCTGGATTTAGAAGACTGTGGCATCGCAGACTCCCAAGTCGATACCATCCTGCCTGCCCTGAGCCGCTGCTTTGAGCTCACCACCTTCGGATTCCGTGGAAATCCCATCTCCATGGCCACCCTGGAGAACCTGCTGTGCCACACAGTCAGACTCAAGAACTTATGCCTGGAGCTGTATCCTGCCCCGCGGGAGAGTTATGATGCTGGTGGTATTGTCTGCCGGAGCAGATTTGCCCAACTTGGGGCTGAGCTGATGAAGAGAGTGAGGGCCTTACGGAAGCCCGAGAGGATCTTGTTCTGTACTACCGACTGCCCTCAGTGTGGCAACAGGTCATTTTATGGCCTGGAGGTAGATCAGTGTTGCTGTTGAATACCTGCCTATTTGGGTAGATATATCAAACTCCTTTTTCTGGACACTTCAAAATTAAAACCTAGGTCTTTTTGCGCCCAGGCTGGAGTTCAGTGGCACAATCCCGACTCATTGCAACCTCTGCCTCCTCAGTTCAAGCGATTCTCCTGCCTCAGATGCACCCACCATAACACTTTTTAAATATTTCAATCCCACATTTTAAAAGTTACATCTAGGCTGGGCATGGTGGCTCGCACCTGTAATCCTAGCACTTCAGGAGGCTGAGGTGGGCAGCTCACGAGGTCAAGAGATCGAGACCATCCTGGCCAACATGGTGAAACTCCGTCTCTACTAAAAATACAAAAATTAGCTGGGCGTGGTGGCGCACGCCTGTAGTCCCAGCCACTCAGAAGGCTGAGCCAGGAGAATCGCCTGAACCCAGGAGGCGGAGGGTGCAGTGAGCCGAGATCGTGCCACTGCACTCCAGTCTGGCGACAGAGCAAGACTCTGTCTCAAAAAAGTAAATAAAAAAATCTGTCTCAAAAAAAAAAAGTTACATCTTTTTGGGGTGCTAGCTCAGATTGATGAGAGATTTTCTCATAACACCTCCCCTCTCTCCCTATCAAGGAAGAGACTAGTGCAGTGTGTTTTGGAATCACACATCATCAAAGGGTGGATAACGATCAAGTGCCTGTGGGTGATGAGTGACCTTCCCTGTGTTGAAGAAACCTACTTAAAGGGCACCTAAGTGAAGGATCCTGCTGAGGATTCAGGGGCTGGTGTTGCTGTCAGGGATCTTAGCCAAGAGCCTCAGTTTCCCTGTAAAATCAGGATGATAGTGTCCAACAGCTTATGGGACCCTTGTAGGATCCAATAAGATGGTCCATGTTTAGGGCTTGGCATGGGGCCTGGCATAAGTAAGATCAATACACCTTGTTCTTTTTTCTCTTCTCAGCGGAAGTCCCAGCATTTTTCTTTTTTTTTTTTTTTTTTTTTTTGAGACGGAGTCTCGCTGTGTCGCCCAGGCTGGAGTGCAGTGGCGCAATCTCGGCTCACTGCAAGCTGCGCCTCCTGGGTTCACGCCATTCTCCTGCCTCAGCCTCTCCGAGTAGCTGGGACTACAGGCGCCCGCCACCACGCCCGGCTAATTTTTTGTATTTTTAGTAGAGACGGGGTTTCAGCATGGTCTCGATCTCCTGACTTCGTGATCCGCCCGCCTCGGCCTCCCAAAGTGCTGGGATTACAAGCGTGAGCCACCGCGCCCGGCCATGAGCCACCGCGCCCGGCCAGCATTTTTCATCTTTCTTTTTTTTTTTTTTTTTTTTTTTAAGAAAGAGCCTTGCTCTTCGCCAGGCTGGAGTGCAGTGGTGCAATCTTGGCTCACTGCAACCTCCACCTCTCGGGTTCAAGAGATTCTCCTGCCTTATGCTTCCGAGCAGCTAGGACTACAGGCAAGCGCCACCAGGCCCAGCTAATATTTGTATTTTTAGTAGAGACAGGGTTTCACCATGTTGGTCAGGATGGTCTCCATCTCCTGACATCGTGATCCGCCCTGCTCAGCCTCCCAAAGTGCTGGGATTACCGGCACGAGCCACCGCGCCCAGCCACATTTTTCATCTTTCAATCTCACCTCCGTTTCCTGGGAGGTGAGAGGCAACAAGAACCCAGGACATGCAATTGGGCTCAGCTTCTACAGGCCGCCACAATTTCATCATGATTTCCCCAAACAGCTGAGCCGCAGGAGCCAGCAGGGGGCGGGCTGGGCAGTGCAGGACTGGATTCATTTCTAGGGATTATAAAATCAAAATTTCCAATCCATGGGTCTCGACTGCCATCTGCTGGTAGATGAGACCAGATGGTGTAATTTAGTGTTGCAAGGATAATACTTTATATTAAAAATTTTACTATTATGTAAATACTATTTGAGTATAAATATTTGTGTTGTCATTTATGTATATTAAAGATATAGAACTTTTAAAGAATGTGATGTGATATTTTAAGAATGGTTAACGGCTGGGAGCGGTGGCAACAGAGCAAGACTCCATCTCGGGAAAAAAACAGGCCGGGTGCAGTGGCTCATGCCTGAAATCCCAGCACTTTGGGAGGCCGAGGCAGGCGGATCACCTGAGGTCAGGAGCCCGAGACCAGCCTGGCAACATGGGGAAACCCTGTCTCTACTAAAAAATACAAAATTAGCCAGGCGTGGTGGTGCATGTCTGTAAAGAGGTTGAGGCAGGAGAATCACTTGAACCCGGGAGGCAGAGGTTGCAGTGAGCTGAGATCGCACCATTGCACTACGGCCTGGGCAACAAGAGCGAGACTCCGTCTCAAAAAAAAAAAAGAATGAAAGAATGGTTAAGTTAGTTCGGATTCTCAAAAAGAATGAGATTTTTTTAACTAATTTTAAAAACACTGAACAAGAATCGCTTGTTCTTTAAAATATACTTAGAATAATACAATTTTAGCATTGGAAGGAAGCATTACCTTTTTTTTAAATATTGAGTTTTTATTTTATTTTATTTTATTTATTTTATTTTATTTTGAGACCGGGTCTCACTCTCGTCCAGGCTGGAGTGCAGTGGCATGATCACAGCTCACTGCAGCCTCAACCTCCCAAGGCTCAGGTGATCTTCCTGCCTCAGCCTGCCTAGTAGCTGGAACAACAGGCATGAACCATCATGCCTGGCTTATTTTTGTATTTTTAGTAGAGACCAGGTTTCACCATGTTGCCCAGGCTGGTCTTGAACTTCTGGGCTCGAGCGATCCACCTGCCTGTGCCTCCCAAAGTGCTGGGATTACAGGTGTGAGCCACTGTGCCCAGCCTTCAGTTTGTTTATTTATTTATGTTTGAGAACGAGTCTCACTCTGTCACCCAGGCTGGAGCACAGTGGCACGATCTCAGCTCGCTGCAACCTCCGCCTCCAGGGTTCAAGTGATTCTACTGCCTCAGACTCCCAAGTAGTTGGGATTACAGGCATGTGCCACCACGCCTGGCTAAGTTTTGTATTATTATTGTTATTTTTATTTTTGGTAGAGATGGGGCTTTGCCAAGTTGGCCAGGCTGGTCTCAGACCCCAGACCTCAGGTGATCCACCTGCCTCAAACTCCCAAAGTGCTAGGACTAGAGGCATGAGCCACCATGCCCGGCCTATTATTATTTATTTATTTATTTTTATTTTTATTTTTTTATTTTATTTTTTTTTTTGAGATGGAGTTTCACTCTTGTTGCCTAGGCTGGAGGCAATGGTGCGATCTCTGCTCACTGCAACATCCGCTTCCCAGGTTCAAGCAATTCTCCTGCCTCAGCCTCCAGAGTCGCTGGGACTACAGGTGCCCACCACAATGCCCGGCTAATTTTTTGTATTTTTAGTAGAGATGGGGTTTCACCATGTTAGCCAGGCTGATCTCAAACTCCTGATCTCAAGTGATCCACCTGTCTCAGCCTCCTAAAGTGCTGGAATTTCAGGCATGAGCCAGCACACCCGGCCTATTATTTTTTTTATAGAAGTTTTAGGTTCACAGAAAAACTAAACAGAAAGTCCAGAGTTCTCATCTACCCCCTTCCTCCTTCAATACACAGCACCCCCACGGGATCAACACCCACACCAGTGCAGAGCATTCATCACAATGAATGAGCCACAGGGACACATCATCATCACCCAATGTCCATAGTTTACATGAGGGATCATTTTTTTTTTTTTTTTTTTTTTTTGAGACGGAGTCTCGCTCTGTCACCCAGGCTGGAGTGCAGTGGCGCAATCTCGGCTCACTGCTATCTCTGCCTCCCGGGTTCAAGCCATTCTTCTGCCTCAGCCTCTCCGAGTAGCTGGGACTACAGGTACCCGCCACCACGCCCGGCTAATTTTTTGTATTTTTAGTAGAGACGGGGTTTCACCATGGTCTCGATCTCCTGACCTCATGATCCACCCGCCTCGGCCTCCCAAAGTGCTGGGATTACAAGCGTGAGCCACCGTGCCCGGCCTTACATGAGGTATCATTGCTGGTTTTGTTCATTCTATGGATTTTAGCAAAGGGATAATGACAGATATCCACCATTAGAACATCATGGGAGTAGTTTTGTTTCCCTAAAGTCCTCTGTCCTCTTCCCACTCATCCCATTGTACTCCCACCCCCTGGCAACCACTGGGCTTTCTACCATCTCCATAGAAAATGGCAAAAGCCTTTTCCGGACTGTGTAACAGGATGAGTCTTTTCACATTGCCTTCTTTCACTTGTACAATAACATCATGCATTTAGGAATCTTTCTTTTCTTTTCTTTCTTTTTTTTTTGAGATGGAGTCTCGTTCTGTTGCTCAGGCTGGAGTGCTGGAGTGCAGTGGTGCTATCTTGGCTCACTCCAATCTCTGCCTCCTGGATTCAAGCAATTCTCTGCCTCAGCCTCCCGAGTAGCTAGGATTACAGGCACCTGCCACCACGCCCGGCTAATTTTTGTATTTTTAGTAGAGACGGGGTTTCACCATCTTGACCAGGCTGGTCTTGAGCTCCTGACCTCATGATCCACTCACCTCAGCCTACCAAAGTGCTGGGATTACAGCTGTGAACCACCACACCCAGCCAGGAATATTTCGTGTCTTTTTATGGCTTCATAATAGTTCACTGACTGGATGGATCACAGTTTGTTTATCCAGTCACCTGCTGAATGGCATCTTGTTTGCTTCCAAGTTTTGGCAATTAAGAATAAAGCTGCTATAAACATCCAGATATGAGTTTACTCATTTTGTTAAATACCCAGGAGCATGATTACTGAATTGTATGGGTATGGTATGTTTTACGAGGATTTTTTCTTTTTTCTTTTTCTTTCTTTTTTTTTTTTTTTTTGAGACGGAGTCTCACAACCTCTGCCTCCCGGGTTCAAGTGATTCTCCTGCCTCAGCCTCCAGAGTAGCTGGGATAACAGGCACGTGCTGCCAGGCCCAGCTAATTTTTATATTTTTGGTAGAGATGAGGTTTCACCATGTTGGCCAGGCTGGTCTCGAACTGACCACAGGTGGTCCACCCACCTCAGCTTCCCAAAGTAGTGGGATTGCAGGCGTGAGCCACCATGCCCAGCCTAAGGATTTTTTCTTTCTTGACAATCTCACTTGTTAGATATTGCTGCTAAAGGTCAGGGACTTTGTCTCCATTATCCTGTGGTCCCACTGCTGAGCATGGAACCTGGCACTTGGTAGCAAATGCTGTTGACCACGTGATGCATGGAAATGTTTTGTCATCAGCCGGGCACTGTGGCTCATGCCTGTAATCCTAGCACTTTGGGAAGCAGAGGCAGGCGGATCACCTAAGGTCAAGAGTTCGAGACCAGCCTGATCAACATGGAGAAACTCTGTCTCTACTAAAAAAAAAAGAATACAAAATTAGCTGGGCATGGTGGCGCATGCGTGTAACGCAGCTACTCGGGAAGCTGAGACAGGAGAATCCCTTGAACCTGGGAGGCGGAGATTGCAGTGAGCTGAGATCCCGCCATTTCACTCCAGCCTGGACAACAAGAGTGAAGCTCCATCTGAAAAAAAAAAAATTGCTAACTTGGGTACGTTAACATTATCCAACAAATAAATTGGATTGTGAAAAAAATAGCCCTTGTGACACTATGGCCACTCCGTGTGTATCATGAAAGTCCAGCAATTGGCCAGGCGCGGTAGCTCACATCTGTAATCTCAGCACTTCAGGAGGCCAAGGTGGGCAGATCACCTGAGGTCAGGAGTTTGAGACCAGCCTGACTAACATGGTGAAACCTGTCTCTATAAAAAATACAAAATTAGCTGGGCATGGTGGCACATACCTGTAGTTCCAGCTACTGGGGAGGCTGAGGGAGGAGCATTGCTTGAACCTGGGAGGCGAAGTTTGCAGTGATCCAAGATCGCACCAATGAACTCTAGCCTGGGCAACAGAGTGAGACTCCGTATCAAAAAAAAAAAAAGATAAGAAAGTCCAGCCTTACCCCCCAGGAGCTGGAGCTATCTTCAGCCTCACCTCCCAGGAGCTCTGGAGCATGAATCCTAGCAGAGTTGGTCCCACCTGCAGGCCAGGGGGCTGCCCTTGTCAGTGAGTTACGGTGGTGGGATGCCTAGAGGTGAGGCTGCATAACCTCCCTGGCAAGGTGGTTTCACTTCTGCCAAGGATGATTTTCTAGAAGTGGGAGTGGGCACTGAGCCATTAGCAATCCACACCCACAGCAGTTAGGTGTGCCTAGTCCTGCAGATCTGGATGGGACAGTAAAGTTCACTGCACTTAAGGAAACCTGTCTCTCTGGCTGAGGGGAAGGCTCTGTGGGCACTGCTGTGTGACCAGGGAGCAGACACCAGGTTCTCAAGACAAAGGACTATAACAGTAGTATCAGTAGTCAATGTCATTCCACGGTTTATGGCCTGGGTACCCAACCCATTGGAGAAAGCTGCAACATGCAAAGGGAAACTGGGTTTCAAGAAGACACTTTTTGAAAAAATGAGGCCGGGCACAGTGGCTCACACCTGTAATCCCTGCACTTTGTGAGGACAAGGTAAGTGGATCACCTGAGGTCAGGAGTTCGAGACCAGGCCGGCCAATGTGGTAAAACCCCATCTCTACTAAAAATACAAAATTAGGCCAGGCGCAGTTCACGCCTGTAATCCCAGCACTTTGGCAGGCCAAGGCGGGTGGATCACGAGGTCAGGAGTTCAAGACCAGCCTGGCCAAGATGGTGAAACCCCCGTCTCTACTAAAAATACACAAAAATTAGCCAGGCATGGTGGCCAGTGCCTGTAATCCCAGCTACTCAGGAGGCTGAGGCAGAGAATTGCTTGAACTCAGGAGGCGGAGGTTGCAGTGAGCCGAGATCATGCCACTGCACTCCAGCCTGGGCAACAGAGCAAGACTTCATCTAAAACAAAACAAAACAAAACAAAAAAATTTGCCAGGCTTGGTGGTACATGCCTGTGATCCCAGCTATTCGGGAGGCTGAGGCAGGAGAATGGTTTGAATCTGGGAGGCGGAGGTTGCAGGGAGCTGAGATCGAGCCATTGCACTCCAGCCTGGGCAACAAGAACAAAACTCCATCTAAAAAAAAAAAAATTAGCAATGTGGAGGAGGTAATCACTTCTCAGTGAATCTCTCTTTAAACATTTACATATTCATGAAAGGGCACAGGAGGTTGTCTGAAAGGTAACTCATTGTCAACACATAGTATTTTTTTTCCTCCACTTCACATTGTGTGGTCTGATTCCATGTCCCCAACATCTTCATGCAATCCAGCAGCTCCTGCATGAGAAATATTCTGTTAACGTTCCATCATTGGCTGGGCCTGGTGCCAGCTTCCTATTTGACAGTGAAATCTGTTAGAGCAGATACGTGACCTACTTTGATGTGGCTACGGACAGAGGCTTCAATCTCCTTGAACATTCAAATCCCTCTTTTGTCCCTGGAAGGAGAAAGTTAGCACAGCTACTCCAGTTGACTTTAATGAGTGGCTCCTACCCACAGTATTTCTCCGAAAAGTTTTCAGCCTTGTATGACCCCTTATTCACCAGGAAAAAGAAATGACAACAGAAGAGCATGTTTTGAATATTTACTACTTTTCTCCCTTTGCTCCTTCCTTCAGAAGGGAGATCTACATTATTTTTAATCCTTGGTAAGCATGGAACATAACCTACCACATCCACCTTTTCTAGTTTGAATCCTCGATTTTATTGTGCCTCTGTTCAAGACAAAGAAGCAAACTCCAGTTACTTAGAGTCAAAGAAGGGAGGAGAAGGCGTAAAGAGTTTTTTTTGTTTGTTTTTTGTTTGTTTGTTTTGGAGATGGAGTTTTGCTTTGTTGCCCAGGCTGGAGTGCAGTGGCGCTGTGGCCGGAATTGGTGGGTTCTTAGTCTCACTGACTTCAAGAATGAAGCTGCGGACCCTCACGGTGAGTGTTACAGTTCTTAAAGGCGGCCGTGTCAGGAGTTTGTTCCTTCTGATGTTCGGATGTATCCAGTTTCTTCCTTCTGGTGGGTTCATGGTCTCGCTGGCTTCAGGAGTGAAGCTGCAGACCTTCGCGGTGAGTGTTACAGCTCATAAAGGCAGTGTGGACCCAAAGAGTGAGCAGCAGCAAGATTTATTGCAAAGAGTGAAAGAACAAAGCTTCCACAGTGTGGAAGGGGACCCCACTGGGTTGCCACTGCTGGCTCAGGCAGCCTGCTTTTATTCTCTTATCTGGCCCCACCCACATCCTGCTGATTGGTCCATTTTACAGAGAGCTGATTGTTCTGTTTTACAGAGAGCTGATCGGTCCATTTTGACAGGGTGCTGACTGGTGCATTTACAATCCCTGAGCTAGACACAGAAGTTCTCCAAGTCCCCACTAGATTAGCTAGATACAGAGTGCTGATTGGTATATTTACAAACCCTGAGCTAGACACAGAGTGCTGATTGGTGCATTTACAAAGCTTGAGCTAGATACAGAGTGCCGATTGGTGTATTCACAATCCCTTAGCTAGACATAAAGGTTCTCCAAGTCCCCACCAGATCAGCTAGATACAGAGCACTGATTGGTGCATTTACAAACCTTGAGCTAGACACAGGATGCTGATTGGCGCATTTACAAACCTTGAGCTAGGCACAGAGTGATGATTGGTGTATTCACAATCCCTTAGCTAGACATAAAGATTCTTCACGTCCCCACCAGATTAGCTAGATACAGAGAGCCGACTGGTGCATCCACAAACCCTGAGCTAGACATAGGGTGCTGATTGGTGTGTTTACAAACCTTGAGCTAGATACAGAGTGCTGATTGGTGTATTTACAATCCCTTAGCTAGACATAAAGGTTCTCTAAGTCCCCACTAGACTCAGGAGCCCAGCTGGCTTCACCCAGTGGATCCCGCACCAGGGCCACAGGTGGAGTTGCCTGCCAGTCCCGCACCTTGCACCCACACTCCTCAGCCCTTGGGTGGTCAATGGCACTGGGCACTGTGGAGCAGGGGGCAGCACTCATCAGGGAGGCTCAGGCCATGCAGGAGCCCATGGCAGGGGGTGCTCATGCACAGTGGGTTGCAGGTCCCAAGCCCTGCCCCGCAGGGAGGCAGCTAAGGCCCGGTGAGAAATCGAGCGCAGTGCTGGTGGGCCTGCACTGCTGGGCAACCCGGTGCACCCTCTGCAGCTGCTGGCCTGGGTGCTAAGCCCCTCACTACCTGGGGCTGGCAGGGCTGGCAGGGCTGGCCGGCCTCTCCGAGTGCAGGGCCCGCTGAGCCCATGCCCACCCAGAACTTGCGCTGGCCCACAAGCACCACACACAGCCCCGGTTCCCACCCGCACCTCTCCCACCACACCTCCCCGCAAGCTGAGGGAGCCAGCTCCAGCCTCGGCCAGCCCAGAGAGGGGCTCCCACAGTGCAGCGGCGGGCTGAAGGGCCCCTCAAGCATGGCCAGAGTGGGTGCCGCGGCCGAGGAGGTGCCGAGAGTGAGCGAGGGCTGCAAGGGCTGCCAGCACGCTGTCACCTCTCAGCACGATCTCCACTCACTGCTACCTCCGCCCCCCTGAGTTCAAGCGATTCTCCTGCCTAAGCCTCTTTGCCAAAGTGTTAAGATTATAGGCTTGAGCCACCATGCGCGGCCCTTATCTGCCAGGTTTGTGCAGGGCAGTGAGGCAGGAGAATAGGGTCTGGAGGCAGGGAACTTAAGGCTGATTCATGATGACTTCCTAAAACTGAATCAAAAGGAAAACCCCAACTTTCCACACCCAAGTAACAAAAGGACCAGAGGCTACTCCCTTTGCCACCCCCACCCTCTTTTTCCATGTGGCTAAAGAAAAATGGAAAGTACCTCTGATTGGTCCCCTCCCAAAACCAATCAAGCTGGTGGTGGGCCAAATCTTCATTTGCATAAGGCATAATTTTGTAACTTCGTTTCAGCCTCTGATTGGTCCCTTCCCGCAACCAATCAGACTGATCGTGGGCCATTACTTCATTTACATAGGGTGTACACCAAGTAACCAATGCGAAACCTCTAGAGGGTATTTAAACCCCAGAAAATTCTGTAACCAGGCTTTTTGGCCATTTGCTTAGGCTTGCTTCGTATGCTGTGAAGTGTGTTTTCGTTTTCAATAAATCTCTGCTTTCATTGCTTCATTCTTTCCTTGCTTTGTTTATGCATTTTGACCAATTCTTTGTTCAAAACACCAAGAACCTGGACACCCTCCACCAGTAACAGAAGTAAAAGGGAACTGTTAGCTTTGAAAAGTCAAATGCCATTTCCAAGGTCAGAGAAAAGGATGAGAATTGCTGGCACTTCAGAATTCTAATCTAGTGCTCTGTACAACGAGGCTTTTTTTCTTTTTTTCAAACTTCCTTTTGCCTAATTTAGCCTATATTGTGGTGTCATCAGAGAACATTATAAAAGACTAGGTGATGGTGGAATTTGCTTTGTTTTGTTTTTGCAGGGGCTCAAAATTGATTTTCCATGTTGTCATTTACTGGAGCTGTACTGAAGAGGATCTGGTCAGTGTGATAAATAAGTTAATTAAGCAGACAGCTTTTTCCCCCTTTCTCATTGCTTTATACATGGATTTGGACAAACCCTTTTAGTTTCTCAGCAAGTTTTTTTGCTAAAAAATAGCTCCTTTCTGGTTTCTGCTTTCTGAATAAATATGTATGCAGGTTGGTTTGTCCAAATGCACTTCAGGTCTATTTAAGGTGCTGCCTGGTCACAGATTGGGAGGAGCGTCAGAGACAGATAAATCAAAAAGCTGTCACCTTCCATGGCAGCACATTGCAAGGGACATTAACTCACCTCCAAACAAGGCAGAGGTGGCCTTTCTTTATCTAGGTAAAATCTCCCACTGCTGGAGGTTTGGGTGGGAGTTGGGACAAGGAGCCGTAATTGTCTGCATCAACCTTGGCTCTGGGGAGCTGACAGCCAGGGGACCTCTCCTCTCTGTCTGGAGTTCTCTCCCTGCACCCTCCCCACATTTCCTTGTAGTACATTGGTTCCTTCTGGTCCTCCAGGTCTCAGCTTCGGTGCCACCTCCTCAGAGAAGCTCTCCCTGACCACCTCCACTGTTCCCACCACTCACCCTGTTGATTTCCTCCACAGAACAAAGGTATCTCAGTTTGCCACGATGCACACTCTTGTTTCTTCCAGATGGCCAGCTCTAGGAAGGCAGGGGCTCACCCATGATATTCATCCGTGCTGACCATCCACGCTCATGTTTCAGGAATTTGAATGGCTCCGTGGGAACAGCATCTCTGCTCCTCAATGTCTGGGGCCTCATGTGGGGACCCCTGAACGGCTCCACTGGGGCCATTTGTGTGTGGCCTGGTCTTCTCTATGAGGTGTCTACAGTGCTGAAGTGTCCAGGAGCTCCTTTGCTCACGAGCCTGGCTTCTTGGTGCTCCTGGTTTCTTCCTGTCTCTTTCCATGTGGCTTGTACCCACCAGGGTCTGCCCCACCCCCGGTGGCTGGGCTTCTCACAGCCTGGTGGTCTCAGGGTAGCCAGGCTTCATATATGATGCCAGATTTGAAGGGGCAAGAAGCAGAGCCTGTTAGGCCAGGTAGGATCCTCCCCCGAAGCTGACCCAGCCTCACTTCTCCATATACTATTAGAGCCGTCCTAGGGCCGCCCCACACCCATGGCCAACCTGCCTCTTGATGGGGACATGGCAGAGTCATGTTGCAGAAGGGCATGTGGGGTGGGAAATATTACTGCAGCCATTTTTGGAAACTTCAATCTGTAACATAGAAAGTGGAGGGAAGGGGCCAGGCACGGTGGCTCATGCCTATAATCCCAGCACTTTGGGAAGCCAAAGTAGGCGGATCACCTGAGGCCAGGAGTTTGAGACCAGCCTGGCCAGCACGGTGAAACCCTGTCTCTACTAAAAATACAAAAAGTTAGCCAGGCATGGTGGTGCATGCCTGTAATCCCTTTCTGGGTTGGCCAAGGCCGGAGCCGGCTCCCTCAGCTTGCGGGGAGGTGTGGAGGGAGAGGCGCAGGCGAGAACCGGGGCGGGGGCGAGAACCAGGGCTGCCCGCAGTGCTTGCGGGCCAGCGCGAGTTCCGGGTGGGCGTGGGCTCGGCTGGCCCCGAACTCCGAGCCGCCAGCAGGCCCTGTCGGCCCTGGGCAGTGAGGGGCTTAGCACCTCGGCCAGCAGGTACTGTGCTCAATTTCTCGCCGGGCCTTAGCTGCCTTCCCGAGGGGCAGAGCTCGGGACCTGCAGCCTGCCATGCCTGAGCCTCCGTGGGCTCCTGTGCAGCCGGAGCCTCCCTGACGAGTGCCGCCCCCTGCTCCACGGCGCCCAGTCCCATCGACCACCCAAGGGCTGAGGAGAGCTGGCGCAGGGCGCGGGACTGGCAGGCAGCTCCACCTGCGGCCCTGGTGCAGGATCCGCTGGGTGAAGCCAGCTGGGCTCCTGACTGGTGGGAACTTGGAGAACCTTTATGTCTAGCTAGGGGATTGTAAATACACCAATCCACAGTCTGTATCTAGCTCAAGATTTGTAAACACACCAGTCAGCACCCTGTGTCTAGCTCAGGGTTTGTGAATGCACCAATTGACACTCTGTATCTAGCTACTCTGGTGGGGACTTGGAGAACCTTTGTGTCCATACTCTGTATCTAGCTAAACTAGTAGGGACGTGGAGAACATTTGTGCCTAGCTCAGGGATTGTAAACGCACCAATCAGCACCCTGTCAAAACAGACCACTGGGCTGTCTGTAAAATGGACCAATCAGCACGATGTGGGTGGGGCCAGATAAAAGAATAAAAGCAGGCTGCCGGAGCCAGCAGTGGCAACCCATTGGGGTCCCCTTCCACACTGTGGAAGCTTTGTTCTTTCGCTCTTTGCAATAAGTCTTGCTGCTGCTCTTTGGGTCCACACTGCCTTTATGAGCTGTAACACTCACCACGAAGGTCCTCAACTTCACTCCTGAGCCAGTGAGACCACAAACCCCACCAGAAGGAAGAAACTCCCAACACATCCGAACATCAGAAGGAACAAACTCTGGACACGCCGCCTTTAAGAACTGTAACACTCACCGTGAGGGTCTGCGGCTTCATTCTTGAAGTCAGTGAGACCAAGAACCCACCAATTCCGGACACAGTAGGACGGCTTGAGACCAGGAGTTTGAGACCAGCCTGGCCAACGTGGTAAAACCCCGTCTCTACTAAAAACACAAAAATTAGCTGGCCATGGTGGTGCATGCCTGTAGTCCCAGCTACTCAGGAGGCTGAGGCACGAGAATCACTTGAACCCAGGAGGTGGAGGTTGTAGTGAGCAGTGATTGCACCACTGTACTCCAGCCTGGGTGACAGAGCAAGACTCTGTCTCAAAAAAATAAAATAAAATAAAAATAATTGGCCAGGCACGGTAGTGCATGCCTGTGGTCCCAGGAGGCTAAGTTGGGAGGTTGGCTTCAGCCTGGAAGGCAGAGATTGCAGTGAGCTGAGATAGCACCACTGCACTCCAGCTTGCACTCTACAGAGCCAGACCCTGTCTCAAAAAAATAAATAAATAAATTGCTAAGAGGATAAGTCTTAAGTGTTAACACATACACATTATTATCAAATAATATGTTATTTATATATTATTTATCAAATAATAATGATAAAGGGACTGGGAGGAAACTTAGGTGACAGAAATGTCATTGATCTTGATGGTGGTGACGGTTTCACAGGTTCACACTTATTCTCAAACTCACCAAGTTGTGTGTACAGCTTTTTACATGTCCATCATACAACGATCAAGAGATTTTTTTAAAAAAATAAATAGTTGTAAAAACAAAACAAGAAATTATCAACAGAGATAGCAGATGGCTGACAAAGCCTAAAATATTGACTATCTGACTCTTTACAGGAAGAGTCTCGGAAGGTTCCACTGCTGTGTTTGACAGAGTGATTTGATGATGGATTCATCAGACACAGGAGAATAGAGGAAGCTGGGAGAGCAGGTAAGATGCTGCTCTACTTATCCTAGTTCCAGCAAGGGAGAGCTCGAGCTAGGGGGGGTGGTGGCGGCCAGACCGCCAGACACATGAGCCCCCCAGGACCAGGTGCCTGTAGTCTTATTGTGGCTGATAGGATTGCTTTCTTCACCATCACCATCATCCCTTACAGGGAGATGAGGGACATGCCACGAGGCTCCCTATTCTGTTGGGTCCCCCATCTCCAACTTGCATCAAAAGTTCTTCATCAAGTTTTATTCAAGATTTTTTTAGTGATGTTTTGCTAAAAATAGATTCAGTTGGAAATCACTGGTAGAAAAGACATGGTCGGCCAGGCGCGGTGGCTCACGCCTGTAATCCCAGCACTTTGGGAGGCCGAGGCGGGTGGATCATGAGGTCAGGAGATCGAGACCATCCTGGCTAACACGGTGAAACCCTGTCTCTACCAAAAATACAAAAAATTAGCCAGGCATGGTGGCAGGTGCCTGTAGTCCCAGCTACTCGGGAGGCTGAGGCAGGAGAATGGTGTGAACCTGGGAGGCGGAGCTTGCAGTGAGCCGAGATTGCGCCACTGCACTCCAGCCTGGGCAACAGAGCGAGACTCTGTCTCAAAAAAAAAAAAAAAAAGAAAAGAAAAGAAAAGAAAAGACATGGTTCCCCTTTCATTTCCAGGAGCTGGAGGAGCTATTTTGTTGTTGTTGTTGTTGTTATTTTTTGAGACGGAGTCTTGCTCTCTCGCCCAGGCTGAAGTACAGTGGTGAAATCTTGGCTCACTGCAACCTCTGCCTCCTGGGTTCAAGTTATTCTCCTGCTTCAGTCTCCTGAGTAGCTGGGATTCCAGGCGTGGCACACCCGGCTAATTTTTGTATTTTTATTAGAGTTGGGATTTCACCGTGTTGGCCAGGCTGGTCTCGAACTTCTGACCTGACGTGACCTGCCCACCTTGGCCTCCCAAAGTGCTGGGATTACAGGCGTGAGCCACCACACTCAGCCATCAGAGGAGCTGTTTCTAACAAAGAACTGCCAAGGAATTCTATCTCCCTGCCCACTGTCTCCAGAGCTCTTGGCTTCTGGGTGGTTCTAGGTGTTGATGGTAGGACAGCATGGTATAGGGGCTTCTGAATGGATGTATCTCGTTGGGCACCCAGCTTCCCCTGTGAGCACGAGTGCTCCCCAAGGGAAAAACAGGGATAGAAGGGCCTGTCTGGGATGGAGGTTTGGAAGGTGTATAAAAGGTACCTGGCTTGTGGCAGCAGGAGCTCACCAGGTAATTATTGTTATTATTATTATTATTATTTTCATCTTCTTCATGGCTGACGTCAGCCTAACACGTATGTCTATAGCCACATGACTTGAAGAATACCAGGGTTTAAAGAGATCTGAGCAGGCCAGGCACAGTGGCTCGCACCTGTAATCCCAGCACACTGGGAGGCCGAGGCCAGCAGATCACTTGAGGTCAGGAATTCGAGACCAGCCTGGCCAACATGGTGAAACCCTGTCTCTACTAAAAATACAAAAATTAGCCAGGCATGGTGGCACACGCCTGTTAACACCAGCTACTCGTGAGGCTGAGGCAGGAGAATCACTTGAACCCAGGAGGCAGAGGTTGCAGCGAGCCGAGATCGTGCCACTGCACTCTGGCCTGCGTGACAGAGCGAGACTCCATCTCAAATAATAATAATAATAATAATAATAATAATAATGTTGCAGGTGGTGTTCAGGCAGAAACCGTGCCACATCACCAATTATCAATGGCCAACTCCACCCAGAAATCCAGAGGGCAGAGCAGCCAGTTCCCTTTGGGAGGGTGAAATCCCAAAGAGTAGGAATACTTAGAACCATTTAGAGCCATCATCTTCTACTTGCCGGCTCTGGGCTTCCCACAGCTATTCTGATTTTGCTTCTATCTCAATGTTTCCCCCACGTCTTTTTTTCCAGACTAAACATCATGAATTCTTTCTGCATTTGCTGTCTACTGTTTGCATATTCTCCGGTGGTGAATATCTTTTTGTTCTTTCTGTCAGGACCTGCTTGTAAAGGGACTTGCTAGCCAGCTCCTGAGGCTGGGGGTAGGCTGCCAGCTGCTGGCTTTGTGTAAAGATAAAGGATTGCAGGACTTCTGCAAGGCACAAGGAGAAAAGGGAGACAGCAGCCATCAATCCTCGGTTATATATAACTGTCCACCCACAGCAGAACCAGCCCTGCCAGGGCCCAGGCAGTTTGCTCGCTTTTTCTAAGGCCCCACTCCAGAGGGTGGGGCTGGAGAGAGTGGGAGACGGGGCTCTAGGTCCCTCTGCTCAGCAGGGCTGAATGCTTAGCTTCTCAGAACAAAATACTCTACCTTGCTACTTAACATCTTGTTCTTTGAATTTATCCCACCTCTTTCTTCAGCTTGGAGAGGGGCAAGAGGGAGAAGTTAGGTTGAACAGAACTGAGTTGAAGCACACTCGTTGGCTGTGTGACTTTGGGGAAGCCACTTAACCTCTCTGAGCTGATTTTTCCATCTGTTAAATGAGCTTAAATATTTATCTTTTGGCTGGGTGCGGTGGCTCACGCCTGTAATCCCAGCACTTTGGGAGGCCGAGGCGGGCAGATCACAAGGTCAGGAGATCAAGACCATCCTGGCTAACACGGTGAAACCCCATCTCTACTAAAAATGCAAAAAATTAGCTGGGCATGGTGGCGGGCGCCTGTAGTCCCAGCTACTCAGGAGGCTGAGGCAGGAGAATGGAGTGAACCCGGGAGGCGGAGCTTGCAGTGAGCCGAGATCAGAGCACTGCACTCCAGCCTGGGCAACAGAGCGAGACTCCGTCTCAAAAAAAAAAAAAAAGTTTCTCTTTCATAGGAGTATTGTAAGGATTAAATGAGTTGTGTGTGTATCTGTATATGTATACGTATGTATATACACAGTTGATTCTTCTTATTTGAAGTCATCATATTTTCTTCTTTTTTTTCTGAGATGGAGTCTCAGCTCACTGCAACCTCCACCACCCAGGTTCAAGCAATTCTTCTGCCTCAGCCTCCCGAGTACCAGATTACGGGCGCCACCAGTCGATTTCACCATTCCTGGTCTCAATTTCTGTATTTTTTAGTTGAGCCACGCTCGGCCTACTGTGAATTTAATCTGCATCTTTCTTTGACGCCTCAATGGGATCCTAGAGCTCAGAGGCATTGAATACAGGTTTCACTGGGCAACAGTTTGGTGGAACCACCGTGAGCCCCTGAGAGCTGCCCACTCTGCTGAATGGGACAAGTTAACTTCAGGTGGGCACATTTTTGGATGGTGGGGATGAGGCTACTCAGGATATTCTCTTTTCTTTGATGAACTTGTCAGCTAACTTACTCTGGGGTTCTTTTGGTTTTTTTCTTTCATCGCACAGTGAGAACTCTGGGATTCTAATTCTTTCATGTAGCAAATATTTATTGATTGCCTGTTATGTGCCAGGACTGTGCTAATCCAAATAGCATAGTAGGCTAGGGGCGGTGGCTCATGCCTATAATCCCAGCACGGTGGGAGTCTGAGGCAGGTGGATTGCTTGAGCCCAGGAGTTCGAGACCAGCCTGGCCATCATAGCAAAACCCCATTTCTACTAAAAATACAAAAATTAGCCAGGCATGGTGGTGCACGCCTGTAATCCCAGCTGCCAGGGAGGCTGAGGCATGAGAATCATTTGAACCCAGGAGGCAGAGGTTGTAGTGAGCCATGATCACACCACTACACTCCAGCCTGGGCCACAGAGTGAGACTCTTGCCTCAAAAACAAAATAAAGCCGGGTGCGGTGGCTCACGCCTGTAATCCCAGCACTTTGGGAGGCCAAGGCAGGCAGATCACCTGAGGTCAGGAGTTCGAGAACAGCCTGGCCAACATGGTGAAACCCCGTCTCTACTAGAAATACAAAAAAGTTAGCCAGGCATGGTGGCATGCACCTGTAGTCCCAGCAACTCAGGCGGCTGAGGCACCAGAATCGCTTGAACCCGGGAGGCGGAGGTTGCAGTGAGCTGAGATTGCACCACTGCACTCCAGCCTGGGCGTCAGAGCAAGACTCCATCTTAAAAACAAAAAACAAGCAGCACAGTGGACAAGAGAGACCTAGTCCTGTCTTCAGTAATCTCCTCCTGCAGGGAGGAGGGATGTTCAACAAATGATATGACACTGATTAAGTACAGTAGTGAGGTGGGTGGATCACTTGAGGTCAGGAGTTCGAAACCAGCCTGGCCAACATGGCAAAACCCCGTCTCTACCAAAAATGGCCAATATTGCACCATTGCACTCCAGCCTAGGCAACAGAGTGAGACTCCGTCTCAAAAATAAATAAATAAAAATAAACAAAAAAAATTTTTAATGAAAATATGTGCATCAAGGTATGTTTCTACTTTTGGAGTAGTGGAGAGGGTTTCTCCATGTTGGTCTGGCTGGTCTCGAACTCCCAACCTCAGGTGATCCACCCGTGTTGGCCTCCCAAAGTGCTGGGATTACAGGTGTGAGACACTGTGCCCAGCCTAATAGTCTTCATTTTTTAATTAACATTTTTTGAGACCAAGTGTTGCTCTGTTGCCCAGGTTGGAGTGCAGTGGTGTGGTCTTGGCTCACTGCAACCTCTGTCTCCTGGTTAAAGTGATTCTTCTGCCTCAGCCTCCCGAGTAGCTGGGATTACAGGGGCACACCACCACACCTGGCTAATTTTTTTTTTTTTTTAGTAGAGACAGGGTTTCACCATGTTAGACAGGCTGGTCTTGAACTCCTGACCTCAAGTGATCCATCTGCCAAAGCCTCCCAAAATGTTGTGATTACAAATGTTTGCCCCACCATGCCCAGCCAATGTAGTCATTTATCTTGGTGGATTAAAACTGAACCAGGGAGGTACGAGTCAGTGGCTTCATTATCATCAACTTGATGACTAAGGTCAACCTTTTAGAATCTTCTAGAATAAATAGGTCTTACACCTCTAACCAAATACACAGGTTTAAAAAAAAAACAAATCTATAACATAGGCCGGGCACGGTGGCTCATGCCTGTAATCCCAGCACTTTGGGAGGCTGAGGCGGGCACATCACCTGAGGACCAGAGTTTGAGGCCAGCCTGACCAACATAGAGAAACCCTATCCCAAAAATACAAAAATTGGGCCAGGCGCAGTGGCTCACACCTGTAATCCCAGCACTTTGGGAGGCCGAGGTGGGAGGATCATGAGGTCAGGAGATCGAGACCATCCTGGGTAACAAGGTGAAACCTCGTCTCTACTAAAAATACAAAAAATTAGCCGGTGGGCGCCTGTAGTCCCAGCTACTCAGAAGGCTGAGGCAGGAGAATGGCATGAACCCAGGAGGCAGAGCTTGCAGTGAGCCGAGATCGCGCTACTGCGCTCCAGCCTGGGTGACACAGTGAGACTCCGTCTCAAAAAAAAAAAAAAAGTACAAAAATTAGCCAGGCATGGTGGTGCATGCCTGTAATCCCACGTACTTGGGAGGCTGAGGCATGAGAATCGCTTGAACCCGGGAGGCGGAGGTTGCAGTGAGCTGAGATCACGCCATTGCACTCCAGCCTGGACAACAAGAGCAAAATTACATCTCAAAAAAAAAAAAAATCTATAACATGTAGTTTCCCATAACAAACATTCATAGATTGTAAGTCACAGTCCTTACATCTATCACTATTATAATAAAGAGGTTCAATTTTCACTATTATAAGAAAGAGTTTCCCTTCTTGGTGAATAGACAACATACAGAGTAAACTTAGATTTAACATAAATATGAAATGGTAACTGGAATGCACAGACTTGTTGATCTTCTCCACAAAAGCAAACTGTTCACTGAGTCCTTTGCATTCTCAAAATCAGAGTATTATGTTCTCTTAAGTGTCCTGCTACAGTAATCTCTAATCACAATTTATATTCATGCTAAATTCAAGATACATGGGTCTTGTCATTTTTTAATTCTATAGTGCGAAGCACAAACTTTTTTTTTTTGAGATGGAGTCTCGCTCTGTTCCCCAGGCTGGAGTGTAGTGGTACGATCTCAGCTCACTGCACCCTCTGCCTCTCAGGTTTAAGCAATTGTCCCTGCCTCAGCCTCCCAAGTAGCTGGGATTACAGGCACCTGCCACCATGCCCAGCTAATTTTTTGTATTTTTATTAGAGACGGGGTTTCGCCATGTTGGCCAGGCTGTTCTCAAACTCCTGACCTCAGGTGATCTACCCACCTCAGCCTCTCAAAATGCTAGGATTACAGGTGTGAGCCACCACGCCTGCTTTTTTTTTTTTTTTTTTTCTGAGATGAAGTCTCTCTCTGTCACCAGGCTGAAGCAGTAGCGCAATCTCGGCTCACTGCAACCTCCACCTCCCAGGTTCAAACAATTCTTCTGCCTCAGCCTCCCGAGTAACTAGGATTACGGGCGCCCACCACCACTCCTGGCTAATTTTTGTATTTTTAGTACAGATGGGGTTCCACCATGTTGGCCAGGCTGGTCTCCAACTCCTGACCTCAGGTGATCCACTCACCTCAGCCTCCCAAAGTGCTAGGATTACAGGTGTGAGCCACTGTGCTTCTTTTTTACTAGTTTAGGCAAATGACTATTTCAAGGCAGTTACATGGTGGGCATTTAATAAATATTTTGGACTGAATCAATGAGTGATTGAATGAATGAACACATATGAGAATCGAGGGGTAGTTTCAACTAAAGCTTGAAGAAGGGAATTTGAAAGCTTTTTGCAAAGAGGAAAAGGACTGTTGATTTTAAGGGCTAGCCTGGTCCAGCATCTTGGATTTTCAGAGCCAGGATCTCTTCTGTACAAAGCATTTGAAGAGTATCTAGTGCCTATCCACGTATGTTTATTGCGGCACTATTCACAATAGCAAAGACTTGGAACCAACCCAAATGTCCAATAATGATAGACTGAATTAAGAAAACGTGGCACATATACACCATGGAATACTATGCAGCCATAAAAAATGATGAGTTCATGCCCTTTGTAGGGACATGGATGAAGCTGGAAACCATCATTCTCAGCAAACTATCGCAAGGACAAAAAACCAAACACCACGTGTTCTCACTCATAGGTGGGAATTGAACAATGAGAACACATGGACACAGGAAGGGGAACATCACATACAGCGGCCTGTTGTGGGGGGGGGAGGGGGGAGGGATAGCATTAGGAGATATACCTAATGTTAAATGACGAGTTACTGGGTGCAGCACACCAACATGACACATGTATACGTATGTAACTAACCTGCACGTTGTGCACATGTATCCTAAAACTTAAAGTATAATAATAAAAAAAAAAGAGTATCTAGTGCCTATCACCGTTCATTCTCATGACTGCCTTAGGTGAACATATACTTTCAAGATCTCACTTCCATCTCAGAGCAAGCTGCAGGGGTCACCCCGAGGGTCTGGGCTGGATACTGGCCCTGTATCTGCCAGATGTCATAAATCAGAGTTCTGGTCACCCTCTGAACAGAGATCAAAGAAGCCACCAACATCACATCTCTCACCCTGGTGCTCGGAGCTGTCATAACTGCCGGCCAGTGTGACTCAGGCATGACCACATTCTCAGGTGTAACAAATCCCCCAGGATGAGGCATGGCTTTCAGCAAGAGCCAGAGAAGAGGCAGTGCAGAAGGAGCTACCTACAGGGCTCAAAGCCAGAGCAACAGAAGTCAGTGGTCAAGAAACACCCTTTGCCCTTTGTCTGACCGATTGCAAGGTTTAGAGCTCTGTAGACTCTTCTGAAGATACCCTAACCCCCAAAAGGGGATTGTAGATCTGATTGTAACAATAATATTTAATGTCTAAGCAGTTATTTCTTTTTTCCTTTTCTTTTTTTTTTGAGACAGAGTTTCACTCTGCACTCCAGGCTGGAGTGCAATGGCACGATCTCAGCTTACTGAAACCTCTGCCTCCCGGGTTCAAGCAATTCTCCTGCCTCAGTCTCCTGAGTAGCTGGGATTACAGGTGTGCACCGCCACACCCAGCTAATTTTGTGTTTTTTGTAGAGACAAGGTTTCTCCATGTTGGTCAGGCTGGTCTCAAACTCCAGACCTCAGGTGATCCGCCCACCTCAGCCTCCCAAAGTGCTGGGATTACAGGCATGAGCCACCATGCCCGGCCTCTAAACAGTTATGTCTAAGGAAGAAAGGATTTAACATTCTTGCCTTGGGCAAGTTTCTCAACCTCTCTCTGCCTGTTTCCTCAACTGTAAAATATGGAAAATACAGTAATCCACCTTGTAGGGTTGTTGTGAGGATTAAATGAACAAATGTGCACACAGCACTTACAGCAATGCATGCTCAATGCACAGTAAGTGTTATCTGTTATTATTTGTGTGTCTGTACAGAAAAATTGGAACACAATTATTATTATTATTATTATGAGACAGGATATCCCTTTGTCACCCAGGCTAGAGTGCAATAGCACAAACACGGTTTACTGCAACCTCAACCTCCCAGGCTCAGCCTCCCAAGTAGCTAGGACTACAGATGTGTGCCACCCTGCCTAGCTAATATTACATTATTTCTGTTTTGAGGCTCAAGACAGAGCCTTGTGGTTCCCTATCATTTTACAGCCATTTTGCTGAGTTAGGCAGAGAGGGAAGAATGCATGATCTTTTCTTCACAGCTGAGGAAACTGGCTATATTGGTGTCATCGGTATCTCCTGTTCCTCCCCTCCCCACCTCTCAAGGGGTTTGTCTGGAGCCACAGTGTCTGCAAAATTCTCTTGGTGTTCTCCCTGCTGCCGCCCTCTGGGAGGCAGTGATCTCACTAAGAAGAAAAAGAACCTCAATGTCCAGCAAAGAAATCTCCGAGTTGGCTACCAAAGAACCAAACAAAGAAATCCGAGTGCAAACACTTTCAGGGCCAGATGGTGGTGGCAGTTTTCCAATCTGAGATTATCAGAGTATAAACCCCTCAGCTCCTCCAGCAACTCAGATAGGGAGTTGGCTCAGGCAGTTCCTCCTATTGGCAATGTTCCTAATGAACGTGACCTTGCCCTTACTCCACAGAATTGATGGGTGACAATTCTTTTCTGTGCATTGACTAAGTAAGCCTTAGCTCCCATCTTTCAGATGGGCCACACTGAGGCCTGGTGTGATGAAGGCCAGACAACTTTCCTTTTCAATCTGATCAGGGTTACCAAATTCTTTTTTTTTGAGACGGAGTCTCGCTCTGTCGCCCAGGCTGGAGTGCAGTGGCGCAATCTTGGCTCACTGCAAGCTCCACCTCCCGGGTTCACGCCATTCTCCTGCCTCAGCCTCTCCGAGTAGCTGGGACTACAGGCGCCCGCCACCATGCCCGGCTAATTTTTTTTTGTATTTTTAGTAGAGACGGGGTTTCACCGTGGTCTCAATCTCCTGACCTTGTGATCTGCCCGCCTTGGCCTCCCAAAGTGCTGGGATTACAAGCGTGAGCCACCGCACCCAGCCTAGGGTTACCAAATTCAAATTCAAAATATCAGTGCCAAATTTGATTCACTTCATATCCAGTAAAGCCACAATGAGTATGTCTTAAATATTGGAGGAGATATACTAAAAAAGTTAGTAATTCTTTTTTTTTTTTTTTTTTGAGACGGAGTCTCGCTCTGTCACCCAGGCTGGAGTGCAGTAGTGCCATCTCAGCTCACTGCAAGCTCTGCCTCCCAAGGTTCACAGCATTCTCCTGCCTCAGCCTCCCAAGTAGCTGGGACTACAGGTGTCCACCACCACATCCGGCCAATTTTTTGTATTTTTAGTAGAGATGGGGTTTCACCATGTTAGCCAGGATGGTCTTGATCTCCTGACCTCGTAATCCACCCGCCTTGGCCTCCCAAAGTGCTGGGATTACAGGCGTGAGCCACCACGACCAGCTCTGTTTTGTTTTGTTTTGTTTTTGAGCTGGAGTTTCACTCTTGTTGCCCAAGCTACGGTGCAATGGCGCAATCTCAGCTTAATGCAACCTCCACCTCCCAGGTTCAAGCAATTCTCCTGCCTCAGCCTCCCAAGTAGCTGGGTTTACAGGTGCGTGCTACCACGCCTGACTACTTTTTTGTATTTTTAGTAGAAATGGCTAACCATGTTAGCTAGGCTGGTCTCAAACTCCTGACCTCAAATATTGCACCTCCCACAGCCTCCCAAAGTGCTGGAAGTACAGGCATGAGCCACTGTGCCCGGCCAAAAATTAGTAATTTTTTTTTTTTTTTTTTTTTGAGACGGAGTCTCGCTCTGTCACCCAGGTTGGAGTGCAGTGGCGCGATCTCAGCTCACTGCAAGCTCCGCCTCCCGGGTTCACGCCATTCTCCTGCCTCAGCCTCTCCGAGTAGCTGGGACTACAGGCGCCCGCCACCATGCCCTGCTAATTTTTTGTATTTTCAGTAGAGACGGGGTTTCACCGTTGTCTCCATCTCCTGACCTCGTGATCCGCCCGCCTCGGCCTCCCAAAGTGCTGGAATTACAAGTGCGAGCCACTGCGCCTGGCAAAATTAGTAATTCTTTAACTAAAATTTAAATTGAATGGGGAGTTGTGTCTTTTACCTGGAAACTCTACATCTGCTGTACTTCCATTAAGCCGGTTGTTTTAGTCAGTAGAACAAAAAGAAAGATACTAGAAGGTGCTAGGCCAGTGTGTGAGCTCTGAGCTTCTCTGGGGATGGTGGCTCACGCCTGTAATCCCAGCACTTTGGGAGGCTGAGGCAGGTGGATCACTTGAGGTCGGGAGTTCGAGACCACCCTGGCCAACATGGCAAAACCCCTTCTCTACTAAAAATACAAAATTTGGCCGGGCATGGTGATGTGTGCCTGTAATCCCAGCTGCTTGGGAGGCTGAGGCAGGAGAATCACTTGAACCTGGGAGGCGGAGGTTGTAGTGAGTTGAGATCGTGCCACTGTACTCCAGCCTGGGGGACACAGTCTCAAAAAAAAAAAAATCTAGATTTACCCTTTTCTAGCTTCACTCATCTAGTGACACTGGATGAGTTATTTACCCTCTCTCTGTCTCTTGTGTAAAATGGAAATAATAATTGTACTTTCAGGGCTTTGTGGCAAATTAGATAATACCCACAATGCATATAGCAGACACTTGACAGGTGATATTATTATTATTATTTATAGTATTGGGTAAGCTAGGAATATTATGTAACTATGCCTGGGGTTCCGCTTCACTTCTAATCTTCCCTTAGTTTTCGTTGTCATTTGCTAACAATCCCAGACCCCTCACACACAGGCACAGAGGGCGATGACCTCATTAGGACTATGTTCAATAATGTCCTAAATCAAGCTTGTCCAACCTGTGGCCCACGGGCCACATGGGGCTCAGGATGGCTTTGAATGTGGCCCAACACACATTTGTAAACTTTCTTAAAATATTATGATTTTTTTGTGACTTTTTTTTTAGCTCATCAGCTATCGTTAGTGTATTTAATTTAATTAATTTATTTATTTGAGACAGAGTCTCATGCTGTTGCCCAGGCTGGAGTGCAGTGGTACGATCCCGGCACACTGCAACCTCTGCCTCCTGGGTTCAAGCGATTTCCAGCTAATTTTTGTATTTTTAGTAGACATGGGGTTTCACCAGGTTGGCCAGGCTGGTCTCAAACTCCTGACCTCAAGTGATCCACCTGCCTCGGCCTCCCAAACTGCCAGGATTACAGGCATGAGCCACTGTGCCCAGCCATTAGTGCATTTTATATGTGGCCCAAGATAATTCTTCAATTGTGGCCCAAGGAAGCCAAAAGACTGGACACCCCTGTTATAATGCTAAACCCCATACCCAGTCTTGGAGTAACAAAAGCAGCTCGGGGCTGGTAGATGGGAGACCTCAGAAGAGACTTCTGGGTGCCTCTCAATACCCATTCTCCCCTTCTTCCCAGTTGAAAAACAACAGTAACATTTCAGCTAGTCACATAACTCCCCAGCTAAATGACATTTCCCAGCCTCCCTTAAAGGAGTTATGGCCTGAAGGCCAAGTTCAAAACAGTAAGAAACAAACCCAAGTGTTGTGTGGAACTTTGGGGAAGTCCGCTTTTTAAAAAAATTTAATTAATTAATTAATTAATAATTATTATTATTTGTGGGGGGAGATGGAGTCTCACTCTGTCACCCAGGCTGTAGTGCAGTGGCGTGATCTTGGCCCACTGCAACCTCTGCCCCCTGGGTTCAAGCGATTCTCCTGCCTCAGCCTCCCTAGTAGCTGGGACTACAGATGCCTGCCACCACGCCCAGCTAATTTTTGTATCTTTAATAGAGACAGGGTTTCACTATGTTGGCCAGTCTGGTCTCCAACTCCTGGCCTCAAGTGATCGCCCACCTCAGCCTCCCAAAGTGCTGGATTACAGGCGTGAGCCACTGGAAGTCGTCTTAAAAGGGAGTGGGGGCGCCCTCCCCCTCTTTCCCTTCAGTTCTTTCTTCTTGCTGGCTAGGATGGTGAAGTGATGACTGGAGTACAAGCAGCCATCTTTGACCATGAGGTTCCTGGAAGTCAGAGCCACAGTGAAAAATAACCTGGGCTCCTGGAATCGTGGAGTGGAAAACAAGTCCTCTACTGACCACCCAGTCTGAGAGAGAAATAAGCTTCTATCTCGTTCAAGCCACTGTTGTATTTTTTTGTTGTTGTTTGCTTGTCTGTTGTTATTTGTAGCCAGACTCAATCCTGAGTAATACACGGGGGTTTTCCTCCTGCTTCGCCATTAGCCAGCTTTATTTATTTATTTCTTTATTTTGAGACAGGGTCTCACTCCGTCGCGCAGGCTGGAGTGCAGTGGCGCAATCTCGGCCCACTGCAACCTCCGCCTCCCAGGTTCAAGCGATTCTCCCACCTCAAGCTCCCAAGTAGCTGTGATTACGGGCGTGCGCCACCATGCCCAGCTAATTTTTTTGTATGTTTAGTAGAGACAAGGTTTCATCATGTTGGCCAGACTGTTCTTGAACTCCTGGCCTCAACTGATCCACCCTTTTTGGCCTCCCAAAGTGTTGGGATTACAGGCATGAGCCACCACGCTCGGCCACCGTTAACCAGCCTTGTAACTTTACTGCAGTCATTTTACCTCTTTGTGCTCAATTCGCACATCAGCAAAACAATGTGGGAATAAATTAGTAGAAATGAAGTAACTTTCTTGTTGTAAAATCCTGATTCCAATCAGTCTGAGACATAAGCCTTCCATAGCATGTATAGGGTCGTTTTCTTAAGGTAGATGGAAAGTGAGATGTGGTTGTCACGGAGATGCCCCAGGGATGTTGCTCAGAGCCAGCTGTAGCAGAGGCTCAATGCCCATTTGCAGAACAAACAGAAGGAACTTGTGCCAGCGTGTGGTCAGAAAGCCACTAGTGGGCTTTATAATCAATCGGAAGGATGGCAGCCTTTGTACTGGCCAAAGAAAGCCATCGTTCTTGCCTCAGGAACTAGGGGAATGGAGCAGGGTAACTGTTGAAAGTGAAGGTTTCTTATGCAAGAAAGCCAGAGATTGCGCAAACTAGACCACAGGCATAGATGCCCAGAGGAGGGAGTTCCGGGACACCTTGAAAACTGGACCCTACAGGTATAGCCCATCCAGTGCCCCCACTCCCAGCAGCAGGTGAAGCTTCCCTGATAGGGGGAGGGATGTACCCCAGAAAGGAGTGGGGTTTCAGCTCAAGAGAAGGGCTTCCTTGCCCGGGTGGCTGTAGGTCCAGGGGCTGCCTCCATCAATGGGTGTCCTCTCTGTTTTGGAAATTCTAGCTGTATTTTTTTTTTTTTTTTTTGAGATGAAGTCTCACTCTGTGGCCCAGGCTGGAGTGCAGTGGTGCAATCTCGGCTCACCACAAACTCCGCCTCCCGCATTCAAGCAATTCTCCTGCCTCAGCCTCCCGAGTAGCTGGGATTACAGGCGTGCCCCACTGTGCCCGGCTAATTGCTGTATTGTTTTTAAAAGAATGTTTATTCAAGACTTGGCAGGGCCAGGTGCTTACGCTTGTAATCCCAACACTTTGGGAGACCGAGGCAGGCAGATTGCTTGAGCCCAGGAGTTGAAGACCGGCCTGAGCAATGTGGCGAAACCCCATCTCTACAAACTATAGAAAAAAATAGTTAGGTGTGGCAGCGTGTGCCTGTAGTCCCAGCTACTTGGGAGGCAGAGGTGAGAGGATCACATGAGCTCCGGAAGCTGGGGCTGCAGTGAGCTGTGATCAAGCCCCTGCACTCCAGCCTGAGTGACAGAGGTGAGACCCTGTCCCAAAAAAAAAAAAAAAAAAAAAAAAGACTGCTATCTTCCCTTTCCATATGGGAATTGCGTGGAACCATCAGAAACAAGACTTGGGGTTAAGTTGGCCAAGGAGATACAGAAGTGCTTCTTATTTCTGTTTCTTTTTCTTTTCTTTAAAAACAACGTATTTCCATTCTTTTCTAGGGCAGGGGCTGCTCCCCGGCTGCCTCCCCACTCTCAGCCCTAATCACCCACTGCATTATTTATAGTCCTCGTGCAGGATCCCAGCAGAAAGGAGGGCAGGGCTGACCGCAGTCGCCCCTGGGATTGCAACTGATCCCCTGGGTCAGCAGCACCGGAGCTGAGTTCTCCCAGCACCCCAACCGCTCAGGGCGGTAGAGCTGCTGCTGCCTGTGAGGTCACGACCAGCACAGAGGGCCCCAGAACCTTGGGGCTTTCCAATGTTCTCTCTCTCCGCAAATTAAGATCTCAAGGAGTAGCTGCACAGAGAGAAATCCCAGGCTTCTATTAATAGTCCCCAGACAGGAAGGTCCTGGAAGACGTGCACGGTGTTCTGAATCTCAGGAAGAAAGACAAACTTAGCCAGGTATTGGTTCCTCAGGAATCTGATGTCTATTTACCCACTGAGGAAACTGAGGCCCAGAGAGATCGAGTGACCTGCTTAAGGTCAAAGAGCATTCCAGACCACTCAGCAATAAAAAGGAATGAACTATTGATACACGCAGCAACACGGATGAATCGCACAATAGTCACACTGGGTGAAAGGAGTCAGGCCAAAGGGGAGAATGTACTCTATGCTTCCATTTATAAAAATGTTAGAAAATGCAAATCTAAAATCCCCTATAGGGACAGAAAGCAGATCAGCACTTGTCTGGGGGATGGGATGGGGAAGAGGGAAGGATTCCAGGGGGGAAGGAGGAAAGCTTTTTGGATGGGAACTATGGTCATGATCTTGACTGTGGTGATGATTTCATAGGGATAGATAGGTGATATAGATAGATAGATAGATAGATAGATAGATAGATAGATGATAGATAGATAGATAGATAATAGATAGATAGATAGATAGATAGATAGATAGATAGATAGATAGAGAATTATATTCTTTAAACATTTTTGCATGTCAAATATATCTCAATAAATCTGTTAAGGGATGGGCGAGGTGGCTCACGCCTATAATCCCAGCACTTTGGGAGGTGGAGGCAGAAGGATTGCTTGTGCTCAGGAGTTTGGGACCAGCCTAGGCAACATAGTGAGACCCTATCTCTGCAAAACAAAATAAAATTAGCTGGGCGGCACTGTGGCATGCTCCTGTAGTCCCAGCTGCTTGGGAGGCTGAGGCAAGAGGATCATTTGAGCCCAGGAGTTCAAGGTTGCAGTGCGCTATGATCACACCACTGCTCTCCAGCCTGGGTGATAGAGCGAGACCCTGCCTCTAAAAAAAAAAAAAAGGTTGGGCTTATTGGCTCACACCTTGTAATCCCAGCACTTTGGGAGGCCGAGGCAGGTGGATCACCTGAGGTCAGGATTCCAAGACCAGCCTGACCAGCATGGAGAAACCCCATCTCTATTAAAAATACCGAATTAGCTGGACGTGGTGGCACATGCCTGTAATCACAGCTACTTGGGACGCTGAGGCAGGATAATGACTTGAACCCGGGAGGTGGAGGTTGTGGTGAGCCGAGATCACACCATTACACTCCAGCCTGGGCAACAAGAGCAAAACTCCATCTCAAAAAAAAGAAAAACCAACACAACAACAGCAACAACAAAAATCCGCCCCGATCAATCTTCCATGGTCCACTCCCTGCCCATCCTTTCAAATAGCTTTCAGAGAACAGGTATCATCTTTGATTCCAATCTCCTGATACTCACTGGCTTCTGACCAAGATGCCTTT
Source organism: Nomascus leucogenys (assembly GCF_006542625.1). NCBI lineage: Eukaryota > Metazoa > Chordata > Mammalia > Primates > Hylobatidae > Nomascus > Nomascus leucogenys. Next base: position 13,730,659 of record NC_044404.1, read on the forward strand.
CTCCTCCCACCCCGCTATCTATTAACGTGCTCTAATGAAATTACTATACATTTTGCAGCTTAAAAACAACACCCATGTATTGTCTCCCGGTTTTAGAGAGTGGGGAGTCTCAGCAGAGTTTAACCATGCCCTCTGCTCAGGGTCTCACCAGGCTGCAACTGATGGGTAAGCTGGGGCTGGGATCTCATCTGAGGCTTACAGTGGCAGAATTCACTTCCTCAAAGGTGTACAACTTAAGGCAGCTTGCTTCTTCAAGGCTAGCAGGAGACAGAGTCTCTCTTCAAGATCTTCCTTTACAGGGCGCACACTATAGTTCAGACTCACCTGGGATAACTTCTCTTGGATTGACCCAAAGTCGACAGCTGCAAAATCCCTTCACCTTTGGCCACATCCTATAACCTTATCCCGAGAGTGAGATCCATCATATCGTCCGTCCCACCCACACTCAAGGGGAGGGGATTAGGCAGGGTGTACACACCAGGGGGTGAATCTTGGGGGCGGTCTTAGAATTCTGCCTCCCTGCGGCAGGGCTTGCAGTGAGCCAAGATCGCGCCACTGAACTCTAGCCTGGGCGACAGAGCGAGACTCTGTCTAAAAAAAATAATAATAATAAAAATAAAGAATTCTGCCTCTCTGCTATTCTAGCTCTCTCTCTCCGGTAATACACAAGTAAACAAGTAAGTAAATAAAGCCTTACCTACACCGCTTTAGAAAGAAGAGCAAAGCAGCTTGGATTCCCAATCTGGTGGCACCATCGACTCCGTGCTTGCCCTCCTTCTTTTCTTTCTTGGTTCTGAATTATAATAAACTACAGCATCTCCCTTACCTATGAGTTAGCTTTCTCAGGTTCCAGTTACCCAAAGTCAACCATAGTCTGAAAATATTAAGATATTTTGAGAGAGAAGAGACCACATTTGTATGATTTTTATTACAATATATTGTTATAATTGTTCTATTTTATTATCATTGTTAATCTCTTACTGTGCCTAACTTTCAAATTAAACTTTATCATAGATATATATGTATAGGGAAAAACCTAGTATATTTAGGGTTTGGCACTATCTACAACTTTTTTCTTTTTTTTCTTTCTTTTTTTTTTTTTGAGATGGAATCTCGCTCTGTTGCCCAGGCCGGAGTGCGATGGCATGATCTCAGCTCACTGCAACCTCCGCCTCCCAGGTACAAGCGATTCTCCTGCCTCAGCCTCCTGAGTAGCTGGGACTACAGGCATCCACCACCATGCCTGGCTAATTTTTTGTATTTTTAGTAGAGACGGGATTTCATCATGTTGGCCAGGCTGGTCTCGAACTCCTGACCTCAGGTGATCCACCCGCCTCAGCCTTCCAAAGTGCTGGGATTACAGGCGTGAGCCACGGTGCCTGACAGACTATCCACAATTTCAAGCATCCACTGTGAGTCTTAGAATGCATCCATCTTGAATAAGGGGGACCTACTGTATTGCATTAAAGAATACCCCCATCTTTTCAGGGATCTCAGGCCCCTCTGCTGGCTTGGAGTAGACCCGAGAGCTCCCACCTAGACAGCAGGAGGTGACAAGACCTGGGGAACACATCAAAGCTGAAACCATGCTGGGGAACATAGTCACTTTTCTGGAGACCCATGACACAAATGGCCAATTTTGAGGAGCCACAAGCATGGCTGGAGTTCGCAAATAAGGAGTCTTGACTGCAGCCCAGGAAATAGCATCAAGAAACTCAATTTAGGAGCAAAATGTGAAGAGTCAGTGGTGAGCAGGGGGCAGCCCTTTTGGAGGGCAAGTGTACACCTTGCCAGCAGGGACTGTGAATTGGAGCCACCATTTGCTGCAACGCCTGCAGTTGGAGTTACATGCTAGTGCATGCCTGGGCCATCTGGTAAGAGTATAGAGAGCCGAGGGGAAGGAGCTGCATCCCTTCCGTAGGTCTCCTGGCTGAGACCAGGCTTCCCCTTACCCCGAGCCTTGCCCTCCTAAAAACAACCCATCTTCACCCCAGCTGGGTCAAAGCAGGTGTTCTAAGAGCTTTGCTGCCTTTCTCCAGGGTGCTGGCCTCCCTGGAGGGGCATGGTTCAGGACCAGACTCTCCACTAAAGAGAGGCTGTGACGATGAGGACAGGAAACACTGCAGCCAGAAGGTTCTTTACCTGGGCCTCATGATGGGGCCTGTTTCACCTGAAAGAACCTGGACCCACAGTATCACACATGGGAACCCAGGCAGCTCTCGGTTACCTGCCCTGGTGAAGTGTTTCTCAGTGGCGCTTCAAGAAGAGCAGGGATTGCAATCTGAGCCCCTGAGGTTGTGGCATTCTCTTCAACTTACGCACTCCAGCCTGGGCAACAGAGCGAGATTCCGTCTCAAAAAAACGAAAAAAAATTGTAGATAGTGCCAAACCCTAAATATACTAGGTTTTTCCCTATACACACATACATATCTATGATAAAGTTTAATTTGAAAGTTAGGCACAGTAAGAGATTAACAATGATAATTAATAAAATAGAACAATTATAACAATATATTGTAATAAAAGTCATATGAATATGGTCTCTTCTGTCTCAAAATATCTTAATATTTTCAGACTATGGTTGACTTCGGGTAACTGGAACCTGAGAAAGCTAACTCACAGGTAAGGGAGACACTGTAGCTTATTATAACTCAGAACCAAGAAAGAAATGAAGGAGGGCAAGCAGGGAGTCGACGGTGCCACCAGATTGGGAATCCAAGCTGCTTTGCTCTTCTTTCTAAAGCGGCGTAGGTAAGGCTTTATTTACTTACTTTTTTACTTGTGTATTACTGGAGAGAGAGAGCTAGAATAGCAGGGGGGCAGTATTCTTTTTTTTTTTTTTTCCTTTAAGACGGAGGCTTAAAGTCTGGTTTTCTCACCAGCCTCCAAGAGGAGCTGGAGAGGAGTCTGGTACCACTCTGTACACAAAGCCAGAAGCAGGGAGGGGTGAATGGGATGAAGGGACAAGAAGCCATGCGCCACTTCACACCCCCAGGATGGCTGGAGTCAAAAAGATGGACCATAGTCACTGGTGCTGAAGATGTGGAGAAACTGGAAGCCTCGAACATTGCTGGTGAGAATGGAAAATGGTGATGTCACTTTGGGAAATAGGCACTTCCTCAAAGCATTGAACAGTGTTACCGTGTGACCCAGCAATTCCACTCCCACATATACACCCAAGATAACTGAAAACATATGTTCATAATAACAATATGTACATAAATGGGCCAGCACTTTAGGCGGCTGAGGCAGGTGGATCACTTGAGGTCAGGAGTTCAAGACCAGCCTGGACAAAATGGTGAAACCCCGACTCTACCAAAAATACAAAAATCAGCAGGGCATGGTGGGGCACACCTGTAATCCCAGCTATTTGGGAGGCTGAGGTGGGAGGATTGCTTGAGCCTGGGAGATTGGAGCTGCAGTGAGCCGAGACTATGCCACTGCACTTCAGCCTGGGTGACAGAGTGAGACCTTGTCTCAAAAATAAAAATAAATGCATACAAATGTTCACAGAAGCATTATTCACAAACCAAAGAGCAGAAACAATCCAAACGCCCATCAGCTAATAAATGGGCAATCAAAATGGGGTCTATCCACACAATGGAATATTATTCAGCCATAAGAAGGCAGTGCTGGCCAGGTGCAGTGGCTCATGCGTGTAATCCCAGCACTTTGGGAGGTCGAGGTGGGCAGATGGTTTGAGCCCAGGAGTTCAAGACCACTCTTGGCAACACGGTGAAACCCCTTTCCTACCAAAAATGCAAAAATTAGCCAGTGTTATAACACAGTCTCAAAGTAAATAAAAATTTAAAAATAAATTTTTGCTAAAAGGAAGTACTGATCCATGCTGCAACATGGATGAAGCTTGAAAACGTGGTGCTCAGGGAAAGACGCCAGACACCCAAGGCCATGTACTGTATGATTCCATTCATAGATGTCCAGGATAGGCAAGTCCACAGACACATTGGTTGCCATAGGTTAGTGGCTGTCAGAGGCTGGGGTAAGTGGGGAATGGAGGTGACTACTAATGGGTAGGAGTTTCTTTTCGCAGTGATGAAATGTTCTGGAATCAGACAGTGGTGATGGTTGCACAACCTTATGAATACTAAGAACCATTGATTGTACACTTTAAAAGGATGAACTTTATGGTATGTGAATCATAACTAGATTTGGGGTTTTTTTTAGTCTTCCTAGTGCTCCAAAGGAATGGTTTTTGGTTGGTTGGTTGGTTGGTTGAGACAGTGTCTTGCTCCGTTGCCCAGGCTGGTGTGCAGTGGCACGATCACAGTTCATTACAGCCTCAACCTCCTGGGCTCAAGCCATTCTCCCACCTCACCCTCCCAAATAGCTGGGACTACAAGCACATGCCACCATACCCAGCTAATTTTGGTATTTTTTGTAAAGATGGGGTTTTGCCATGTTACCCAGGCTGGTCTTGAACTCCTGAGCTCAAGCAATCCACCCAGCTCAGCCTCCCAAAGTGCTGGGATTACAGGTGTGACCCATCGCACCCAGCCTAACTCTGTTTTTAAATGGGGGCTCCGGGAAGGCGTCAGCAGCATCCTCGTGGAGGCTGGAACAGCCGCAAAGCAGCCCCTCAGGGAGAGGGCAGGGCGGGCTGACAGCCAGCTGGGTAGAGCTGATCGGGAAGAGGGAAGGAGGCTGGATGGGTTGGGAGCGGCTTCAGTGAGGTCAAAGGCTCTTGACACCTCGGTGAGAGGCGGTCACTGGGGATAAAAAGGGCTAGGACGGCCTTGGGCCGACAGGGTGGACCAAAGACCTCCTCCCCTTTCCGTCTCCAGCCTGTCCAAGCCTCTTTTGTCCTCTCCCTTATTCTCTGCTTGGAACATTCTTGCCCGCCCTGCCTCTGTGCCTCATACTCACCCACGAAGCCGGGCTAACTCCTTCTCAGCTTTCCAGCTTCAGACACAATGCCCCTCCCACAGCACCAAAGAGGAACAAAGCCAGGTGTGAGTTAAAGCAGTGAAAACAGATGATATCCAAACAGTCGCCGAAAGGGCTGAGCTCCACCCTAATTTGTGCAGAGGGGACCGGGTGTTCTGAAGGCAGAGGGAGGGAGGGAAAGACAGGCTTAGTAGAGCCTAGAAGTGAAAAATCACAAAAGGTTGGTCGGTGCGAATGTGACGAGACCAGTGTCTTCGGGCTTGCAATGACTAAAGTCAGGATTCTAATTCCTACAGAGTCTGGGAATTGGAGGTCCCATCCTTCCTGATTACGTTTCAAGGAATGGCTGTAAGTCCTGGAGAAAGACACTTCTGAGTTGCAGGAGATACAAATGCATCTGAAAGGGACAGAAGAAGAGTTTACCATAAGCCCCTTTCAGTAAATGCTCTAAGAAAGGGAGGCCGGGGTCCTATGTCACTTGCTGGACTGGCAGCCTGGGCTTTCCTAGGCAGGCATTTCAAGGGGGTGCTGGCGTCATGCTAGAGTCCAGCCATCTCTGAGTGCAGGTGTTTGGATGGAATCGTTATGTGCCGAGAGTTCTGCAGTTCTTGCGAGGGGCCCTTTTCCTGACCCCTGACCCTGAGATGGTCCCAGTTCGTGGCTCCCTAAGCAGCCCATGTTTCCTATAGAAACTCATTACATTTGTTGCAGACATTTATTTGTCTTCTCTGATAGAAAGCTGCTTGTGGTTAGAGCCTGTGTGTCCTGTTTGCTGCTCTGTGACCAGTCCCTTGCATGGGTTAATAATAAATCACAAAGGAATGAATGAATAAATGAGTCTCAAGTCAGAAGCATCTAGGATAAGGAGGATTTAGTCAGGACAAATGGGGGAAATGGGGGAAAAGTGCAGACTCAAATAACATGGGTGCATATTACACCCTCCCTTGAAGCACTGGAGGGCTGGGAACAGGTACCATGGGCATCAGGTGATGATTTGAGGGTCGACGGGAGCTGTGGGTTTTTTGTTTTGTTTTGTTTGTTTTGTTTTGTTTTGTTTTTGAGACAGTCTCGCTCTGTTGCCCAGGCTGGAGTACAGTGGGGCAATCTTCGCTCACTGCAATCTCCATCTCCTGGGTTCAAGTGATTCTCCTGTCTCAATCTCCCGAGTGGCATGATCGGGGCTCACTGTAGCCTCCGCCTCCTGGGTTTAAGCAATTCTCCTGCCTCAGCCTCCCAAGTAGCTGGGATTACAGGTGCCTGCCACTATGCCCAGCTAATTTTTGTAGTTTTAGTAGAGACAGGGTTTCACCATGTCGACCAGGCTGGTCTCGAACTCCCAACCTCAAGTGATCCGCCCGCTTCGGCCTCCCAAAATGCTGGGATTACAGGTGTGAGCCACTGCACCTGGTAGTGGAAGCTGTAGGTTTTTATGCCATGCTTGAAATTCTGCACCGTGGAATAGGTTGCTCCATGCTGGCCTTTCCTTGGATGTAGGAATCAGAGAGGGGACCCCAAAACAACAGAAGTGGTTAATTCCACACCACACAGCTGACAAGGCGCGTTCCCCCTCCCTCCCTCTCCTGCTCTCACACTTGTTTCCCCCATCAGGCAATCAGTCACCAGAAGATTCAGGATTAGTGAAAGTATAAGCTCTTCGAGGGAACCCATCAGAATGACAGTCATGGCTCAGAATCTGAGAGAGAACAGATCTTTGGGAAACTGAATAACCCGCACAGTGTACCGACCGCCTCCTTCCTCCAGGGACAGGTGGTGGACAAGGACAGATGAAGGACATCCCCTTCCCGCTGTCCCTGGGTTTTAAGCCCTTTTGGCACAGAAAGCCTGTCCAAGTAATTAACAGAAGTAATTAGAGGTCAGATGGTCACAAATGGAAATCACTCAGTGCCCAGCCACCGATGCCAAGGCTGGTGGTGCCAAGGAGGCAGGAGGGCTCAGAGGGGAGAGGGCGGCCTGACCAGACATGGTGAGCCGACTGAGGGGCTTATTCCCCCGGCCTCTCACAGGAAAGGCAGGGTGTGAAGTCTGGGGATTTGTGTCTGTAATCAGCAGCCTGAGGTACAACGGGAATAGGCAACTGCTAAGAAAGGAAACACCACAAACGGCTCTTGCTGTTGCTACAGCCTTGGGTTCAGAACTGTGCCTTCGGCAAGATGAAAAAGAGGAATTTTTCTTTAATGAACTCAGTATGAGTCTTGTAAATCCTTCTTTGGTCATATTTCTTACACATTATGTGTGGCTTTCACATCTTTGGAAAGGATAGGACATTTATGACCCACCCATCTACCCATTCACCCATCCATTTACCCACCCACTCATCCACCCACCCACCCATCCACAGCTCAGCCACCTACCCATCCATCCATTCATCCACGCACTCACCATCCACTTCACAAATATTAATCAGGCTCCTGCCAAGCTCAAGGCAGGGCTAGGCTCTGGGCATGCAGGGTAAGCAAGACAGGCATGGACTTTGTTCTTCAGGTTTATAATCTAGCAGGGGAAAACAGTATACAAGCAAGCATCAAAACCCACGAAGCCCACACAGTCGTGAAAGCTGTAAAGACAAACAGGGTGACAATGCATTAGAGGGTGTATTAGTCAGGGTTCTCCAGAGAAACAGAACCAATCGGATAGATAGGTAAATAGATGATGATGATGATGATAGATAGATAGATAGATAGATAGATAGATAGATAGATAGATAGATGATAGACGATAGATAGATGATAGATAATAGATGATGGATGGAAGGATGGATGGATACATAGATAATAGATGATGGATGGACAGATAATAGATGATAGAATGATTATAGATAAATGATAGATGACTGACGGATGGATAGATAGAGAGAGAGATTTTTAGGAGAATTGGCTCATGGGACTAAAGAGGCTGAGGAGTCCTGCAGTAGGCCGTTTGCAGGCTGGAGAGCCAGGCAAGCCGATACTGTGGCTCAGTCCAAGTTCAAAGCCTGAGAACCTGAGGGTCACTGGTGCAAGTCCTAGAGTCCAAAGACCAGAGACCTGGAGTTCTGATATCCAAGAGTAGGATAAGAAGGCATCCTAGCAGCCGGGCGCAGTGGCTCACGCCTGTAATCCCAGCACTTTGGGAGGCCGAGGCAGGCGGATCACGAGGTCAGGAAATCGAGACCATCCTGGCTAACATGGTGAAACCCCGTCTCTACTAAAAAATACAAAAAATTAGCCGGGTGTGGTGGCGGGCGCTTGTAGTCCCAGCTACTTGGGAGGCTGAGGCAGGAGAATGGCGTGAACCCAGGAGGTGGAGCTTGCTGTGAGCCGAGATCGCACCACTGCACTCCAGCCTGGGCGACAGAGCGAGACTCTGTCTCAAAAAAAAGAAAGCATCTTAGCTCCAGAAGCCAGAGGGAGGAGTGAATTCGCCTTTTCTCTGCCTTTTTGTTCTGTCCCAGCCCTCAATCGATCAGATGGTGCCTGCCCACATTGGGTGAGGGCTAATCTTCCTTACTCAGCCCACTCACTCAAATCCCAGTCTCTCTGGAAACACCCACAGGCACACCCAGAAGTAATGCTTGACCAGCTACCAGGGTATCCCTTAATCCAGCCAAGCTGACACCTAAAATTAACCATTGCAGAGAGTGGCGACAAGTGAGGGTTTCTTTGGCTGGGATGGGCAGGGAAGGCCTCTCCGAGCCGAGACAGTGACCTGGAGGCCTAGAAGGAGCAAAGATCTCGGGGGAAAGCATCCCATGCAAGGGGACAGCCAGATGCAAGGACCCTCTGGCTGGAGCAAGCTAGGCCTGGGTCAGAAACCGAAGGAGGACCGAGGGGCTGAAGGACATGAGTTATGGGGACAGGGACAGGGCAGGCTCGCAAAGTCTGGGACCTCTCACGACAGCACTACAGAACCTAAGGGCCGGCTGGGTGGGCAGCAGGCCCAGCTCAGCTGCCCCCTAAATACTCAGGTAGAATGTGAATACTCTGATATTCGGTTTGAATATTTTGTTACTCTGCTATTCTAATACTTAGGTAACACTACTTCCAAATATTCTATTAGAACCACTTCAATAGTTGTGGGTTTCTGAAAAGATCAACTGCAATAAACTCTAGCTTGGGCCCCAGCTTGGGCTCTGCTATGCCTCCTCAACCCACCTTGGACTTACTTCCTTAAGGCAGGCCACACAATATGGCCCTCTGCAGGTTAGGAGCTGCCTCCGTGTTCCTCAGTTCATGCTACAATCAAGGGTTCCTGTCTGCCAAGCCCGCGTCAAGGCTTGGTATTTACTGATGAGTGACACCCATTAGTCCTGACCTCATGGAGCTTACAGTCTAGAGCATCTCTGGGGACAGAGGATTCCATGGGGAGGAGGGGAGATGACCCAGGGGGCCCCAGCCCCTGCATTTCTCGCCGTTTCATGCAGCAGCTCCTAAGGGTGTGTGGAGTCCACGGCTTTCTGGTCACCAACAGAAAGAACCTTGCAGCTTCCCTGGCGATCAGGAAAGAGCAGAGGTGCAGGCTCACAGCCATGCACTGTCCCACCTGAGCCTGATCTGGAGTTAGGAAGCTGGCCAGCTGCTGTGGCTTCAGGGCCTTCCCTGCCCCAGGGAACCTAATTTCTTACATTGATTTTTTTTGTTTGTTTTTTTTGAGACGGAGTCTCGCTCTGTTCCCCAGGCTGGAGTGCAGTGGCGCAATCTCGGCTCACTGCAAGCTCCGCCTCCCGGGTTCACGCCATTCTCCTGCCTCAGCCTCTCCGAGTAGCTGGGACTACAGGCGCCCGCCACCACGCCCAGCTAATTTTTTGTATTTTTAGTAGAGATGGGGTTTCACTGTGGTCTCGATCTCCTGACCTTGTGATCCGCCCACCTCGGCTTCCCAAAGTGCTGGCATTACAAGCGTGAGCCACCGCGCCCAGCCACATTGATTAACCTGAGTGGAGGAGGCCGATGAAAGGGAGGTTTTGATGTCCAGATAAGAGACTGGAGAGATGGGGAAACTGGGGCAATAGGAGGAAATCTGGCCCTAGGTTGGCCTAGGGAATAAATAGGTCTGACCTCACGGAGGGGACACTGTCCCTGTTTCTGGGAGAAACGCTGTGGTCCTGTGGGGTGAGTACGAGCCAAAAGGAAGCTCATTCTATGAGGGCACCTCCAGGGATTGGCAGTTTGGGATTAAACACCTGGCCAGGGGCCAGGTGCAGTGGCTCATGCCTGTAATCTCAGCACTTTGGGAGGCCAAGGCAGGTGGATCACCTGAGGTCAAGAGTTTGAGAGCAGCCTGGCCAACATGGTGAAACCCTGTCTACTAAAAATACAAAAACTAGCCAGGCGTGATGGTGCATACCTATAATCCCAGCTACTGGGGAGGCTGAGCCAGGAGAATCGCTTGAACCTGGGAAGCAGAAGTTGCAGTGAGCTGAGATCATGCCTTTGCACTGCAGCCTGGGCGACAGAGTGAGACTCTGTCTCAAAAATAAATAAACAGCTAGACAGGACGGACAGTTTCAGGAAGAGGACCCCAAGAGGGCTGGTGGAGGCCATACTGCCCCAGGGTAACGGTGGGCCCTCAGCAGATACCCTGGACACTCTGTGGTCAGGAGTTAGGCTTGGCTTCAAGCCCAAGAAAGCCTCCCCATCCCCAGAAGTCCTTAGTGCCCACGGGCTGTAGCACAGAGCATGGGAAGGCACACTTTCACTGGGGTGAAATCTTGCATTCAGGTGGTGGGATGACCAGGACAGCATAATTTGGATATTCATGTGGCCTCATTTGTACGCCCAGGTGAGTGGACTCTGGGGACGTGTGGGTCACATGTGTAAAAGCCGCCTCTGACATTTATGCAGATTCTCGAGCACTGAAGTGCAGCTGGGTCATTAAGCCAACAGCAGGGGGGCCTGGGGACTAATTATGAAACAGTAAAAATGAGAACTAAGGTCTTCAGGCTGCCGGCTGTCCATTCTGTTATCTGATGCTGGGATTTGGGCTCTGATGCTAGGGTCCTCTTGCCACTGCATCCTCTTCCATGCACCTGTGAATTCTCAAGGAGGCACCACCAGGATTCTGAAGGAGGAGAGAAGGGAACCTACGTTTGCGGGGAAGTCCCTCTCGTTACCTCACTGTGCTCTCACTGACTGCCAAGAAGTCAGTGTGACTGTTTCCCAGAGGAGGACCTGTGGCCCTAAGAGAATCCACAGCATGTCCAAGGCCACTCGGCTGTGAGGACAGAGGGGATGCTCCACTGAAGGGCTCTGTTGGAGACCAGTTAACAGGCGATTCCTGCTGTGATTATTCACAATCAGAGACTCAGACAGGGATGAGAGCTCTGTGCTGAGTGTCAAACTCTGAGAGAATGATTCTCGGAAAATCAACTCCCAGCTCGGGTTCCAGTGGAACTACAGAGAGCAAATGAGTTCATGACTATTGGTCCTGAATGTGAGTATAAAGTTTTACCCTAAAAGTACCTTGTATTTTTTTCCAAGGCCAAAATATAATAACTCATTTGCACCCTGGAAAGGTATGTTTATAAAAAAAAAAAAAGATTGCATTTGCAAACAGTAGAGAACACTGCTCTTTTTTATTAAAAAAATCTTTTCCATGGAAAAACAATGTAAAGTTTGCATGTGTGTTTATTGGTCTGGGGACTTAAAGAACAAAGATACCTTGTGGACTGCAGACAAATGAAACCCACAGAGGTTTGCTTTGGGTAGGTTTCACCATACAGGTGTTTCAATAGACCACTTTGCAAATAATAAATTACTTAACACTCAAGGCCGCTAGAGGCCACTAAAAAGGAGTTTTTGGCCAAGGCACAGGGCTGGTGGCTGGCTCAGTGAGCAGTGGCAGGATATTAATGAGACTCAGAGCCTGGATGTGCTCTGGATCCAGTTCAATGTAATAGAGTTGGAAAACCACCTGCCCCCAGCCACTGACTGCGCCTAGGATTCATGCCTGTAACTTTGACCATCTGAGCCTGTAGGGACATTGGGGAGGAGGGGGAGGGTGAGAGGAGGCAGTGGCAACAGCAGCATGGATGTTCCATGCAAACCCTTCTGTGTCACCAGGGAAAGCAGTCTGAGTACATGCATTTCTTAGCCTCTCTTCCAGGATAAAGCCTAGTTTGGACAAGCACTGCAAGGTTGAAGTGTTACTGCATCCTGGGGCCAGAGCTGGGGCATGTGGCCACCCCCTTGGTCCCTGCTGTGGTACCCAGAGTCATCTGGAACATCTGTGAAGCCAGGACGAGAGTGCATATACCCTCCAGATGCTGATATCTAAATATTTACAAGTCACAAATACAGATATACTGTTTAAAAAAAATGTTCTGGCCAGGCACGGTGGCTCACGCCTGTAATCCCAGCACTTTGGGAGGCCAAGATGGGTGGATCACGAGGTCAGGAGATCGAGACCATCCTGGCTAACATGGTGAAACCTGTCTCTACTAAAAATACAAAAAAAGTAGCCGGGCATGGTGGCGGGCACCTGTAGTCCCAGCTACTTGGGAGGCTGAGGCAGGAAAATGGCGTGAACCTGGGAGGCGGAGCTTGCAGTGAGCTGAGATCGCGCCACTGCACTCCAGCCTGGGAGACATAGCGAGACTCTGTCTCAAAAAAAAGTTCTATACAGTTACCTTGACAAAAGTACCTTCTTTTTTTTTTTTTGAGATGGAGTTTCGCTCTTGTTGCCCAGGCTGCAGTGGTGCAATCTCGGCTCACCGCAAACTCCGCCTCCCAGGTTCAAGTGATTCTCTTGCCTCAGCCTCCCAAGTAGCTGGGATTATAGGCATGTACCACCATGCCTAGCAAATTTTGTATTTTTAGTAGAGACACATCCCTGTGTTGGTCAGGCTGGTCTCAAACTCTGATCTCAGATGATCCGCCCACCTCGGCCTCCCAAAGTGCTGGGATTACAGGTGTGAGCCACTGCACCCGGCCAACAAAAGTACCTTCTTAATGACTTCGAAGACTAGGTTTAAATGGTAAATTATTAAATTCTTGGAAATCTGCTGCAGAATATGGCAATGTGGGGACAGCTGAGCTGATTGAAGCCTGCTCCCTTTCTCTTCCCACTCCCAGCTCCATCCTGCACCTTAGAGGTCTATGCACACCTGTGTGGACATCCCACCCTCACATCCAACCTCTATTCACCTCTATTCATCCTGTGTGGCCACTCAGCCTGCTCTAAAGCAGGGATGCTGGGAAGATGCCCACATCCAAGCTTGGAATCGTTTTTGCCAGAAATCGGGGGCCCCAAGTACCCAAAAAATGTTCTAGAAGGGGACATGTTCTGGGTGGCCACGGATTCCTTGCTCCCTGGGGAAGAGTATAGCTGGAGGAGGACTGGAGCAGGGCCCCCTAAAGCACTGGACCCAAGATAATGCCCCTCTTGCCCAGGTCCAAGGGCTGTACTAGTGGTACCTGCTGTCATCACAGCATTCATTACTGATGAATTCGATTGTGATGCTGGAATCCTCTAGTCATAAGGTCTTGAGAGCAAGAGAGTAAGACGTTTTGGTGGTTTTGACTCTTCACTGGGGGGGATCTGAGATGTTGGATTTGAGGCTTGGAATAAACTCATCTTGGGTGCATATGGCAACTGCAGGCTGCTTTTCCAGAAGCTCGGCATGCAGCCTCAAGAAATGTGTCCCTCCACGCTGTTCTTGCCAGGCCTGCACCTGCTGACCTAAGAAGGGAATGCAGGTGGCTAAGAGAGGCAGTGCACGCAGGGGTCAGAGCACCTGTGGCCAACTCCTGCTCCATCACTGACGGGCTGTGTCCCCCCGGCAAGTTACTCCCAGACCCAAACCAGCTCTCTCAATGGCAAAATGGAAGTGATGGAATCGTAAAGACTAGGTAATAATGGTACCTGCCTCATATAGTTTGAGTGGCTTACATGAGGAAATCCGCATAAGGGCTTGGTCCAGCATCTCATACAGAGAATGCCTCTAATACACATGAACTATGAGCAGAACCAAGAGCACAGGCTTTGGAGTCCAATAGCCACAAGTCTTTTTGGGCTCAGTTGCTTCCTGTAATCTACCTACTCTCTCTGAGCCTCAGCTTCCTCATCTACAAGACTGGGACGATAGTGGCTCTTATGTGGAGTTGTAAGGATGCCTACATGGACCTCAGGTTTGTGGGGTAGCTAGTGTGGCAAACCATTTGTTTGTTCTTTCAACCAATACCTATGCTGGCTGTGCCACTGCTACGTGCCGGGTATGGTTTTTTGTTTGTTTGTTTTTGTTTTGTTTTTGAGACAGAGTCTCGCTCTGTCGCCTGGGCTGGAGTGCAGTGGCATGATCTCGGCTCACTGCAACCTCCACCTCCTGGGTTCAAGCAATTCTCATGCCTCAGCCTCCTAAGTAGCTGGGATTACAGGCATGCGCCACCACACCCAGCTAAGTTTTGTATTTTTAGTAGAGACGGGGTTTCACCATGTTGGCCAGGATGGTCTCAATCTCCTGACCTCATGATCCGCCCGCCTTAGCCTCCCAAAGTGCTGGGATTACAGGCATGAGCCACTGCACCCGGCCGTGCTGGGCATGGTTCTAAATGCTGGGCACATGAGCTGCCCAACTCTCTGCCCTTGGGGAGCTCAAGTTCTAGTCCAGGAAGGTAAACAATAAACACGTAAACAAACACATAGATCAGATCATGGTATGAGCTGTGCAGAAAATAATATAGGGTGGTGTGATAAGGCTGACACTGAGGAAGTAATGCTTGAGTGAAGACCCAAATGACGCCTTTGGAGATGTGGGAGACCCTAAACTGGTATGTAGCATTGTCACTGTTAATAATGGCAATAACTTGAGACCCAGTCAATGGCAAGTCAGAGAGCTCTAAATCATTGCCTATTGTTTGTGCAATGTCATGTCTCAAAAGGCATTTCCCCAGTTAAGCTGTGGCTCCTGGTCAGTTTATTTTCTTGGGACTGACTGCAGATCCTCCCCACCCCCAGGTCCCCCATGATCTCAATGTTTTATAAAAATTTTATATCCAGGCAGTAAGGGACCATTTTAACTGGACATCTTTTAAAGCTCCTGTTCTTCCCAAGAATCACGTTCACTCCAAAACTCTTTGGTACAGCCAGCAGAAATGACTGCCCCTCCCCTGCTCACTAATTTATTCCGTGAATGAACCCTGGCCCCGGCGCCATGCAGGGCTTGTGCTTTTTTTTTTTTTTTTTTTTTGAGACAGAGTCTTGCTCTGTCGCTCAGGCTGGAGTGGTGCAGTGGCAGGATCTTGGCTCACTGCAAGCTCCACCTCCCAGATTCATGCTATGCTCCTGCCTCAGCCTCCCAAGTAGCTGGGACTACAGGCGCCGACCACCATACCCCGCTAATTTTTTTGTATTTTTAGTAGAGACGGGGTTTCACAGTGTTAGCCAGGATGGTCTCGATCTCTTGACCTCGTGATCTGCCCGCCTTGGCATCCCAAAGTGCTGGGATTACAGACGTGAGCCACTGTGCCCAGCCTCGCTCATGCCTTCTAAGGAAACTACTGAACCTGCTGACCAGCATGAATCACCTGAGGCAGACAGAAGGAATAAAGGAGACTCATAAAATGGGAATTCATCCACTAGAACCTATTAGAACAAGGGTCTAGTGCTATTTCCCCAGCTTAGGGTACCATGTCCCCAGGACTCTTGGAGGTACACATTATGACTTTGGTGGGGGCCAAAACCCAGTTGGGTTCATGCCTTTGAGTCTCAGGTAGTGGTGCTCCTGGGGTGGAGAGCAGGCCATGGCAGCAATTCCAACCCCACGTAGGTCTCAGCTGAATCTGTGGCCAGGCTGGGGAGGTGCTGACTTTAGATTGTGTGTTTTGCATCTCAAACTCCCAGGGGGAGCGGTATGTGCACCAAGGGTCAGAGGCCATAGATGGGGCTCTCACAGGAGCTGAGGTTGCCACAGAGTCCTGGAAGATGCCACTCCCTACTCCACTGGCCCAGGGTCTCTGTGAGAAGGTAGCCTTCCTGAGCCAGCGGTCTCCTCCACTGGAGACTGCAATGATGGGGAGCAGAAGGGTGACCCAGAGTCTCCTCTAGGCTGAAGGGGAGAAAAGGGTGGAGAAAGAGAGTGGGAGAGTAGGAAAGAAGGGACGAGGTTAGGAGGTGGGAGAAGGGGGAAGCAGGATTCAGCCCAAAAGCCACCCAATCAAAGGCCTTCTGCAATGTGATGATTAATTTTGTGTCAACCTGACTGGGCCATGGGGTGCCCAGATATTTGGTTAAACTATTTCCAGGTGTGTCTGTGTGTTTTTGGATGGGATTAACATTGGAACAGGTGGACTGAGTAAAGCAGATGGCCCTCCCCAATGTGTCAGGCCTCATCTAATCCAATAAGGGCCTGAATACAACAAAAAGGTGGAGGAAGGAAGAATCCACTGCTTTTCTGCCTGACTGCTGAGCTGAGTCTTCTCCTGCCCTTGGCCTGGGACTACACCATCAGCTCTCCTGGCTCCAGCTCACCAACTGCAGATCATGGGACATCTCAGCCTCCATCATCTCCTGAGCCAATTCCTTACAATAAATCTCTTTTTCTGTCTGTCTGCTTTTGGTTCAGTTTCTCTGGAGAACCTTAACACACCCCACTACCTCTGCTGGAGTGTCTTCTCCCAGTGACTCTCTGTCAAAGGACCTCATTTATTTCCTTCATGATACTTATCTCTACCTGCAATGGTAGTTTTGTTTCCCTGTTTGTTTTATGTTCTACCCATAAGAATATAACGCACAAGAGAGCAGGGAACCTGTGTTTCCTATCCAATGCATAACCACAGTGCCTGGACCAGTACCTGGCACTCAAGCACTCGATAGCTATTTATGAGGGCAAAGATGGAAGGGAGCAATGGAGGAAAGAACCAGGAATATATGATAGGAAACAATGGAGAAACGATTCTCAAAAATATCTCGAGAGTTGGTGTGAGGCCCTCATCCAAGTCTCAGCCCCCAGCCTCATCCAATGCTGCTAGCACAAGCTATCTTGTATTAACCCACTGGGGTGTTAAGACTTGTTTGTTTCATATTGTCTCTGAACCAAAGTGCTGCATTCCACATCCTGGAAAATACTTTTTTTGGTGCCTGTCATAGCCTGTGCACCAAAGCAATGTCACATACACCCTAAGGGCCACTGATGGAAGTTTTTCAGAGCCCAAGTCCCAGTGTTTTGTTTGTTTGTTTGTTTAAGCATTTGGTTGATCCAGTGCAACATGTTGATTGGAATCCTGGCCTCCGGGCAAGTTTACCAAAAGTTCTGGAGATCTAGAACTGTGCTGACATAGAGAGTAGCTGGGAAGGGACTCAGGAAGTGGGTGATGGAGGAGAACAACCTGTCTGTCCTTCAGAAGGAAAAATGATGCTGAGCAGAGAGACCATCACAACTGTACAAAGCAACAAATCCTTCCTCTACAAGTTGCTACCGCTTAGGATAAAGATCAGGGTTTGAGTTATGTCAAGTCAAAGTTTTCCCAACCAGCTTACCAAAATTAACAACAGATACCCTCTGACCAGTTCTTAGCTTCTTCATGGGTCCATTTCGACCACTATAACAGAATACCAGAGATTGAGTGGCTTACAAACAACAGATATTTATTTATTTCTCCCAGTTCTGGAGGCTGGAAGTCTGAGATCTGGGTGCCAGCATGGTTGGGTTCTGGTGAGGGCCTGCTTCTCGGTTCATGGGCGGCTGATTTCTTGCGGCATCCTCAAGTGTTGGAGGGGTGAAGGAGCTCTCTGGGGCCACCTTTCATGAGGGCACTAATCCCATCATTTGGGCCCCATCCTCATGACATGATCTAAACCTAATCACCTCCCAAAAGCCCCACCTTCAAATACAATCACATTGGAGATTAGGTTTCAACATATAAAATCTGGGGGAACATAAACATTTGAGTTTATTGCACACGAGTTTATTAGTTCTCAGTATAACACCCCAAGGTTGCTGAGGCCTATTATATAAGGATCAAGGTTCTCATTCTTGTGGTGAATGATCTGAATTTGAATATCCACTGTTTGAGCTGCTATTTCTTGGGAGGAAGGCAGATGTTCCATGATCTCCCAGTACAGGTCAGAAAAAGAATGGCATAAAATCATCTTTGCCATTGAAAGCTGCCAGTCTTCATATCTCCTGGGGGAGGCTTTTAGTCATCAGCTATGAAGCCTGACTTGGTCATCTTCTCCCCCAATACACACCTCAATCTGAGAGGCAGGTTATGCTCCAGGAATAATTCCCTCCATCCTTCCTGGGCTTCTGTGCTCTGCTGATTCTAAACTCTGAGACTGGTGGTCCCAGCAGGTGTACCCCGGGGCCAAGACATGGAACAGGCTCTGTTCGGTTCACGGACGGTGGCCAATGCTTTTCCATTTTCAGCATTTCCCTCTCTTCTTGGAGAAAGCTTCGGGTTCAGTGCTGGAGAGTAAGGAGCGGGAGGGAGGAGGTGGCTCAGTCATCCTCGTCCTCGTCTTCATCCTCCGCATCTTTGTTGGGTGCACACCTCTGGAAGCACTGCACCACGGTGGCCAGAAAGAAGCTAGAGATGATGGCCGCAATGGACACGGCCACGCCGGAGAAAATGATGATGAAGAGGTCTGTGAGTGACAGGCTGAACCTACACTCGCTGAAGCTGGCCTCCGACAGCTCACGCAGGGATACCCTCCTGCTCTCCATGGGCAGGGAGCACTGGATTTCATCGAGGCCTGAGAAAAGGCAGGCAGAGGAGAGAGAGATTTAGACTGCAGCTCAAGGTTGCCTAAAAGTTGACAAGGCAGGTGCTTACAAAGCCAGTAATGTGCAAGCATCCTCCCAAAAATAAAAGGGGGTAAAAGACTTATTTAAATGGAATTTAAACTGAAAAAAAAAAAAAAAAAAAAGCCTTAGAGTGATCACCATGGGAAAAAATTGGAATGTGCTGGTCTTCACTGACCTATTTTCAGGTTTTTCTTTTTTTTTTTTTGAGATTGAGTCTTGCTCTGTTGCCCGGGCTGGAGTGCAGTGGCGAGATCTTGGCTCACTGCAAGCTCCGCCTCCTGGGTTCATGCCATTCTGCCTCAGACTCCTGAGTAGCTGGGACTACAGGCAACTGCTACCACGCCCAGCTAATTTTTTGTATTTTTAGTAGAGATGGGGTTTCACCGTGTTGGCCAGGTGGTCTCGATTTCCTGATCTCATGATCCGCCCACCTCGGCCTCCCAAAGTGCTGGGATTACAGGTGTGAGCCACCGTGCCTGGCCTTTTTTTGTTTTTTCCTGTTTTTTGTTTTTGAGATGGAGTCTCTGTTGCCCAGGCCGGAGTGCAATGGCATGATCTCGGCTCACCTCAACCTCCACCTCCTGGGTTCAAGTGATTCTCCTGCCTCGGCCTCCCGAGTAGCTGGGATTACAGGCGTGCGCCACCACACCTGACTAATTTTAGTATTTTTAGTAGAGATGGGGTTTCACCACGTTGTCCAGGCTGGTCTTGAACTCCTGGACAGGTGATCCGCCCACCTTGGCCTCCGAAAGTGCTAGGATTACAGGCATGAGCCACCGTGCCCAGCCAGGCTTAGTACTCTTTTGATTTCGAATTACTCAGAGCGGGGATAGAAGGGCACCATTATCTGTTTCGGGTTTAGGAACTCTGTAGACCCTAATCCAGACCCAGCTAGTAGCAGGAGTGGAGGTTGGGGCAGATGCAGTGGGATGGGTCAGTGCCAACTAGTGGACGGACCCTCCACTTGGTAGTGCCATTTTCCAAGTTAGATACTATCTTCCTCTTCACTGTCCTCTGAGTGGAAGTGAAAGGAGGGTTAGCATTGTATTGTAGGAACCCCACAACCCCAAAAGGATTTTCCCTTGACAGGGGTGGAGAACATAAGGGTGTATCTGAAGGTGGCCTTCAAATAGTGCTTGGTACTTGGAAGCTTGGAGGAAGCTTCCATGTGCTTAGGAATCACCTAAAGACAGTTAAAATGCAGGTTCCAAGGCACCACCCATGGGGAATCTGATTCAGTAGGTCTGGGGTGGGGCCCTAAACTCTGCATGTTTAATAAGTACTTTTAATAACCAGGTGATTCTGATGCTGTGGATCCTGAGGCCCACTTCAAGAAGCATTATTTTCTAGTTGTCAGAGGAGGTTGGGAAGGGGTTTGAGAACCTCTAGGACACTCACTTCCACTAGGACCAGAGGAGCCCTTTTTTTAAAAATTTATGTATTTATTTATTTATTTTTATTTATTTATTTATTTATTTTTATTTTTTTTTTTGAGACGGAGTCTCGCTCTGTCGCCCAGGCTGGAGTGCAGTGGCACAATCACAGCTTACTACAACCTCCACCTCCTGGGTTCAAGTGATTCCTGTGCCTCAGCTTCCCGAGTAGCTGGGATCACAGGTGTGCACCACCATACCTAGCTAATTTTTATATTGTTAGTAGAGATGAAATTTCACCATGTTGGCCTGGCTAGTCTCAAACTCCTGGCCTCAAGTGATCTGCCCACCTCGGCCTCCTAAAGTGCTGGAATTACAGGTGTGAGCCGCCACGCCTGGCCTTAGAGGAGCCCTTTAAAACTGTGTTTTATATGTTAGGATTGTCTTCCCAATTTTACTTGAAGAGTGTTTGACTAATTTATGAAGACATTTCAAACCCTCCAGCCTAGAAAAAGACCACAAGTGAGTGTGTGCTGGGCGAGAGCTTTACAATTAATAACACATACATGCTACATGGGCCTTACCACAGGCCGGATACTGTTCTAAGCATTTGGCTATATTGATTCATTTAATCCTTACAACCACTCCATGGGGGTGGGTTCCATTATCATCCCCATTTTACAGATGGGGGAACAGGCTCAGAGTGGTCATGTAACTTGCCCAAAGCTGTACAGCTAGTATGTGGCTGAGCCTGGATTACAAGTCAAGCAAACTGTCTCCAGAGACTTGGCCTGTAGCCACTGTGTCTCCAAAAGGAAGAGGAAAGCGGAAGAAAGCCAAGAAGAGAAGCGCCAGGGATGCAGGTGATGCAGACACAGGAAACTGATGCTTTCTTCCCGTGGCTGCCATCACATGACAGTGACACAAGTTGCCAGTCAGCTGGTGGTATCCTAGCATAATGGGCTTATAACATTTTAGAGACACCTCCCGAGGATGGTTCCCTTATCACTAAACTACTGCTTTCGGGGAATCCCACCTGCCATCAAGTGCAGTAGAAGGCAGCTTTGAGAATTACAGACAGGTGGATTCTGTACCCTCCATCTGCTTATATGAATCAAAAGGGAGACTTGCCTGAGACGTGAGAAACTGGGCACCATGAGAGGTGGCTCTCCATATGCTCATTTATTCATTTAATAAGAACATATTGGTCGGGCGTGGAGGCTCACACCTGTAATCTCAGCACTTTAGGAGGCCGAGGTGGATGGATCACTTAAGGTCTGGAGTTCGGGACCAGCATGGCCAACATGGTGAAACCCTGTTTCTACTAAAAATACAAAATACAAAATTAGCCAGGCATGGTGGTGTGCTCCTGTAATTCCAGCTACTCGGGAGGCTGAGGCACAAGAATCACTTGAACCCAGGAGGCGAAGGCTGCAGTAAGCCGAGATAGCCCCACTGCACTCTAGCCTGGGCGACAGAGCGAGACTCCATCTCAAAAAAAAAAAGAATGTATTGAAGATGGGATTTCACCATGTTGCCCAGGCTTGAACTTGTACTTCTCTTGGGCCAACAACCGGGTTGGTGATATACAAGGCAACTAAGTCCTCTACCCTCAGAGAGTGTAAATTCTAGTGCAAGAAGATAGACATTCATTTATGCCACAGATATTTTTGAGTATTTGCCATATACGAGGCCCTGGGGATACAGCAGGAAACAAAACAAAGCCTTTGCCTTCATTCAGCTTACATTTTAGACAATAAATGAATAGTTCAAGACATATGTAAAATGTTTAGGATGAAACGTCAGGGTAGAATGATAAAGAAAGTCTGGGACAAAGAATTGTCTTTAGAAGGGGTGGTCAGGAGGTATTATTTCAGCTAAGGTCAAAAGGATGAGATGAAACTAGCCATGAGAAGAACATTCTAGGCAGAGACAAGAAGCTGGGAAAGAGGCCGGGTGTGGTGGCTCATGTCTATAATCCCAACACTTTGGGAGGCCAAGATGAGAGACTCACTTGAGCTCGGGAGTTCGAGACCAGCCTGAGCAACATAGCAAGACCCTGTCTCTACAGAAAATTTAAAAATTAGCCAGGTCTGGTGGTACACACCCGTAGTTCAAGCTACTCAGGAAGCTGAGGCAGGAGGATCATTTGAGCCTGGTAGACTGAGGCTATGATCACGCCACTGCACTCTAGCCCAGACAACAGTGAGACCCTGTGTCAAAAAAAAAAAGAAATGTTGGGAAAGAGCTCAGCATTCGGGGACCACAATGTAGCCAGGGGTAGCTGAGTGAACATAGGAGAATTTAGCATCAGCTTAGGTGAGAAACATACCATGTGTTGAGATAAAGCCCCTGATGGTTAAGGTCTCTGAATAAATATTATGAACGGAGCCCCCCCATCCCCATTACCAGCCCTCCTTGGACATGAACCAAAGAAATAGCTTATGTTGTACAGAGCTGCTAAAGCTGTTTGTTACCAAGCATAATCATCCTGACTGATACACAATACAAGCTATGTACAAATTCAAATGATGACCATGATTTTACAAACCTCAGTTATAAGAGAATGAATGGTATTAGAATGCATAAAGAGTTCAGATCTTTTGTTTCTGATCTGGAAGAGGAGAGAAAAATAAATAGAGTAGTAACTAACAGTCATGTTGCACTTACTCCGTGCAGATCTTGTTCTAATTGCTACACACGTTTTTACTCACAACAATCTTATGAGGTAAGTGCTGTTGTTATGCCCATTTCATGGATGAGAAAACTGAGAGCATTTGCATAGCTTGCCTTTGGCAATGCAGCTTCACAGTGATGAAGCCAGGATTTGAACCCAGCCACTTGGCTGTGGAAGCTTACTCTTATCCTTTGATTAACAAGGTGCCCTTTTCTCAGTGAGAAGAGCCAGAGAGAGAGAGAGAGATGCAAGGACGCCATTTTGACATGAAGCTCAACTGCCTTCAGCCTCCGCTTGCCTCTGGCTTTGTTCAACTCTCAGGAAAACCTTCACCTGCTCTCTTTTTTAGTGCTTCCAGGTTTCCCATTTCCAGCATTATGTGAAAGTTGAAATGATTTCTTCACACCTCGCTAATTAGCAGGCTTCTGTCCTGGAAAAAGCAGCCCTGCTAATTACACAGCAACCCTGCAACCACCATGGGGGGTTTTGTGTGCCTTTATTTCTCCATCTAAGAAACAGAAGATGGAGGAATAGTGTCTGAGCATCCTCCTTCCTTCTGTCCTGCCCCATCTTTTATGTAGTCTACAGCCAACCCATGGATGCTTCTGTCCCATGGGAACCATTGCCTAGCAACCAGACTCTGCGTTCCCTCCTCTCCCGGAATCAGTGTCTGCTTTATATACCCAAGGAATTAGCTGGACCAGAGCTCTGCAGACCTCCCCAGTTTATACTTGATTACTGTTTTTGACTCTTTCTTTTTCTTAAAGAGGCCAAACTTCTCCTGAGAATTTTAAATGCATTTGAATAAAACAGGAGAGCTTTATCTTTTAAAAAATAAAAATAAAAACAGGAGCACTTTAAAACAAAGTTATACTGGGCTTTTTTTTTTTTTTGCAGACACTGATGTCTTCAATGAAAAAATGGAAAAACATCAATCAACCTGCCTCCTAACAGCCCACCCCAGCCAAAAATGATATGAAAATAAATAAGATGGACACCAACAGACTGTGTGAAGCACAGACGGTTTCTAAAGCCAGCAGATTATTTGCAGCCTCCAAACTAGTGACAGATCATTATTTAGCTGGAGAAATTTTCTAGAAATCCTCATCTTCAGGAAGCGGTATCAGCTGGAAAACCACCACAACCCAACAACATAAGTCCACGGCGCCTGCCGTTTAAATCCAACCTTTGCAAGCCACCACTTCCCAAGTCAGTTCTGATTTCCACAATGTTCTTTGTGCCTTGAGACTCATCTTGGCATTTTTACAAAGTGACAATTTTAGAAAATGTCATCTCACATTTCTCTGTGGCTAGAAGAAATGGGCTTGTTTGAAAAACGGTGCACACAAGCCCACCAGGGGCAGGGACTTCGGAATGGCAGTGCTTAGTGGGGCTTTCATGATAAGATCCACTGACTTGATGAGCTTTCATAGCTCACAAAGGGCAGAGAAATAAGAAGAGTTGGACAAAGTCTGCCAGGCAGGCAGGGCCCAGCACAAGGCTGAGGGTATTGCTACAAAAGCTGTCTACAAAGGCTGTGAAGCCAACAGCACAACTCTGGACTTGGCAAAGGCAGACTCCAGGGTCCCCTCTTCTCTCCTAGGGGACCTTTGTTTAGACCAGGGTTTCTCAACTTGGCCGTTACTGACATTTGGGATAGGATCATTTTTTGACATAGGAGCTGTCCTGTGTCCTATAGGATGTTTAGCAGCATCCCTGGCCTCCACCTACCAGATGCCAGTAACACCCCCCACCCAGTGTGACAATCAAAACTGTCTCCAGTCCGGGCGCGGTGGCTCATGCCTGTAATCCCAGCACTTTGGGAGGCCGAGGCGGGTGGATTACCTGAGGTCAGGAGCTCGAGACCAGCCTGGCCAACATGGCGAAACCCCGTCTGCACTAAAAATACAAAAATTAGCTGGGCATGGTGGCGCATGCCTGTAATGCCAGCTACTTGGGAGGCTGAGGCAGGAGAATTGCTTGAACCCAGGAGGTAGAGGCTGCAGTGAGCTGAGATCAGGCCATTGCACTCCAGCCTGGGTAATAAGAGCGAAACTCCATCTAAAAAAAAAAAACTGTCTCCAGACATTGCTACGTGTCCCCTGGGTGGGGAGGACAAAGTCACCTCAATTGAGGATCACTGCTTTAGACTGAAATGCTCTACTAAGTATATAGCTATTATGTAGACTTTTAAATTTTTTTGTAAAGACAGGGTCTTGCTATGTTGCCCAGTGATATGGTTTGGCTGTGTCCTTACCCAAATGTCACCTTGAATTGTAATAATCCCTAACTGTTAAGGTGGAGATAATTGAATCACAGGGTTGGTAGGTTTCCCCCATACTGTTCTCCTGGTTGTGAATAAGTCTCAGTACCATGATGTTTTCATAAATGGGAGTTCCCCTCTACATGTGCTCTTGCCTGCCACTGTGTAATATGTGAGTTTGCTCCTCCTTCACCTTCCACCATGATTGTGAGGCCTCCCCAGCCATGTGGAACTGTGAGTCCATTAAACCTCTTTCCTTTATAAATTACCCAGTCTCAAGTATGTCTTTATTAGCAGCATGAGAACAGACTAATACACCCAGGCTGGTCTCCAACTGCTGTCCTCAAGCAATCCTCCCACCTCAGCATCACCAAGCTCTGAGATTAAAGGTGTGAGCTACCAGGCCCAGCCATTAGGTGGCTATTATGGACTAAACATTTAGATCCGTAAAATGCATATGTGGAGGCCCCAGCCCCCAGTGTGACGGTATTTGGAGGTGAGGCCTCTGGGAGGCAGTTAGGGTTAGATGAGATTAGGTAATTACGGTGTGGCCGTCCTGATGGGATTAGTGTTCTTCCTCCCCACCGCCCCCCCACAAGATGGAGTCCACTCTGGAGTGCAGTGGTGCAATCTCGACTCACCACAACTTCTGCTTCCCGGATTCAAGCGATTCTCCTGCCTCAGCCTCCCAAGTAGCTGGGATTACAGGCATGCACCACCATGCCCAGCTAATTTTTGTATTTTTAGTAGAGACGGGGTTTCACCATGTTGGCCAGACTGGTCTCAAACTCCTGACCTCAAGTGATCCACCCACCTTGGCCTCCCAAAGTGCTGGAACTACAGATGTGAGACATGGCATCTGCCCAGGGATTAGTGTTCTTATGTTTTTGTTTTTGTTTTTTTTTCAGACGGAGTCTCGCTCTGTCACCCAGGCTGGAGTGCAGTGGCATGATCTTGGCTCACTGCAAGCTCTGCCTCCCAGGTTCACGCCATTCTCCTTCCTCAGCCTCCAGAGTAGCTGAGACTACAGGCACCCGCCACCATGCCCGGCTAATTTTTTTTGCATTTTTTTAGTAGAGACAAGGTTTCACTGTGTTAGCCAGGATGGTCTCGATCTCCTGACCTTGTGATCTGCCCGCCTCAGCCTCCCAAAGTGCTGGGATTACAGGCATGAGCCACCGCGCCCCGCCAATGTGTTCTTATAAGAGACACCAGAGAGCTCTCCCAATGTGTCTCTGTCTCTCACTTTCTTTCTCTCTCTCTGCCATGTGAGGAGCCAGAAAGAAGGCAACTGTCTGCAAGCCAGGAAGAGAGCCCTCTCCAGAACCCAGCCCTGCTGGCACCCTGATCTCAGACTTCCACCCTCCAAAACTGTGAGGAAATAAATGCGTGCTTGTTAAACCACCAATCTATGGTGTTTTCTTATGGCAGCCTGAGAAGACTAAGATAGTATAACCTTCTAAGACGGGCCTATTTTTAGTCAATAAATAGACATTTCATTATTAAATGGCTTCCTTTAATTCATGCATTAAGCAAAACAGGTGAGGCTTTATGCTACATGCCATGCAGGATAGAAAAGGAAGGAAGGGAGGATGGAAGGAAGGCAGGGAGAGAGGAAGGAAGAGAGAGAAACAGAGAGGGGTGGCCCTGGCCTCATGGAGCTTAGGTCTTACAAGAGAGGCATTGGGACACAGGCACAAAAGAGGACACTTAAAGTACAAAGTGCAAAGCCTGGCCAGGCACGGTGGCTCACACCTGTAACCCCAGCACTTTGGGAGGCCGAGGCGGGTGGATCGCCTGAACACGGGAGTTCGAGACCACCCCGGGCAACATGGTGAAACCCTGTCTCTACTAAAAATAACAAAAAAACTAACCAGGTGTGGTGGTGCACGCCTCTAGTCCCAGCTACTTGGGAGGCTGAGACAGGAAAATCGGTTGAGCCCCAGAGGCAAAGGCTGCAGGGAGCCGAGATCACGCCACTGCACTCCAGCTTGTGCTGCCAAATAAGACTCTATCTTGAAAAAAAAAAAAAGAAAAAAGAAAAAAACAGTGCAAAGCCCCACAAGACAGGTCAAGGGCAAGCTCACAGAGGGGGCTTTGGGGGCTGGATCAGCAGGACAGTGGAAGATGGGCTGGCATGCGGCACATGGAGGTGACGATGGGATCCCTGCAATGTTCCTACTTGACCTTGGAATGTTCTCCTCTTCCCGACCCACCCCTTCAGCTGTCTAAGTTAAGAATAGCGAAGGAAAGCCAATACTTCACAGCACCTGGTGTGTGCCTGGCACACTTGAACCTTCACAAAACGTACTAGCCTTGTTTATTCCTCAGGCCAACCTGATCGGAAGGCCACTATAAGTACCCCCATCTTACAGCTGACCAAACTGAGGCACAGAGAGGGCAAGTGACTTGCCCAGGGCCAAGTAGCAGGGAAATGCCAGAGCTGGGCCTGACCCCAGCTGGTCTGGCTCTGGAGCTTGGCCACTGCATCGTGCCTCCCACTCTCCCAGGCATGAGACCTAGGACTGCACCAGCCTGGCCCAGCCCCTCCTAACAAGCTCCCTCGAGGCACAGTGTCTTTTTTTTTTTTATTTTAATTTTATTAATTTATTTATTTAATTTTGAGACAGAGTCTTGCTCTGTAGCCCAGGCTGGAGTGCAGTTGTGTGATCTCGGCTCACTGGAACCTCTGCTGCCCAGGCTCAAGCAATTCTCCTGCCTCAGCCTCCCGAGTAACTGGGATTACAGGCATGCACCACCACGCCCAGCTAATTTTTGTATGTTTAGTAGAGATGGGGTTTCACCTTGGCCAGGCTGGTCTCAAACTCCTGACCTCAGGTGATCCACCTGCCTCGGCCTCCCAAAGTGCTGGGATTACAGGCGTGAGCCACCACACCCAGCCCAGGCACAGTGTCTTCTAAAGAGATGGCCTGGAACTCTCCAGCCACCCTTCTGGTCCCACCATGAGCTGGAAAGGCTGGGAAGGTGAAGCCACCAGGCATCCAGGGAGCACAGCTTCTGGACACCCTTGTCAGAAGGGCTCCCTGGATGCCCTGAAATACAGAATGGAGAGATGCTGCCCACATTAGGGTTAGGACAGACCCCAGGCTGGACCACTCCACCACATGGTCCCTGTGTGACCCTGGGCCAGGCCCAGCCACCCTGAGTGCCACCTCGAGATGACACTGTGAACATGAAACAAGGGAATATCTGAAAAGCTCTCACCACAGTACCTGGCCATGCACATGCTCGAGAACCCTGTGGTTAGCATTGTTCAGATTTTTGAAGTTTCAGACTGAGCCTGTGTCTGACTCCAGATATATGAGGAGGGTGCCCATATTAGGGTGCTCCAGAGAAACAGAACCAACAGAGAGGAGAGGAGTGGGGAGGGGAGGAGCAGGGAGGGGAGGGAAGGGGAGGGGAAGGGAAGGGAGAGGGAGCGAGCACGCGTGTGTGTGTAGAGAGATTTATTATAAGTACCTCTAGTCATTCCTCTGCTCAACACCCCTCAGTGGCTCCCCATCTCTCTTAAAATGAAATCCACAGTCCGTATCACCCCTGCTAAACCCCTCCACTCCACCTTGCTTGCTGTTCCTCAAACATCCCCGCGCAGGCCACTGTCAGGGCCTCTGCACCTGCCTGCTCTGCCTGGCTCGCTCCTTCCCTTTCGTCAGGTGACTAGACAGTCACCTTCTCAAAGAGGCCTCCCTGCCTCCATTCAAAGCAGCCACGCTCCCCACCCCATCATCCTCCATCTCCCCCTTCCCTCTTTATTTTTCTCTGCACAGGTATTTATTTTCTGCCCCCCTGCTCCTCCCCCACCCCCATGTCGGCTATGTGAGGTCCATCGTTTTGTTTTGTTACCTGCTGTATTCCTAGTACTAGAACCTGTAAACAATATTTTTGAATCAACATATGAATAAAGACAGGATCAGGGAACGTGGCTTAGACGTGTGGCCACAAAGGGGTTCTGAAACCAGCTCCCCCATCAGACAGATGGATCCCCAGTGGCTGATGGTGCTGGACTGGCACAGGCCCCTGCCTTCTAGGACAAAAGTTCTTTCCCCCAGATTCACCAGCAGGTAACATGCAACTCTCTGGAGTAGAGAGAAGCTGTGTATATTTTCATGCTTTCCTCTCTTGAGAGGTGGAAATTCTCATTGATCTTTGGAAACAGAGTGGAGATGCATCAGCCAACCTCTCTTGCAGCCTCACCATATGCCAGATATTCTTCTAAGCACTCTGCATTGCCTGCTCTCCTTTAATCTACAAAACAAACTCTGCAGCTGGTACTGGGATGATCCTGGTTCGCAGATAAGCAAACTGAACAGTTATGTTACCTGCTTGAGGTTATCCAGCTAAGAATGGAAGAGCCAGGATCTAGAATCAGGTGGTCTCACCCTAGTGCCTATGCAGTTAGACAATACCCTTCCCTGTTGCCTTAAGAATGCTTGCACAGGCCAGGCACGGTGGCTCACGCCTGTAATCCCAGCACTTTGGGAGGCTGAGGCAGGGGGATCACCTGAGGTCAGGAGTTCAAGACCACACTGACCAACATGGAGAAACCCCGTCTCTACCAAAAATACAAAATTAGGCGTGATGGCGCCTGCCTGTAATCCCACCTACTCAGGAGGCTGAGGCAGGAGAATCGCTTGAACCCAGGAGGTGGAGGTTGTGATGAGCCAAGATCGCGCCATTGTACTCCAGCCTGGGCAACAAGAGCGAAACCCCATCTTAAAAAAAAAGAAAAAAATACGGCTGGGCACAGTGGCTCACACCTGTAATCCCAGCACTTTGGGAGGCCGAGGCGGGTAGATCATGAGGTCAGGAGATCGAGACCATCCTGGCTAACACGGTGAAACCCTGTCTCTATTAAAATACAAAAAATTAGCCGGGCGTGATGGTGGGCAACTGTAGTCCCATCTACTCAGGAGGCTGAGGAAGGAGAATGGCGTGAACTCAGGAGGCGGAGTTTGCAGTGAGCCAAGATTGTGCCGCTGTACTCCAGCCTGGGCGAGAGCGAGACTCCATCTCAAAAAAAAAAAAAAAAATGAAGAAGAAGAAGAATGCTCGCACAAGTTATTGCCAGGACACTAAGACCCAGAGGGTCCTACAATTATGCCAAAGCTGCACAATGTCTTGTCAATCTGGTTTGGGGCTCATGCTACCCCCATTGGTGGCCTGAGCCTGGAGTACTCAGGGCAAAGAGCACTAAAAGGTCATTCTAGGGGGGTTGCATGCTGTGTTTGTTTTTTGGGCTGCTGTTACAAATCACCACAAACCGAGGGGCTTAAAACAAATTTATTCTCTCATAGTTTTGGAGGCCAGAATTCTGAAATTAAGGTGTCAGCCAGGCTGGGCTCCCTCCGAAGGTTCTGGGGAGAATCCTTCCTGGCCTCCTCCAGCTTCTGATGGTTCTTTTTTTTTTTTTTTTTTTTTGAGACGGAGTCTCACTCTGTCACCCAGCTGGCTGGAGTGCAGTGGTGTGGTCTTGGCTCACTGCAAGCTCTGCCTCCCGGGTTCAAATGATTCTCCTTCCTCAGCCTCCCGAATAGCTGGGATTACAGGCGCCCACCACCACGCCTGGCTAATTTTTGTATTTTTAGTACAGATGGGGTTTCGCCATGTTGGCCAGGCTGGTCTCGAACTCTTCTGGTGGTTCTTCACATCCTTTGGCTTATGGCTGCCTCCCTCCAGCCTCTCCCCCTGTCTCCATACGGCCTCTGCTCTGTGTCTCCATCTTGCAAGTCTCCCTCTGCCTTTCCCTTACAAGGACCTCTGCCATTGGATTTAGGACAGTCCTACCCTCAGTCCAGGATGATCTCATCTCCAGATCCTTCATTTAATTACATTTGCAAAGACCCTTTTTCCAAATAAGGTCACATTCATAGGCGCCAAGGCTTAGGACTTGGACACGCCTTTTCGGGGGATGCAATTCAACCCACTATAGGAATCACATATTTCATAGCCACCTGTTGCCCTCTGGCTTCTCCCCCTTCATCTCTCCTGAGGCAATTCCCCAGCTTCCTTTTGGGGGCAATCATCTCTCACCCATCAAGTATGTCTTGGTACATCTTTTTTTTTTTTTTTTTTTTTTGAGACAGGGTCTCACCCTATCACCCAGCTGGCTGGAGTGCAGTGGCACGGTCTTGGCTCACTGCAACCTCCACCTCCCGGGTTCAACTGATCTTCTCACCTCGGCCTCTCAAGTAACTGGGGCTACAGGTGTGCACCACCAGGCCCAGCTAATTTTTTTTATTTTTAGTAGAGACAAGATTTCACCATGTTGCCCAGGCTGGTCTCGAACTCCCAGACTCAAGCGATCCACCTGCCTCAACCTCCTAAAGTGCTGGGATTACAGGCGTGAGCCACTGCACCTAGCCTAACTTTCTTAAAATGTGTGGCCCTCTCCTAGCATAGAGGTCGGTACCCAACCCACACTGAGCCAGAGTCTGTCTGTCCCAGGACTGAGTCTTGGGTGGGCTGACAAAATACACAACTGGAACCCATTCAGTCCAGCCAGCAGCCCCACCCTGCAGAAACTGTCCATTGGTTCTGCGTTCTCCACCTGCAGAGCTGCCCCATTCTCTTCTAAGCCTGCTTCTCCAGGCTTCTCTTCAATTCTGTGAACTATCTGACATCCCTGCAACATATTCCTGCCCTGCCTGCGTTAGTCAGAGTTGGCTTCCGTTGTTTACGCTCAAGATACCCAACAGATGGATTCTAGGACAATGGAATTCAAGAATGAATTGGGCTCCTGTCCTAACTGTCAGCCTTTGTCCCATAGCCACAAATCATTTAACTGGGTCCTGTTGTTCTATAAAACCACATGCTTGGTGGCACAAGGGCTTTGGGAGGCAGTAGGAGTCATGCAGCTCACCTCCCCACAATAGGCAGGCTCAACTGGTGAGAAGTTGACTTCCCACCTTTCGTCTTGTGATGGGTCTACCTCCAACCCACTGAAACCAAAGTGGGCTCCATCTCATTCTGGCCTAGGAAGAACAGGGCCCACAGCGCCCTCCCCTTATAACCACAACTTCCTTGTCTTCCAGGGCACATTCAGAAGAGACAGGCATCTCCCTTGTGCAGGGCGGCTTGGTGGCCTGCCCATCACCACCTGTCTGGGCTCCCTCCCCTTGAGTGATGACTTCTCCCTAGCAGCTGACACCTGAGCTGGAGAAGGTGAAGAGCTGCCATTCTCCAGAAATAGACAGTGACACAGCGGATGTTAGATTGAGATTAATCTCTTGCACCGGACCGGCCCCTTGCCAACAAACAGGCCTGCAGCCAGAGGATCCCTCAGGGCCTTTCCCCTGATCTGGCCTCCTGGGAACTGCGTAACTCAGATTAACAACAGGCTCTGGTAAGTGCTTTTTGTCATGAAAAATATTTTTTTGTTTTCTTATCTCCACTCATTAGGCAAAGCTCACATATATACTGAGACAATAAAAATAATCAAAGAGAAGGGAGAATTAAAAAAAAAACAGTTAACACTTGGCTTATACCTTTCTAGATTGTGTGTGTGTGTGTGTGTGTGTGTGTACATAAATCTACCAAGCAGAAATATACTCCATCACTCTGTTGGATAACCATACTGGGAACATCTTTCCATTCAACAAATATAAGATATCATTTTTAATGGCTGCAAGGCATTTTATTGTGTAGATGAGCCATGATTTACTTACCCAACCCCAGGATCTTTCCAGTTTTCTCTCCTAGAACTAATGCTGCTATGAACAGCCTTGCACACATTTTTTTTTTTTTTTTTTCTGAGATGGAGTCCTGCTCTGTCACCCAGGCTGGAGTACAGTGGTGGTGGGATCTCAGCTCACTGCAACCTCTGCCTCCCGGGTTCAAGCAATTCTCCTGCCTCAGCCTCCTGAGCAGCTAGAATTACAGGCACTTCCCACCATGCCTGGCTAATTTTTGTATTTTTAGTAGAGACGGGGTTTCACCATGTTGGCCAGACTGGTCTTGAACTTCTGACCTCGTGATCCGCCCACCTCGGCCTCCCAAAGTGCTGGGATTACAGGCGTGAGCCACCGCGCCTGGCCAAACACATTTTTAATTATTCCCCTAAGATACATTCCCACAAGTTGAAGGTTGTGGGTGAGTCCTTGAACTTGCGCCAACACTGGATTTTGTCACTCTTTCATCTTTATCAATCTGATAAGCCATGAAAGGGTATATTGTTGATTTAGTTTGCATTTATCTGATTATTAGGAGAGCTGAACGTTGTATTACGTGCTCACTGGAAACTTGGATGTGTCCTTCTGTGAACTGCCTGCCCAGGAGCTATGACATGAGCTTTGCAAGTCTTCCCAAGGTGAAAGGCCGTCATGCGAAGGGGGGATTGGAGAGAAGTATGATGGATCCAGCCCACCCAACCCCATCCATTTCCACAACCTTCAACTTGTGGGAATGTGTCTTAGAGAAATCATGAAGAATGTGGGCAAGGCTGTTCACAGCAGCATTGCTTCTAGGAGAGAAAACTGGAAACCTTCCGGGGCTGAGTAAGTAAATCGTGGCTCATCTACACAATAAAATACCCTGCAGCCATTACTGCAGATACAACTTCCAGGGAAGGCAGATTCTTCCTTCCATGGCCTAGAGGAAGGACAAACATAGAAGGTTCTCCAGGGACCACTGGACATTGGTCCCTCTGCTCCTGGCAAGAGCTTAGTACTCCCCATCACTCTCTTCTGCCTTCCCCTCCCTGGCTAAGAGAGCCCAGCCTATGCTGGTAGAACACCTTCCCCTGCCCTCCTTGCCAGCCTCCAGGAACTCCAATCCCAAAGGCCCAGGAAATAACAGCAGCTTTTTGGCCTTTCACACCCACAGCCAGCCTTGGTTTCACAGCATCATAAAAGATCTGAAGTCACCTTTGATATCTCTCACTTCCTCTCCCTCCCCGCCCCTCTCCTTTATTTTACAGATGAGAGGCCCAGAGAACTTGGGCAATTTGTCTAAGGTCACTTGGAATCTGGACTGGAACCCAGGTCTCCTGACTCCCTGTGTAGTGCTCCTCCCAGGCACCAGGTCCTTAATTCACCCTGAGCATCTGGGGAAGCTGCACGTGCTACAGTCGCTGCTGCAGCCACTTCAAGCCGCAGAGAAATGTTATTCATAAGGAGGCAGCCCGAGAGGGGACTGCAGGGCTTGCTTCTCTCCCGGGGACAGAGGTGCCAGGAACACCAGCTCTAATTTCTGATAGTGCTGACCTGTGGACTCCACCACCACTTTCATTAAATATCGACAGTTGCATAGGGGGAAAATTCCCAATTAAACTCCTGTCTCGTCTCCACCACAGACACTTCGTCTGATTGAGTAATAAGCTGATTTTGCTAAGAGGAAGCTGCACCTGCAGCTTCGGGTCAAGGGCTCACCCTGGCTTGTCCTGGCTCCACAGAGTGTGCCCTGTAGAAGGGGCAGTGCAGTAACGGGGACCCTGCACCAGGGGTGTGACCTGTGTCCGAATCCCACGCACTAGCCTGAGTGCCACCCCTCATCTTAAAACACTGACATAAGTCGCACACATAAGCAAGGAAAACCGACTGACTGTTCACGTGATTTTTGTAATCTGTCCTTCCCTGGTAAGAAATGAGCAGATCTGTCGTCCAGGCTGGAGTGCAGTGGCGTGACTTTGGCTCACTGTAACCACCGCCTCTCAGGTTCAAGCAATTCTCCTGCCTCAGCCTCCCGAGTAGCTGGAATTACAGGCAAATACAAAAAATGCCTGGCTAATTTTTGTATTTTTAGTAGAGATGGGGTTTCACCATGTTGGCCAGGCCGGTCTTGAACTGCTGACCTCAAGTGATCCGCCTGCCTCAGCCTCCCACAGTGCTGAGATTACAGGCGTGAGCCGCTGTGCCCAGCCTTATAGAAAATTATACTCTTGGGAAAAAAGCATGAGTTTCCACTATCCCCACTGATGTCACCATCACCCCTGTCATCTCAATCATCACTGCCACTGCTGCTCCCACCACCCCCCCCATGTCCACCTCCACCCCCACTCGCTCCATCATCCAAAATAAACACTTCCTATGAGTTGAGCCCCAGGCCGAGTACTAGGGATACTAGCCTGTGTCTGGTGACTATGGATGATTTGGTTAGAGAGAACCTTCTGGTTAGGCAGTGTGAGGAAATCCAGGAATGGTCCGTGAGTCTGGTACCTCCCATAGCCTGTCATGGTGCTCAGAGCTACACACAGCCTCTGGATGGTCAGGCACCCACTGTGGCTCCCTCCCAGGCCTGCCCTTCTAAAGCACCCACTGTCCCGAATTCATCTATAATGGTGTGCTCACCGGCGCGCTGGAAGAAGAGACATGCTGTGTCTCAGGATACTCAGGGGTGTGTGTGTCCCCTCCCATGACACTGTCAAGCAGGCATCCTATTGGGAAGTAATATTTCTAGAAACTCCTGCTATTTATCAGGAACTATGATGAGTACTTCCCGGTTACCATTTAACGTAACCCTCTTGCCCAACAACCCTTCAGGGCAATGGTTTTCCGCTGGGGGTAATCTTGCCCATCACGGATATTTGTCGATGTCTGGAGACATTTTTGGTTGTCACACTGGGTAGAGCGCCAGTAGCATCTGGAAGGTGGAAGACAAAGATGCCGTGGAACGTTCCACACTGCACAAGACAGCACCCACAACACAGAAGTAGCCAGCCTCACTCACGCAGCAGCCGTGCTGAGCATCAGATGCCCTGGCTTGGGGTATTTTTAAAATCCAGTTCAAAATTTTTTATTTTTTATTTTTTAGACAGGGTCTTACTCTGTCACCCAGGCTGGAGTGCAGTGGCATGATCTCAGCTCACTGCAGCCTCAACCTCTTGGGCTCAGGCGATCCTCCCACCTCAGCCTCCCAAGTGACAGGGATGACAGTCATGTGTGACCCCACTCCTGGCTAATTTTTTGTATTTATTTGTAGAGATAGGGTTTAGCCATGTTGCCCAGGCTGGCCAAAAATATTTTTAATTATGGTAAAATTTATAACACAACAATGTGAAGGTAGCTTCATGCTAGAGAAACAAACTGTCCACTTGAAAATGGCTAAGATGATATATTTAAATCTTAGCCATTTTCTTTTTCTCTTTTTTTTTTTGAGATGGAGTCTCCCTCTGTCGCTTAGGCTGGAGTGCCGTGGCGACATCTTGGCTCACTGCAACCTCTGCCTCCCAGGTTCAAGTGATTCTCCTGCCTCAGCCTCCAGAGTAGCTGGGATTACAGGCATGTGCCACCACACCCAGCTAATTTTTGTATTTTTAGCAGAGACAGGTTTTCATCATGCTGGCCAGGCTGGTCTCGAATTCCTGACCTCAGGAGGCCTGCCTCGGCCTCCTAAAGTGCTGGGATTACAGGCGCGAGCCCCAGCGCCCAGCCAAATCTTAGCCATTTTCAGATGGAAAGTTTCTCTAGCATTGTTACAGTCACATTGTTGTGCAACCATCACCACCATCCACCTCCAGAACTCCTTCCATCTTCCCAAACTGAAACTCTGTCCGCATTAAATACTAAGTCCCCATTCCCCCTCCTCCCAGGCACAGGCAAATATTATTCTTTCTCTTCTATGAGTTTAACTACTCTAGGTACTGCATACAAGTGAAATCATACAGTATTTGTCCTTTGTGATTAATTTCACTTAGAACAATGTCCTCAAGATTCATCCGTCTTGTAGTCCACGTCAGAATTCCCTTGCTTTTTAAGGCTGCATAATAATCCATTTCATGGATAGACAACATGTTGCTGTTACATTTATTTGGAGGAAAAATATAATGCAAAAAATAGAGAAAATTTTCATTCTTAAAAAAAGGACTTTTGGCCAGGTGCGGTGGCTCACACTTGTAATCCCAGCACTTCCGGAGGCCAAAGTGGGTGGATCACCTAAGGTCAGGAGCTCGAGACCAGCCTGGCCAACATGGCAAAACCCCCATGTCTACTAAAAATATAAAAATTAGCCGGGCGTGGTGGCGGGTGCCTGTAATCCCAGCTGCTCAGGAGGCTGAGGTACAAGAATCACTTGAATCTGGGAGGTGGAGGTTGCAGTGAGCCGAGATCGCACCAGTGCACTTCTAGCCTGGGAAACAGAGTGAGACTCCATCTCAAAAAAGAAGGAAAAAAAAGGACTTTTTAAAAACATACCATTACCCAGCCCTGAAACTCTATGAATTCTTCTCTTACTCATCCAGGACCTGTTTAACTGGCACCTCTGTAGACCCAGCAGATCTCAAAGTGCAGACAAACCAATATAATGTAGCGTTCACAATTCTATTATAAAAGATGTGATGCATCTCTGCTCTGCCACTCCCCTGTCTCCCCTGACCCAGGCCTAACCTCTGATCACATGAGGCCTGTCTCTCTTGGGAGTTCCCTGGGGGCCACGCTATCCCTGGGATGGGGACTCCCCCTCTGTCTCTGTGCTGTGTGCGACAGTTATGCCAGGGATATCTTCCTGTGAGTGCAGGCATCTCACCCTCAGCTCACAAAGTGCTCTCTATGCTTCAAATAGCTTCAAACAATTTACCAATAAAAGCAATTCTGATTTTCCTGGCAAGTCAGAAATCAAGTTGCTTTTTTTTGTATTTATAATTTTTCCAGCAGCAGGGGCCAGGAAAGACCCAGGTTCCCAGCACCAGATATCTGCACCTGGTGGTCTTCAGTGGGGCTCAGTGCTGCAGCAACTGCTGTCGCCAGGGCCAGAGTTGTGGTACGGGGAAGTGACCTTGGGGTGGGGCCTTTGGGGTGGGCAAGGGGAGGTTTCACGAGAAATGAGCCTACACAGGTGGAGAAGACCTCGCCATTATCTGACCTTCTACTGTCACAGTTGGGGACACAGAAGTGAGGTTACTTTCCTGGAGGAGATCCAGACTGACCCCCTAAGTCATCCACATGCTAATCCTCAGAATCTGTGAATATGCTGCCTTGTAAGGCAGAAGGGGCTTTGCCGATGTGATTAGATTAAGGTTCTTGGGATGGGGGAATTATCCTGGATTTGCAGGCAGTCCTGATATAATCACAAGGGTCCTTATAAAAGGGAGGCAGGCGGGTCAGAGTGGGAGAAAGAGATACGCGGATGTTGAGAGGTCATGGGGAGGTGCCTGAGAGCTGGGGAGTGCCAGCAGCCTCTAACCTGGAAAAGCAAAAGGACACAGATGTCGTGATTTTAGCCTATAAGACACATTTTGGGCTGGGCTTGGTGGCTCACACCTGTAATCCCGGCACTTTGGGAAGCTGAGGTGGGTGGACCACAAGGTCAGGAGTTCGAGACCAGCCTGCCCAATATGGTGAAACCCCATCTCTACTAAAAATACCAAAATTAGCTGGGCATGCTGGCGCGCACCTGTAATCCCAGCTACTTAGGAAGCTGAGGTAGCAGAATCACTTGAACCCAGGAGACGGAAGTTGCGGTGAGCCAAGATCGCACCACTGCACTCCAGCCTGGGCAACAGAGGGAGACTCTATCTCAAGAAAGAAAGAAGAAGCATTTTGGACATCTGACCTCCAGAACTGGAAGGTAACAGATTTGTGTCATTTTAAGCCCCTACAACATGGTAGTTTGTTCCAGCAGTGATAAGAAACTCACACATACCCCTAGGTTACACAGTGAGTCAGCGGCACAGCCGAGCCCGGGAGCCAGGTGTCCGCACCCTCAGTTCCACCCGCATTCAGCAGTTCCTCATTGAGACACATCTGTAGCTCAGTGTGAGCCTCAGGAACTGAGTCCTTTGAGTGTTAACACTGATTGACTGCAGTGACACTAACAGTGGCGTTGATGTGCTCTGTGTGCCAGGCACTTTGCTAGACTTTTTTTTTTTTTTTTTTTTTCATTTCTTCCTTGCTATATAATGTGCTAGGCTTTTTGCAGGGATTCTCTCTCTGGCCCTCATGATAGACTTGTGAATATTTTTGTCCATGTTTTATACATAAGAAAACTGAAGCACATAGCAGTGAAGCAGTTTGCCCAGGCTCACACAGCTGGTAAATAAAGGCACTGAATTTAAACCTTGGTGGATCGAAATCAAAAGCCTGTGTTCTTAGCCACTGTGATGTATCTATCCCCCTCTAAGGAGTGTCATGCAATATGAGGGGAGCAGTGCTGAACCAGGAACTGGGGGTCTTGGCTCTTGCCTCGGCTTCTCACCAGTTCGCTGTGTGGCTTTCTGCAAGTCACTTGGTCTCTCTGAGCTGTGGTTTCCTACCTGAAAATGAAGAAAGGCAGGTTACATGACCCTACAGTTTAAGCGATTTGTCTTCCGGAATGTTGGCTCCAGGAGGGCAGAGCCATGGTCAGCCTCGCTATGTACTAGGCAGCTGGACTTGAATTTGCTTTCAGCAGGTGTTTGGTCTGCTCTGGTTTCTGCTAATATGTTCAGGTCACCTTTGGTTTAGCTCCTACGAGGCCAGGTTCTGAAGTGGGGAAGCTAAGTTTGGCTCTCAGCCTAAAGCAGGAGCCATGGACACAAGCGGGTGGGGATAGAAGTTTCTGATATGAGATTTGAGACCACAGAAGGGTCAGGGACAAAGATCCTGGAGCCAGTCTCTCTGGAGCACAGAGCAGAAGCATGACAAATATTCACGAAGGAAAGAATGAGGATGAGCTGGTGACACACACAGTGGGACAACCCCAGCGTGTCTGGGAGCCCAGGCTGCACGGGCCCACAGGAAGAGCTGTAAAAGGTCAGTGTTCTGGCTCAAGGGGAGCTGAACATAAACTAGATGTACATGATACGTATTTAGAAGCCAATTCTGGTTGCTGGTGGGTGATCCAGTTTCTGACAAGGATCCAGTGTGAGCAGAATGAGACCTGAGAACGTGCAAGAGGCTGGGAGCTTTGCATGTCCTCTGCTGCAGGCTTAAGGGCTCTGTCTATTTAGGTTCAGAAAGGAACGTGGTGGGGAGGGGGAGGGAGGAAGAGGAGTGACTGCTCTGGGTATCAAAGCAGGTGCAGTCACTGATTTATAAGCACCTTGGACCCTTTTTCAAGACCTACTCCTTCGGCCAGCAGAACCAGGATAGGAACCCCAGAAAGAATCACAGGACTCAAGCACCCTGGGCAGAAATCCCACCCAATACCTGATGCTCCTTGCAGCACCACTAAGAAGTGGTCATTTGGACTCTGCTTGAACGCCCCTAGTGATGGCAACCTCATTACCTCCCAGAGGCAGCCCATTTTCAGAGCCCTAATGCGGTTAGACAGTTCTCATTATGGTACATCGAATTCTGTTTCCTTGTAGTTCCCAATCATGGGCCCATCTTCGGAGGTCAGAACAAGTCTCCTGTGTTCAGTGACAGTCCCTCAGGTGCCTGCAGGCAGGCATTGTGTTCTTCCAAGTCTCTACTTTTGAGAGTTGTACATCAATTTTCTTATAACAGCACAGTCTTACTCTCCGAACACAAAGAGTGTCTGGCATTTTCTAATGAACAGGAAACCCAGGTAACGGCTTACAAATTTTGATTAGAAGGGATCTGGGGGCCTCAACCTTCCTCCTCTCTGAACACCCCCATCCAAGCATCGCCATGTCTGAGATTCTATACAAATTCATGCCTCAATGATCAGCAGTGCTGATCAGATATATATATATTATGGAGAGAGAGATAGAGTCTCGTTCTGTCACCCAGGCTGGGGTGCAGCGGCAACATCCTAACTCACTGTAGCCTCAAACAATCCTGGCCTCAAGTGATCCTCTTGCCTCAGCTTCCCAAGTAGCTGAGACTACAGGTGTGTGCCACCAAACCTAGCTATTTGTTTTTTATTTTTATTTTTTGTAGAGACGGGGTTTCACTATGTTTCCAAGGCTGGTCTTGAACTCCTGGGCTCAAGCAATCTTCCCACCTCAGCCTCCCAAGTGCTGGGATTACAGGCATGAGCCTGTAATCAGCCCCCTTGCTCAGCCCCCTTCTGTCTTTACTGCATTTATCTCTGGTTAAGCCTCAAGTTGCTAACAATCCAACAAGAACCAGTTTACCATACTGGCTTCTCTCAGCAAGGGGACAGTTCTGGAGGCCTCGTCCTCTCCATTTCTACTCCCTTTGCCTTGGCCCAGCATCTACGCACCGAGTCATTCATCCCTTCAACACATATGTATGGAGCACCTATTACCTGCAAGTGCAGTCCTAGCACTGTGGCTATAACACTGAACAGAACAGACAAGGCCCTGCTCTTGTGGCTACAACTGAGTGAAACAAACAGACAATGGGTAAATGAGTAAAATGTATGATATGACCCATAGGGACTGGTGCAAGAGGAAGAAGAGGAGCAGGGGGACAGGGAAGGAGAGCCACAGGTGGTGGGGTACAGGGTTCAATGGGGCTGAGGCCCAGGGAGAAGGTGGCACTTGAGAAAGGGTCTGAGAGCAGGGAGGGGCCAAGTCATGCTGACACCCAGAGGGAGGTCATCCTGGCAGAAGAAGTAGCAGGTGCAAAGGCCCTGAGGTAAGAAGGTACCTGATGAGCTCAAGGAATGACAAGGAATCTGGGATGCCCAGGCCAGCGTGAATGAAGGGAGAAGAGCAAGAAATTCGGTCAGAAAGGAACTAGGAGGAGGACAGATCACAGGCGGCCTTGTGAGCCTCTGGAAGGACTTTTACTTCTGCTCTTCATGATACAGGAGCCCCTTGAGAGCTCTGAGCTGAGGAAGAACATGACTTGATACCTGACAAGCAGGGAGGGGTCACTGCTCCAGAAAAAGCTCTCATAGGAGAAGAAGGTAGGAGTCAAATTTGTTTTTAACAAGTGTTTAATCCACCCTGGTTTCCACTAATATGGTCAAGTCACCTTTGATTTACCTCCCTCCAAGTCAAGGTTCTGACTCAGAAAGACTCACTAAGTTTGGTTCTCAGCCTGAAGCAAGTGTGGGAGCTTGTGGCTAAGAGACTCTAGTTTCTGATGTGAGCTTCGAGGGGCCACAAAATGGTCAGCAACAAAGATCCTGGAGTCACACCTCAGCTCTGCCACTTCTTGGCTGGTGACCAACTTACATGAACCTGTTTGCACCTCGGCTTCCTCTCTGGGGGAATCAGTCCACATAAACTGGAGCGATTCTGAAGACTTCATATGGAAAAAAAAGGAAAGATAGCTCATGATTAATTTTTCCATTGATTACACGTTGAAATGACATTTTAGGCCAAGCACGGTGGCTCATGCCTGTAATCCCAGCACTTTAGAAGGCTGAGGCGGGCGGATCACCTGAGACCAGCCTGACCAACACCAAGAAACCCTGTCTCTACCAAAACTACAAAATTAGCTGGGTGTGGTGGTATACGCCTGTAATCCCAGCTACTCAGCAGACTGAGGCAGGAGAATTGCTTGAACCCTGGAGACGGAGGTTGCTGTAAGCCAAGATTGCACCATTGCACTCCAGCCTGGGCAACAAGAGTGAAAAACTACATTACAAAAAAAAAAAAAGAAGACATTTTGGATATGCTGGATTAAATAAAATGTCCAAGTTCATTTCATCTGCTCATTTTTCTGTTTTAAATATGGCTGCTGGAACATCTGAAATTATCTCTGCAGCTTGCATTCTATTTCTATCAGGCTGCGCAGCCCAAGAGTTTTCAGCTCAGCGCCTGGAATCAAGCAGATAATTGACAAAATGAAGCCAGGGGAGGAGCCTGCTCTGGGGCAGGAAGCAGAGCGGACCCCCAACCAAAAAAAAAAAACAAGAGCCCAGTTTGTGTTTTAGTGCTTATTTCCCCACATGAAAACCAAGGAAAGCAATGTATTTGGATATTATAAAATCTGAGGGCTGAGAGGCCAGGCGCAGTGGCTTACACTAGTAATCTCAGCACTTTGGGAGGCTGAGGCAGGCGGATCACAAGATCAGGAGTTCAAGACCAGCGTGACCAACATGGTGAAACCATGTCTCTACTAAAAATACAAAAATTAGCCAGGCGTGGTGGCGCACGCCTATAGTCTCAGCTACTTGGGAGGCTGAGACAGGAGAATCCCTTGAACCTGGGAGGCGGAGGTTGCAGTGAGCCAAAGTTGTGCCACTGCACTCCAGCCTGGGTGACAAAGTAAGACTCTGTCTCAAAAAACAAACAAACAAAACTTGAGGGCTGGACCCAATCTAGAG
Source organism: Nomascus leucogenys (assembly GCF_006542625.1). Lineage (NCBI taxonomy): Eukaryota > Metazoa > Chordata > Mammalia > Primates > Hylobatidae > Nomascus > Nomascus leucogenys. The sequence goes on from NC_044404.1 coordinate 13,773,693, forward strand.
GCTGTAACCCACTCCCTGCCTCTGGCAAGTGAGCTGTTAGCATTATCCCCTGCAGGTGTTTCCTGGGGTGGCTGCAACACAATACCACCAACTGGGTGGCTTATACAACAGAAATGCTTGTCTCTGAATTCTGCAGGCTGAACATCTGAGATCAAGGCATCGGCAGCGCTGGTTCCCTCCAGGGGCTGTAGGAAGAATCTGTTCCAGGCCTCCCCACTGGCTCCGGTGGTTTGCTGGGAATCTCTGGCTTTCCTTAGTTTGTAGGTATAGCACTTCTACCTCTGCCTTCATCTTTACATGGCCTTCTCCCGGTGTGCGTGTCTGTCTCTATGTCTGTCCAAATTCCCCCTTTCTATAAGGACACCAGTCATACTGAGTCCAGGCTAACATCTACAACGATGATCCCATTGCATTTTGTTTCTTTGTTTGTTTTTGTTTTTTTGAGACAGAGTCTTACTCTGTCGCCCAGGCTGGAGTGCAGTGGCGTGATCTCGGCTCACTATGCAACTTCCGCCTCCCAGGTTCAAGCAATTCTCCTGCCTCCATCTCCCGAGTAGCTGGGATTACAGGTGCCTGCCACCACACCCAGCTAATTTTTGTACTTTTAGTAGAGACGGGGTTTCACCACGTTGGCCAGGCTGGACTCAAACACCTGACCTCAAGTGATCCACCCACCCCGGCCTCCCAAAGTGTTGGGATTATAGACATGAGCCACTGTGCCTGGCTGCATGATCCTATTTCTAAACAAGGTCACATTCTGAAGTATTTAGAGTTAAGACTTCCATGTATGAACTTGGGGGTGACTGGGAGACACAGTTCAACCCATAGCATCCTTTTCCATTGCTCCTTGCTCAATTCCTTGCAGGAATTTGCTTCCTTTGTCAGGATCCCGGCATGGCCCACTCAAACAGAGTTATTTGAAGTGAGTCTAACAAAGGGGGCTGGTTACAAAGGTGTGTACTGGATTTAGAAAGTCAACAGGGATAGTGCGGTACGCCAGGGCTCAGGCCAGTGGTAGGGGTGGTCTCACGGCCCCAGTCTGAAAAGATAAGGGGAGCAGGCAGTTACATGAGGCAGAGAGGCATCAGGACTGGAGCTGTGTGCAGCCTTCCAGACCACAGCGTGACTCACAGGAGGTTGCTCGCAGTAGGTATGCACGCTTTCCATATGTGTATTGTGAAAGGAAAATAAATCTCACCCAAATCACTAAGCCAAAGGGAAAAGTCAAGCTGGGAACTGTATAGGGCGAACCTGCCTCCCATTCTATTCCTAAATAAGATAGCTACAAAGATTGGCAGGGCACGGTGGCTCATGCCCGTAATCCCAGCACTTTGGGAGGCCGAGACAGGCGGATCACCTGAGGGCAGGAGTTGGAGATCAGCCTGGCCAGCATGGAGAAACCCCATCTCTACTAAAACTACAAAAATTAGCTGGGCACGGTAGCACGCACCTATAATCCCGGCTACTTGGGAGGCTGAGGCAGGAGAATCACTTGAACCCAGGAGGCAGAGATTGCAGTGAGCCAAGATCATGCCACTACACTCCAGCCTGGGCGACAGAGTGAGACTCTGTCTCGGGGGAAAAAAAAAAAAAAAAAGCTACAAGATTTAAAAAGAAAAGAAAAAATCTACATACCTCCTCCCTCACAATTTGCCCACAAGGAAATTCTCTGTGGACAAAGGGCAGACAGAACTCAAAGTCATCTCTCTGCTCATATGAGACAAATGCCCATCTGATTGCTTCCTTTGCCCTACTGTTTCACTAAGCCAGACTGTGGCATAAGTGACTATTCCTGTAAATTGTACATTCAGCAAAAGGCTAATCAGAAACTTAAAAGAATGAAACTGTTTGTCTCTTATTTACCTATGACCTGGAGGCCCCCTCCCCAATTCAAGTTGTCTCACCTTTCCGGACCGAACCAAGGTACATCTAACATATATTGACTGATGTCTCATGTCTTCCTAAAATGTATAAAACCAAGCTGTGCCCCGACCACCTTAGGCCCATGTCGTCAGGACCTCCTGAGGCTGTGTCATACACGCATCCTGAACCTTGCTAAAATATGCTTTCTAAATTGATCGAGACCTGTCTCAGATACCTTTTGGTTTACAGTGTTATACTAAAATAAAAGGTTATAAAGTGAATGCCAGAAAGCATATGAAAGAGAAATTTTAAATGATACGACATTCTGGAAAAGGCAAAGCTAGAGGCAGCGAAAAGATCAGTGGTCACCAGGGGTTGAGGAGGGAGGGGAGAGGAATGAGTGAGTGGGGCACGGAGATTTTCAGGGGCAGTAAAACTATTCTGCATGATTCTATGATTGTGAAGGATTACATGACATAATCCCTTTGTCAAAACCCATGGAATACACAACACAGAGTGAACCCTCATGTAAACTTGCTGTGGGCCTTAGTGAATAATCACGGTGACATTGGTTCATCATATTGGTTTATGTAATATATGGTACAGATGTGGCATACTAATATAGATATATATACGCATATGTATTAGTACATACTAAATAGTATGTGGCATACTAATATATATGAATATATACAGCATATAGAGTATATATACTATATATGTACTTATGGCACAGATGTGACATACTAATGCAAGATGTTAAAATGGGGGAAACTGTGCAGGCTGGGGGGTAAAGGGAAATCTTTACTGTCTGCTTAATTTTCCATAAACCTCAAATTGCTCTTAACAAAGTCTATTAATTATTTTATTTAAGTATTTATTTTGAGACGGAATCTCACTCTGTTGCCCAGGCTGGGGTGCAGTAGAGCAATCTCAGCTCACTCCAACTTCCAACTTCTGGGTTCAAGCAATTCTCCTGCCTCAGCCTCCCCAGCAGCTGGGATTACAGGTGCACGCCACCATGCCTAACTAATTTTTGTGGAGTTTTTTGGGTTTTTTTGTTTGTTTTTTTGAGATGGAGTCTCACTCTGTTGCCCAGGCTGGAGTGCAGTGGCGCGATCTTGACTCACTGCAACTTCCACCTCCCAGGTTCAAGCAATTCTCCTGCCTCAGCCTCCCTAGCAGCTGGGATTACAGGTGTGCGCCACCATGCCCAGCTCATTTTTGGTTTTGTTTGTTCGTTTGTTTGTTTTTTGAGACAGAGTCTCACTCTGTCGCCCAGGCTGGAGTGCAGTGGCGTGATCTGCACCACTCCTGGGTTCACACCATCCTCCTGCCTCAGCCTCCCGAGCAGTTGGGACTACAGGCACTTGCCACCACAACTGGCTAATTTTTTTGGGGGGGGGGGAGACGGAGTCTTCCTCTGTCACCCAGGCTGGAATGCAGTGGCACGATCCTGGCTCACTGCAAGCCCCACCTCCCGGGTTCATGCCATTCTGCTACCTCAGCCTCCCCAGCAGCTGGGACTACAGGTGCACGCTGCCACGCCTGGCTAATTTTTTTTTTTTTTTTTTTTTTTTTTTTTGTATTTTTAGTAGAGACGGGGTTTCACCATGTTAGCCAGGCTGGTCTCAGTCTCCTGACCTCAGGTAATCTGCCCGCCTCGGCCTCCCAAAGGGCTGGGATTACAGGTGTGAGCCACAGCACCCGGCCAAAGTCTATTAATTATTTAATAAAATAAAATAAATAAAATAAAACCACCTTTTCACCCAGAGAAAATCACTATTGGCACTAGGCTGTCAATCCTTCTGGTCACTTTTCTAGGGAACTCGCTTCTTTCCCCTGACCTCGGGGCCCCCATACCTGCCCTCGCTTGCTTCCCAAGCCTTGCTGCTCCCAGGCACTGGCTGGGAGGGTTCCTCACCCCCTCACCACCTCCTCCCTCTGACTCCTGCACACACAAATGAACGCTGGAGCCGGGGTTTCCCATCAGCAAGCAGTTCTTGTGGCCTGGACCGTCACCCTCTCTCCTTGTCTGGCTGCCCTGTTGCTATTCTGTGGTTTGCCATGTGACTTGGAAGGGGAGATGAGGAATGGTCTATAAACCGCTGTCATTTTACTGGGCTAACACCAGCCCTCCTCATTTGCAAACACTCCATTCTCTTCTAAAGATCTTTCACATCTGTGTTTTCTTGATCCTCTCGACAAACCTCAGGATGACAGGCAAGGGAACAAAAACACAGGGAAGTTAGGTGACCTGTCAAGTCAAGGAGGTCCTGACCTTCGGCTCTAAGCAACTTGCCCCCCTCGAGGCGACCACCTTCAACTTTCACTTCTGATGTAGACGATCATTTCTGATGTAGATGATCTAAAGGCACACCTCATCTCATTGGGGTCTTATGAAAAACCAATGCTATTCTTTCCAATAACTCAAGGAGGGAGTTTTTTTTTTTTTTCAAATGAAGACAGGAACATACTCTTGCACCTCCTGATTTGAAAGGGAGCTCCTGGGGTGGTGGGACATTTGCCACAGGGACCCACCCAGGGGACCTTTGCTGGGAGCTTCAGACTCTTTCATCCTGTGCCCTGGAGGAGGCTGACACAAGAGGTCCCAGCATCAGCTTACATCAGAATGAAAAGGGGCCCTCTTGGTCACCTAGAGCAGGGATCTACCACTGGCGGCCAGTGGGAGGAACATGTTTTGGAGTTCAGCCAGCACTCTAAATTGTTTATTTATTAATTATATTTTTATTTATTTGTTTATTTATTTATTTATTTGTTTTGAGACAGTCTCGCTCTGTCACCCAGGCTGGAGTGCAGTGTGGCGCGATCTCGGCTCACTGCAAGCTCCGCCTCCCGGGTTCACGCCATTCTCCTGCCTCAGCCTCCTGAGTAGCTGGGACTACAGGTGCCCACCACCACGCCCAGCTATTTTTTTTTTTTTTTTTTTGTATTTTTAGTAGAGACGGGGTTTCACCATGTTAGCCAGGCTGGTCTCGATCTCCTGACCTCAGGTGATCTGCCCACCTCGGCCTCCCAAAGTGCTGGGATTACAGGCATGAGCCACTGCACCCTGCCCACTCTAAATTGTTTATATACCTATATTCTCTGCTGACTCCAACTGGCTGCTTCTGCTAACCTCACCCAGCTGACCCCGGGGGCATCTGGGGTCTCACTCCTTCACTCCTCATCTGGGAAAATCCACTCTCTGAGAGATGAGAAGGCTGAAGCCGAGAGAAGCATGTGACTCGGAGGACCCACGGGGAGCTAATGTTGGAGCCAGGATTGGGACCACGATCCTTGGCTGTTCAGTTTCTGTTGGCCTTTGAGAAGCTGCCCCTTTATCTTCAATGGCCCATAGCTCCCTCAAGGTCCTGACTCCCTGACCTTGACATTTACCACATATCCAGCTGGGAGGATGGAGAAGATGGGATGCCAGAGGACTCTTGATTGGCAGCCTCCGACACGCAAGAGCCAGCCAAGAGCCACTGGGAGGATGCACTTTCACAGATACTGCTGTCTGCATGGGTTGTCACACATTTGGGATTTGACAGGCAATTCCTTAGTTCATTGGGTTTTGTAAGCCTGTATATGTATGTGGTCTGTTTGGCCACATTTCTGTGCTTTAAACAAAGACAAAATAATAACAGCTTCTATACGTGGTGATGGAGGAAATTGCTCAAAAGCTTCTTTATATGACTCTCACTTGAGGTCAAAGGAGAGATGCTATCACCTACATTTGACCAGGGGACACTGAGGACCAGGAACATCAGGGGACTTATCTGCCATCGGACAGCTCATTGGAAGCACAGACAGTCATGGACGCTGGGGGTGGCCTGCCCAGCCCTGCCCCAGACCCATGGTAACCACGGTACAGATAGGAAAACAGAGAAAGCCCATCAATACACGGAGAGAAAAACAAGAAATCAGAATGAGGCTGGGCACAGTGGCTCATGCCTGTAATCCCAGCACTCTGGGAGGCTAAGGTGGGTGGTTAACTTGAGGCCAGGAGTTCGAGACCAGCCTGGCCAATGTGGCAAAACCCTGTCTCTACTAAAAATACAAAAAAATAGCTGGGTGTGGTAGTGTACACAGCTGTAATCCCAGCTACTCAGGAGGCTGAGGCATGAGAATAGCTTGAACCCGAGAGGCAGAGGTTACAGTGAGCTGAGATTGCGCCACTGCACTCCAGCCTCGGTGACATAGTGAGACTGTGTTGAAGGGAGGAGGGGAGGGGAGGGGGAAAGAAAGAGAGAGAGAAAGAAAGAAAGAGAAAAGAAGAAAGGAGAAACAAAGAAGAAAGAAAAAGAAAGAAAGAAAGAAAGAGAAAGAAAGAAAGAAAAGAAAAAGAAGAAAAGAGAAAGAAAAGAGAAACAAAGAAAAAACAGTATGAGAAGCAGAGACAAGCATATGAGCGAGGAAAAGGGGTGCTGTTTCCTGTGCCCCAGTTCTGCTCCCACAACTTGCTGGGGCTTGACTGTTCAGGACAAAGCATTCCTGGCCACACCTGCATCCTTAAGAGTAACCCTCCTATTTGCTTACTCCAGATGACATTGGTTTCTGTTTCTGTGAACTGATAAGCAAAGCTGTCCAATTCAGCTGGAGTTAAACTGAGACCTGTGGCCTCAGCATCCTGAACTCTGTCCATCAGCCACTCCCGCTGTGCTTAGCAGAGGAGGGAAGAACATTCCAGCCGCCTCTCCAGGGCCCTCTCCTCTCCCAGCACCACTCCCACAGATGGGGGCAGAGTAGCCGCTCCCTCCCTCCTGCATAGCAGGAGCTGCGGCTCAGGGGGCTACTGGGGATTTGACCAAGATCAAAACAACCCAACCTAGGAAAGAAACCCTGAGAACGTGCATTCTGGGCCCTGCCTTGGCTGAAGGCAATCCGGATATGCTTTGCTGACCCGAAGTCACCAAGGGGTATTTGCTGAAAACGAAAACAAAGGCCAGTGATTTGGGCCCATCCCTGGATGACCCTTAGGAGTGTGCATTCCTTGGCTCACTCACTCCCACAGCCCCACTGACACCCTCCTGGTCTCCTACGCAGGATGCGGCTGACAGCAGCAGGCATGCTGGCCTCTTGCAGCCTGCATTTCTAGTGGGACAAAATGTGTGAATTTGATAATGTCAACCTCAGTGAGTGTTATGACGTAACTACAACAAGAAGATGTGACCAAGAGTGATGAAGTAGGGGTGGGATGGTCAGGGAAGGCCTCTCGGAGGAGGTGATGCTTGATGGAAGACCTGGTGATGAGGAAGATCAGGGTGGGGGGAGGTGTCCTTCCAGGCAGAGAGAGCAGCAAGTTCAGGGGCTCCGGCTGGATACTGGCACTTGGGCGTGTTCCGGGGACACAAAAAGGCTGGTGTGGCACAGGTGGGGAAGGGGCAGGGAGGGAGGAGAAACGATAGGGAGGAGCCCGTCTGGGCTGTGGGAGGGAGCTCGGTTGATTCAAAATGCAACGGAAGCCACTGGAAGGTTTCCAAATACGCCCTGTGTTGTATGAGCCTCTGGGGATTCAAGGAAGAACAAGCCACACGTTGCATCCTCAAAAAGGGTCAGACATGTGACCTGTAATGTCAGGCAGTGGTCACAGGATAAGCACAGCATCCCAGGAGATCACACAGGATGGGCTCCCAATCCAGCCTCAGGAGCTCAGAGAAGAGGTGGAGCATGGAAGATTAAGTGGGAACCAGAAGGGTAAAGAAGTCAAGGCAGGGAATGGGGAGGAAGAAAGAACCCCAGGACAGGTAACAGCACAGGCACAGACCTGCGGCATCACAGCCCATGATGTTTCCCAGGACCGAAAGGGATGCACTTGGCTGTGATCTCACTGTGGCCATGCTCGGGATACGAGTTGACTCAGAACCACCAATGCTCCTGACCCAGGGACTCAGCACAACTCCCAGCACATGGAGGTCCTGATGCATTTCTTTTTCTTTTTTTTTTTTTTTTTTTTTTTTTTTGAGACAGAGTCTCGCTCAGTCGCCCAGGCTGGAGTGCAGTGGCATGATCTCAGCTCACTGCAACCTCCGCCTCCCAGGTTCAAGTGATTCTCCTGCCTCAGCCTCCCAAGTAGCTGGGATTACAGGTGCGTGCCACCGTGCCCAGCTAGTTTTTAGTATTTTTAGTAGAGATGGGGTTTCACCATCTTGGCCAGGCTGGTCTTGAACCCCTGACTTCAGGCGATTCGCCTGCCTGGGCCTCCCAAAGTGCTGGGATTACAGGCCTGAGCCACCACGCCTGGCCCTGATGCATTTTTACAGCCCACACCAGCCCGAAGGTTGATAAGGCTGGCCAAGCACCTCATCCCTGCAAACCATGTTCCAGACCACAAGATGCTAGGACAGCAGGAACTGTGCAGCCACTTGGCTTAAAGGGCTTAACCCTTTGGGTAACTGAGCCGGCTGGAACTTGCCTGCCGTACCTACTGGTGATATGGTCCTCTCCAAACCAAATCCCCTCCTGGGTTCCCCTGGGGCTATCTGTCCACTGTCTTATGTTGTTCAGCAAAAAGGTTTCCCTTTGAGTTCACTGGTAGAGTAACTGGATGAGTTGAACATTTTCAGAAAGATCTGGTTTTGGGGGCCAGAGTAGGATGACCCAGTGGGGGCTCTCCAGGGAGCAACCAAGGCAGACCCCTCGGTGAGGTTACCTTAGGTCAAGCTTGCAGTTGGCTTGGCACCAGAAAGCCAGACCACAGTGCCCATAAGAGCTGGCACCTGGCTCCTGGACACTGGTAATGGTGAGAAAGGTGACACCCCAGTGACTCAATTCCAAGAGACAAGTTAAGCGTGCAGTGGACTGTGGCACACAGGACATGCACCGACTCATCAACGGCAGGACAGAGGTCACTTGCATGAAAACTGAGACTTCAGTAAGCCTCTGCCCAGGAACACAGCTCTCTCCGGTATAAACACACACAAAATGTTCACTCGCCCGGTGAGCAAATAACGCAAATTAAAGCAATAAGCAGATGTTGTTGTCTTGTCCATCAAATTGAAATACCTTTTTTTAAAAATGAGAATAGAAAACATCGGGGGCCAGGCGTGGTAGCTCACGCCTGTAATCCCAGCACTTTGCCAGGCCGAGGTGAGTGGATCACCTGAGGTCAGGAGTTTGAGACAAGCCTGGCCAACATGGTGAAACCCCATCCCTACCAAAAATACAAAAATTAGCTGGGTGTGGTGGCGGGCGCCTGTAATCCCAGCTACTTGGGAGGCTGAGGCAGGAGAATCACTTGAACCAGGGAGGTGGAGGTTGCAGTGAGTCGAGATCACACCACTGCACTCCAGCCTGGGTGACAGAGCGAAACTCCATCTCAAAACAAAGAAACAAAATAATGGGAAAGGTGTGGCTACACCTGTACTCTCTGCTAATGGTGCCACACAGCTGGCACCATTAATGCATTCAGGGGTTAAAAAAAAAAGCATAGACTTGGCTGGGCTCGGTGGCTCACGCCTGTAATACCAGCACTTTGGGAGGCCAAGGCGGGCAGATCACTTGAAGTCAGGAGTTCGAGATCAGCTTTGTCAATGTGGTAAAACCCTGTCTCTACTAAAAATACAAAAATTAGCCAGGCATGGTGGTGGGCGCCTGTAATCCCAGCTACTGGGGAGGCTGAGGCAGTAGAATAGCTTGAACCTGGGAGGCGGAGGTTGCAGTGAGCTGAGATCATGCCACTGCACTCCAGCCTGGGTGGCAGAGCGAGACTCTGTCTCAAAAAATAAAAAAGCATAGACTTTCACCCTGTGTTTCCACCCCAAATAAAATAACCAGAGGCTTCCACAGACTTTCCATGTGTAAGGATATTCAGCTCAGCACTGCCCACATACAAAAAATACAAGGAAACAACCCACACTTCTAACAACAGAGGATGGGTCCCATTAATAAATCTATAAAATGACCTATTCTTAAGGCCATTTCAAGTTAAATCCTCCGACAACTGTAACGACAGGAAATGCTCCCAATTCAGTAATAGAAAAAAATCATTTTGCGAATGTATAGTATAATATCAATCTGTTCAAATATACATATATGTAAGAATACAACTAGAATAAAATATAGCAAAACTTTAATAGCAATGGGATTCTGGATACCTTTTATTTTCTTCATGATACTTTCGGCATTTCCCCAGTCTAATAACAGGAGCCTGCTATTTTTATCATCAGGAACATAAAGCTGCTTTTATTTTCTCAAAGAAGAAAAAGAAATAAGAGTCACCTGGGAGAAAGGACCAGTGTGACCTTCAGGCAAGCGCCGGGTTTGTCCCTTAGGCTGAAATACCATTTATGTTGTCAGTACGACAAGAACTCCTCGTTCCTCTGACCATACCAGGCCCTCACAGTGTCTGACATCAGAAAACGGAAGTAGAGCTTCGGGGAAATGGGGAACGGCTCCCCCAGCAAGCCCCAAATCAGATCTGGTAAGCTGATGGGGTTAAACGATGTGACCTGCCTACCATGATGCCCTTCCTAGACAGGATGGTGCCTTCAGGGTCTGCCCCATGGGGGCCCCAAGCCCCTGAATGCTCAGATGCTCCAGATGTTCTTTAGTGGATCTTTTCTGGGAAGCTGTCTCCACCCAGGAGACAGGGTTCACAGACCCAAGGCATGACATGTGGTTCTGTTTAATTCCGCCCCAGTCCATCCTTCCTCCCAGCCTTGCCCTCCCCATACCTCCACACGTCAAGGCTGCAGAGCGAGAGAATCAGCTCGAATCTCTTTCCTAGTGCTGTAGGCTGTGACCTTCAGGCCACACGTGGCTGCGGCTAGAAAGGGAGGTGCAAGAGGGTGCCTGGGTGAATGCAGCCTCCCATCTTGACACCTGCAAGTGCCCCTTCTGTGATACACTCCCAGGCACGCTGTGGGCTGTGTCAGATGCTCTGTGCCCCTCCAAAGCCAAGCCCAGAGTCCAGTGACCCCTACGAAGCCTCATGCCCACTGGCCTCGGTTTCTCAAACCCAGCGGCATTTTCTCCCTATGGCCCAGGACCAGGGCTAGGGACAGCATGTGTAAAGTCCTTCCACACTGTGACAGCATCTCAGGCCCATGAGCCCAGAGCCCCAGGGCACCCAAGAGCTCTGCCCTCCCTAATGCACAGAGACTACGGCCCCCTGAATTCCAGCAGAGGGGTCTTTGGAGGTCACGTGCCTCCCCAGGCCTCGACTTCCTAACTTTTAAAACCAGGTCAATCTCCCCTTCCCTAATACTGTAGAAGTTTAGACTTAGAAGGAGCCTTACGGTCCTCCTACCTACACTCTGTTTATAAGAGAAGAATCGAAGGCACAGAGGACAGGCAACTTATACACAGTTCCACAGTGAGTGAGTTACTGCACCACAGAGCCAGCGAAAAGCCCCAGCTCTCTCATGCACAGGAATCCCCTGGAGGTGTGGAGCTTGCTAAAATGCAGATCCCCAGGCCTCAGCCCCCTACCCCCAGGCGCTCATTCAGTCATAGATGTGGGGGCCTGTGAATCTGCACTTCACACAAGCTCCCCTGGTGATTCTCATGCAGGTGGTTCTCAGGTGACGCTTTGAGAAACACCACGGTGCTCCCCACTTTTGTGTCTTTATCTCCTGCCCACTTCGCTGGGCTGCTGTGCAGAGAAGATGATGGATGACATGAAAGGCTTTGAAGATCACTGCCGGGTGCAGACAGTGTCCTTGCACTGCTTCCTGGTCTCCTCTGAGCCCTCCCTACTCTCCCGCTCTGCCCTGGCTTCCAGATCTGGAGCCCTTTCTAATACTTAAAAAGAGATCAGCCGGGTGTGATGGTTCACGCCTGTAATCCCAGCACTTTGGGAGGCCGAGGCGGGTGGATCACCTGAGGTCAGGAGTTCAAGACCAGCCTGACCAACATGGAGAACTATAATCCCAGCTACTCGGGAGGCTGAGGCAGGAGAATCACTTGAACCTGGGAGGTGGAGGTTGCGGTGAGCCGAGATCGCACTGCTGCACTCCAGCCTGGGCAACAACAGTAAAACTCCAACTCAAAAAAAAAAAAAAAAAAAGAGAGATCATCACTGTTTTTTTGGCGATACATTGTCCTAAACTGCCTGGAACCCCACTGTCTCACAGGAGAACCACCAGACCAGGCCACTATCACCCAGAAGGATCAGTGATGTCGGGGCGGGGCATGCTGGGGATATTCTCATTCTCCCTCTTTTTTTTTTTTTTTTTTGTCTCACTCTGCCACCCAGGCTAGAGTGCAGTGGCGCAATCTTGACTCACTGCAACCTCCACCTCCTGGGTTCAAGCAATTCTCCTGCCTCAGCCTCCTGAGTAGCTGGGATTATACGTGCCCGCCACCATTCCCAGCTAACTTTTTTTGTATTTTTTAGTAGAGACGGGGGCCTCACCATGTAGGCCAGGCTGGTTTCGAACTCCTGACCTCAAGTGATCTGCCCGCCTAGGCCTCCCAAAGTGCTGGGATTACAGGCATGAGCCACCACGCCTGGCCTCATTCTCGTTTTCTATGCCTATCTGAAAGAACTGGGTGTGGGTTCAACACTCCTGTGTTCAAGCTCATCTCAGCCATTATGTAACCTGTACAAACCTCTTCAATTCTTTGCACCTCTTTTGTTTCTTATTGGGTAAGCTGTAGGTAAAAGTATCTGCCAGGCACTGCTGTTGTATTAAAAGACACAGCTCTTATAAACTACAAGGTGGCTTGTACCCATAAGGTAGAGTGGTAGGGTTGCCAGATAAAATACAGGATCCCCAATTAAGGTTAAATTTCAGAAAAACAATAAATAATGTTTTGGATACATCCCAAATATTGCGTGGGACCTACTTATACTAAAATATGATTTGTCATGTATCTGAAATTCAATATTAATTGGGCATCTTGGGTGTTTTGGTTTGTCGTATAGTTGTATTTTGGTTTTTGCTGATTGGCTGCGGGGTATTCTGGCATCCCTTGGCCCTCCTCCCACCAGCAAGGCAGTTCCTCCTCAGTCCTCAGACTCAGATTCCCCCAGCCCCTAGACCACGGAAGAGCCTGGACAGAGGGTACCACTGGCCCTTGACAGCCTTTCCTTCCTCCCCTCTGCTGCATGCTCTGGGGCTGAGTGCTCCCCATCAGCCCTGTGGCCACAGGGGGAGGCTCACCTGGCAGACAGCACAATGTCTGCAACTGTCACAGCTAGACAAGGTCACAGGGAGAACGCTTTGGGCTCTGTCTTGCTTCTCTGGGGGACAAGGGGGCAGGGAGGCAAGGGAAAGCAAGGATAGGATCCTCTTTGCTCCTTCCTTCAATTTCCTCCTCTGGAAGATGCAGAAGGCCTGCCTAGAAAGCCCTGGAGCTTTACCCTAATGGAGCCTGCTTTTCTCCGGCAGGAAGTGGGTGGTCCTCACGGAGGAGGTACTGGGAGCTAGGAGATCCTGGTGCACCCCTAGCACTGGGTTTAACCCTCTGTGTGATCTAAGGCAAGTTACATCACTTCTCTAGTCAAAACAGGATAATAACAGCACCAATTAAAACACTTATATAGTACATACTGTGAGCCAGGCACTGTTCTCGGTCCTTTATAAATAATGCCCTTTTAATCCTCCTAACAAGCCTAGAAGGTGGATACTGTATCAGCCCCATTTTACAGATGAGGAATTGGGTACAAAAAGATCACACAATCAGTAAGAAGTAGAGGCAGGATTTGAAGGCAAGCAGCTTGGCGCCCGTCTGGGCTCTGAGCTGTCTCTGCGAAAAGTAGAAAAAGCACAAATGCAGGAGGAGGAGGGAGGGGGCGGTGAACACCTATTGAGCACCTACCACACGCTAAGCAAGATAGTGTCCTTTACAGAGATGATCTCATTTCAATCTCACAGCAAGCATGGCAGAGGACACCATTACCACATTCTGAATCCAGATGCAGAGAAACTGAGGCTTGGAGAGGTCAGGGACTTGCCTAGGATTATAAACCTGAGTCCAAACCTGAATGCGGGTCTCATTTCAAGGTATCTGCTGGAACCTCCACCACCCACCCTGCATCTGGCTTACAGTTTAGGAGACACTCTCGGGCCACACAGCATGGACAGTGGCAGTGAGACCAGAGCTGCTCGTGGCACTGCACCCTGCAAGGTGCCCTGGAGCTGTGTCCATCCTCTCCCTACTGGCTGAGCCAAAGCCATACCCCCAACCCCTGTTCCCAGGGCTCTGGACACGGCTCCTCGCTCTGAACCTGTCCATTCTTCCTGCAGTCTTTCCTATCTGAGTCCAGTTTCTTCCCTACATCACAGACAGCAGGAGAAGGAACATTTCACTTCCATTGCTCATTACTTTCACCCACATCACCTTGTTTGGATCTCGACAACCACCGGGTGGGATGGACTACGCAGCATTACCCATGTCTTGATTTCACTCAAAGGGAAGGTGAAGCTTAAAAAACTGGAGTGACCCACCCAGAGTCCCCCTGATTTTAGGCCAGGACTTAAATCCATGTCTTCAGATTCCAAATCCAGGGCTCTTTGGAGATCTCAGAGGTCAACGCAAGAATTCTAGAGATGAGGAAACTGAGGCCCAAATGGGACAAGTGGCCTGTTCAAGGTCACAGTCACCATGGCAGAAGTGAGACAAACCCACAGCTCCTGACTTCATAAAACCTTGCCTTCACCTGGAAGACAACCGGAGCCAATAAACCAACCCAACCAACAACAGGGGTGAATGGTGCCAACCCCACTGAAAAGGAAAGGCGGGAAAAAAAAAAAGGAGAGGCGGAAGCAAGCAGAACCGAGGTGTACCCCATCCCACCATGAGCTCTTCATCTGGTCACTCCTGTCTCCAGGACCGAGTCTGCTGGTGGGGAGGGTCTGGGGAGCCAGACAAGTGGATGAGGACAAAGTTTAAAGGTGGGGACTCTGCACCCTGCAGGCCAGATCATTTTAGGAATTTCAGCCAGCCTGGGCTGAAAGTGATGGCTCAGGGGCCTGCATTTGCTGAAGAGTGAGCACCCCGAAGCATGGGGTGTGTTTGATGACAGTTGGGAGTGAAGATATGAATGCAGGATTTCAGCACACAGGTGAACAGCATCCTTGATTTCTCCGTAAATGGAAAAAAAAAAAAAGATATTCTGAAGCTAAATCTGCATATATGTCACCTTTGATGATGTGCGCCTTGCAGCTGTGGTCCCAGTTCTGCTGAAATCTTGGGAGCAAGGTGAGAGGCAGAGTTCAGCTCCGAGAGGTCACTGCGGGCACTGGTGCTCACAGGGTCACAAGTGGAAGGCTGGAATCCACTTGGGGGAAGGACACCCACCTGCCACCTGCCACCTGCCTCCTCACTCTGGGTGCTCATCCCTGTGGATGCTGGAGTCCCCTCCTTCTCAGCTCCACCCCTGCTCCCTTCCTGCGGGCCTGAATGGAGCCCCTTAACTCCCTCCGCCCTGGTGTTCCCTTCTGCCAAGTGGGTTTGTATGCCCACGCCGCCATTGGAAGGGTGCACCAGGAAAGCAAAGGGGGCACCAGCCCACTACATTTTGGTTCAGCTTTTTCACATCTGGCTGAAAAGCCACAGAGAATTACAAATCATTACTGCATCATTGGCTCTTAATGGGCTGCCATTATTCCTCATCAGAAATCTTCCTCACCCATATTAGACAGAAGAGCAAACTGGAGCTGAGAAGCTGAGAGGCCGGGTTAGGCTCGGGAGGCTGCTGGAGAGCCCTTGGAATTGGCTGACTCCCCGAGCACGGTACTGGGAATCCGGCCGATTCCCATAGAGTAGGCTGCGTTCCGCTTACCAGGGACCCATAAGTAGTCCACACCCGCCAGTCCTAGGACCCAAAGCCCAGGGAGATGATCCTGGGCATCCCGAGAACGGGAAGGTCCCTAACTTGGGAAAGTGAGTTACTGGAGAAACAGGGGAAGACGTACAGCCTCAGGGTTCAGAAACTCCAAAGAATTCCAGATGTATCCTTCTCCACCCACTTCCCCAGCAGAGACCCAGGAAAAGTTCAGGATCCCCCAAGCCTCCTCTTCCAAACTCAACCCATGGCTCCTCGCACGCAGACTGGGGTCTGGGGTGGCGTCTCCCTGCCCCCCTGCCTCCCTCCCTCCCTCAGCCTAGCCGGCTCCGCTCACCTTTGGGCAGTTTAGATGCGTTCTCCTGGATCCAGGAGAAGAGGTGGGCGAAGTCACAGTCGCAGAGCCAGGGGTTCCCGTCCAGACGCAGGGAGCGCAGCGCGGGCAGCGCGGCCAGGGCGGCCACGCTGAGACTGCGCAGGTTGTTGTCGTTGAGCTCCAGCACCTGCAGCGACTCCAGGGTCTCGAAGGCGGCCTCGTGCACGCCCGCCAGGTTGTTGTTAGCCAGGCTAAGCTTCACCAGCCTCCCGGCCGAGCGGAAGGCGCCGGCGCCCAGCTGGGTCAGGTTGTTGTAGCTGAGATCGAGGAACACGAGCTTGGCCGAGCCGCTGAACGTGCCCTCCTCCAGCGAGCGCAGCGAGTTGTTCCTGAAGTCCAGGTAGACCAGGTCGCCGTAGAAGATGAAGAAGTCCTCGGGAATCCGCTGGATGCGGTTGCCGGCCACCAGCAGCTTGCGCACGTCCAGGGGGAAGGGGTCTGGCACGCTGGGCAGCCCGCGGTCGCGGCAGTCCACGGTGTGCGGGTCCGTGCAGGCGCAGCCCGCGGGGCACGCGTGCCCGGGCGCGAGCAGCAGCAGGAGGCTGCAGAGCCCGAGCGCCGCGGCGGCGCAGGCTGGGGCGCGGGGGCGCATGGCCGGGGGGCCCGCGCCGGCCGCGGCGACAAGGAGGCGGCTCTCGGAGCGAGCCCTGGCGCGGGGCTGGCGTGGTGAGGCACTGGCTTCCGGGCGCGGGGAGCCAGAGGGCTGCCCGGGCGGGGAGGGCGTGCGCCTGGGCGTGCGGGGGCGATGGAGAGCAGCGCGGACGGACTAGGGAGCCGGGACAGCAGGGATGGAGAGGGGAGGGGCGGGAGGGAGGGGCGAGGGACTCACCAAAGGGTTTACCCGGACAGGAAATTAACCCGCTAGAAAAATCCCTTGGGAGAGGCAGGAGCGGCAGGGGTGGCCGAGTGGCCGTCGCCAAAACGCGGCGCCACCCTGGCAGCTGATTTCCGAGATCTGGAAGTAAGACGCCGCGCGCACCGGGCGGGCTGCACTCGACGTCTAAGTTCAGTTACCAAGCCCAGGAGCGGTTTCCCTAAGGCGTGTCCCGGGCGTGCGCCCTGCCCCCTCGCGCCCTCCTGGTGCCAAAGCACGCTCCCTGCACGCCACCCTATGTCGCCAAAGGGAGTGGGACCTGGGTCACTCTGACTCTGCTCCGGGGGCAATCCCCGCAGGTTCTCGGGTGCCGCGCCAGGCGCTGCTGGTCTGAATTTGGGCAGAGTTCCAAGGAGAGAGAGATAGTGACTGGTCTTCCTTCTTCCCTCCCCCACCTGCACTTGAACCATCTTAGGCCGGAGGGTCAGTGAGGCAGGTGGCTGCCAGGTCCCCTGCTGTGGCCCGAAAGAAGGCCAGGGCCAGTCAGCACTTTCCATGCTGGCCCCGAACTTCTGGATGGAACTGGCATCCACGCAAGGATCAGCTGCCGGTCTGACAGGTCCAGCCGCTGAGGCTCGGAGGCCTGGAGTCACCAGGCCTGGCTTCCAAGCTGTGTGGCCTCAGACCAGTACCTCTGCCTCTCTGGACCTGGTAGCTCCATTTGTGAAATGGAAAAAGGTAATATATATCTCACCAGCTTTGGGGGAGGACCAAGAAGTCAAAAACAAAGTTCAAAAATTATCTTTTCCTCTCTCCCCCTCAAAACCCCACCTTGGATAGCCTAGGGAGGCAGTCAGGAACGTGCCAAGGCTGAGATGAAAGGACAGTGAGGAATTGCTGACGTCAGCCTCTGACACTGGCAGGAAAATTCCCTCTTCACCACCCCGATGCCAAACTCCTTTCTTTCTGTCCCACCTCATTCTAGAAACTTCTGTATGGGGAGGGGTCCCCACAGAGCTACCAAGAGATTGTACCGCTGTTGGTTATTTTGGTCCAAATGCCCTAGAATTGATAGACTCCCACTAGACCAAAATAACCCAGGGAACAGCTGTTAGGCAGCAGGCCCCCAGAGACCCTGCCCTGGCCCCCGGCCGTGCTGGGGATTGGTGGAGCCTCGGATTCTGAAGCCATAAAGCTAAGCCCTCGGCCTTCTTCCAAAGGTACAGGCCGACTTGATGCCTCTGAGCCATGGGATGAAAAAACTGATCCCCTGGGATGGAGCCAAGGGCTCAACAGATGAGCATATTTGCAGGAACCCTGGGGAAGAGGCGGGGGGAGACCCAGCGGGAAGCTTTGAGGCACCTGGAGTCGTGCAGCTCTTCCCCTACTTACATTCCAGACCACTAAGCCAGACCTCCCTGAGTTCTCCATCTCTGTCTCCACTCTCCCAGAGTGCCCAATTTGCCGTTGCCATCCCCAACTTCAAGGACTCAGCTTCCCCACCCCAGTCTCATGCTCTTGAAGAGGCAGGTGCCCGGGGGAGTGGTCTGAATGCTCCCAGAGTGGATGAAAATGCTTCTGCCTACATAAATGATGCATAAATTATTGAAGAGTCACACAAAGTGCAGGCAGGTGGCAGAATAAACACATCTCCCACCCTTGCAACTCTGCAAAAGCAGCCTGAACCAAACTGTTGCACCCTGCCAATCTCAGGCTTGATTCTGGCTGCTCCCTCCTGTACTGAGAGGAACCTATTACTGGTTTGAGCCCTTAGCATCATGGTTTCATGACACCCGCATTTGGCTGGGCTGCCATCTTGCACGTGCATGCCCATGTGTCTGTATGTCTGAGTGTGTACACAAGCCCTCCCTGCCAAGTGGTCTGGTTGGCTGGAGCACTGGCCTATATGAATCAAGACCCTGGGTCTGGTCCTGGCCCCACCACTAGCCACAGAATCTTTCACAAGCCACTTGATCTCTCTGGGGACTTCTTAGCCCGGGTCCCCAGATACTATGAAGAGGAGGTCTTTTCAAAATTTAAAAAAGTCTGGTGAAAATTAGGCCTTTATCTTTGAGGCGGTCTCCCGGATTAAATACTGCAATTCTTGCCAGGGAACTTAATGGTAGCACTAGTCCTTTTGTGCAGAACCGGCATTCATAGGTGACTTTAAGAAAAACAGAGATGAATTTCTACTTAATAAATGCAAGTAGTTAGTTGACAAGGGCTTGCAAAACAGGGGAATGCATGGTACTAAAATATTAAGAGGGGCTCTTGGTAACAAACCTGTTGAGAAATACCATTCCTAGCCTTGATTTCCTCATCCTGAAACTAAGGAAAAAATACCTTTCTTCTTCCTTTCCACAGACAACATGAGGGCCGCATGGGGAAGTATTTGTATGGGAACATGATTTGAAAGGTCTTTGGAGAAATATTGCAAACAAAAGTGGCCAGAAATCTTGCTATGGCAGGAACAACTTGTTTCCTCGAGTGTCCCCCAAAGTTCCTTGGATCCAAATGTAAGCATTCTTTCCATTAATATCAGCAGAACTAGACATGGTTGGGCTCTGTGGGGAGCAGGGAGGTATCTCAGATTCCAGAGCTCCCATCCCTTGGGGGAAATACAAGCTTTGCCACCTCTAAATTTTTGCCCCAACAAATAAAACAGAGCCGTGACCTCAGCAAGGTCACAATGTGAGTCAGTGATAGGCGCTGGAAATAGAACACAGGCATTCTGAGTCCCCACCTGCGCCATTCACCAATTCACCCACTCACCCACTCCCCAGGAAGGGAATCTCTTACCCTTGAGGGCAAACATTGCAGGTAACAAACATTGCCGGTAATAGGGAGGAATATTGAGAGATTCCACTTGTCAGCTCTGTTTCTGTATGTATTCTCAGAGTCAGCACACTTTGTAATTCCTATTCAAAAGGCTCAAAGCAGGAGCGTGGCAAATACCCAAGGTATCCCTATGATTTAAAAACCTGATGTCATGCCTTCCCCAACCCCCACCCCCAGCGGAATCCTCACTCCTCTCTGTGTTCTCCGAGCTACAGAGCACTTCATGTCTCACTCTCCATCCCTGTCCAATTCCCCATGAGGTTGGGCCTTGGGAAGCTATGTGCAAGGCGGTCCCCAGGAAACCCACCACGCGATGCCTGGTTGCTGTAAGCAAGAAAAATTCAATAATAAGAATATCCCCCTTTGTTCACCAGACTGACCTCTAAATTAGCCAAAATCCTATGCCTCAAGTTGTAAACAAGATGCTGCCAGTATTTTATGTGCAGAAGTTGAATTTAGGCGCAAATGCTAGGTTTGAATAAGAGTATGACTGGTGTTTGGTGATGTCATTTGCGTTACTGGCGTATTTCACCTCTGATCAGCACCTGGCTGGCCTGGCCAGGGAGCGTGAGGACATCTCATGGGCCCCAGGAAAGGAGACACGCTCTAGCCTTTTACTTGGGGCAGCCTGCCTCGATGGAACAGGCTCCCTGCTCCACAGACACAGCTGTGTCTTCGTCACCAGCCCATTAGCTGGCTGCAACTGCAACTCTGATGTTCCCGTCCCATGGCCGCTACCCTTTTTAGCTACCACCGCTAGGGGGCACCACCTGCTGCCCGCACTGCTCAAAACTGAGCGCTTCTCTCAATGCAGTTTACTCTCTGGAGCAAGGCTGGACCCACGTTTTAGAAGAAAAACTCCCGCCTCTAGTTTCGCCTCTGGAAGCAGGAAATGAATATTTCACCAGCCTAAATGGGAGCCAGGGTGGTGGTAGCCGTTGGGAATGTGGGTTTGAAGTTAAACAGATCTTGGGCAAGTTGTTTAACTTTTCTAAGCCTCAGTTTTCCCATCTAGGAAATGGGATAATACTAATGTCTACTTCACTGAGTTGTTATGAGGATGAAATGAGGTGGCTGTTGAGGGCTTAGCAGTGAAACTGACACGTAGTGGAAACACAATAAATGGTAACTGCATGATGGTCTATTTCTCTCTCTTTCCACATGGAGCAAATAAAGGTTTCGTGTAGACGGATATTCTTCAGATAAAGAGCTTACGTGTTTGTTTCTCTGGAATATATTAACTAGCGATGCCCTAACATTCTAGGGTCAGTTGTAGTAACTCTCCCTGCCCTGAACCACTCCCTACTCCAAGTGTAGCCCATCTGAGACAGACACAGACACACACACCCCCGAGCCCTCTCCAGCTCTGGTTGACTTTGTGATCACAGTTATGGGGGAGCGGCTTCCCTCCCTCTGGCCCACTGGCTTGGTTGGTCTGAGCGTGGGCAGGCTAATGAGACCGAGGACACAGGGTCAGTCTCTCAGCCTGGCACAAGGAGACATCTGCTCTCTGCTCACAGCCGGGGCTCCTAATGCTGGCCAGCCATCCAGCAAGTGTGCGACCTTGGGTAGGGTTGGAGGAGGGTGGAGAGAGTTTCACCCTGTCTGTCTCAGGAGGAGAAAAACGAGAATCCAAAGCGCCATCCTCCCATAGGTACGAGTTGCAAGCCCTGGGAAGCCTGGGAGTCATCCCCAGTTCCTCGTTATGTGACCCTCTCTGGATCCACTGGCAAGCCCCCTTGCCTCTACCTCTCTGCATCTGCACCACTACCTCCTGAACCCAAACCGGCATTAACCTTTTACAGCAGCCGCTGGCTGGCCAGCTGGCTCCCACTCTTGCCCATCCCCCACCCACACAATATTTAAGGAAGCCAAAGTGACCCTTTGAAAATACACATCCGATGAAGTCACCTCCCTGCTTAGACACCCCCAGTGACTTCCTGTGAGTGGCAGGCAGCCTTCTAAGATGACCCCCAGTGATCCCCACCTCCAGGTATTCCTTGAGTGGAGGTGGGACCCATGACTTGCTTCTAACAAATAGAATACGGCAGAGGCAGTGAAGGTCAGTTCTGTGTTCAGGTTCTGTCTTGCTAGCAGACTATGTCATCTCCCTGAACAATTTGTCTCCTGCACAATTTGATGAGGACAGCTATTCTGTTGGAGAGACCCTCATGGTGAGGAACAGGGTTGGGGGTGCTCAGATCAACAGCCCCCTGAGGAGCTGAATCCTGCCAACAACCATGGGAGCTTGAAGTGGGGCTTTCCCCAGTTGAACCCAGAGAGACTACAGCCCAGCCAACACCTTGACTGCAACCTGTGACACTCCCTGAAGGAGAAGACCCAGAGAAAGCCTGCCCAGACGCCTGACCTGCAGAAACTGTGAGCTTTGAAATGTGTTTTGTTTAAAACTGCTAGAAGGGGGTAATTTGTTACACAGCAATAGCTAACTCATACACTAAGGAACTTGGAACAAGAGCCCACCAGATCCTGCATGGCCTGGCTCCGTGTTCCTTCCCCCACTCCCCTAATTTGGGACCCCTCTTTTCTTGGTTCACCACACTCTAGTCTTTTCATACATCTAATTCCTCATGTTTGTTTCCACCACCAGACCTTTGCCCTTTGCTGTGCCCTCCACTGGAAGTACTTCCTTCCCAGCTCCTGGCATGGTTGGTGCCATTTGGTCTCTTGGGCTTTCTCAGCCCGAATGTCACCTCCCCAAACTGGCATTCACTGACCTCCTTTCTCCAGTCACTCTCTCTTGTCTCCCCAAGCTGCTTCCCTTCTTTTCCTGGCTTCAACATGTTTATTACCCCCTGGCATTTCCCAGATTGCCAGTTTGTTTACTTATTCACGCTACCTTCCGCCACTAAAATGGAACCTCTATAAGGGCCAATCTTTTCATTCTTTCTTTCTTATTTATTTATTTATTTATTTATTTATTTATTTATTTAGAGATAGGTTCTTACTCTGTCACCCAGGCTGAAGTCCAGTGGGGCAATCATGGCTCACTGCAGTCCCAACCTCCCAGGCTCAAGGGATCCTCCCAGCTCAGCCTCCCAAGTAGCTGGCACTACAGGCACATGCTACCACACCTGGCTAATTTTTTTTTTTTTTTTTTTTACTTTTTGCAGTGATGGCGGATCTCACTATGTTGCCCAGGCTGGTCTCAAACTCCTGGGCTCAAGTTATTCTCCTTCCTCCGTCTCCCAAAGTACTGAGATTACAGACGTGAGCCACTGTGCCAGGTCAGGCTCAATGCTTTATTCCAGTTCCTAGAATCAGCCCCAGAACACTCAAGAATTGATTAATTAACTAATTGTCACCTGTAAATGATGCCTGTCAACTAGGCCACCAGTTTCTCAGCAGTATCTCACCTAGAGAAGCTCATTCACCGTTTCTGGTAGAGCAAGGAACTTCATCCCTCCAAAGCCAGCCTTAGCTCTCTTTCCCAGCAAGGAATGAGATTTACATGGGGAGCACAAAGCACTCCAACTGTACCCCTGAAGTAGCCTGGGAGTTTGGGGCTCCCCCAAACACATATCTAGTTCCTCTTCATCAAAAGCCTATGGCACCCCATAAATGATGTCATCACGTCCACCTTTGCGCCCTTATTCATACCCTCTTCTTGGCTTGCCTCTCACCATGTTCCCAGTTTGCTTAAGTAAATTTGGCCTCCTCCAGGAAGTCCTTCTAGAATTACCCTGAACAATTCCCTGGTTCCCTTTATTCTCCATTCCAGGAGAATAAGTGCTATGCTAGGTATGGAGCATAAAGAGGGCACAGGTATAGCCTCATGCTCAAGGAGCTCAGGGCTCAAGAGACAGCCACAAGAAGAAATAACCACTGTTTCATTAGAGTTGGGACTTGTGTGTTGGTCTCTAAAACTCGAATTCATATAGTGTTATTAAGTATACCGAAATAGAAGCTGTGCATTTGGGTAGAGTCAGAGCTAAAAACCTTGGCCCTTGAGCCAGTTAGCCCATATTCAGATCCTGGCTCCATCCCTTCTAAGCTGCTATTCTTCTGCAAGTGAAGTCACCGCCATAAGCCTTGGTGGTTTCATCTGTAAAATGGGGACCCGCCGTATCTACCTCATAGGGTTATTGTGAAGATTCAATGAGATAATATACAAATTAACATTTGGCACAGCACCTGTGGGATTCTCAATACATAGCAGCATCTGAAGATGGAAACATTCTCATCCATTTGGACACCACCAGCAAAAAACTTCTCTTGCCTGCTTGATATTCTAAAGGAAGGCATTGAACTGGGTCCCGGGGAGACCAAGACAGCCTCACAACCTTCTTGAAGAGACAAGCCACCCGCAGCAAGGACTTGTCCTGTATGGTAACTGCCAAACAAGTACTGTGGGTTAATAAATGTCACAGGCATTTGGAGGAGTCAGGGATGTCTGGGCCGGGATGATTGGAGAAAGCCACATCTTGACACAGTGGACCGTATTTTCCAAATCAGCTCCAGAGCATACGGCCATGTGGCTACACGCTTCTCTACCCCGGCGCACAGGGTTCCCTGCCAGTCCACTTGGCAGGCCCCTGCTCACTCTCAAAAATGCCATGCATTCCCCCGTAAGGCCTCGGCCTTCCCAGGTACAGCCAAATTCTTTTCTCCCTTGTATCTTTCCTCCTTTGTGTTACGGTCCCTTGCATGCAGTGTGGTATTTATTGATAACATGTTTCTTTCCTTTCCCGGATTATTACTCGGCTCTAGTGTGAGAAAGAACAGGTCCTCCCGAGCAAAGACCGTGTCTTCTCCGTGTTTATATCCTGGAACCCAGCATAGGACCCCACACAGGGCAGGTGCTCAAGGTATCTCTGCCAAATGAATGAAGGAGCGCGTGCGTGACAAGCAAATGCTTCTACCGTGTGGAATGATCGGTAGACAAAGCATTTGAGTTAGGATTGCCTTAGAAGGCTCTAAAGGTGCAGGTCTCTGCGATGCTGCTGCTGCCCTATCTGTTTAAACCCGCAAATACCGCAGAAGGTGGCCTCAGGATTTCCCCTCCTTGCTCATGATCTCCCCTCCTGATAATAATGAAGGTGACCTGTGCACTCTCACACCCATATGCAACACTGCAAAGACCCCGTACACCCATGCTCTCCAGTGAGCCTCAGAGCAGCTGTGTCGGGGGCCCACGTCTTTGTGCCCATTTTACAAAAACCTCTGGTGGGTGGCTGATTACTCACCCTTTCACAGCTGAGTAGCCTTAAGGATACTTGACATTTCAAACCCAAAGACAAGTTTCCTGTGCTCCTTTTGCAGCCCTTGTGGCCTACAGCGCAGGGTTATCTAATGATGGGAGGTCATTAGTGGCTGGTGATCGCGTGGACTGACTGATTAGAGGTAGGGCCTCAGAGCCTGGAATTTTACATTTTATTTTGGATCAATAAAATAAAAATTTGACAGCTGAAACACTGCTCAGCAAACATACCTGACTGCTGGTATGACTGGCCTCCTCTGCCCTCACCCGGCCCATCCTGCAGACGTGAGCACACACTCATGTGCACGCACCTCCCTCCTTCCAGGTAAGTCCTTCTGAGACAGCAGAATAGAAAATGGCATAACCCAAAGGTAGAATGGTATAAAGCCACCAGAATTCTTTCTAGTACATGCAGAGGCACACACAAGGCTGTTTTCTATAAATTTGTGTGCAATTTGCATACATTTGCATATGCTCCCAAAGCTATCTCATTGAGTTCTTGAAACAAGTAACAGGTAATGCCACTCCACCTACGCCAGCCAATGGCAGAAGTAGAGACACATTTGCCATCCAGGCAGCCGTGGCTTCTTCTACCCTGTAAGTTATTCTAAATTAGCATAAAATCATTGTTAAGTATTAATATTACTGAAGACCCCAAAGGCTGGAGAAAACATGACATGGATGCAATCATAATAATAGTGCTGCCGGGCGAGGGGCTCACGTCTGTAATCCCAGCACTTTGGGAGGCTGAGGCGGGCGGATTGTGAGGTCAGGAGATCGAGACCATCCTGGCTAACACAGTGAAACCCCGTCTCTACTAAAAATACAAAAAAAAAAAAAAAATTAGCTGGGCGTGGTGGCATGCGCCTGTGGTCCCAGATACTCGGGAGGCTGAGGCAGGAGAATCTCTTGAACCCAGGAGGCAGAGGTTGCAGTGAGCCAACATCGCGTCACTTCACTCCAGCCTGGGTGACAGAGCGAGACTCCATCTCAAAATAATAATAATAATAATAATAACAGTGGTAATAATAATCTCTAATACTGAGCACATATATGTCAGGCATTTCTCTATGAGCTTTGAATATATTATCTTAATCTCCTCAATAATCCAAAAGGTAGGTCCAATTATTACCATTTTACTGATGAGGAAGCTGAGATCCACAAGGTTGAGGCCATATGGCTTGTCAGTGATTCAAACACAGGCATTCTGACTCCATTCATTTATGGGCCAATATTAGTTTAAGCACCTACTATGAGCCAGATATTATTCTAGGCACTAGGAACACTGCAGTGAAGGAAAAAGACCAAGTCTCAGTTGTCACAAAGCATTAGTATGTGTGAGTTAGGGTAAGGTTGGGTGGGAATAAAGAGACCCCAAAATTTATTAGAGAACAAAGAAGTGAATTTCTTTTCTTTTTCCCTTTTTTTTTTTTTGAGACAAAGTCTCACTCCATGGCCCAGGCTGGAATGCAATGGCACCATCTCAGCTCACTACAACCTCCGCCTTCCAGGCTCAAGCGATTCTCCTGCCTCAGTCTCCCGAGTACCTGGGATTACAGGTGAGCACCACCACGCCTGGCTACTTTTTGTATTTTTTGTAGAGACAGGCTTCCGCCATGTTGGTCAAGCTGGTCTTGAACTCCTGACCTCAAGTGATCTGCCCACCTCAGCCTCCTAAAGTGCTGTGATAACAGGCATGAGCCCCAGCATCCAGCCTGAATTTCCTTCTTGAGTAGTAATTCAAGGCGTATGTCCCAGACTGATGGACAATCTTGCCCTAGCCACATGGTCATGTGGAAAACCCTGGTCCCTTGCACGTCATTGCTCTTCTAAGCACCTAGGACACTGTCTTCACCAGCTTAGGTGAGGCTGGGCTGCCGCCACATCCTTGTGTAACCACGGGAAGGTGGAAGGGAATTCAGAGAGGCCGCACCTACTATGTTCAAACCTGGGCCTGGGAGGGGCAGCCTTTGTTTCTGTTTCCTTTCTGTAGGTGAGAACCTAGGCCTGTGGACCCATCCTACTTCAAAAGGGGTTAAGGAATGGGGTTTAGTCAAGAGCCAAGGAAAAAGGGAGAATGGATTTGGGTGGGCAACCAGCAGCCTTTGCCATGAAATGACATTCACGAGGCAAATACATTTGTTGGATGATGTCAAAGAGCAATAAAGGCAACGAAGATAAAGCAGAGGAAGGGCTGGAGAAGGATGGGGTCACATTTTTAGACACAGTCATCAGCTCTTAATCACTGTCCTTAACTGACCCCCAATTCCACCCATGCTCACAGTGACAATGACGAAGGCTTAGAAGAACCTCAAGCACTTCCTGAACCAAATAAGGTCAACTTATGTCCAGCCGGGTAGCCAGGTACCCTGGCGAAGCAAGAGTTTACTGGACTAGACTTGACCTTTGTAGAGTCTCACATGCCTTTTGTCAAGGAATTTTTATTTATTAGTCATTTTATTTTCATTAAAAAGACTTTTAGGGTAGCTAAGGAAGGTATAGTCATCTCCCTTTGATGAAAGGAGAACTTGAGGCTTGAAAATGTTCAGTTAAAAAACAAACAATTAGTCCAGGTGCAGTGGCTCACACCTGTAATCCCAGCACTTTGGGAGGCCAAGGCGGGTGGATCACGAGGTCAGGAGTTCAAGACCAGCCTGGCCAATATGGTGAAACCCTGTCTCTACTAAAAATACAAAAATTAGCTGGGTGATGGCGCACTCCTGTAGTCCCAGCTACTCAGGAGGCTGAGCCAGCAGAATCACCTGAACCCGGGAGGTGGAGGTTGCA
This sequence comes from Nomascus leucogenys, assembly GCF_006542625.1. Classification (NCBI taxonomy): domain Eukaryota; kingdom Metazoa; phylum Chordata; class Mammalia; order Primates; family Hylobatidae; genus Nomascus; species Nomascus leucogenys. The sequence goes on from NC_044404.1 coordinate 13,801,327, forward strand.
GTGAGCCGAGATCGTGCCACTGCACTCCAGCCTGGGCTACAGAGTGAGACTCCACCTCAAAAACAAAAACAAAACAAAACTATTGAGCTCCTATATTTGTATCCCAAGGCTCCAGTGCCTTGTGATACAAAGGCAAATGGGAAGTAGTTCCCTAGACAACTTGACGTGTAGTGTGGTATGCAGACATAGAAGCAAATAATTTTTCAAAATATACAATGATAAAAGTAAGTACAAAATACAGCAGTACAGAGGAGGAAGGGAATAATAATTCTACTTGGGTAGAAAGGATCAAGAGAAGATATTACAATAGAGGTGATGGCTGACCAGGGTTTTGAAGGATGAATAGGAGTTCTCTAAGCAGATGGGGAATCTGTTCTAGGTAAGGGAAATATGTTCCAGAGAGAGAAAACCGCATACATAAAGGCATAAAGGCATAGAGGTCTAACAGTGTGAAATGCTTCATGAATTTGGCTATGAACATTTGAGAAAGGCTCACTAAACCTCTACAATGGGTGCTAGAAAATAACCAAGGTCTTCCAATTCCTAGTCCGTACTAGTTTTTGACCTTTTTTTGCAGCATCTGATGGCTATGCACAAGCATTTTACACTTAACCTTTGCCAAAGGGCCAAGAAGCAGTATGTACAAGCATTTTAAAAGCTGTGATCACAAAACTGCAATTTCCACTCGTTCATCCAACGATGCCTATGAAGTGCTTTCTAAATGGATTCCAACATATGGACTCACCCATTGGGGATACAATGGCACACCTGGGTAAACCTGATACCCAAGATGAGAGATAGGGCAGAAGAGGAGCTGCAGAGGGGCTGGAGAGGGTCTGGGTTGCACTGGGAAAAGCTAGTATATTTTGCAGGGTCGGGAATCTGGACTTTGTTCTGAGCTCTTGAAAGGCTTTAATTTGGGAAAAGACATAACCGGGTATGCGTTTTGTTGTTGTTGTTTTTTTTTTGAGACGGAGTCTCTCTCTGTCACCCAGGCTGGAGTGCAGTGGCGAGATCTCGGCTCACTGCAAGCTCCACCTCTGGGTTCACGCCATTCTCCTGCCTCAGCCTCCCAAGTAGCTGGGATTACAGACGCCCGCCACCACGCCTGGCTAATTTTTTTGTATTTTTAGTAGAGACGCAGTTTCACAGTGTTAGCCAGGATGGTCTCAATCTCCTGACCTCGCGATCCGCCCAAATTGCTGGGATTACAGGCGTGAGCCAGTGCGCCTGGCCCAGGCGTGCATTTTAGGGAGATGACACTGGACGCAGTATAGGGGTTGAACTGGAAGGAGAGCCAGTTTTGGAAGATGCTTTCAGAAATTCAAGGTAGGGATAACCTCACCCTGTCCTCCTAGTAATCTGCCCAAGAGAAAAGAAAACATAAGCTCACCCATGACACCCAGGCTAATGCTCCCAGCAGCACAATTCATAATAGCCAGAAACTGGAAACAGCCCAAACAGTCTTCAGCTGATGAATGGATAAAACAAAATGTGGCATATCCATTCAGTGGAATACTGTGCAGCAATAAAAAAGAGCAAACTACTAATGCATGTCACAACATGGATGGATCTCAAAAACGTGGTGTTAAGAAGCCCAGACAAGGAAGACCACATACTGTATGATTCCATGTCTGTGAAATGCTCAGAAAAGGCAAATATGCAAAGACAGACAGCAGACCTGTCTGGCGCATGGAGTGGGGATTAACTGTACTCGAGCAGAAGAAAACTTTCCGGGGTGATAAAAACGTTCCAAAACTGAGGCTGGGCACAGTGGTTCATGCCTGTAATCCCAGCACTTTGGGAGGCCAAAGTGGGCAGATCACTTGAGGTCAGGAGTTCGAGACCATCCTGGCCAACATGGTGAAACCCCGTCTCTACCAAAAATACAAAAATTAGCTAGACATGGTTGTGCGTGCCTGTAGCCCCACTACTCAGGAGGCTGAGGCAGGAGAATCGCTTGAACCCAGGAGGCGGAGGTTCTGAGCTGAGATTGCACTACTGCAACCTCCGCCTCCTGGGTTCAAGTGATTCTCCTGCCTTAGCCTCCCAAGTAGCTGGGACTACAGGCACACGCCACTACACCCAGATAATTTTTTGTATTTTTAGTAAAGATGGGGTTTCACCATGTTGGCCAGGATGGTCTTGATCCCTTGACCTCGTGATCCACCTGCTTCAGCCTCCCAAAGTGCTGGGATTATAGGCGTGAGCCACCACACTCAGCCAGAAATTCTGTTGGTTTATGTTATTTTATGGCCGGGTGTGGTGGCTCACACCTATGAGTGATCCCCGTACTTTGGGAGGCCAAGGCAGGAGAATCAGTTGAGCCCAGGAGTTTGAGATCAGCCTGGACAATATGGTGAACCCTGTCTCTACTAAAAATACAAAAATTAGCCAGGTCTGGTGTTGCACTCCTTTAGTCCTAGCTACTCGGGAGGCTGAGGTGGGAGGATCACTTGAGCCTGGGGAGGTCAAGGCTACAATGAGCTGCGATCATTCCACTGTATTCCAGCCTGGGTGACAGAGTGAGACCGTGTCTCAAAAATTAAAAAAAAGGGCGGGGGGGCGCTGGGCACAGTGGATCACACCTGTAATTGCAGCACTTTGGGAGGCCAAGGTGGGCAGATCACGAGGTCAGGAGATCGAGACCATCCTGGCTAACATGGTGAAACCCTGTCTCTACTAAAAATACAAAAAAATTAACCAGGCCTGGTGGCGGGCGCCTGTAGTCCCAGTACTTGGGAGGCTGAGGCAGGAGAATGGCATGAACCTGGGAGGCGGAGCTTGCAGTGAGCCAAGATCGCGCCACTGCACTCCAGCCTGGGTGACAGAGCGAGACTCCGTCTCAAAGAAAAAAAAAAAATGAAATAGTTTTAGAAGACTATTTGTGATAGAAAAAGTCATACAATTAAGTGAAAATCAATGGTTTACAAAACCTTGCATGGGGTGTAGTTCTAATTTTGTTTTATAGACACACACAGAGACAAAATAGAATCAATATTAACCAAGCATATCTCTAAGTGGAATCTGATAATCCAGAAAAAGATATTCAAACCAAAGAAAAGACTTCTCCTGACTCACCTTCACTCTTAAAGTGAGTCCAAACACTGATCGAAGATTTCAGTGTCCAGATGTGACCTCATGAGGACGGGGTCTTTCCACCTTCATCTCCGGCCGCCCTGTCTCCTGCTTACCAACGTGCTCGTCATTCTTCCCTCTGTGCCTTCACCGTGCTATGATTCTAACCCCCTCTTGCCTGCCTGGGTTAGAACAGGACAGGAAAGAACAGAAAAGGTGTGTGGGGTGAGACTTCAGAGCGTGTGGAGAGTGAGAGAGCTGGAGCCTGGGAACAGCTGTGCAGAATTAAGCAAATTGGAGAGAAGAGAACCAGAGAGAGACAGGAGAGAGAAACTGAATGTGCCTAACCCAGCCTCTTTTCACTTCTCCTGTGGAGGCTTGTTCTCCTCCCACCTGGGGATTTGCAGAGGCGGCTCCACCTTAGGAGGACCTGTGGCCCGCAGAAACGCACGCTTCAGAAAAAACCTCCATGCACCTGTGTTCCCATAGTGCTTGGTACTGACCTCTAATGCACCTCCAGCCTTACTGAGCTACAGAGATTTGTTTATTTGTCTCTTGCACAAAATCATGAGCCCTGTCAGGGCACAGACTGCAGAGACTGTGACTCGCTCTTCTCATCAGACCCTGTCCCAGCACCTGGCCCATTACAGGTGCTCAGAAAAGACCAGACCTGTTGTTGCTGTTGTTATTGTTGTAGACAGAGTCTCGCTTTGTCGCCAGGCTGGAGTGCAGTGGCGTAATCTCAGCTCACTGCAACCTCCGCCTCCCGGTTTCAGGTGATTCTCCTACCTCAGCCTCCGAGTAGCTAGGATTACAGGCGCAGGCCACCATGCCGGGCTAATTTTCATATTTTTAGTAGGGACGGGGTATCATTATGTTGGCCAGGCTGGTCTCAAACTCCTGACCTCAGGTGATCCACCCACCTCGGCCTCCCAAAGTGCTGGGATTATAGGAATGAACCACCATGCCCGGCCTGTTGTTTTAATATTTTGGATAATCCAATTACAAGCCAGGAATACATGCAAAGAATCTCTATGGTGTCAAATTCAAAGAAATGCCATCGCCATCTTGCAACCTAAAGTAGCTAAAATATAAATTCAATCTTTGCTGGCACTTCTTGAATAACATTAAGGAGTCTCTGAGTAATAAGCCTCAGCAACTCTTCAAAAATCTCTGCTCTCTCTCTCGCCTTCTCTCTCTTTCTCTCTGGTTCTCTTCTCTCCAATTTGCTTAAATCTGCACAGCTGTTTCAAAGCTCCAAGTCTCACTCTCCACGCTGTCTGGTCTAAGCCCACTCACCTTTTCTGTCCTTTCCTGTCCTGTTTTCTGATTTTCTTTACTCATTGTCCCAATTTGGTATCTCAAAAGCCCAGAAACCAGGCTAGAAAAAGCAGAAGTCAGGCCGGGCATAGTGGCTCACGCCTGTAATCCCAGCACTTTGGGAGGCCGAAGCGGGCGGATCACCTGAGGTTGGGAGTTCAAGACCAGCCTGACCAACATGGAGAAACCCCGTCTCTACTAAAAATACAAAATTAGCTGAGCATGGTGGCGCATGCCTGTAATCCCAGCTACTTGGGAGGCTGAGGCAGGAGAATCACTTGAACCCGGGAGGTGGAGGTTGTTGGGGTGAGCCGAGATCACGCCACTGCACTCCAGCCTGGGCAACAAGAGCAAAACTCCATCTCAAAGAAAAAAAAAAAAAAAAAACGAAAAAGGCAGAAGCCTCCAAAGGAGGTGAAGGAGAAGGCAAAGCCACAATCGCTGCTCAGCCCTGGGGCTGCTGGCATCAAAGGGGACTTGTTTCTTTCTAGTTCCTGTTTATGAGATTGCACATCGTGCCTGTGCTGAGTTAGACACAAAATACATGGCTGGTTTAGAAACAGGCTGTGCAACCCGCTCCCCCACAACCCTCCCACCAAGGCCATGCCAGCCAAAACCTCCAAAGAGCTGTTTTTGTTGAGGGGTGATGTTTCCCGCTGGTGAGGAGCCACTTGCTGGCCCCATCCTCTGGGAAGGGCAGCTGGAGAATGTGCTACCCCCCCCCTCCCCCTCCCCCCCCCCCCCCCACGCTGGCCCCACTCTGCCTATACCTGGGCAGGCACAGCTGTCTGTTTCCATTTTACAGAATGTGCACTCGCTTTCAGATTTGAATGACATCTTTTTCATGGTCAGCTTTCTTCGTAATAAAAAGAATGTGGCTGGGCGTGGTGGCTCATGCCTGTAATCCCAGCACTTTGGGAGGCCGAGGAGGGCAGTTCACGAGGTCGGGAGATCGAGACCATCCTGGCTAACACGGCGAAACCCCGTCTCTACTAAAAATACAAAAAAATTAGCCAGGCGTGGTGGCAGGCACCTGTAGTCCCAGCTACTCAGGAGGCTAGGGCAGGAGAATGGCATGAACCTGGGAGGCAGAGCTTGCAGTGAGCCGAGATCGCACCACTGCACTCCAGCCTGGGCAACAGAGCGAGACTTCATCTCAAAAAAAACGGTCCTCTGTCCACTAACAGTTCTGTTATTTCTCCATTGATCTGAGCCCTGGTGGGGATGAGGGATGGTATTAATCAGGTCTCCCCAGCATCTCCCTGCTCGTGCCTCCCTCCCTCTACCTGTCTACCAGTTACCAGGAAGCCTGATGTATGCAGCCTACGCTTTCTTACTTTCTTTTCTAGCTATGCAGTTGTTACTAATAGCTGTAACCGTTCCTCCCTGAAGCGACTCTCTTCATCTCCGGGCATCGTGATTATTAGAAACTTGTAAGTGCAGGCCGGGTGCAGTGGCTCACGCCTGTAATCCCAGCACTTTGGGAGGCCGAGGCGGGTGGATCACTAGGTCAGGAGATCGAGACCATCCTGGCTAACACAGTGAAACCCCGTCTCTACTAAAAAATACAAAAAAAAATAGCCAGGCTTGGTGGCGGGCACCTGTAGTCCCAGCTACTTGGGAGGCTGAGGCAGGAGAATGGCATGAACCCAGGAGGCGGAGCTTGCAGTGAGCCGAGATCGTGCCACTGCACTCCAGCCTGGGCAACAGAGCAAGACTCCATCTCAAAAAGAAAAAAAAAAAAAAAGTTATAAGTGCAACTCCCTCCCCCTTTTATCAGTTGAGCCTTGCTTGTCTTCTGGCTGGAATTCAAATCTGACTCCTCCTGAAGTTATATGAAGAGAGATGAAACAGCCTCTCCCTCCAAGCCCTGGTTTCCTCACCCCATGTAGAATATTCCAACAGCACCCTTTTCTCAACTTTGCTGCAAGGCTTAAATTGGATAATCTGCGGACCTCCTGGGAAATTCTAAAATGCTTTACAAATATAAGGCCCGTTTTCTCCTGTGCCTCTGAAGGCTATGACACATTCATCCTTTGCTCAGATATACAAGAGCAGAAGAGTTCAACACACCTGATTTCTTTATTTTTTAAAAAAAACTTTTTTCTTTTTTTTAGAGATGGGGGTTTTGCTATGTTGACCAGGCTGGTCCCGAACTCCTGGCCTCAAGCAAGGCTCCCATCTCAGCCTCCCAAAGTGCTAGGAATACAGGCATGAGTCACTGCACCCAGCCTGACACACGTGATTTCTACTGAGAAGTTCTCTTCCTGGGGTGGCTTGAAAAATCGGATGAGCTCTGTGGAGGCACTTTGTACTGATGCTTTTATAGAAATCCTTCCATTTTACTTAGCATGATGTTTTTAAGGTCGATCCATGTTGTTGCATGTATTGATACTTCATTCATTTTTAAAGCTGAATAATATTCCTTTTTATGAATATAGCACACTTGATGATGTGCTTCTCTTGACAAGCATACAAGGAAACTGTAGATTATTTGTGTGCTAATTAGTTTTGCTCCGAATTTGCTGTAACACACGCTAACCAAGACGCAAGGGTTGTTTTGTTTGTTCATTTAAACATTAAACAACTTAGTTCCCTGACTCATCTCTGGGAGGCAAGGAGATTTGAAGAATACATGGTGGCTCATGCCTGTAATCCTAGCACTTTGGGAGGTGGAGACGGGCAGATCATGAGGTCAGGAGTTTGAGACCAACCTGGTGAAACCCTGTCTTTACTAAAAATACAAAAATTAGCCAGGTATGGTGGCGCATGCTTGTAATCCCAGCTACTCCGGAGGCTGAGGCAGGAGAATCGCTTAAACCCGGGAGGCAGAGGTTGCAGTGAGCCGAGATGGTGTCACTGCACTGCAGCCTGAGCCACAGAGCAAGACTCCATCTTGAAAAAAAAAAAACAAAAAGTACACTGCAGACTGCTCCTCTGGGTGGAGAGAATAAATTTGTTTCTACTGGCAGATGGAGATAAATGGAACCTACTTTTTCCACCCAGTGCCAGTCCCCCTTACTCTCTATGCTGCCAACATTTTGTTTCTGGGTCTTGAAAATAATTTATGATAGTTCTTTTTTTCTTTCTTTTTTTCTTTCTCGAGACAGAGTTTGGCTCCTGTTGTCCAGGTTGGAGTGCAATGATGTGATCTTGGCTCACTGAAACCTCCACCTCCCAGGTTCAAGTGATTCTCCTGCCTCAGCCTCCTGAGTAGCTGGGATTACAGGCATGCACCTTCATGCCCAGCTAATTTTTGTATTTTTAGTAGAGGCAGGGTTTCACCATATTGGCCAGGCTGGTCTCAAACTCCTGACCTCAGGTGATCTGCCCACCTCGGCCTCCCAAAATGCTGAGATTACAGATGTGAGCCACCTTGTCTGGCCAGTTTATGATAATTCTAATGGGGTTGTTGCATTTGGGGAAAACTTTGAAAAACATTACCCATTTTTTAAGTTGGACCCCATCATGCCTGGAAATGTAACCAGCCATGCACTGGTAAATGTTTCCTGATTCTTCTGGAAAAAAAAATGTATATTATATATATACATAAATAAGTATCAGTTTTGCTGACATAGAGGATGTATACAATAATTTACAAGTAATAATAAATTATATAATATTCTTTATTCCATAAAGAAAAAATCCTGTATAGCCAACTGACTCGCACAGAATATTATTGCTAATTTTTTGCTGAACTCTTGATCTGTAGTCAGCCTATGGTTGCTATTAAACCGGGTCGTGCCAAAATTGGACTACAAATCACTGCTTGATCGCTATCTTATTCAGCAAGGAAGATGCTTACATCATTGGCTACGAAGGACAGTTCCAGCATGAACGTTGATTAGTCCCTTCATGTGCATTCATGAGTGAAATAAAACAACAAAGATATACGTTAGAACCTCATTAATGATACAATTTCTTTGCTAAATTAGATAGGTTTTCAAATACTAGAATATTTCCTCAATTGTTTTGCTATTCACAATGTAACAGCTACAGACACAACACACTTTTCAGTTTAACCTACATTATTAATATTTTCTCCATCCGTTTCTTTTCTTTTTCTTTCTCTTTTTTTTTTTTTTTTTTTTTTTTTGAGACAGAGTCTCACTCTTTGGCCCAGGCTGAAGTGCGGCAGTGCGATCTTGGCTCACTGCAACCTCTGCCTCCCAGGCTCAAGTGATTCTTATGCCTCAGCCTCCTTAGTAGCTGGGATTACAGGCATGTGTCACCACACCTCACTAATTTTTGTATTTTTAGTAGAAACAGGGTTTCACCATGTTGGCCAGGCTAGTCTCAAACTCCTGACCTCAAGTGATCTGCACACCTCAGCCTCCCAAAGTGCTGGGATTACAGGCATGAGCCACTGGGCCTGGCCATATTTTCCCCATCCCTTTCTTAACTGCACATGGTTTTTTAAAAACAGTGTATTAAGTCCTGATATGTAGTAGTTTCCAATTGCTGTGGTGTCAATACTCCCACCACTGCTGGTTTCAAGCCGCCAAGATGCTGTCACCGAACATGGAGTTGGGAATAGATGTGGATTTTTATTTTGCTCTTACAGTCCTATTCTATTCTATTCTATTCTATTCTATTCTATTCTATTCTATTCTATTCTATTCATAGAATTTCTACCATACAGATACACAGATATCAATAATCACAAAAGCACAGACAATAGTAAAAGTAGTAAAATGATTAGGACAAGATGGGTTTTGAGTATATATTACCTTTTCTATTTTTTTCCATTCTAATCATTCCTTTTTTTTTTTTTTTGAGATGAAGTCTTTCTCTATCACCCAGGCTAGAGTGTATTGGTGTGATCTCAGCTCACTGCAACCTCTGCCTCCAGGGTTCAAGTGATTCTCGTGCCTCAGCCTCCCGAGTAGGTGGGATTACAGGTGCACGCCACCACGCCCAGCTAATTTTTTTGTTTTTAGTAGAGACAGGGTTTCGCCATGTTGGCCAGGCTGGTCTCAGACTCCTGACCTCAGGTGATCCACCTGCCTTAGCCTCCCAAAGTGCTGGGATTACAGGTGTGAGCACCATGCCTGGCCCCATTCTAATCATTTTCTTGTGTACAATTCAGTATTATTAAGTATATTCACAGTGTTGTGAAACCATCACCACTATTTAGTTCCAGAACTTTTTCATCGTCCCAAACAGAAACTGCCTACTCAGTAAGCAATTATTCCCAATCCCTTTTCCTCTGGCAACCACTAATCTGATTTCTGTCTCTATCAATTTGCTTATTGCAGATACTTTGTATAAATAGAATTATACAATATGTGGCCTTTTGTGTCTGTCTTTTTTCACTGAGCCTAATGTTTCCAAAGTTCATCCATATTGTAGTATGTATCAGTGCTTCATTTCTTTTGTTTTAGAGACAGGGTCTTTCTCTGTTGCCCAGGCTGGAGTGCCATGGTATGATAGTGGCTCACTGCAGCCTCAACAACCTCCAGGCCTCAAGCAATCTTCCCTCCTCAGCATGGGTAGCTGAGACTACTAACACCATGCCCAACTTATTTTTTTCTTTAATTTTCTGTAGAAAATCTTGCTATGTTGTCCAGGCTGGTCTTGAACTCCAAGCTGGTCTTAAACTCAAGCGATCCTCCTGCCTTGGCCTCCCAAAGTGCTGGGATTATAGTCCTGAGCCACAGTATCTGACCCCAGTACTTCATTTCTTTTTATAGCTGAATAACATTCCATTGAATGGATAAGCCACATTTTGTTTATCCACCTGCTGCTGGCCGTCTATTTCCACCTTTTGGCTATTGTAAACAGTGCTGCTATGAACATCCATGATTACTTTCCTTTTAATATAATTCACTTAGTTGTAAGTTTGTATAATTTAATTTTTAATAATAGCTGTGTTTATCAACCGCCTTGCAAAATTCCTGGACATCTAATGATTGGCTCGTAGGAGGGGCAGGCGTTGGCCCCAGCACACCCATGGTTGTCACTATCTGTACAGCTCTGGGCAGATGACAAAGCCCGGAATTATGAGTCAGCAGGTCGGTATTCTGGGGCCAGTGCAGCCTCTAACTCACTTGTCATTTTGAGCACATCACTCACCGCTCTTGTCTTCGGTCTCGTTTCTAAAATAAGGCTGTTGGGCTAGATGATGCCTAAGGTTCCTCCCTAGGGAATCTTCTGTCTAATAAGTGGCCGGGCTAGGTCAACAGATGAAATAAGCCCACAGTAACTTACCACCCAGCAGGTCAGAGAATGGTACACTCACTGTTCCTCTGAAGTTGATGGTTGTTGGTTCCATCCCCAAGACATGTTTCAATTGTCTTCTCACTACGCTTTCTGTCTTCTCTTCCCAACAGCTTTCCTGTCCCTCCCCGCTCCCCCAACTCTTTGGCTATAAATGCTCACTTTTCCTTGTACTGGGAATTAAGCCAATCTTTCTCCGCTACTGCAAAACCCCATCACAGCAATCCCTATACGTGTGTTGATAGTCTGGAATAAAGCCTGCCTCACCGCTTTAACAATTGTCATGAATGATTTTCTGTAACAGACCCCATCCTATCTCCAGGTAATGGGTTCAGATGTGAACACATGTCCTAGCAGTTTACAGGTGGGGCCTTTGATGAACAAGGTAGAGCAGGCCTTGGAGGGGATTGAGTGGCAGAAGGGAAATAAGTGGGGCATGGCAAGCCTCAAATCACTCAAGAAAAAGAATAGATTAAGCAAAATGAGCAAATTATATGTGCGAAGAACCACGTCAGTCTGTAAGCATTTATTGAGCACCTCCTGTGTGCACACAGAGCCCTTAATCAGCCCTGGACCAAGTACTTGGGAGGAAAGGAAGGTAATGGAAGGTACAATTCTCTTTTGTTGTTCTCGTTGTTGTTTTGAGACGGAGTCTCGCTCTGTCGTCCAGGCTGGAGTGCAGTGGCACTACCTCGGCTCACTGCAACTTCCGCCTCTTGGGTTCAAGTGATTCTCCTGCCTCAGGCGTGTGCCACCACACCTGGCTAATTTTCGTATTTTAGTAGAGATGGGGTTTTCGCCATGTTGGCCAGGGTGGTCTCGAATTGCTGACCTCAGGTAATCTGCCCACCTTGGCCTCCCAAAAGTGCTGGGATTATAGGCATGAGCCACCGTGCCTGGCCGGAAGGTACAATTCTGAGGACCCCACGGCTCAGTCCCACAAGACTGTCCCCACTCCAGAGGCCAGTTCCATGAGTATGAGTTCTTGGTTCCAACAGTCCTTCAACTCTAATCTGGACATGGTTGGCTCATTAGGGAAATGCTGTTAATCATCTCTGGGTTTAAAGGGAAGCACTTAGGCAGAGCCACTCAAATCAGATTGGAGACACTGAATTTGGAAACTGTCCAGCGTCTAACAGGAGGCCAGCCGTCTGATTCTTTAGGGAGCGAATGACCTCAGCAGAGGGTGGATTTTTATCGCTGGAAAGGATGAGAGGAGGTGAAGGGGAATGCCTCATTGGAAGTGACACCTAATCACCAATTTCCCATCCTGTCTCCAGGCCCTGCAAAATAGATTCCTTCTGGGTATCTGGTCTACCCTTCACCTGCAAATGCAAGACATACATACAAAGAGGGTGAATCTGGGCTGTTTCCTCAGCTTAATCACGAGCTCCTGTAAAGGCAGAAAATGACCCTCGCATTGTGATGCTCCATTTCCCCCTCCTGCTTAGTTATTCGGGAGCTGTTGATGGGTGACACTTGCCTCGGAATTGCGGTGACTTTCAATACCCCTAAGTGTAGAATTTAAGGAGGAAAGCCTCTGCACAGAATGATAATGCATATTGGGGTGGAGGGCGGGGGATTGCTGCCTGGAAAACAGGAATATATCTTAGATGAGAAAGCACCTCGCTGAGACTCTCAGAAAAGAACACGGGAGGTGATAGTTTTTGCTAAAACACACCCATTGTCCGATTATGAAGGAATGGATGAGCAGAAAGGGAAGGAGGCGACTTCTCATCTCATCTGGGATATACAGGGCCTCGCTTCATGGATGAGATATATGTTTCTGGAAAGGTAACTGCAAATTGGAATTTTTATAGCCTGAATCACCTTTTCCATTACTTTCCCTGCAAAAATGAGTCCTCAGAATATTCTTAGGCTCTAGGATGTAATAAAACCACAGCTAAGGCTATAGCAAATTTTTTCACGTTATCACTTTTTAGCAGAAACTGACCATTTTCTTATATTAAAAAAATCACATTCCAAAAAACATGACATAAAATAACTAGGGTTATTTCTCCATGTGGTACAATCATTTCAGTGTCAACAACCATTTACTGGAGAGCCTGTAAGTTTGGGGGCACCTGGCTAAGCATTTTCACACAGTATCTCATTTAGCTGCCTCCCCAATTCTTTTTTTTTTTTTTTTTTGAGACGGAGTCTCGCTCTGTCGCCTAGGCTGGAGTGCAGTGGCGCAATCTCGGCTCACTGCAAGCTCCGCCTCCCGGGTTCACACCATTCTCCTGCCTCAGCCTCTCCGAGTAGCTGGGACTACAGGCGCCCGCCACCACGCCCGGCTAATTTTTTTTGTATTTTTAGTAGAGACGGCGTTTCACCGTGGTCTCGATCTCCTGACCTCGTGATCCGCCCGCCTCGGCCTCCCAAAGTGCTGGGATTACAAGCGTGAGCCACCGCGCCCGGCCAGCTGCCTCCCCAATTCTGTGAGCTAGATATTATCTCCTTTTTGGGAGATGTAATAATAAAGTTTTAGAAAATTGAGGAAGGAATCCACGTTCATGAAGCAGCAGTGGCAGAACTGGAATTCAAACTCAGATTTGAGCAGGTGTGGGCTTGGATACTTCACCTCTACCACAGCTGCCTAATTTAAGGCGCTAAAATAAGAAACTCAAGCAACAATAACCCCAACAGTAACAACCTCAGCTGCGATATGAGATAGGACGCGGCCCCAGTTTCTCACAGGTTGCTTTCTCAAGGATCCTTTAAGAGGGTGAGGAAACCAGCTTTTGCCGTTCAGACCTGAGGTCCAAACTCTTTCTGAAATCTATTGGCTGACATAACAGCTTGGGCAAGGCTGAATGGGTGATAAGACAAGCATCCAATCACTCAAAGCCAATCTGGAAGGGACCAGGAGGAGTGCACATTTCTAGGACCCATGTGAGGAGTGAAAGAGGTCAAATGCTAAAATTCCTGAAGGCCTGAGGGGTCTAGGAAGCCCAAGCTGGCAGATCCAGCAATTGACTCCCACATTTGCTTTTCTTTTCTTTTCCTTTTTTTTCTTTCTTTCTTTTTTTTTTTTTTTTTTTTTGAGATGGAGTTTTGCTCTTGTGGTAGCCCAGGCTGGAGTGCAATGGCATGATATTGGCTCACCGCAACCTCCATCTCCTGGGTTCAAGCAATTCTCCTGCTTTAGCCTCCTAAGTAGCTGGGATTACAGGCACCTGTCACCACACCCAGCTAATTTTTGTATTTTTAGTAGAGACAGGGTTTCTCCATGTTGGTCAGGCTGGTCTCAAACTCCCAACCTCAGGTGATCTGCCCGCCTCAGCCTCCCAAAGTGCTAGGATTACAGGCATGCACCACCACGCCTGGCTAATTTTGTATTTTTAGTAGAGATGGGGTTTCTCCATGTTGGTCAGGCTAGTCTCAAACTCCCGACCTCAGATGATCTGCCCGCCTCGGCCTCCCAAAGTGCTGGGATTACAGGCATGAGCCACTGCGCCTGGCCCCAAATTTGCTTTTCTAAGGATGCCAGTACTCCTTAGCTGTGTGGTGGTCAGCCTCTAAGATGGCCCCCAATGGTCCCCGCTCCTGGTATTCACAGCCTTGTGGAATCCCGTCCCACACTGTGCTAGGGTGTTCCCCATGACCAACAGCATATGGTACGCCAATTCTGACATCAGATTATAAAAAGGCTGCAACTTCCAGCTTGGGTTCTCTCTCTCTCTGTCTCTCAAGCCTCTTTGGGGAAAGTCAACTGCCATGTGGTGAAGACATTAAGTCTGCGAAGAAGCCCGTCTGGCAAAGAGCTGCAGTCTCCTGTCAGCAGTCAGCAAGAAACTGAGGCCTCCTCCAAAAGCCACATGAGTGAGCCTGGGAGCTGATTCTCCAGCCCCAGAAAACTGCAGCCCCTTTTGATGTCCTGAACACATTCTCTGGAGAGATCTTGAACCAGAACCATCCAGTGAAGCTGCTCCCAGATTCTTTTTTTTTTTTTTTTTTTTCCTGAGGTGAAGTCTTGCTCTTGTTGCCTAGGCTGGAGTGCAGTGGCACGATCTCGGCTCACTGCAACCTCCGCCTCCCGGGTTCAAGCGATTCTCCTGCCTCAGCCTCCTGAGTAGCTGGGATTACAGGTGCCCACCACCACACCTGGCTAATTTTTGTATTTTAAATAGAGACGGGGTTTCACCATGTTGGCCAGGCTGGTCTCGAACTCCTGACCTCAGGTGATCCACCCGCCTTGCCCTCCCAAAATGCTGGGATTGCGGGCCTGAGCCACTGTGCCCAGCCACTCCCAGATTCTTGACCCACAAAACCTGCGAGATCATAAATGTTTGTAGTTTCAAACTGCTAAACTCTAGGCTCCTTTGTTCTACAGCAATCGCTAATAGAAGTTTGATAAAACCATTTTCTTTCCTATTGTTGGCATAGAGCCCTTTCTGGCCAGGTGGTGCCCATCCTTGATAATTTCCCTCCTTCCTCCAGCTCATTTTACCCTCTCAGCCCCTTTATTTTGAATGACCTCATTAAGGCAATGAATCTCAACTGAGGGCCACTGCATACAGTAAGAGTGCAATTAGCCATTGCATGACTGCAGGAGATAGTAGTTTCCATGAGTGGTGCCCCCTGGAGGTGTGCGGTATATAACCTGCACAGTTCTATGTGGCAGTCCAGCCAGGAATACGCCTGAAAAAGTGCCCAATGCCAGGTTTTTCTGCTGGACAGAGCAAATGGGGCAATTCCTCCACAGATCACAGACGAGAGGTGGTGGAAGGTGGTTAGTTTTCACTGGGGCTGGCTGACCCATCATGAGGTTGCAGGCAAAGCCCATGAGTTTGGGTCATTTTCTTTCTTCCCAACTCAGGAAAGAACCTGCAGGGCATGATGGGGTGGTAGTGGATGAGCCTGGACCCTAGAGTTGGACCCATGGGTCCAGTCCGAGCTGTCCATGTATTCACCGGGTGACTCCTCACACAGCTTCACAGTCAGGAAGCCATGGACTCTAGGAATCTAGCACTCAGATTCCTCAGCTGTCAAATGGGAATCATAATAACGCCCCCTAGAGAGTGGCTGGAGGACTCACACACATATTATACCTATGTCAGCGTCTGGCACAGAAACAACAGATGAGGTCTTGCTATATTACCCAGGCTGGTCTTGAACTCCTGGCCTCAAGTGATCCTCCCAGCCAAGCCTCTCAAGGGCCTGGGATTATAAGTGTAAGCTGCTGTGCCTACCCCAACAGCAATTTTTATTCTCTTTCATTTCAGCCCAAAGTGAGCCTCACACTCTGCTTGTTCCAGAGTGGAGGATCACTAAGGATTTCTTGAATGAATTAAATAAGAGACTCCGTCTCTCCAAGAAAGAGACAGTCCTATCTTCTAGTCCTGGGTAAATCAACAATCAACAACAACAATCCTAATAACAAAGGCACATCCTTAACTGAAGAATACAAAGTACACAGTTCCATTTGAACCATTTGCCCTCACAAGCCTTAAGTCAGTCATTTTTTTTTTCAGACCAGAGAAATTGCAGAAGAAACTTCATCCGTTAGCAAAACACAGGCACGGAGGCAGCAGCTGTGCGCTTCCGGATGTCCTTCAAGGGCTCTGCTGCAGGATGACTCTAACCTGGAGATGCACAGGCAAACATTTAGTCAATAATTCAAGCCTGACTTAACTTGCATCAAGCTGCCGAGCGCTCAGAAGCTATAAACAGCCCTGCCTGGATGGACAGCCCTTCCTTTGTGGCCGGGATTGGGTCTGATAGGCTCCAAGTTGGAGAGAAAATGCCAGCCTGTTTCTTCTCTGGCTTAAGCACACAGTCAGATCAAGCGCTGACGTCAGAGGAGAATTCCCTCCCCCCAAGTTATCCGGCCCAAAAGGTCGTGCCAGGTAATGGGACACAGAGCAGAGCATTGCTGGCGTGGTCCAGGGGAGCTGCCTTGCCTGGGCCTGCACTCTAAGGCTAAGCAAAGATCTTAAAAGAAGAGAAAACAGCCTGACTCTATTATCCATTCATGGAAAAAGAAGCTCAGATAATCAAAGATAATCAAAACCCACCAACCAAACAGCACACTCAAAAAGGCTGAGCTCGGTGGCTCAGGCCTGTAATCCCAGCACTTTGGGAGGCTGAGGTGGGGGGATTGCTTGAGGACAGAAGTCCAAGACCAGTTACCAGACCGGGTAACCTAGCAAGACCTTTGTCCCTACAAAAAAATTAAAAATTTGCCTGGTGAGGTGGTGTGCACCTGTAGTCCCAACTACTCAGGAGGCTGAGGCAGGAGGATCACCTGAGCCCAGGCAGTTGAGGTTGCAGTGAGCCATGATTGATCTGCTGCTCTCCAGCCTGGGTGACAGAGTGAAAGAAACCCTGTCTCAAAAAAACAGAAACAAACACAAAAACAAAATCACCCTGACCTTCCCCCTCCCAAGCCTCTGATACTGGTGCTAACATCTCTAGGTGGACGGTGGACGATTGTTCTAGCGATGACTCTGGGCCTCCTGGAGAGAAATCCTGCTGAGTGTCCCACAAGCAGGTAACACAATGATCCTGCACTGCAAGTGAAGAGGGTTGTACTAGAGACCAATGAAATGACTGCTGACTGCACTCAGAGAGGGCAACTATTCCACAGGGGTTAAGCAGAAAGCCTGCCAGCCCCTTAATCGCTCCTTCCTGAGCCCCCAGGCCTCCCCTGCCCCATCGGACCCACCACCCACCCTCCTCCCAAGGCCTGTCCTCTTCATGCCACTCACAGGCACCAGGTGCTGACCGGGCCGCCAGCTCTGAGCTCTGAGTCAGGGACATCACTGCAGGCAGGTAGGTATGAACAGGACAGGGCAGACAGCAGACAGGGAGAGAGCTGAAGGATGGGGTCACTTCAGGTGGGATGGTGTCGTGAGGAGAAGAAAGTGGTTCTGGGATGGAGGGAGACCAGTGGGGCTCCTTCAGACAGATGGCCAGGGAAGGCCCTTCAGAGGAGGTGACATTTGAGCAGAGAAGACCTTGCTGACTGAAGGAGCCGGGCCCGCAAAAAACAGCACGTTCTAGGTAGAGGCAGGACTTGCTACACATTCACAGAGCCCAGTGCAAAACTAAATGTGAGGCCCCACTCAAAAATTAGGAGGAATTTCAGGATGGCAAGGCAGAGTATTCAGGGTCCACGCCCAAGAAGTAGGCCCTGGTAGAAGGAACAGTAAGTCCTATAGCCCTAAGGCTTGGAAAGTTCCAGAATTTGAAAGGAGGCCAGTGTGTTCTGGAAGGCAGAAGGCATGAGAGGCTGTCAGAGGGCTGCGCAGGAGATATCTGTGGGGCAGACTGTGGTAGCCCCTGAGACCGGTAAGCTGGGAAACCACTGGGGGAGCTTTGCATGAAGGATGAGCTTGATAGAATTAGTGTTTTTTTCTTATTTATTTATTTTTTACAAAAGAGAGGGGGTCTTGCTATGTTGGCCAGGTTGGTCTTGAACTCTTGGCCTCAAGCAATCCTCCCGCTTTGGCCTCCCAAAGTACTAGGATTACAGGTGCAAGCCGCTGTGCCTGGCCAGGATTAAATTTTTTTCTTTCTTTTTTTTTTTTTGAGACAGAGTTTCACTCTTGTTGCCCAGGCTCACTGCAACTTCTGCCTCCCAGGTTCAAGCGATTCGCCTGCCTCAGCCTCCCGAGTAGCTGGGATTACAGGTGCCCGCCACAACGCCCAGCTAACTTTTTGAATTTTTAGTAGAGGTGGGGTTTCACCATGTTGGCCAGACTGGTCTCGAACTCCTGACCTCAGGTAACCCACCCACCTCGGCCTCCCAAAGTGCTGAGATTACAGGCGTGAGCCACCACGCCCAGCCTTTTTTTTTTTTTCTGAGACACAGTCTCATTCTGTCGCCAGGCTGGAGTGCAGTGGCGCGATCTTGGCTCACTGCAACCTCCACCTCCCAGGTTCAAGCAATTCTCCTGCCTCAGCCTCCTGAGTAGCTGAGAGCAGCATACACCACCACACCCAGCTAATTTTTATATTTTTAGTAGAGACAGGGTTTCACCATGTTGGCCAGGATGGTCTCGATCTCTTGACTTCGTGATCCACCCGCCTTGGCCTCCCAAAGTGCCGAGATTACAGGCGTGAGCCTCCGTGCCCGGCCCAGGATTAATATTTTTTAAAGACCCAGCTAGCTGCTGGGTGAGGCTGGTGTGGAGTGGGGGTCTGAGGAGAAGCAGGGTGTCAGACTAGAAAGCCGGGAGGATGGTGACTCAGGGCCAGCGATGACCTAAACTGCCCAGGGCCAGCTCCTGACAGCCAGCTCAGTGTCATCGCTCATGACCCCGCCTCTGTCTGAAGTTTCCACTCTCCTTGCACCCTTAGGATGTTCACTTGCACCGTCAGGTCCATCCTTCAACCCTACTTCAGTGACACCTGGCCTCGCTCCTACCTACGCCCCCACTAGCACCCACCTCCCCAGCTCCCCCTGGGAAGTCCTTAGCATTCCTGGTGTCCCCACAGAGTGCCCGGCTCCCCTCAATACTGAGCAGCCTGGTATGTGCTCGAAAACTTGCTGCCGAGTGAGTGAATGCATTTATTAGTTCATATTAGAAGAAACAGGGCTCTGTTCCAACCAGGCAAATCTGGGCCTAGACCCTGACCTGAAAAAGAAGAATTCTATTTCCAAACACCCGGTGCATTTCCCTCTCATTAGATTAAAAAAAAAAAAAAAGTCAAAAAAGAAAGAGAAGAAGCTGGCCTCCAAGGCTGTGGCACTCAAATTGCAGCCTTTGACTATTGTTTACGCTATATTTGTCCTGTCTCCAGGCATCATGCTGGGGGACAGAAAGGAAAATGCCAAACCATTTCTTCCTGGCCTGGCACCCACAGCGGAATGTTACCCTGCTGCCGACTCGTGGCCAAGACAGTCACTGCAAATGTCCCAAAGTGATCATTTCCAGAGACTGCAGGAAGAACAGGCTGGTTTTGATGGCAAATGATTTAGCCAGGAGAGGTCCAGGCTGAGGACCTCTTGGGCTGGTGGCCTCCAGTAACCTGAGCTGTTATTTATCCTGGGTGGTCTTCTGGTCCTAGAATTGCCAACTGCACAGTAGCTGGATGACAGCTCTGCTGGACAGGCGACTTGCAGCCCTGGCTGAGGCCAGAAACACTGAGCCTTCACAAGTCTTTTTATGGTTCCTCCACAGGGCTGTTTTATTTACCTGCTGTGCAGATGAGGCCTAAGAAAAACCCAGACCGAACGTATAATTTGGAGCTAAGTACATGATGGATGCCCAGAGATTTAAAATTAGCCGAGTAAACTTAATACTGGGGCATTATGCTTGCTTTCCAGCGCCTGAATGTCTGTTAGGGACGCATCACTTGGGAATAGCTCTTGATAAAATAATCAGATTCTATTCTCCCTGGAAATTAAAAAAAAAAAAAAAGATCCACTCTGAAGGGGACCAGTTGTCCCAGATGCCCTCCAACAAAATCAGGGAGGAGAGCTTCTTGTCTGTGCACACTCAAGTCCAACGTGTGGGATCATTTGGTGGTCTGCACAAATGAAAGTGAGATTTGGGTGATTTTCAAAAGGCAAATACGTATTCGCTATTTTATTTTGTTGTTGTCGTTGTTGAGACGGAGTTTCACTCTTGTCACCCAGGCTGGAGTGCAATGGCATGATCTCAGCTCACTGCAACCTTTGCCTCCTGGGTTCAAGTGATTCTCCTGCCTCAGCCTCCCAAGTAGCAGGGATTACAGGCATGAGCCAACACACCCGACTAATTTTTGTATTTTTAGTAGAGACAGGGTTTCACCATGTTGGTCAGGCTGGTCTTGAACTCCTGACCTCAGGGGATCCGCCCACCTTGGCCTTCCAAAGTGCTGGGATTACAGGCATGAGCCATGACGCCTGGCCTTCGCTATTTTATAAGCGTATCCCACTTAGCTTGCACAACCGAGGTCCTCCTCTATTGCCCACCCTCTGGAAGGATGGATGATAAGTGGGGTGGGGTGGGGCGATGAAGGGGTGTGTCCCCCAGCACCTTCTGTGAGTTAATGATAGGAGATGGCAGAAATTCATGTTAATAGCTCACACACCTTACATTTTTTACATGCATTATTTCATTTGATCCTTACAACAATTTCATGAGGTAGGTATTATCACCTCCTTTCACTAAATGGAGAGGCTGAGGCTTAGAGTGCTGACATGGCTTGCCTATGATCAGGCGGGAGGAAGCGACTGCAGAGCCAGGATTCCAGCTGCCAGACGAGTAATCGAATACCCTGCACTGTTTTCATCCAGACTAGGGTGTAGTCGACCAGGTGTTACACCTCTGATCTCGTCATCTGTTGAAATTGTAGGGAGCCAATCAATAACACACTTTTTTTGTTTTTTTGAGATGGAGTCTTGCTCTGTCGCCTAGGCTGGAGTGCAGTGGTGTGATCTTGGCTCACTGCACCCTCCGCCTCCCAGGTTCAAGCGATTCTCCTGCCTCAGCCTCCTGTATAGCTGGGACTACAGGTGCCCACCACCACGCCCAGCAAATTTTTTGTATTTTTTGTAGAGACAGGGTTTCACCATGTTAGCCAGGATGGTCTCGATCTCCTGACCTCGTGATCTGCCTGCCTCGGCCTCCCAAAGTGTGGGATTACAGGCATGAGCCACTGTGCCCGGCAATAACACCCTTTAATCCCCTTCAGAGTACAGTAACAATTGAGACATGCACTGTATTAGTTATATGTAACAAAGGATCCCAAAATTTAGCAGCTTCAAA
Organism: Nomascus leucogenys; assembly: GCF_006542625.1. NCBI lineage: Eukaryota > Metazoa > Chordata > Mammalia > Primates > Hylobatidae > Nomascus > Nomascus leucogenys. The sequence goes on from NC_044404.1 coordinate 13,822,647, forward strand.
CCACAGTAAATATGTATTGTCTCACAGTTTCTGAGAGTGAGGAATCTGAGAGTGGATGTGTTGGGTGATTAGAGGGAAGGGACTCTTAGGAGGTTGCAGCGAAGAGATCAGCCAGGGCTACGGTCAGCTCAAAGCTCAATTGAGGCTGGAAGACTTGATTTTAAGCTCACTCGCTTTCCTGTTGGCAGAAGGCCTCCTTTGTTGCCATGTGGGTTTCTCTCTAGGGATGCTCATGATATGGGTTCAGGCTTCCCCAAAGCAGGTGATGAGAGAAGGAGGGGGTGGAGAGAGAGAGAACCCAGCAGTGACATACTATTATTTTTGCCATATGCTCATGATCACATAGAATCACATAGACCACGCCTCATACAGTGTGGCACTACACAAGGGCATGAGTACCAGGAGCCTGGAATTATTGGGCACCATCTTGGAGGTTGCCTACCACATGGACAGAAAAGTTGGAAAGATAGAGAGCACAATGATGGCTTTAAAACTGAAATAGCCTGTACTCCCAGCACTTTGGGAGGCCGAGATGGGCAGATCACAAGGTCAGGAGATCGAGACCATCCTGGCTAACACGGTGAAACCCCGTCTCTACTAAAAATACAAAAAATTATCTGGGCGTGGTGGCGGGTGCCTGTAGTCCCAGCTACTTGGGAGGCTGAGGCAGGAGAATGGCGTGAACCCGGGAGGTGGAGCTTGCAGTGAGCTGAGATAGCACCACTGCACTCCAGGCTGGGCAACAGAGCGAGACTCCGTCTAAACAAAAACAAAAACAAAAACAAAAAACTGAAATAGCTGCATTAAAGGAAGTGGCATAAGAAGTGTGGGCACAGCGGCTTCTTAGTACTTCATCTCTGAAGTAGAGACACTTAGCCACCTGGCCACAGGTGGGGCTGGAAAAGCAAAGCCTCTCCTGCAGGAGCGCAGCAGCCAGGTTAGGCTTAAGGCGTGGAGCAGTAGAGAAACTCCAGTGAGGACCAGACATTCTGCAAAGAGAATGCACTGAGCTCGACAGGCTCAGCAACGTCTCCCAAAGGCCAAACTCAGGTCATGCCTCTCCTCTCCCAGGAGGCTGGCAATGCTTCTCTTGAAGACATGCCCAACATGAGCATATGGCGAGTGAATGGATTTCTCCTTCCACCATCCCTGGCCCAATCCACTCTCTGTTCCACCATGGACTGCTACATCTGATGGATGTTTTATGGACCCCTGTGGGCAAGGACTGTTTCTCATTGATGTGGGTGTCCCCAGAACCTATCATGGTGCATGACATGTGCCATCTTCCTCCTCCCCCTCTTCCATCACTGAGTGCCTAGCATGTGCTAAGCAGTGTTCTGATTCCTTCACAGGCATGATCTCATTCGATCACCATCACCCTCTGTTATGTGGCAGGTACCAATACTATCCCCATTGAATGGATAAGTCAGCATTAGAGAAGTTAATGTGCCGATGGCCACAAGTTAGCAGGTGGCAGAGGTGGGACTTGGTTCCAGCCAGTCTGACTCCACTGCCACGCTCTTAAACACCATGCCAGAGAGGTTGTTCAGTAAATATTTGTTGAAATAGATTCATTAAAAAATAACCATTGACTTAAAAAAGGAATGAAAATCTAAGCAAGTAACATTGTTGGACCATAGCAAGTTCTAGACAGAAGCTCATCCCCACAGTTCTTTTTCCAGGTCCCAAGAATAAACTTAAAATGGAAAAGAGGAACATTTGGCAAATAAATCATTAGTTTCCAAAAGGCAAAAGCATGATGAGCCAGGAAACCACTTCATTTTCAGCATAGACCTTCTTCTCATTCCCATATACTTCTGTAGATGCTGCCTCCATGATTAAAAGAAGGGCTGCTGATGAGACCTTAGCAGGCAGGAGTAGGTGAGAGCCTTACTCCCCTAAATCCCCACCAGAAGTTCAGCACGATGGTCAGTGCTGATGGCTTTTTGGCTCTGAGCACCAGGAAGTGGGGATGGGTTTATACTCCACTTCCCAAGAAACACAACTTCAGAGTTTGTTTATGAGGCAAACAAATGAAAGGCCAAGAGCCAGGCTGCTCAGGGCATTAGTGCCTCCACTCAACTTGTTGGCTTGTCTGGAAGCAACAACCCATTTGCTGGTATGCAGTGGTGCCCGGCCTGCTGCTTAGATGCTCCCCACAACCCCACCCACTTGTCTGATTATGTCAACTCATGTCACAGTTCCCACACCAGAGCGGACCAACTGCCACATGTGCACCAACTACGAGTAAGGCATAAGGCAAAGTTTCACGGGGACACAGGTCTCATGGGGAGACATGAGGAAATAAGATTTCATGAAAATACAGGCTGGGCACGGTAGCTCATGCCTGTAATCTCAGCACTTTAGGAGGCCGAGGTGGGTGGATCATAAGGTCAGGAGTTCAAGACCAGCCTGGCCAACATGATGAAACCCCATCTCTGCTAAACATACAAAAATTAGCCGGGCGTGGTGGCACACATCTGCAATCCCAGCTACTCGGGAGGCTGAGGCAGGAGAATTGCTTGAACCCGGGAGGCAGAGGTTGCAGTGAGTGGAGATCGTGCCGTTGCATTCCAGCGTGGGCGACAAGAGCAAGACTCCATCTCAAAAAAAAAAGATTTCATGAAAATACAAGGTCACATGGGGAGACAAGGTCCTGTGGGGATACATGGGCAGACAAGGTCACATGAAGATACATGGGGAGCCAAGGTCTCATAGGGAGACTTGAGAAGACAAGGTCATGTGGGGAGACATGAGGACATAAGGTCATGTTAGGAGACGAGGTCTCATAAGGACACATCAGGGTACAAGGGCACAAGGGGCGAAATGGTGTCTTAGTTCATTTTGCGCTGCTAAAACAGAACACTTGAGACTGATTAACTTATAAAAAACATACAGTTATTTTCTCACAGTTCTAGAATCTGGGAAGTCCAAGATCAAGGTGCGGGGACAGCTGTCCAGAGGGCGGAATGCAGCGTCCTCACAAGGTAGAGGGTGGAAGGGCAAGAGAGAGTGAGAGAGCAAACTCCCCTTGTCAAGCCTTTAAAACTACACTCATTTATGCACAAGAACAGAGCCCTCATGACCTAAACACCTTCCACCAAGTGCTGTCTTCCAACATTGTTGTATTGGGGATTAAGTTTCCCACAAAACAATTTGGGGGGACAGATTTAAACCACAGCATATGGGGAGATGAGGTTTCATGAAGAGACATGGGGAGGCAAGGTCTCGGGGGAGACAGGAGTAAGGGAGCACTTCTCCTGTAGGGATTGGATTTGGGTTTTTATTTGTCCTCCCTCAAGGAGCTTGCTTCAGTCTTGGGGTGAATTGGGGTGCAGGGCACATGACAAAGGGATGATTAGCAGGAGAGAGGCTGAGAGGCACTGGCCACAATGCTTTCTTTCATCACTCAGAGGAGGGAGGGGGCACTGGGGCTGGACTGCAAAGGGAAGCTTTGACCAAGGATATGGAGCCTGAGGAGTTGGGAAGATACAAACCAGTGTTTCCCAGCCCTCATTCTCATATCACTTTTGCAATAGTTGATGACAACCCGTACTGTTGTTTATTTAACAATTTATTTAAATTGAATCTTTTTTTTTTTTTTTTTTTTTGAGGCAGAGTCTCACTCTGGCACCCAGGCTGGAGTGCAGCAGCACGATCTCAGTTTACTGCAGTCTCTGACTCCTGAGCTCAAGCGATCCTCCCACCTTAGCCTCCAGAGTAGGTGGGACCACGGGCACAAACCACCACATCCAGTTAATTTTTGTATTTTTTGTAGAGATGAGGTTTGCTGTGTAGCCCAGGCTGGTCTCAAACTCCTGGGCTCAAGCTATCTACCTACCTTGGCCTCCTGAAGTGCTGGGATTACAGGTGTGAGCCAACATGCCTGGCCCATTTATATATGTATATATACATATATACACACATACATATACATATACATATATATGTGTATATATATACATATATAAATGGGCCAGGCATTAATTTATACATATATATATAAATTCCTCTTTAAAGGAAACTTCATATCTCTATAGTAAATGGAAAACCAATATCACTTGCCATAATAGAATGTAACCGTAGGATAAAGATAATGCAAACAAAACAATTGTATTAAATTCTAGCTGGATACTGTTGCTGGTGCAGTCTCTGACTCTTAGCAGATGTTGAAGAGGTGTTTAAGACACAACAACACATAATTCACACAAGAACACATAATTTAGACTTTCTCCTTGATATGATTCAAAGATTAAAAATGAACTGAATTCCTCTTCAAGAAGTATGGCATATCAGTTCCTCTGAAGGCTCCTCCTCTGTAATATAACTAGGTCTTAGGAAAATTACAATAAACAGAGTTTTATGCACTGCTAGGCTTGTATGAAAATAAAGGCTCCCTAAGGTTGGTGGGGGGATGGGAGGAGAATACTAAATTGACAGGAGATTGGGAACAGTCAGCAAATGTAACCAGAGGAGACAGTGTGAGTACCAGCCCTGGAATCTGCACACTAAGCCTTGAGCTCTCTGTGAGATAGGGAAGCTAAATCTGAGACTCTTGCCTTAAGCCCTGATTCTTTCAAGGGAGCTTAAATGTATATCCAGTGTGGTAATAGCCTCTGGCTCTTGAGAAAAGCAAACACAAATTCTCTCCGGAATAAAGCATCACCAATATATGCTCCCAGGATCCCTACAGATTATGTTCAACCAATAAAAAAAACACACACACAATAAAAATTTCACAATAAAAAAAATTACCAAACTTGCCAGGAAACAAGCTTCGCTGAGTGAGATCAACAGAATTAACTAAATACAGATTTAGAATCATATGAATTTCTGATGCTGGAACTGTCAGATACAAAATATAAAGTATGAAGTGTATACAGAAAAAAATATGTAACTAAAAACTGAACAAAGGCCAAGAGACCATAAAAATTGATCAGGCAGATTAGAAAGAAACCACATAGAACTTTTAGAATCGAAAACTATAATCATTGAAACTCAATATATTTGTTAAGCATCAAATAAGAGAGAGATGAGTAAACTAAGAGAGAGATCTGAAGAAATTATCCAGAAGGCAAAACAGAGACAAGGAGATGGAAAATATGAAAGATAAGGAAATTTCAATGAGAAAGAATTATACACACCACATTCAATTAGTTAATATATGTAAACACTCAGAATAGTGCCTGGCAATTAGTATCAACAAAGCCAAATGTTGGGTCTTTGAGAAAATCAAGTGTTGGTTCTTCTGATGATAACAATTTAAAAACCTCTGGCAAGAGGAATCAAGAGAAAAAAAAAAAAAAAGACATTGCCCAAATAAACAAGATCTGGCATTAGCTGAGACAAAAAGATAAGCATATACTATAAACATTATGGTAATACATTGGAAAATATAGATGAAATAGGCAAGATAATAGAAAACGTCATTTACCAAAACTGACTAAAGGGGAAATAGAAAATTTGAACCATCATATAAACATTAAGGAAATTGAAGGTTGAATTAATAGTTAAAATTTGACTGAAAGTGCATATACCAATCCCAGGGATATTCACAGGGGAATTTTAACAAACTTTCAAAGAACAGATTATTGGAGGAAACATTCCCCAATTTATTCTATAAGGCAAATAAAACTTTTATATTAACGCCAAGCAAGAATAATGCTAAAAAGAAAAATTGGCCAGGTGCAGTAGGTCACATCTGTAATCCCAACACTTTGGGAAGCAGAGGTGGGAGTACACTTGAAGCCAGGTGTTCCAGACCACCTTGGGCAACATAGTGAGACCTTCATCTCTAGGGAAAAAAAAAAAAGTGTCTGAGCATGGTGGCACACTCTTGTAGTCCTAGCCTGGGAAGTTGAGGTTGCAGGGAGCCGAGACTATGCCACCGTGCACCAGCCTGGGTGACAAAGCAAGACCCTGTCTCCAAAAAAAAAAAAAAAAAAAAGAGTTTAGCAAAGTGGCTGCAAATAAGAGCCAAGGCAGGCAGATCACGAGGTCAGGAGTTCGAGACCAGCATGGCCAACATGGTGAAACCCTGTCTCTACTAAAAATACAAAACAAAATAGCTGGGTGTAGTGGCATGTGCCTGTAATCTCAGCTACTCGGGAGGCTGAGGCAGGAGAATTGATTGAACTCAGGAGACAGAGGTTGCGGTAAGCTGAGATCATGCCATTGCACTCCAGCCTGGGTGACAGAGCAAGGCTGTGTCTCAGGGGTAAAAAAAACACAATATACAAACATCAATTGTACTTTTATACACAGGCAACAAATGGAAATATTTTTGCCTAATCCCACATCAAACTTATGAAGTTATGGTAAGTAAAACAGTATGATATTGATGCAGTTACAGACATAATAATCAATGTGGCTGGGCGCGGTGGTTCACGCCTGTAATCCCAGCACTTTGGGAGGCCAAGGCGGGCGGATCACAAGGTCAGGAGATCGAGACCATCCTGGCTAACACGGTGAAACCCCGTCTCTACTAAAAATCCAAAAAAAAAAAAAAAAATTATCCAGGCATGGTGGCAGGCACCTGTAGTCCCAGCTACTCGGGAGGCTGAGGCAGGAGAATGGCATGAACCAGGGAGGCGGAGCTTGCAGTGAGCTGAGACCACACCACTGCACTCCAGCCTGGGCGACAGAGCAAGACTCCATCTGAAATAATAATAATAATAATAATAATAATAATAATCAATGCAACAGACTAGACCCCCAATTATTTGCAAACCTTATACATGAAGGGGAGCTATTATCAGTTCCATGAGTAAAAGATGTACTATGAAACTAATCTTGAGATAAATGGTTAGCCACCTGGGGTGGGGATGGGGGTGATTGAACCCTTAACTCACACCACATACAAAATCAATTTCGAGTGGATTAACAACTTAAAAGTAGGACATAAAAGTTTAAAACTTCAGAATAAAATATGAAAGAATATTTTTATGACCTAGAGATAAGGTAAGAGTTTTTTACACGACTTAAAAGAAAAACTTGGCACATTGAGCTACATTAAAATTAACAATTTATGTTCATCAAAAGATACCATAAAGAAAGTGAAAAACAAGCCATAAATTGGGGGTATATTTGCATACACATAACCACAAATAAGTGGCAGCATATAAAGGATATAGACATGTATTAAATTTTGACAAATCAATAATAAAAAGACAATCTAGGAACAAACTGGACAAAAGATATGAGCAGACCTTTCAAAGAGAAAATGCATATGGTGGATAAACATATGGAACAATAACCAATCTCATTAGTAGTTGTACTAATTTGCATTTAGCACCCAAATGAACTGCACTATTTTACACCCCCTAGGTCTGCATTGTGCAGGAATTAAAAGCACAGACTCCGGAGCCAAATCCTGGCTCCTCCCTGGCCTTGGGAAGGTAGCAACATCTCCATACATGCCTCAGTTTTCTCTATGGAAAAAGGAACATTAACCCAGTAAAATCCAATTGGAAGTTGGCTACCATTATTCCCCCAGCTCCTGTTTCCATTCTGTCAACTTCAAATCGTGCTACCTAATATCTTAAACAATTGCATTTTTTGGACTTCATTTATAGGATTATGGCAGGATTTGGCTGTGGTAACTAATTCATAAGTATTGTATGAAAATTAATATATATGAAACTATGTCACAGTCATTCTCTACCCCAGTGGGCTTCAAATTTTTATTTTGCTTACATATATTTAAAAATAATCTTGAAAAATTATGTACCCTCTCTGCACACTTTAAAACTTAGATTTAAAATTCCTCAGCACGGCCAGGCACGGTGGTTCACACCTGTAATCCCAGCACTTTGGGAGGCCAAGGCAGGCAAATCACAAGGTCAGGAGTTTGAGACCAGCCTGGCCAATATGGTGAAACTCTGTCTCTACTAAAAATACAAAAAAATTAGCCAATGTGATGGCAGGCGCCTGTAGACCCAGCTACTAGGGAGGCTGAGGCAGGAGAATAGCTTGAACCTGGGAGGCAGAGGTTGCAGTGAGCCAGGATGGCACCATTGCACTCCAACCTAGGCGAGAGAGCAAGATTCCATCTCAAAAAAAAAAAAAAAAAGAAAATTCCTCAGCACAAGTTCAAATAGTTGCACAAGATACAACTTTACACCCAGCATAGTGTAAATGTTGACCTTTTAAAATAAATGATTACATTACTCTTCTAAATGCACCCAACAGAATCTGAAAATCTGCAATTAATGCCCCTAAAATTAATATGGATATTAATTTTAAAAATCATATATGATGAAAAAAATCTTTTTTTTTTTTTTGAGACGAAATCTAGCTCTGTCACCCAGGCTGGAGTGTAGTGGCTCCATCCTGGCTCACTGCAACCTCCACCTCCCGGGTTGAAGCGATTCTTCTGCCTCAGTCTCCTGAGAAGCTGGAATTACAGGCACGCACCACCACGCCCGGCTAATTTTTTGTATTTTTAGTAGAGACGGGGTTTCACCATGTTGACCAGGCTGCTCTCGAACTCCTGACCTCGTGATCTGCCCGCCTCAGCCTCCCAAAGTGCTGGGATTACAGGCGTGGGCCACTGCGCCTGGCTGAAAAAAATCTTATGCTGATGGCACTATCACGTACGTGTCTCTGCAACAAAAGTATATCTAAAAATGGAAATGGATGGCCGTGGTGGCGCCCACCTGAGGAGAGGAACGCCAGCCCGGTCAGGCCTCGGCAGGGCCTACACGCTTCGCTGGATCGCTGGCTCCCGCCTCCCGCCCGGTGCCCGACCATGGCAGAGCCCTTGTCTGCCCAGCGCCCAGTGCCTATCGCGGAGTCGGAGCTGTACTTCCTCATCGCCCGGTACCTATCGGCGGGCTCATGTTGGAGAGCGGCCCAGGTACTGGTGCCGGAGCTGGCGCAGTGCCAGTTGTTGCCGAAGGGGTTGGACTGGGAGAGCAACCAGCACAACAGGAGCTACGAGGAATTGGTCTTGCCCAGTAAAGATGTGGCTCCTGATCATGTATTGCAAATCTGCCAGCGCATCGGTCCTATGTTGGATGAAGAAATTACGGCTGGGCGCGGTGGCTCATCCCTGTAATCCCAGCACTTTGGGAGGCCGAGGCGAGTGGATCACCTGAGGTCGGGAGTTCGAGACCAGCGTGACCAACACGGCGAAACCCCGTCTCTACTAAAAATACAAAAAAATAGCCGGGTGTGGTGGCACTTGCCTGCAATCCCAGCTACTCGGGAAGCTGAGACAGGAGAACTGCTTGAACCCGGGAGGCAGAGGTTGTGGTGAGCTGAGATGGTGCCATTGCACTCCAGCCTGAGCAACAAGAGCAAAACAACGTCTCAAAAAAAAAAGAAAAAAAAAAAAGAAATTCCACCCAGTATTTCAAGAGTCGCTTCTTTGTTTGGTGCAGGAAGGCAGTCTTTGCTACTTACAGCAAAAGGTAACTTAATTTGAAGAAGTGTTCTGTTTTGTATTAATAGCTTAAAATGATTATAATTACGAAGTAATGTAAGCATTGTGAAAGAAAGGTGATAATGTAACTGTAGATCATGCCGTGGACTATAAAATTCTCTGCATTTAGCATAGAACATTGAATTTTATTACATAAATAAATTTTATTTATAAAGTGTTTAATGGGCCCTTCTGTAGTAAAAAGTTGATAAAGATATAGATGTTAAGCTAAAAAGCTTGAATTTATTCTGAGATGTGTTTGAGGTTTTATCAATGTGAGTTCTTAATTTTCCATTTTGTAGCTCACTCATAACTTCATTGAATATAATTGTATGTGTCTAAAAAACTCTTTAAATGCTAGAAGTATTTCATTTGATATTTAGATTCTGAAAGCCCTTTGTATAAAGGGAAGTGATTTTTCTTTTGCAAAGTTATGTGCTAGCAAAATGTTTGAAATTGCTATTCTTTTTCTGTTAGCTTGGTATATATGATTTAGACTAAGTACATGTATGTGATATAATCTATGCATACATGTGGCTAAACTGCTAATGGGCAAAGATTTTTGGTTCTTCTGATGCTGAGCATACATCAAGTTCACCCCATGATTATTTTTTATTACGAGCCATTGCTGATGTGATGCCGCCTCTTAGATGCACCACCAATATAAAGCTTAACTGAGAAAGAACAGCCCTCCCTCTCGGTTCCATGCCAGACTGGTTTGTTAGCTTTAGTTGTTTCTTAGTGCTCTAGCCATGCCGCCCTGTGGCACTAATCAGGACACTGTTTATATTCTTCCTCTTCTGTGTCCCTATTCACTTTGTAATTATTCTATTTTAGCTGGTTCTATGGTAGTAGTAATTTGGTAGCCTGTTTTCCTTTGTTTTCTATACTCGTGTCAAGCTCCACGTCATTGTTTTATGATGAGCAGTGATTTAGAGCTGTCAGACCTTAGAAGGGACTCAAGCAAGCTGCCCTAGGGTAGGGGCCATATTCTCTGTCTGTTTTGTACTAGTGCCACAAAAGGATGCCTTGTAACTGCTCTTTGGTCAGGATAGTGGCAATGAATCCATTCATGTAAAATACAATATGGCTGTTAGTTTGGGGAACCCGAGGCTCAGTAGAGGTTTAGTATGATGTGTTCCCTCTCCTCTCTGAGTTGTGAAGAAACTAATTTCTGGCACACTGTGACTGCTTCAAACCTATGTTCTGCCGTTATCTCCTATAAAGGAGAGCAGACTTTTTTTTATTTTAAGTGCATTGCTGGTAGGTCAAGCAGGGATGGACTTTGAATTAGTGTTCAGACTCACAGATCCTACATACGTGCTGTCCAGTAGAGGATTTTCTGTGACCCTGAAATGAAGGGAAAGCTATATAATTTATCAGTACTTCCTAAAGAGAGAGACTAAAGTCATGGCAGTATTGGCCAAATTAATTTTAAAACTGAACAAGACATGAATTTTCATAGAAATCAAAGAAATTAAATTTTTCCTTATAAAAACTTCCATTTCTGAGAAGTTGGATCAGTTGTAAGACCTTTTATTTTTAACATTGTATGCTATAATTCTGCATTGAAAAATAAACACTTGTAGCCAGGCGCCGTGGTTCACGCCTGTAATCCCAGCACTTTGGGAGGCCGAGGCGGGCGGATCACCTGAGATTGGGAGTTCGAGACCAGCCTGACCAACAAGGAGAAAGCCCATCTCTACTAAAAATACAAAATTAGCCGGGCGTGGTGGTGCATGCCTGTAATCCCAGCTACTAGAGAGACTGAGGCAGGAGAATCGCTTGAACCTGGGAGGCGGAGGTTGCAGTGAGCCGAGACTGTACCATTGCACTCCAGCCTGGGCAACGAGAGCGAAACTCTGTCTCAAAAAAAAATAATAAAAATAAAAATAAACACTTGGCATGAAATGGAACTTGGAGTCAAAAGATCTGGTTTTATGGTCCATCTTTACCAATCATTTGCTGTGGATTTCCCTAAAGGTCCTGGAACCTTTGAGCCTCAGCTACCTCACTTGTAAATTGGCAAAAATCCCTACCTCACAGAGTTGTTGTGAGGATCCAATGAGATAATGTATGTTGAAAGCACTTTGTGAATCGTAAAGTGCTACACAAATGTTAGTTGTTCTTGCTGCCGTATCTGAAATGTCTTAATTTTTTTTTCCTTCAGAAATAGTCTAATAAACCTCCAGGGCTTTTCTGTTAAAGTATATTAGTTGGTAAAATGTTGAATAAAAAATTCGTTACAATATTTAAAAATGGAAATGAACAGTTTTTAACTGTCTAAGTTAAATTTTTTCTGGATTGAACTATTGTAATTTTTTTTTTTTTTTGAGACGGAGTTTCGCTCTTGTTGCCCAGCCTGGAGTACAATGGTGTGATCTCAGCTCACTGCAACCTCCACCTCCTGGGTTCAAGTGATTCTCCTGCCTCAGCCTCCCAAGTAGCTGGGATTACAGAGATGTGCCACCACTCCTGGCTAATTTTGTATTTTTAGTAGAGAAGGGGTTTCTCCATGTTGGTCAGGCTGGCCTCAAACTTCTGACCTCAGGTGATCCGCCCCCCCCCTTGGCCTCCCAAAGTGCTGGGATTATAGGCATGAGCCACTGCACCCGCCAAACTATTATAATTATTATACAATTGATACACACTGATACAAATATTACCAATTTTAATAAATAACTAAAATATACTCCTAATATTTTTTATGCTAATAATAAATAATAAAGCAAAAACAATAAAAGTAAAATCTTATTGGAAATGTAGCACTTAATGAGATGAGTATCTCCCCCAGTTAACTCATATACCCATGGATGTCTATTACTCATTGGTAGAATAAGATAGGAGTTGATATTAATTTATTCCAATTTTAAAATTTGTATAACTGTAAGTTTGAGGAACTATGTTCACATAAATACAAATATTGGAATAAAAGGAATGTTGTTATCTCACTTCTTTGAACTCAAGAATTTATCAAAGATAAATTATTTATTAAAGATTAGATGGTGATCAATCGTTAAATGACAAGTTAGTGATGGCAAACGGATTAAATTTTGTTATAGAAAAAAAGAATTGCAAACATTTTGGTTTGCAAAAAGACATATCTCTGAGTCATTCGGGTCATTTTCAGTTTCTGGAAAGCAAACCAAAAGGCCCAGTGGTCCCCTTTTATCCTCAGGGAATACATTTTGAGATTCTCCAGTAGATATCTGAAACCTTGAATGAACCTCTATACATCCAGCTCCCCTTAGCTATGGGTTCTGCACCCATGGATTCAACCAACTGAAAATTGACACTATTTGGCCTGGGCACGGTGGCTCACTCCTGTAATCCCAGCACTTTGTGGGGCCGAGAAGGGCGGATCCCTTGAGCTGAGGAGTTTGAGACCAGCCTGGGCAACATGGCGAGACGTTGTCTCTACTAAAACTACAAAAAAAAAAAAAAAATAGCTGAGCGTGGTAGGGTGCACCTGTGGTCCCATCGGGAGGCTGAGGTGGGAGAATCACTTGAGCCCTCAGGGCGGAGGCTGCAGTGAGCCGAGATTGCGCCACTGCACTCCAGTCTGGGTGACAGAGCAAGACTGTCTCAAAGAAAAAAAAATTTTTGAAAAATAATTGTATCAGTACTGAACATGTACAGACTTTTTTCTTGTCATTATTCCTTAAGCAATATGGTACAACAACTATTTACATAGCATTTACATTGGATGAGGTATTACAAGTAATCTAAAGATGATTTAAAGCACATGGGAGAATGTGCATAGGTTATATGCAAATACTACACCATTTTATACCAGGGACTTGAGGATCCAAGGATTTTTGTATCCCTGGGGGTCCTGGAAGCAATCTCCCATGGATACAGAGGGATAACTTACCTATACATACGTATGTATGATAGCTTATCATATGTATAGCTTATATCATATGATAGCTTATCCTATACATACATACGTATGATAAAGTTTAATTTATAAATTAGGTGCAGTAAGAGATTGTTAGATATGAGTTCTAAATTCCTTTTCAAAAAATTAGTATGTCAGTATGTTCAATTCTTCGCCTTCTACTTTTAAACGTGACTTCTTCCCGAAGCAACATTTTTCGATTACCTGCTCCACCCTACATTCCAATCACCTGCTCCACCCTAACTCATTCCAATTACCTGCTACCTGCTCTGACTCCCGCCAAAGCACTCATCTCGTCCTGCTCTTTAAATTAGCCAATCGGAATTAGTTTAGCCTGTGCAGTCTAACCCTAACCAATAGCGAAACCACACCGCAGCAGGGGCCACGTGCATCAGGAATATGAACCCCTTCCCCTCCCTTGTCCAAGCATGCGCTCATCATGGTTCCATCTGTAAAGGCGCACCCTTCTATAGAGAAGTAACTTGCCTTGCTGAGAATTAAAAAGAAAGTTTTATATTCAAGTGCTATTTCTTTTGCGGCACTGAAACTTTATATATAACAATTTGAGGTCTCACCTGGGATTACATTCCCCTCTGGGGACGGTCTCTGGTTCTCTCTCGTGAGGAGGTGCACCCCGACCTATTGTGGCGGCCTCAGGGGTGAGAAATCAAGACCCACCCAGTGCAAGGAATAACCTGAGCTCTCAGCAACGTGGAAAAAAAAAACAAAACTGGCCAGCAACCTAGCTTAAAGGATCCTCACATACTGCAGCCACACCTCTGTGCACAGACCAAGGAAGGAGAAGCCGCAAGAGTTGGTAAAGTATTTCCTTGGCGGTCAAATTCTGGAGGGCTAAATGTGTGTGTGCATAAATGATCACAAACAACCCTTGTTGCGGTGTTGTTCGTGTGCATGGTGACAAGCCCTACGATGGACGGAGTGAGTGGATCCTCTCTGCGGTTCCGTAGCTACCTCATATGGCTTAGGGCGGATCCTGTCATGGGCACGCCAACACTAAGAAGGGCCTGATTCTACCTTGGGGGAGCGGCCAGAGAGGACAGCACGAGTAGCAAGTGGGCAAAGGACCTTCAGAGGGGGAAAGGGGAGAAACAGGTCAACCTTCCAGGACAGGGAAGACACCCGTGGTTTGAAGGGTTGAGCCTTTCAGGGCAAGCAAGGCAAGACATCCCCTGGTTTGAGGGGTTGAGCCTTTCAGGGCGAGCAAGGCAAGACGCCCCCTGGTTTGAGGGGTTGAGCTGTCAGGCCTCTGAGCCCAAGCTAAGCCATCATATCCCCTGTGACCTGCACTTATACATCCAGATGGCCTGAAGCAACAGAAGATCCACAAAATAAGTGAAAATAGCCTTCACTGATGACATTCCACCATTGTGATTTGTTCCCGCCCCACCCTAACTGATACGATATATTCTCCCCCGCCCTTAAGAAGGTACTTCATAATATTCTCCCCCCTTTTAAGAAGGTACTTTGTAACATTCTCCCCACCCTTGAGAATGAACTTTATACGCCTATCCCAAACCTATAAGAACTAATGATAATCCCACCACCCTTTGCTGACTCCTTTTTCGGACTCAGCCCACCTGCACCCAGGTGAAATAAACAGCCTTGTTGCTCACACAAAGCCTGTTTGGTGGTCTCTTCACACGGACGCACGTGACAGAGCCTTCCAGGATAGGCAAGACACCCCCTGGTTTGAGGGGTTGAGCCTTCCAGGACAGGCAAGGAGAGACAGCCCTGGTTTGAGGAGTTGAGCCTTCTCCTAATTTCAAGGGTTGAACCTGACACAACCTCCCCCACCTTTCCTTTCTTCTCAGGGGAAGAGACAGTAGCTCCACTCCCACAGGTCCCTACCCTAGGGGAAGAGAGACACAGAGAGGAGAGAGGGAAAGAGAGGCAGAGAGAGAGGAGAAAGGCAGACAGAGAGGAGAAAAAGAGGCAGACAGAGAGAGGGGGAAAGAGGCAGAGAGGTGGGGGAAAGAAGCAGAGAGACAAAGAGGGAGTCAGAGTGAGAGAAAGAGAAAAATAGAAGTAGTAAAGAAAAAGTGTACCCTATTCCTTTAAAAGCTAGGGTAAATTTAAAACTTAAGTTGATGATTGAAGGTCTTCTCCTTGACCCTGTAACACTCTAATAACACCTCATTGTCGGTGTAAATAAGGGCATAGCCTGAAAGCACTGAGGCCATTGACAATGCGTAGCCTTCCTATCAGTCCTTAACCCAAAATGGCTGGGTGCGGTGACTTACACCTGTAATCCCACCACTTTGGGAGGCCGAGGCGGGCAGATCACGAGATCAGGAGATCAAGACCATCCTAGCTAACACGGTGAAACCCCGTCTTTACTAAAAATACAAAAAAATTAGCCAGGCATGGCGGCGTAGGCCTGCAGTCCCAGCTACTCAGGAGGCTGAGGCAGGAGAATGGTGTGAACCCAGGAGGTGGAGGTTGCAGTGAGCCGAGATTACGCCACTGCACTCCAGCCTGGGCGACAGAGCGAGACTCCATCTCAAAAAAATCCTTAACCCAGTAACCCACGGATGGCCCAAATGCATTCAATCTGTAGCAGCAACTGCTCTGTTAACAGAATAAAGTAGAAAAATAACTTTTAGAGGAAACCTCATTGTGAGCACCTCACCAGTTCAGAGCTATCCTAAGTCAAAAAGCAAAAAGGTAGCTTACTAACTCAAAAATCTTAAAGTATAGGGCTATTCTGTTAGAAAAAGATGATTTATCATTAACCATTGAAAATTCCCTTAACCCAGCAGGTTTTCTAACAGGGGATTTAAATCTTAATTACCATACAAAGGTCCGACCCGACTAGGAGGAACCCCCTTCAGAGCAGGAAGATAGATGGTTCCTCCCGGGTGATTGAGAGGGAAAAAAACCACAATGGGTATTCAGTAATTGATAGGGAAACTCTTGTAGAAGCTGAGTTAGGAAAATTGCCTAATAACTGGTCTGCTCAAATATGGGAGCTGTTTGCATTCAGCCAAGCCTTAAAGTGCTTACAGAACCAGGAAAGAACCATCTATACCAATTCTAAGTTAATTTAGACTAAACAAGGTCTTATTAACAGCAAAGGATAATTGAAATCCCAAACTTAGAAGGTTTTCAACAAAAGTAAAGTTTGCTAACAGTTAACAGTGTAACATGTATTATCCTAACTTCTAAACTTATGGCCTGAGGCAGTCTAGTCCACAGACATGAAGGAAGTGTGATTTAGAAAAGAATGTTTATCTCTAGGAAAATTAAAAAAAAAAAAAAGTGGGGGGAGAATTTATGTAAAAAGAAATGTTATATGGTAAATTCTTGTCCTAAAATAAATTAACTGGTTGTTTAAAAAAAAAAAAAAAAAGATATTTGTGACAAGTCAGAAGGTTGAGCCATGTCGAAAAATTATCTGTGAAAGTCATGGAAAAACAAAGGTTATAAAAGGAAATTTATGCAAGAAATGTTGTATAATTTAAAAGTAATTAGGCCTCCTAAATGTAAAACTATTGAAGAAACAGTTTATGTGCAAGGTGTGTAAGGAAAGTAAAATATACTTTTGGTAAAAAGATTATAAGGAAGCATAAGAATGTGAATTTTTACCTACATTAAAAGGTTAAAAAATATATTTTGTTTTAAAAGTTTAAGCAAGTTTTAAAACGTTAATCGTAAAGGAAATTCTGTGTGTAAACATATTAGCTAAAGTTACAGAGGTATCCAGTGTTTCTGTGAACTGGACATTAAAATAAAAGCACAACAGGTTTTTCTTAAAGCACTAATCTGCTCTTTAACAAAAATTATAAAAAGTTAAAAAGAGTCTATAAAGATCTTACCTTATGGTCAGACATTAAAAATTGGATAAATATGTCTACAAGGTTTTATTAAAATTAAGTTTAACATTAATAACACACTAATATAAAGGTGAAATTTAGCTTATGTGGTATAAAATCATGCAGAAAGCATTGCGGGTTTTTTTGGTTTTTTTTGAGACGGAGTGTTGCTCTGTCGCCCAGGCTGGAGTGCAGTGGCCGGATCTCGGCTCACTGCAAGCTCCGCCTCCCGGGTTCACACCGTTCTCCTGCCTCAGCCTCCCGAGTAGCTGGCACTACAGGCGCCCGTCACCACGCTCGGCTATTTTTTGTATTTTCGGTAGAGACGGGGTTTCACTGCGTTAGCCAGTGTGGTCTCGATCTCCTGACCTCGTGATCCACCCGCCTCAGCCTCCCAAAGTGCTGGGATTACAGGCGTGAGCCACCGCGCCTGGCAGCATTGTTAAATATAAAATGGTGTTTGGATTTCTTTGGTCTAAAAACTAATAAAAATAGGTGCTAAAGGAAATTTGTCAGTAAGAAGGCACCAAAGACTATAAAAGCCACTGTTGATGTCCCCACATTTAAAATAAAAGGTCAGTTTCTTAAAAATCATATACTTGGTTTATCTTCCACTTTCCTTTCCTTCAAAACTAAGTCTTTTAGCACAGGTACCACCCCTAGAATTTCCGGTAAACCAGCGCCAGCCTGAAGATCACCTTCTCGTCAAAGGGTGGAAAGAAGAAAAACTCGAGCCAGCCTGGGAAGGACCCTACCTTGTGCTGCTAACCGCCGAGACTGCTGTTCATACAGTGAAAAATGGATGGACTCATCACACCCCAGTCAAAGCACCACCCCCTCCAGAGTCCTGTGCCACAGTCCCAGGGGAAACCCCTATCAAACTAAAGCTAAAAAAAAAATTAACTTGTTCATCTATTCTATTATTCTTTCTTCTTTCCTCGCTCTATTGCTGACCATCTAGTTATTAACTTAACCAAGTCAATTTCACCTCAAACTATTGCATTTAATGCTTGCCTTGTTATATCCTATGGGGACTTGCCAAGTCAAAAACAGCTTTCTACTTCAGAAAAGTACCTCTGTCCCTCCTGACTCTCCTCAGACTGGGCATTAGTAAATTGGAACCATTTAATCCGGGGATATTTCAATAAAGACCCCACTGTCAACCAGGAGTCTTGCCCCTGATGTAAAGTTTTTATGCCATAGTTGGTCCAAAGTTCTGTGGACCACTAAAGAGCAAGGATAGACTGCCCCAATCAGTTTATGTAATTTCCTGAAACCATACATTCATTTTACTAAAGGGACAGCACCCCCTAACTGTCAGCTAAAGCAGTGCAACCCTACACAGGCTATTTCAAGTCCCCAAAGTTCTCCCCTTTTGTAAGCCGGTTCCCTTCTTTAAGCCAGTTTTATGGTATGGGGGCTGAGTTTTCAAGGACAGACCCTATTGGATTCTTTAAAATGCATTTCTTTGACTCCTCCGCTGCCTGCACCTGCCTCTAAGCCTTCTTCCAAAATCTCTCACAACGAAACCATTGTTCCTCCTCCATCCAAAGACAAGACCAAGATAGCAATGGTAAAAGTTAAAGACTTAAAACAAACTTTGGCAATTGAGACAGGATACCAAGATGTAAATGCCTGGTTGGAATGGATCAAATATTCCATCCACACGTTAAACAAAAGCAATTGTTATGCTTGTGCCCACGGCAGGCCAGAGGCCCAGATTGTCCCCTTTCCACTAAGGTGGTCCTCCAGTCAACCAGGCATAGGCTGCATGATAGCCCTTCTCCAGGATTCTACAGCCTGGAGTAATAAGTCGTGCCAAGCTCTCTCTCTGCTATATCCCGAAATCTGGCACCCTGCGGGTCAGCCCCCAAAAGCCATCCAGCCTCCATCACCCAACACTAAGTTCACTGCGTGTCTCTCATGACAGGGATGCAACCTAGCATTCCTTAGAGACCTGAAGGAATGCAGTGAGCTTAAGAATTTTTAAGAGCTTATCAATCAGTCAGCCCTTGTTCATCCTGGAGCAGATGTGTTGTGACATTGTGGTGGACCTTTACTGGACACTCTGCCAAATAACTGGAGTAGCACTTGTGCTTTAGTCCAATTGGCTATCCCTTTCACCCTGGCATTTCATCAAGCAGAGGAAGGAAAAATAAGACATCCTAAAGTGAGAGAAGTCTCTTATAGGTCTTTCAACTCTCACGTCCATTTAGACACAATTAAAGTCCTACGGGGAATACCAGATCAATTTAAAGCCCAAAATGAAATAGCTGCAGGATTTCAGTCAATTTTTTGGTGGGTGACAGTTAACAAAAATGTAAGTAGGATAAACTACATCTATTACAACCAACAGCGATTTATTAACTACACTAGAGATGCTATTAAAGGAATAGCTGAGCAATTAGGGGCTACTAGCCAGAT
This sequence comes from Nomascus leucogenys, assembly GCF_006542625.1. Lineage (NCBI taxonomy): Eukaryota > Metazoa > Chordata > Mammalia > Primates > Hylobatidae > Nomascus > Nomascus leucogenys. The sequence continues at coordinate 13,842,229 of NC_044404.1, forward strand.
GGCTTGGGAAAATAGAATAGCCTTAGACATGATATTAGCAGAAAGAGGAGGAGTCTGCATCATAATTAAAACTCAATGTTACACCTTCATCCAAAACAACACCACGCCTAATAAAATATGACAAAAGCATTGCAAGGTCTGACTGCTCTATCCAGTGAGTTAGCTAGCAACTCAAGGGTAAATGACCCCTTTACAGGATGGCTAAAAAAAGGTAGTTCGGTAAATGGAAAGGAATAGTAGCCTCAATTCTTACTTCCCTCGCAGCCGTAATAGGTGTACTTATTCTTGTTGGGTGCTGTGTCATACCATGTATCCATAATTAAATGCAGAGGCTCATAAAAACGGCACTTACTAAAACCTCCCTTAACTATCTCCCGCCCTATCCAGAGAAGCTTCTTCTTTGAGAAAATCAAGCAAAACAACTAAGCCAAGGCAGGTTAAAAAAAGTTTGAAAAGAAAACTGTAGGGAAATACAAGGGGAGAGATTTTTAGATATGAGTTCTAAATTTCTTTTCAAAAATTAATATGTCAGTATGTTCAATTCTTTGCCTTCTACTTTTAAACTTAACTTCCTCGTAAAGCAACCTTTTTCGATTACCTACTCCACCCTGGTTCATTCTGTTCACCTGCTCCACCCTACATTCCAATCACCTGCTCCACCCTAACTCATTCCAATTACCTGCTACCTGCTCTGCCCTGACTCCCGCCAAAGCACTCACCCCGTCATTCTCTTTAAATTAGCCAATTGGAATTAGATTAGCCTGTGCGGTCTAACCCTAGCCAATAGGGGAACGACACAGCAGCAGGGCCCATGTGCATCAGGAATAAGAACCCCTTCCCCTCCCTTGTCCAAGTGTGCACTCACCATTGTTCCATCTGTAAAGGCGCACCCTTCTGTAGAGAAGTAACTTGCCTTGCTGAGAATTAAAAAGAAAATTTTATATTCGAGTGCTATTTCTTTTGTGGCACCAAAACTTTATATATAACAAGATTAACAATAATAATAAAATAGAACAATTAACATACCAGCATCACTATTCTTGCGCTTTGAGGGCAATTATTAAGTAAAATAAGGCTGGAACGCAAGCACTGCGATACCACGGCTGTCAATCCAATCACCTAAAATGGCTACAAAGTGACTAAAAGGCAGGTAGCATTGACAACGTGAATACGCTGGACAAAGGGGTGACCCTTGAGTCCTGAGACTCAAAGACATTGGTGTGCTGAGAGAAAGGGAGCACAACAGCGCAAGATTTCATCATGCTACTCAGAAAGGTGCACAACTTAAAACTTACAAGTTATTTCAGAAATTTTCTATTTTATATATATACTTATTTTTTAATTAAGACAGAGTCTCACTCTGTCACCCAGGCTGGAGTGCAGTGTTAGTGGTGCAGCCTCCGCCTTCTGGACTCAAGGTATCCTCCCACCTCAGCCTCCCAAGTAGTTGGGACTACAAGCATGCACTACCACACCTGGCTTTTTTTTTTTTTTTTTTTTTTTTTTTTTTTGTATTTTTGGTGGAGACAGGGTTTTGCCATGTTTCCTAGGCTGGTCTGGAACTCCTGAGTTCAAGCTATGTGTCCACCTCGGTCTCCCAAAGTGCTGAGATTGCAGGCTTGAGCCACTGCGCCCAGCCCTACATTTGATATTTTCAAACCGCAGTTGACTACAGGTAACTGAAACCTTGGAAAGCACAAGTGTGGCTAAGTGGGGACCACTAAATCACCAGGACTTATTAGATGACTACACATTTACCTATTATTCTTTCACTTAGAGGTCCTTAGGTTAATTGGATATACTCAAAAATGGGAAAATGAAGACATTTCTAATCTCAAGAGAACTCTGCCAATGCATTTAAATAAATTGATTTTATCTTATCACATGCTTTACATCTATTTTCTTTCTTTCTTCTTTCTTTCTTTTTTTTTATTTTGAGATGGAGTTTCGCTTTTGTTGCCCAGGCTGGAGTGCAATGGCACGATCTCGGCTCACTGCAACCTCTGCCTCCCGGGTTCAAGCGATTCTCCTGCCTCAGCGTCCTGAGTAGCTGGGATTACAAGCATGTGCCACCACGCGTAACTAATTTTGTATTTTTAGTAGAGATAGGGTTTCTCCATGTTGGTCATGCTGGTCTTGAACTCCTGACCTCAGGTGATCTGCCTGCCTTGGCCTCTCAAAGTGCTGTGACTACAGGTGTGAACCACCGCCACCCCCCCCGCCCCGCCTTCTTTCTTTCTTTATATGTGTTTTAGAAATGGCATCTCAGTATGTTGCCCAGGCTGGTCTCAAACTCTTGGCCTCAACCGACCCTTTCATCTCAGCCTTCCAAGTAGCTGGGATTACAGGTGTGAGTCATGGTACCTAATTTACATTAATTTATTTTTATTTTTTATTTATTTATTTATTTTTGAGACGGAGTCTCGCTCTGTCGCCCAGACTGGAGTGCAGTGACATAATCGCGGCTCACTGCAAGCTCCGCCTCCCAGGTTCACACCATTCTCCTGACTTAGCCTCCCAAGCAGCTGGAACTACAGGCACCCGCCACCAAGCCCAGCTAATTTTTTTTGTATTTTTAGTAGAGACAGGGTTTCACCGTGTTGGCCAGGATGGTCTCCATCTCCTGACCTCAGGTGATCTGCCTGCCTCGGCCTCCCAAAGTGCTGGGATTACAGGCGTGAGCCACTGCATCCGGCCCCTAATTTACATTTATTTTTTAAAAACACATAGAGCTGCAAATTTTACTCATTGACTTAATGGCAAATCTCTCCCACGACACGTAATTGTCAAAGCCAGTCTTTATCAAATCATATTTCTTTCTGTCAAGAGTCTAACTTTATTTTCAATTCAAAATAACTTTATTATTATTTGAGGCAAGGTCTCCTCTGTCACCCAGGTTGAGTGCAGTGGCATGATCTCAGCTCACTGCAACCTCCATCTCTTAGGCTCAAGCAATTCTCCCACCTCAGCCTCCCGAGTAGCTGGGACTACAGGTGTGCACCACCATGCTCGACTACTTTTGCATTTTTTGTAGAGACAGGGTCTCACCAGGTTGCCCAGGCTGGTCCCAAACTCCTGGGCTCAAGTGATCCTCTTGCCTCAGCCTCTCAAAGTGTTGGGATTTCAGGCATGAACCACGGCATCCAGCCCAAGATAACTTATTATATACCTTCTTGAGAATTCTAACAGCATCTGAATTCTAATTCTAACATGGATAAGGAAGGGAGCCTCGGCCATGAGCTTGTCTCCTGTTTGAAGTGGTTGCTGCAGACTCCACGGTTTCTTGTCATTCTGCCTTTGCTTCAGTCTTTCAGGCTCTCCCTTGGCAGCAACACATCTGAGTCAAGAGCCAGGCTTTGGAAGAGGTCAAGTCATAAAATTAAAATTGTCATCACTCTTGCCGTCTGAATTCAGAATAATCCAATGTGGGCCAAAATATCCCAATTCTAAAGCTGGATTTCACACTTAACAGAATATCCACACGTGAGGAAAAGACAGAATGCTCTCCTGCTGCCCACCGTAGGGTACTCTGCTTAAGGGAGGCTGCGCATACACCAGTATTTCAAATTGTCCCTTAAATGCCCTTAGAGGGTTTTTAACATGCCGTAGGCAATGCACTATTCTAGGATTAAGGAGGACTGAGAAGTTTGTCTTTTTTTTCATTTATTTTTGTTTTGAGATGGAGTCTCACTCTGTAGCCCAGGTTGGAGTATGGTAGCACTATCTCAGCTCACCGCAACCTCCACCTCCCAGGTTCAAGCAATTCTGCCTCAGCTTGCCGTGCAGCTGGAATTATAGGCATGCACCACTACACCCAGCTAATTTTGTATTTTTAGTAGAGACGGGGTTTCACCATGTTGTTCAGGCTGGCCTCGAACTCTGGACCTCACGTGATCTGCCCACCTCGGCCTCCCAAAATGCTGGGATTACAGGCGTGAGCCACCACACCTGGTCAGAAGTTTGTCTTTGTATAGCAAAGTGGAAGATGAAATAACGGGATGCGGAAGTAGATCTGTATTGAAAAGAACACATATGTTAGTGGAGAATTTGGAAAATGATGCCCTTTGAACTTTCCTGTGTGCGTATGTGTCGCCTGGGAGGGTCATGCTGCCTTCCCGCTTGGAAGACTGCTGCCCTACTCCGTTGACTTTTATTTTTTCTCAGAACATTCAGCAAAACCTCTCCTTACCTTTTTTATTTCTGCTCCTATCATCTGTCTCCCACACAGAATGCAAGAGGCTCAGAAACCAGGACCTGGATGCCTTGTTCCCTGCCTTGTCCATGAAGTCTAGGACACTGCCTGGCACACAGCTGATATTTAATAGATAGCTGTCAAACAAAAGAATAAGTAATCGGTGTGGTAGCTCCCTGCTGTTGGTGCCAGTAATAAATATGTGATCAGGCTCCTTGGTTCTGCTAAAGAAAACAGTCAAATATCTCCAGTAACATCTTCCAGAAACCCCCTCATGCCTCTTGCCCGTCTCCAGAAACACTAAACAGGCTGCTCCCGTGCAAGGAGAGTTCCGCCCTCTCCAGCACCCAATTCCCCCTCGCTAAAAGGCAGCTTCGAGGCAGGGGCTCTGGAAATCGGATGCTAACAAAAAAGCTGTTTTCTTCCAACTTTATTAACGTTTAAACCTTTTCCTGTTTTCCTGTCATGGTCAAACCCACCTCTTGGCAGCCACTGAAGTCTGAATATTTGAATTAGATTCCTGAACAGTGATTAAAACAGATTCGGGACCTCAACAAGACATTCCAAAATGCCAGCAAGATCCCGACTATTCCAAAGGGACTGCACCCATTGGAGGGAGGCAGGGTGGGGGCTCACCTGAGGGCCTCATGGCCTCATCTCTAGGGGGGCACCGTCTGCGCCGGGGAGAGAATTCCAAGCTGGGACAGCATGAGGCTTGTGGTGGTGGTGGTTTGCTGTCATCACCTCAGCTGGCAGGATGAAGGGAGAAGTTGCTCTCATCAAGCCTCCAGGAGAGCGAGGCTCCTGGGTAGGTGTTACCAGGGATGCACGGAGACCTTACCACCATCATTTTCACAAGCCCAGTTTCCACCCAGGGAAACTGAGTGAAAGAAAGGCTGAGACTGGGATCTGCAAGGCCGCCACCCTTCCAGAGGGCAGGAAGGTAAATACCAGCCTCCCTCCTGCCCTCCCAGACTGTCCCTGCGTGACTTCCCCGTCTCCCACACTGAAACACATTCATTCAGATTGTTTTCCAAGCAGGGTACTGAGTCTTCATAATCAAGGGCTCTCTGAACACACCAATGAAAGGAGCTTTCTGTGTGTATTGGTCTGAATTGTAAAAAACATCAACCTCCCTAATGCTTGTCTGTCCATTAAAACTCAGTATTTATCTTAAAAAAAAAAAAAAAAACCCACTCCGACTCTATGCTCCCAACCCATTAAAGACCTCCATGAACATCAGAGATACCTGATTCAAATTTGACGCATGGGTCCAGCCAATTTTTTCTTTTGGCTTGGAGGATGGGTACTTTGTAAATAAGCAATGTGTTGTTGTGAAGAAAAATTACCAATGGTCTGAGTTCCTTTTTTGCGTTTTTTTGGTGCAGCATGGAGCCCAGCATCAGATGTGGAGTAAATAAAATGGGGCGTCTCGCCTTCCCTGCAAAGGTCACGTTCACCCCCTTGACCAGGTCGGTGCTCTTGGTTCTCCTGGAGTGTGTGGTGCTCACTCTGAACACACGGCCACGGCCAGCAGCGGGGCCTAAGGCTTCCCTAGGATGACAAACAACACAGAAGCCTGTTGATCTGCAGAGTTGAATGTTTTCCTTTCTGCTTCATGCAAAAGCCCCATGCTTTTAATAGACCAGTGGAAAACTAAACGTCGCACCTTATTCCTTGTCCTGAGATGCTGTAGGGCCCCGCCTCAGCCACAGAAGATGCAATTGGTGAAGACTCAACCTTTCCCTACCAAGTGAGTGGGTAGAGCTGCCCACTGAGGGGTCGACCACATGTGATGTCTGTCAGATAAGAGGACAGAGAGGGGGTGGCTGCCTCAAGCCAGACTCAGGTGACATCACAGTCAGCAAATCCTGTTTGATCAAACTGAAGTATGAAATGGATGGGACGGGCGCGGTGGCTCACGCCTGTAATCTCAGCACTTTGGGAGGCTGAGGTGGGCGGATCATGAGGTCAAGAGATTGAGACCATTCTGGCCAACATGGTGAAACACTGTCTATACTAAAAATACAAAAATTAGCCGGGTGTGGTGGTGGATGCCTGTAGTCCCAGCTACTTGGGAGGCTGAGGCAGGAGAATCACTTGAACCCAGAAGGCGGAGGTTGCAGTGAGCCGAGATCACACCACTGCACTCCAGCCTGGCAACAGAGCGAGACTCTGTCTCAATAAATAAATAAGTAAGTAAGTATGAAATGGGTAAAATGTGTCTTCAGCAGCCCCAGGCTTTCTATTTTGTGCGCTTACTCTTTGGCAGTATCCAAGAATCAAGTACCCATGGTACCTCATGGAAATGTCCTCCTGGGAAAGGGAGAGAACCCCATACATGTCAAGGTCTGCGAGACTGACTGTGCTAAGTGTGTGTCCTTCCCAGGTGTACTGGCAGCCTAAAAGGGATCCTTAGCCATCAGTGAGTTTGCAAGGAGGAGGGGAAGTGTACTGAGACTTGGGGAGGTGTTGGCAGGGCTCTCCCAGCAGCCCCCAAAAACACAGAAGTCACTTACTTGTTTCGTCTTTGGCTGATTGTACATTACATGTCATCGACTCCATCTCCAGCCTCAGGCTGTGCTGAGGTTCTTTCATGGTGAGGGTCTTCCGGCGGGCTAAGGAAAATTACAAGCTTGACTTTCACAAGTATTTATGGAGCAGTGGTAGAGGCAGAGGCCAGAGAGAGAGAGAGAGAGCTGTCAAAGCTAAACTCCTGGCTTTGGGAGCTTAGGATATCATCAAAGGGGGCAGAGATAAAGCATAGCTAGGAACACATTGGGCTCAATCCTTTAACTGCAGTGGGGTGGCATGAGACAGCCCTATTGCTGGGAGGAGATCTAGCTCCGCAGGGGTACAGGGCAGGGGCCTTCAAATGGTAGATGCACACAGATTTCCCCAGAAGAATGCCAGCAAGGATGGGTCCAAGGGGATCAATTTCCAATGCCTCAATGTTCCTAAGTTTTCTTCTATTTTATAATTTTTTTTTTTTGTAGAGACAGGGTCTTGCTATGTTGCCTAAGCTGGTCTTGAACTCCTGGCCTCAAGCAATGCTCTTGCCTTGGCCTCCCAAAATGCTGGGGTTACAGGTATGAACCACTGCCCTGGCTCCTAAGTTTTCTTTTCTTTTTTTTTTTTTTTTTGAGATGGAGTTGTGCTCTTGTTGCCCAGGCTGGAGTGCAATGGCGCGATCTCAGCTCACCGCAACCTCCGCCTCCCAGGTTCAAGCGATTCTCTTGCCTCGGCCTCCCTAGTAGCTGGGATTACAGGCATGCGCCACCACACTCGGCTAATTTTGTATTTTTAGTAGAGATGGGGTTTCTCCATGTTGGTCAGGCTGGTCTCAAACTCACGACCTCAAGCGATCCGCCTGCCTCGGCCTCCCAAAGTGCTGGGATTACAAGCATGAGCCACCACACCTGGCCCTGGCTCCTAAGTTTTCTACTGAAACATCTGGGAGAATGCAACACCTTCCCTATAACCCATCCCCAATTTACAAAAAAACAAACCAAAAAAGCAGATACTTATCCATCCCATATCTTATTATGGAGCATTTCCTAGGGTGAAAAAAATCTCTTTAGTCCCAGGTTGGCAGTGTGAAACTGTGTCTTTCCCTGTGTCATCCAGAAAACCACCAGGATGGCTCATATTAGAAAGGCTAATATTAGTGGCAATGTCAGTTTACAAATGAGGAAGAGACTGTCTCCAGCTGGACCAAAGGTGCTCTCTTCAAAGACAGCAGGTTGAGTTTTCTGCCTCCCAGGGCCTGTGTTCCTATTTAGCAGGTTTGGAGGAAAGGCTGTCCATTTACATGAGGGGAGCCAAGTGCGTGCACAATGGGTAAACATACTTGTAACTTACATCCCATGTTCACTTTGGAGCGGAGTTTTAGTTAAAATGAGGTGGCATTTGGTTCTTTACATCAAAATGTGAACTATAGGACACAAAGACAGTTCGTATGCAGCCTCTCTCAGCTGCTGAAACTGGCTTGAGGTGTGCAGTAGCTTATCAGGAGAGAATGTTTGTAAGGCCAGTCCTCTGTCCAGTCAGAGTTGTAGTGGTCTGGGTTATAAATCAGAATTTTGGTCCCACTCAAACTCTTAAGTGTGTTACTTATTCCTGGGCCATAGAGTTGCCTTTGCTATCAGAGATTCAGTTGGGGGTATCTCAGCTCTGGAACATTGCATATTGATTTTTAAAGTTATTATTATTATTATTATTATTATTATTATTATTATTATAGAGTAAGGGTCTAGCTCTGTTACCCCAGCAGGAATGCAGTGGCATGATCATGGCTTACTGCAGCCTTGACCTCCTGGGCTCAAGCGATCCTCCCAACTCAGCATCCTGAGTAGCTGCGATCACAGGTACGTGTCACCACACCTGGCTAATGTTATTTTTATTTTTTATAGAAGCAGGATCTTGCTATGTTGCCCAGGCTGGTCTCAAACTCCTCGCCTCAAATGATCCTCTAGCCTCTGCCTCTCAAAGGATTGGGATTACAGGTGTGAACCACCGCGGGTTGGGGGGCTTGTGTTGAGAAGCATCTCACTTCTCCACTGTGTGTTGAGAAGCATCTTCCCAGCCAGGTCAGCCCAGGCTGCCCGGAGCAGCTCAGCCAGATGCTCTGGACTATGCAGAGGCCTCAGGAAACACAGAGAGCTTGAGGAGACCCTGACGTGTCATCTCCAGCATCCCCCAGGGTGGAAGGTCCCAAACTGGCAGCTCTGGCTCAGCTCCTCGTTCCACTGCTGGTCCCCACCTTTTGGGGGTCCTCTTGCTTCCTAAAAGCAATTTACAGACGTTTCCCACTCAGTCCTGCAAGGCACAGGCACAGTACTAGTAACAGGCTCAACTCCTGCTCTGCAACAGAAATGCATGACCCCACCACTCCTACCTTGTGGTGGCCTCTAAACCCACAGTCCTCAAAGTGGGGACCCAGGACCAGTAGCTTCAGCATCACCTGGGAACTTGTTGGAAATGCAAATTCTTGGGCCCCACCCCTTACCTATTGAATCAGCACTTTGGCAGTGGAGCCCAGCAGTCTTGCCTTCCAGGCAAGCAAGCCCTCCAGGTGAATCCACTGTCAACCTCACTTGTGTAGGAAATGGGTGTCATCAATATTCGGAAGCCAAGGGTTGTTTTGGGGCGGAAAGGAGATAGTGCATGTTCCTGGCAGGAAGGTAAAGGCCAGTATGTAGCAGCTGCTGTTATCTCACCAGTAACGCATCATCACTCACGGCCACAGCTTTTTGAGCGTAAGCGTTTGCCAAGAATGGAGCCACATACCCTCCTTCTTTCCCTCTTCCCCTCAGCTGGGTGGGGTGTCATGCTTCCAGATCCCCTGTGTTTCACTTCAGCTCCTTTAGCTAACTGAGTCTCGCTGCCCAAGGCCCATATTCCTTCTCTCATGACCTGCTGGCTCTATATGGGCCAGGAGGGTGAGTTCTTTCTTCCCTCTGGTCTGCAGGTTCCCCCTCCCAAGACCCAGCCTTTCTCCCTAGGTTTTCAGACCAACAGCACCCAGAGCCGATCCACAAACTCCTTCATCCTGGCCCCTCTCCCCACCTCAGGACCCCCAGCTGAATGCAATTCCTTATTACCTCCCACTCCTCCATCCTGATCAAAAGGTCATGTGACCAACCTTCCAGATTCTAGACACATCCGGGGGGTGCGGGATAGAAGGCAGGTGTCCTTGAATCATGACCTAGCCTCAGCATCCCTCTAAATTAGTTGCATGTAACCCAATCTCCCCCACCTAGGCTTCATTGTGTTTCAATCTTTTAAATAAAGCAGGCCATCTTTCTTTCTGTGTGTGACCTTGGAGTTACACATATGCAAAATAGATGTGCATCTATTCTCCATCTAACAGGCTCAACAGACAATGCACAATTCCTCCTGTCAACAGACATTATTGACACTAGAGTCATAAAACGCATCTCCAAGATGGGGAAGTCAGTTCAAGAAAATCTGTATCATGGGTTTTTTCTCTTTACATTTCCAACCCCTTGGCTCTAGGGGTGTTGCCCCTACCCCTCATCTTCTAGGTTCAGGTGTTCAGCTCCTGTTTGTAGCCCCAGGACAAGACGTTACCTGGGAAATGCAGAATCTCTCCCTACCCCACAACGGAATTGCACCTGCATAACCAGCGCCCCGGTAGATCCGGCTGAGAAGCTATGATGAAGGGCAAGGTTTGCCAAATGTTCCTGGGGACAAGTTCTCCTGCGACACTGGTTTAAAATAGGAATTCCCAAAAGGTCTGATTAATGAGTTTGGATTGGAACCCAGGAAACTGGGCATTTTAAACAATCTCTCCTGTGATTCTTAGAAAGTAAATTTATAATGGGGAGGGATCAAAGATAAGCATCTGAAAACAATTTTCACCCAATGTGGAGCTTTGAGACAGCGTTAGTCTTCAGGTTCTTTTGTTGAATGGAATTTGTGGCATCTGGGAGTGGAGCAGAGACCACTTCCCAAACTCCTGTTCTTCTTCTTTTTTTTTTAAATTCCAGCAATTCAGAAGGAATTAAAGTAAAAGACGTTAAGTTCTCTGGTTGCTGATATCTGGTACCTGAGATCAAGGCAAGATTGCTTAAACCAGTAAAGTGAGGATTATAGGGGCAAACTCAGGAATAAAGAGGGTGAACCGGGCCTGGAAGGGGACACAGGTTTGGGGACCAGACGGGTCACCGCTTGGCCCGGCCTAATCCAACTGCGCACATCGGTGGGCCACAGCATCCCAGCGCTGGATCCCCGGGTCGGGAGAGGCGGATGGAGTTCAGCCTCTTTTTCAAAACTGCCAAAACCACCCGGTCTGCCAAACTCCCCCACCAGCCAGCTCTGGGGCAGCCCCCCGGAGCCCGCCCGCTCCGGTCCGTGGGACAAGGGCGCAATTGACCAGCGCGGGCCGCCTCCGGCCCACCCAGATGACGGCCAACTTCTCTCTCTTTTTTTTTTTTTTTTTTTAAGCCATCAAATTCAATATTTACAGAAACAACCCCATGCTTGGTTCTAAAACTACTGGCCACTCAAGAACAGTTTACTTCTCACTTCTGTCCATAACAAGAAAAACATAGACTTGTGCCTTACTCTTAAAAAAAAAAAAAAGAATAATAAATATAGGTTTTTTTAAATTTTATATATAATTTTAAAAACCCCGTTCGTTGCATGTGGTCCCTTTCCCTCCTGTTGTTGAACAGAATAAAAGCCCATTTTGCCAGGGCCCGCAGTTCTGGCGGCCCCCACAGCTGCGGCCCTGTAACTTTAAACCTGGCCTGAGATCATCGTTTTGGCGCCGGCCAAACAGAGCCTGAGGGCGGGCCTAGCGCGCCCTGACGGAGACCACCTTGCGGCCGACCCCGCTCCCCCGCCTCCTCGGGAGAGATAAATGCTGACTCGGCTCGGAAAGTTCTCAACTGCAAAGTTTGCCGTCCGGCTGCCTAGGGTCTGGGAAGCTCGGGCCCCCTCCCGCTCCGGGGCTTCTGCTTCCACCCCTCCGGCCCCCACCGTCGCACTCCTACAGGCTGGGCCTGTGGCCGCGGTGCTTTTTAATCTTCCCCCAGCTCAGAAACTTGCTGCTCGGCCCCCAGGAGAGCAACTCAACGGGAACGATGTGGAAGGTGTCAGCTCTGCTCTTCGTTTTGGGAAGCGCATCGCTCTGGGTCCTGGCAGAAGGAGGTAAGACCCAGCGCAAGTGGCTTCCTGCGGTCGCTGATGGGGACGAGCGAGCAGAGACTTGCTGGAATGCCCGGGCCTGGTATTCGAGGTTGTCCAGGGGAGCGCGGGGGAGCTGAGGGTGTGTGCGTGCCAGGCGGCTGAGCCCCGGAGGAGGAGAGGCAGCGGCTTAGCCGGTGCCAGGTCCCAAAGACGCAGCTGCGCGGGTGTGTCGGGAGGAGCCCCGGAATCCACAGGCTGCGAGGTGTGGGCAGCAGAGAGGGCCTCCCTCCGAATCGGCAGCGCCAGAGAGATCGGGTGGAAGGTTCACAGTAGGCAGCCCCGCTTGCTGGCAGCAGTGACTGGGGTTTCCTTCCCATAGGGCGGTGTGTTGGAGGAATATGCACGCCTCGGGAGAAGCTGTATCCATAGAAGGGACGTTCAGGAGGGCTTGGGCCAAGAGGAGGGTTCCCCACTCTGCGGTGGCCCTGGTCCCCCTTTGGGACTACCTAGTCTGGCGCCGTGCCTGTTGTTGGACACACTCAGCACCCCGTCACTGGACTGGGAGAGGCCTCCTTTTTCCTCTTTAGAGAGGATGGTGTGTGTGGAAAGAATCCAAGTGGAGGCTTCTGAGAAGTGTGAGTGCATGAGGATTGTTACGCGTTAGGAACATTGAGGTTTAAGTGGGTTTGAGCCACGTGTTCATCTTGGGCAACAACATCAGTGGCTGAATGCCTGTTGGTGACTCCTTAGGCTTTAAATATATTGGATCCCATGTTGGAGTGGGGGCGTCCACAGCTTCATTACCCTTTGTCCTCTCCTGGAGCCTTACCTCTTCCTGCTGGGTTGCTGTGTTGGTGATCTCCATTGACATCTGTCAACATTTTGTTTCTTTTCTTGGGTTTTTATTTTTCTGTTTTCTCAGTAGAACATATGTTCTGCAGGACGCAGCTACATCCAGCCTTGATTCCCCACGGCCAAAACAATGCCTGGCCACATAGTAGTTGCTCACCAAATGTTGGTTGAAGGAATTGTAAGCTAACTCGTGATCTTTGGGGCTGGAGGTTGCTGAGCTGTGCTGTGAAAAGTAAACATTTTCCAAAAATTGAGGATCAAGGTAGGCCTAGGCCCAGAGGAATACTTCTTGGAGAGGGAGCGGTTTGCAGGAGGGGTGCGCCTAACCTGGCCTCCTACAATTGTCCACACAGACAAAAATACCCATTCTCAGGGAAATGATAGAGTACTGCTCTGTGCTGGGCTGTCTGCTTCAAAGGGACTGAGCAACTCTTTTTATATGGGCCGTGGGTTATTCGTAGCAGTCCTATCTTTGGAACTTCTCTTTCCACTGGAATATATACAGTTCTGTATTTTCAGTTACATTTCCTTTTTGGCGAGACAATGTGCAAATGACACCGTTTTGTGCTCACCAGGGCAAAGCCAGGGAGCGCCCTCACTTCAGCATCTCAGCCCTGCTAAAGAAAAAGCTGCTGGGTAACATCCTTTGTTTTTGTCCAGGGAAGCTTTAGCTGTGATTCCCTTCAGCCAGCTCCTGAATGTCAAAGGTACTCCTAAAAGATGGCGTTAAAACCGAAAAACCATCGTTGGTGCTGGAAACTTGTAGTGAAGTGGTATGGGGGGCTGGCTGAGTGAGGGTGGGTGCTGAGTTGCCTGGCTGCCAGAGGAGCAGAGGCCCGGCAGGGTTTTTGTCTGAGAATAATGAGCGAGGCGACTTGAATATGGATGAATAACATCACTGAGCACAGCTATTGTCGGCTTTTGTTGGGAGCTGGGCTTGGGGGGTAATTATGGGGATGAATTTTATGATCCTTTTCAGAAGATCCTACGCCCTACTGGGTTTCCCTCCTCCAGGGTTATAATCTGGTTCAGTTGTATAATCTGGTCCCATGCGTGTCATCCCTTTGGGTGTTAGTGGATTCAAAGCAGGTCTGTTGTCCACACATCTGGTGTTTTCTTCCATTGTCGGGCCCACCCTCATGCTGAACTTTCATCGGGAAGGCACGTTTTTGGGGCCTCTTCATTAGAGAGTTTATTTTGTGAGATTCTGCAAGCTGCTGCTCGCCGCTAACCCACATGCGCTTTTCCGGGACTAGTCCACCCAGGATTAATCATGTGGCCAACAAATTTCCCTGTGATTTCCCCGAAACGCTTGCCAGTTTGGAGGCCTTGAAATCCTCATGAGTTGTTAAGAGTTTTTGTTGCACTGAAGGCACTTAATAAAGATCAGGTCTGTTAGAGGCTTTGTGAAGGAGGCCTCTGCATTGCACTGGTGTAGAAGATCCAAAATAGCATTGAATGTAGAAAAGCACAATATAAAAAATGTGTCGGGGCGTGAGAAGGCTAAGTCTGGACATGGCCAAAGGGAGTAAACTCCTTCCTTTCTTTGGCTTCTGTAAAATGAGCAGCACGCGACTGACTCTACACTGTAGAATTATAAGGACCTCAAGCCTTGGCATGACAGTGGAGCGTCAGGCCAAAGGACACGACCATCCTCTCATTCCCATCGCCTGCCACGTGCTAGGAATGTTTCTAGCTACTTCTTTCTTTCAATCCTCGTAACACCTGTAAATTACACACTCTTTTCTCGGAATATACCAGAACTGGGTTTCTAACTTCGAACCTCAAGATCTTTTTACTACACTACTCTGCCATTTAAAAAAAAAAAACAAAAAAAAAACAGAGGCTTGGGCGTGGTGGCTCACACCTGTAATCCCAGCACTTTGGGGGGCCGAGGCGGGCGGATCATGAAGTCAGGAGTTCGAGACCAGCCTGGCCAATATGGTGAAACCCCATCTCTACTAAAAATACAAAAATTAGTTAGGCATGGTGGTGCGCCCCTGTAGTCCTAGGTACTCGGGAGGCTGAGGCAGAAGAATCGCTTGAACTCTTGAGGCGCAGGCTGCAGTGAACCGAGATCACACCACTGCACTCCAGCCTGGCAATAGAGCGAGACTCCGTCTCAAAAAAAATAAATAAAAACAAAGTAAATAAAAACAAAGTAAAGAGGTCAAACTTGAAATTAAAGGTTAACCTCACTTTAAGCCTCTTAAACACAGAAACAAAATTTTCTAAAGATACGAAAATTCCTTTACATTAAATGCTCCCCATGATGTCCTTTTAAGAATGAAATTGTCACAATACATTAAAATAGGATTTATTAATTCATTCTGCAAATAGTTACTAAGCATTTCCTGAGTTTTTGGTGTGTTACTAGATGCACAATTTGAACTGTATGCACTTGTGAGAGACGCACACCTCACATTCTAAAGTGTGCCCTGCAGTCCTCACCAGCAAAGCAATGAACATGCACTTTTAAATTCCATCAGCTTATCTGAATATTTGTCATACTTCTGGCTTTGGAAAGGAGGCATGCCAGGTTATAACTTGTGGAAATACGACGGGGGAGGAGGAGGAGGAGGGAGAGAGAACTCAGCTACTCAGGATTACCCTGGTGAAATTTATTTGACGAATCTGAATCAGATCCTGTAGGGCTTTTCCAGGAAGCCTTGCCACTCTTGGTGCCCCAAAACCTCTCAGGGAAATACCCAGTGTGCACGTTTTATTGAAGAGAATCAACTGATGGAGGGTGCTGGACACTTCCAAGTGGACAGTTACTGCGATGAGTCTTAGGATTCTCATTTCCTGGGCAGGAGATACAGCTCTGTGATTAGGCATTTTATCCGGGGCTGTGAGCTAGAGCCCCGGTAGGGAATAACTGGAATTCTGCCAATTCCATCCAAGGCAGGAAAACAAGGTGACTGTTTCCTTCCCACATGTCTAACCCCAGCGCCCGTCCATTGGCCTGTTGGCAGCCAGCCAGGTGATGGCAAGCTCCCCTGAGTGTCAGCCAAAAGAGGTAGGAGGGCTCACCCTCCTTTTTGTCTGGCTGAGTGTCTTTGCCTTGAGAATTGCTCAGAGGGGGATTTGTCCTTTGAAGTGAATGAAGCTAAGTCCAGGGGGAAGTACGCAGGTATGGCTAACTGGTTCACGTACTTTTTTGAGGAGCTGAAAGCTGACATTGTGAGGCAATGCTAAATTTAACGAACCCCACCCCCCGCCCAAACACACACACACACACCACACACCACACACACACACACACACACACACACACACCCGGAGAAAGATGTGATGTGCTCTTGACCCCCGTCCAGAGAGGCTGGGCCACAAAGTGCCCCAGGCAGTAGAGGGAGCCCAACCCTGAGCCACTGGAGTAATAATCACCATTGTTAATGTTTGCAACATGTACAAATGCCAGTTACACAGAGTGTAAATGGGAAGCAGGAAAGGGGCATGCTAGAATATTTTTAACATATTATTGATGAGAACAGGGCACTTCCCACAGTTCATCAGGGTGTCTCCATCCAGGAGAACACAACACAACTCATATTAAAAAAGCTGTGATACAGCAAATATTGTCTTGCCCCAAAGAGAAGGGAATCAGTTTGCCTAGAAGAGAAGAATGAGAATTTGTTGATGTTTAAACCTTCCCTGCCCAAAGAATTAACTGATTTAGCAAATTTTTTTATTATATATAATATAAATATATATGACTATATATTATATATTTACATATATATTATATATATAATATATATATTTTTTGAGGCAGTTTCACTCTGTCACCCAGGCTGGAGTCCAGTAGCACTATCTCGGCTCACTGTAGCATTGACCTCCCAGGCTCAAGCGATCCTCCCACCTCAGCCTCCTGAGTAGCTGGGACCACAGGTGTGCACCACCACACCCAACTGTTTTTGTATTTTTAGTAGAGATGGAGTTTCACCATATTGCCCAGGCTGGTCTCCAACTCCTGAGCCTGCCTTGGCCTCCCAGAGTGCTGGGATTACAGGTGTGAGCCACCATACCTGGCCAACAAATATTTATTGAATAGCTACTGTGTAAGTCAGGCAGTGGGGAACAAGACAAACCCTATCCCTGCTTACAGTTAGTAGGAAAGGTGTCATATGTGGTGGCTGGGGATATTCTGATCTCAGTCAAGGTGGTTCTGTGATGAATCAGAGATCTTTGTTTTGTCACAGTCTAGAAATTTATGCCACCCGACAGCTCCACCCTTTGCTTCTGTTATAAATACGAAAGATAGCATCTTGTGGGGTATCTCACCCCTGAGAAGGGCATGCCTTGGACAGCAAATATGCATACAAAGCGTTGGAAAACAGTTTCCTGTTCTAAATAAACTATTTGGTTTTCTGGCCTCTTGTGAGCTTGGCTAATGGGAAACAGTTTGTTCTGAGCCAAATCTCCCCATAAGATTAAATGTGAATCTGTAAAGCTAAGGGATCTAGATTCTGAATGGCTGGTGTTAATAGCACTAACAATATAATAACAGCTAGCGTTTACTCAGCGCTTAGCATGTGTGAACCCCTTTCTAAGCCCTGTTTCATTCAGCCCTCACAACAGACCTACTCGGCTGGAGCTTCTTGTATTTTATAGAGGAATTGAGAGACTCAGTGAGGTTCAGTAGCCCACATGCAGACGCAGAGCTTGTAAATGGCAGCAGTGAGACGTGAACCCAGGCTGCTCAACCCTAGAGCTCATGCCCCTTACCACTTAGCTACACAATCAGCTATGCTTGGAATAGCTTAAATCCATGTCACGGAGGACACCCAGAAGAGTGAGAGGTTGATTCCTTCAAGTACTTCTTACCTTATGGCAGTAAACCACTTGTACTGATTGATTGATTGATTGATTGATTGATTGATTGATTGACTGAGATGGAATCTTGCTCTGTCGCCCAGGCTGGAGTGCAGTGGTGCGATCCCAGCTCACTGCAACCTCCGCCCCCCAGGTTCCAGCCATTCTCCTGCCTCAGCCTCCCAAGTAGCTGGGACTACAGGCTCATGCTACCACACCAAGTTTGTTTAACTTTTTGAGGAACTGCCATTCTGTTTTCCAAAGTGGCTGCACTATTGACAGTTCCACTAACAATACATGCTGTTCTGGTTTCTCCACATCCTCACCAACACTTGTTTTCTTTCTCTGTGTGTGTGTTTACGTTGTAGCCATTCTAATGTGTATGAAATGACATCTGGCAGTTTCAATTTGCATTTTCCTAAAGATTAGTGATGCTGAGCATCTTTTTATGCACTTCTTAGCCAATTGTATATCTTTGGAGATGTGTTTGTTTCAATCCTCTGCTCACTAAAGTTGAGTTAAATCCTTTGCTAACTTTATATTATTGATTGAAAGCCTCCTTTATATATTCTAGGTATTAGACCCTTAAATATATGAATTGCAGACTTTTCTCCCATCCTGTGGACTGGGTTGTCTTTTCAATTTCTTGATAGCAACCATTGAATAGCGTTTAAAATTTTGGTGAAGTTAAATGTATGTGTTTTGTTGCTTGTACTGTTGGCGTCATCTAGGAAGCTGTTGCCTAGTCCAAGCTTACAGGGATTTACTCTTACAGTTTTAGCTCTGATATTTGGGTGTTTGATTCATTTAGAGTTCATTTTTGTATGGGCTGTGAAGTAGAGGTCCAGCTCCATTCTTTTGCATGTGGGTATCCAGTGGTCAAGGTACTATTCGTTGAAAAGATGATTTTTTTTTTTTTTTTTTTTTTGAGACAGTTTCACTCTTGTTGCCCAGGCTGGAGTGCAATGGCACGATCGTGGCTCACCACAACCTCCGCTTCCTGGGTTCAAGTGATTCTCCTGCCTCAGCCTCCGAGTAGCTGGGACTACAGGCATGCACCTCCACACCCGGCTAATTTTTGTATTTTTTAGTAGAGTCGGGGTCTCTCCATGTTGGTCAGGCTGGTCTCAAACTCCCGACCTCAGGAGATCCGCCCGCCTCTGCCTCCCAAAGTGCTGGGATTACAGGCGTGAGCCACCGTGCCTGGCCAAAAAGATGATTCTTTCTTCACTGGAGAATCTTGGCACCTCTGTCAAAAATCAATTACCCATAAATGTATAGGTTTAATTCTGGATTAAATTGATCTGTATGTCTATCCTGCTACCAGTAGCACCGTCTTGATTACTGCAGCTTTGTAGTAAGTTTTGAAATGGAAGTATGAGTCTACTTTGTCTTTACCAAGATTGCTTTGGTGATTCTCCTGTCTGTATTTTAATTATTTGTGTACATATCTTGTCCCTTAGAGAAGAGAGCACTTAAAAGAGCGTGTGGTAGGTACGTAGTAAACATTTGGCAGGAAGAAGAGGGAGGAAACAGGATAGATGCATAGGAATGACAGAAAGCAGATAATAAAAGCATAAAAATCAGGTAGGAGGGATGAGAGATTAGGAACCAACTTGGTAAGGAAAAGGCATTTATACACCCGGCTCTAGATATGGTAAGTTTGAGGTAAATAGTAAGACACCCAATTTGATGGATCTGATGAGTACCTGGGAAGATAGTCAATTAAAAGAGTGTCAGAGCTAAGCCCTTGAGGTGAAGTTTGCTGCTTGAATTTCCCCTACATTAGAACAAAGGGAGAAAAATGGCAAGGGAAGAACAGAAGAGATCCTCTTAGCCAAAAACAACTATTTTCTAAAAATCTACCAAAGCACGCTTCAAGGTCCCAAACCAGGCTTGGGATCGAGGCCAAGGGACACTAGTGGAAATGGCCACATTCTGCACATTCCTGCAGGCCTCGTCCTCCTGGGCTCACAGCTGGGCTGTCTGAGCTGCGTGGGGTGGACGGTGAGGTCAGATGCAAAGGGGCTTCTTTTCTCCCTCTTGCAAAATCAGGGCCTACTCAGCTGACAGCCCTGAGTGAATCAGCTCAGATTTCCATTCAGTTTCCGAGCAGACGGTAAGTGCTTCCCAAACACACCCCACTGAGAAGCTCTGCTCCAGGACAGCACTTCTAAAGCAGGTTTTTGTCATTTGGTACTAAGTGGCCCTCCCTAGAAGGGGAATGTTCATGACACCAGCCCTAGCTGAGTTCCAGAAAAGTTTATTACAGAGCTGAGATTTCAGTCTACAAAACTGTGAACTCATTTCCTCTTGGACTGAGAATGTTCTGCTTTGGTCAAGAGAAAAACGTCTCCCCAGGTTGAGTAATCTTGGTTGGGTTGTAATCAGCAGCCTCTAATGTGAACACTGAGCAGTTCTGAGCCATGTTTGTGCTTGATGAGTGTGTTGATTCACTCCCATGAACTCTGAAAACTATGAATGTCATTCAACCATTCATTCAGGCAGCAGAGACTGTGCTAGTGGCTGGGCCATAAACTTACAGCAGGATGGGGCGTTGCCCTCAAGGAGCTTGTAGATGCTGGTAGGGAGGAGGCAGTAAATGCCAAAATGTTATCAGATTCTGTACTAGTTTAGAGGAGATTACTTTCTCCTGGCAACTTGGAAGAGCTCTGAAGGGAAGTTGATTTTACCTGGGCAATGAAGGAGAGGTGGGGCTTGGAAGGGCACTGATTGAGCTAAAAGATGAACCTGCAGGTGCCCTTGGCAGCCCCTCCTCAATAATCTCCTACAGAAGCCGCCATCAAGGGCAGCTCAGTCTACTCCAGACCTTTCTTTAGAAGTAGAGAGGAATATAACAGGGAGCTGGTCAAGAGTAATCGGTGCATGTGAAGACACAGTGGTTGGGAGCATGGGTTTGAGAGTCTGAATAGATGGCAATGTCTAATCCATGCATTGGCACTTGCTCATTTCATGGGCAGTTGACTTAACCTCTCAGCCTTACCGTTGTCAGCTAAAAAATGAGGATGATACTAGTTTGCAAGACTCTGTAAAGAACAAGAGAGCGGCCAGGTGCGGTGACTTATGCCTGTAATCCCAACACTTTGGAGGCCGAGGTGGGCAGATCACCAGGTCAGGAGATCGAGACCACCCTGGCTAACACAGTGAAACCCCGTCTCTACTAAAAATACAAAAAAAAGAAAAAAAAAAAGCCGGGTGTGGTGGCAGGCACCTGTAGTCCCAGCTACTCGGTAGGCTGAGGCGGGAGAATGGCGTGAACCCGGGAGGCAGAGCTTGCAGTGAACCGAGATTGTGCCACTGCACTCCAACCTCAGCGACAGAGCGAGACTCCCTCTCAAAAAAAAAAAAAAAGACCGAGAGCATGCACCTGACGCCACAGTTTGCACATTCTCCCGTAAATCCAGCAAATAGCACTTGTTATTAAAACACCTCATGGATTATCTTAGAGGTTAAATGTAAAGATCTGTGAAAGATACACATGAGATTTCAGTTCTTTCCCTCTTGAAAGGGGAGAGAGAATAGATCTGATTGAGAGATAATGTCATACCTGTATTATGTCGTAAGGATCTTATATCCTATCCCTTCTTGATGATGTGGCTGTGAGCAAAACATCAATATTCAATTTGCCTAGTGACTTAATGTGACTCCTTGCTATTGAAAGGAAAATGGAGTCCCTCTCATTGGCCCCTCTTCTTCATTGCCCAGTTCAGCTGCAGAAACCCTCAAAGTGTTGCCCTCAACTTTGGGAGGTGACCCAAGGGGACACCTCCCCCGTCCCAAAGAGCCCAAAGCAAACTCTGGGGCAGGGGGTACTGTGCAGACTGCCTCCCAGTTTGTAGTCAGGGAAAGCGGTTTCACATCTTCATGTGCTGGATTTCTCCTGATTTCTCCAGAGGAACTAGTGACACGTGTCTGATCTCCTCAGCTTTGACATGTTTCTCTTACATTTTACAGAAGAGTCACACACCCGCAGTGCCATTAGCACACAGTCAGGTCTCATCTCGTCATTGGCCTCGTCCCACAGGGGCTGACAGGACCTGCCACAGTGAATGGGCATGGCGCTGCTCACGCGAAGTCGAACGGCAGGGCAGCCAAGTTCCCCTTCGCAGGTGCCGTGCTATCTTCAGCTACGCCGTCTCTTTTCATTACAGGGGAAGGTGTTTAACAACTCGGGGGTGAAGCCTGGTGGACAGCGGCAGGGACATTATAAATACAGAAGATAATTTTAAAGAAGTGTTCCGGCTGGGTGCAGTGGCTCACAACTGTAATCCCAGGACTTTGGGAGGCTGAGGCGGGCAGATCACCTGAGGTCAGGAGTTCGAGAGCAGCCTGGTCAACATGATGAAATCCCGTCTCTACTAAAAATACAAAAAATTAGCCGACATGGTGGCAGGTGCCTGTAATCCCAGCTACCTGAGAGACTGAGGTGGGAGAATCGCTTGAACCCAGGAGGCGGAGGTTGCAATGAGCCAAGATTGTGCCACTGCACACTAGCCTGGGTGACAGAGCAAGACTCTGTCTCAAAAAAAAAAAAAAAAAAAAAAAGTTCTACCTGAATGTATAAATGTACTTCTGCTGTCACTCAACAGGCATCTGCTAAATACCTACCATGGTGCCAGACTCTAGGAATCTATGGGGCAGTGTGGACTTCAGTTAGCGCTGTGTATGCCTGGAGGAAAATTCAGTGAGGGGACATGTCTGTGGGTACAGAGTGGCAGGCAGGCCAAAGCCTAGATTAATTCACAGTTCTCTAGATTTTCCAGGGCCAAACTTTTGGTCCAGTAAGCAATTTACCAGACTCCATGGAAGGGGTGAAGGGGGGAAAAAATTCACTGGCCACATCAGTGATTATGTCGATCATGCCCAGTGGCTGCTCGAAGTTGAGGGCACACAGCTCTGGGTTTAGGGAGTGGCTTTCTTCGTGTAAAGGAGCTTTGGGAATTCAGAGGTTAGTGGTTGCATCAATATTCCAGACGAGGTCAGGCGTGTTCAGGGTGGTGTGGCTGTAAGCAAAACATCAATATTCCAAAGGAAGGCTTCAACACTAGGTCAGGAGATGGGCCAGGCTACGGGACACAAGGGGCAACTCAAAAGATACAGCTGATAGAGGGAAAATTCTAATGCCTTTCTCCTGATTGTCGGAACCCACTTCAGGATGACTGAGGGAAGCAACAGCAAACAGCTAAGTTTGGGACATTTTTGAACTGAGCTGAAGGACTGTAGAGAGATATGAGCACCTCCGTGACTGCAGTCGGTGGTCGGCAGAGTGCTGGAAAATGTTGGAGGTTGGCACCTTTCTACTGTTTGGGGTGTGTTTATTTTCAGGCTTCTGGGCTCAGTTTTGAGACGTGACAGAAAAATAATACACAAAAGCCTTTGTTTGGGCAAAAGAACAGAAGTAGATGTTTTTGTTTTTCAAATAGACATTTTAACATCTCTTCAAAAGCATAACTTTATCTCGAGTGTAATTGGGGAGGTGCTAGAGTTAATTATTAGTTATCCTAGAGTTCTATAGGGGAAAACCAGAACTTCCTAGAATATGAATTTAAAAAAAATTCTGCTTCTCAACAGCCACAAGTCATTCCAACACCATTTCGTCATCCATCTACAAAGACATTTATTTGTGCATTTAGACACCAGGGCTGCCCAAGATGCTAGAAAACACTGAGCAACATGAAAGACCCCTTTAATCTGTTGACTAATACCCTAAGTTTCCTTTGAAAATCCCGAGGGTAACTCAGCTTGTATCTTGTTTACTTTAAAAATCAGCATCACCAGTTCAAGATAAAATGCTGTAGAAACTGCTTCTCCAGTGGTCAGATTAGGGAGCTGCAGGTCTGCAGAAATAGGAGTGAAAGAAACTTCTCACTCACTCACGTCAAGATGGAAATGGCACAGGAGCTCTTTAGCTAAATTTTATGTAGAGGACTTAACGAGAGGAAGTCCCCATCTAAAGACTCAGCATCGCAAAGGGGCAGCCTTCTTTGTTCAGTAGATCTGTTTCTACTCTAAATGTTGTTTGTCAGTAGAGCTGTAACAGGTGGTAAAATGAATTCTCACTTTGGGAGGCCAAGGCGGAAGAATCGCTGGAGCCCAGGAGTTTGAGACCAGCCTGGACAACATAGTGAGACCCTGTGGTCTACAAAAAAATAAACCCAATTAGCCAGGCATGGTGGTACGTACTTATAGTCCCAGCTACTCGAGAGGCTAAGGCGGGAGGATCACTTGAGCCTGGAAAATCGAGCCTGATCCTGGCACCTTCCCTGATACACACATTCTATTCACTTACTTGAGTTAGAGTGGCCTCTGGGACTCAACTGAGGTCATCCCCTCCTCAACATCTCCTGGCTTCCCTTCACATGCCAAATGCAACTGAAACCCCATCCTTACAGCAGTTCTACCGAACCACCGCTCCACACCTCTCAGCCCCCTGTCTGCCCTCCTTAGCCCCTCCACCCGGCCACACTGACCACCCTCCCTCCCGTGCAGCGACCCATACTCGTTCTGGGCTTCGGGGTTAGTTAGCACTGGCTTTTCCCCTATCTGGAACTCACCCATTCACTCAACAGCTACTTACTGAGTGCCTGGTATGTGCCAGGGATTTCAGACATTGTGGACATTGAGATGAAGCAGCCTTTATCAAGCT
Source organism: Nomascus leucogenys (assembly GCF_006542625.1). Taxonomy (NCBI): domain Eukaryota; kingdom Metazoa; phylum Chordata; class Mammalia; order Primates; family Hylobatidae; genus Nomascus; species Nomascus leucogenys. The sequence goes on from NC_044404.1 coordinate 13,866,411, forward strand.
TTTATATTCCAGTAGGACAGACAAGTAGCGAGTTAGGTAGCAGGGTGGGGGTAAGCATTCAGGTATATGTGCCGTGGAAGAGGGGAGGGGTACTCGCTTAAAAGGACAGTCCAAGAAAGTGCCCCCCCTCTTTTTTTTTTTTTTTTTTTTTTTTTTTTTTTTTTTGAGATGGAGTCTCGCTGTGTCGCTAGCCTGGAGTGCAGTGGCGCAATCTTGGCTCACTGCAACCTCCTCCTCCAGGGTTCAAGGGATTCCCCTGCCTCAGCCTCCTGAGTAGCTGGGGCTACAGGTGTGCACCACCACGCCTGGCTGATTTTTTGTATTTTAGTAGAGGCGAGGTTTCACCATGTTGACCAGGATGGTCTCGATCTCCTGACCTTATGATCCACCTGTCTCAGCCTCCCAAAGTGCTGGTGGGATTACAGGTGTAAGCCACCATGCCCGGCCAGAAAGTTCCCTGAAATCTGAAGGCACGAGGGAAGCTATCTTGATGTGTTCAAGAAGCTATCTTTTCTTTGTTGTTTTTTTTTGTTTTTCCGACAGAGTCTTGCTCTGTCACCCAGGCTGAAGTGCAGTGGTGCAATCTCAGCTCACTGCAACCTCCACCTCCTGGGTTCAAGTGATTCTTGTGCCTCAGCCTCCTGAGTAGCTGTGATTACAGAGGCCCACCACCACACCTGGCTAATGTTTGTATTTTAGTAGAGACGGGGTTTCACCATGTTGGCTAGGCTAGGTTCGAACTGCTGACCTCAAGTGATCCATCTACCTTGGCCCCCCAAAGTGCTGGGATTAATAGCTTATCTGATGTGTTGCTTATTTTTTTATGGTGACCCCACCCCACTCCAAGAGTACTCAAGTCCTTAAGAGTGGAGACCTTCCTTACCTGTTCACTTCTCTGTCTCTAGCGCTGAGAATGTGGCCCAGCGCATAGCAGGTGCTTGGTAAATATTTGTGGAAGGAATACAAGTGCTGGGAGCTGGGGCTGTAGAGGTGAACTCATGCAGGCTTCAGTCTTGGTTTTTGCTGCTGCCTTAACTTGCACAGTTAAGAGGAGAGAGGGCTGCTGCTGCTCAAAGAAACACCTCCTTTTAGAGTGAGTCATACCTTCCTTCTAACCTGCCGTTGCTGAAAGTTTAGATTCGTCCAGATTTCTCCTAGTAAGGGGACACACTGGAGGAGGTCAAGACTTGGTCATTAAATAAGACTGGAAGATTCTAACAAGATGGGATTTCATAAGAGGCAGTGAGGTGCCAGGGGAAGCGATTGTTTGGGAAGATGAGGATGGCACGTGGGCAGAAGGGGAAGGATCTCAGAACCCAGGGAGGGAGGTAGCAGGCATTTTAGCCCAAAGCTGCCAGGAGAGCACATCACGAAAATGCACAGCTGCTTTTTAGTTGTGTGTTGGTGAGTCCAGGGATGCGGTCAGAACATTTGGCTTTGTGTCCGCTAATGAATCACATGAACTTGGCGCGTCACTTAACTTTTTTTTTTTTTTTTTTTTTTTTTTTTTTTTGAGATGGCGATTCACTCTTGTCACCCAGGCTGGAGTGTAATGGCACAATCTCAGCTCACTACAGCCTCTACCTCGGTTCAAGCGATTCTCCTGCCTCAGCCTCCCGAGTAGCTGGGACTACAGGCCTGCGCCACCATGGCCAGCTCATTTTTGTACTTTTAGTAGAGAAGGTGTTTCACCACGTTGGCCAGGCGGTCTTGAACTCCCGACCTCAGGTCATCCACCTGCCTTGGCCTCCCAAGGTGCTGGGATTATAGACGTGAGCCACCCCGTTGGGCCACATCACTTAACTTCCAACCTTTGTTAAAGAAACAATAATTCTGACACTTGTTAAAACTGTACGGAAGACTTAGTCAAGACCACTGTAATAAGGGGCATTGCCATAGGGAAGAGAGCTCAGGTTCACCTCTGGGTGAAAGGAAAAGTGGGGATTTGTATCCCACAAGCAGAATGAGGGGGTCAGTGGGTGGAAAATTCCTAAGAGATGGGGTTGGGGGGACTCTTGCTA